>NC_079190.1:247299755-248499755 GCF_029499605.1 Hyla sarda | reverse complement strand
TAAAATGTATCCCCTCTCTTGCGGATAGGAAATACGTTTTTGGGCATGATACTTCTCCTTTAACTGTATGATATTATGATTTTCATTATTATTATTGTTATTATTTTTATCTTATTTTAGCCTCGTGGCCATTTCTGCTCATCTGTGCAGTAATTCACAGCTGACACTAGGACAACATTACAGAACAAGTTGGCATATGCCCCTTAACTTAAAAGCCTTTATATTCAAGACATCTTAAAAAAATAAAACCTTTCAGAATCAATTATGCAACCAAAATTCTGCACACAGCCACATGTGTATGAATGAATGCTCCCTTGTGTTATATGGAGGGAAACAACAAAACAAGCAAAGAAAATGTCCTTAGAGCAGTGCATGATGAGTTACTCATGTCAATGTCTGTATAGGAAATACAAAATAAACACATTACAGCTATATTAATATGCATATGGGAGTAAAAATCAGACGCATGCTTTTACCAAAGTGGAAAGTAACATTCCAAGGTCCCTTTTTCATTGAAAATTTATAAAGTGTACAAACTCTAAAAAAGTAATAGTAAATAACATCTGGATGTGAGGTAGCCATATGACTTTGTTACCAAGTCTTAAGAACTAACCTCAATTAAGTTAAACTTAACTAAGAATTGGCACAAGTGATGTGCGCCAAATTTATAAAAGATGTGCACCATTTTTAATCCAGTACTGTAGCATTCCAACAGATTTGAAAAAAGATTCATTAAAGGATTGTAGAAAATACTTATGAACTAGCATCATTTTTTGGGGTAAAATACTAGCATACATGTACAGTGCTTTTGTAAAGTCTTTAGACCTGTTTACTTTAGCACAAGCTGGCAACGTAACAAATTGTGAACAAACTAAATAAAAAATCTAATATTCTTACATAATTCTTTTCTCAAAACCCCACAATGACAACGTGAAAACAGAATGTTACAAATTTGTGCTAATTTATTGAAAAGGAAAACTTAAAATAGTGCAGTGACATAAGTATTCAGGTCCTAAATTCAGTACTTAGTTAAAGGGGTACTCCATTTTTTTTAAATCAACTGGCTCCAGTAAGTTAAACAGAATTGTATATTACTTCTACTTAAAAATCTTAATCCTTCCAGTACTTATCAGCTGTTGTATGCTCCACAGGAAGTTATTTTCTTTTTGAATTTATTTTCTGTCTGACCACAGTGCTCTCTGCTGACACCTCTGTCCCTGTCAGGAACTGTCCAGAGCAGGATAGGTTTTCTATGAGGATTTGCTCCTGCTCTGGACAATTCCTGACATGGACAGAGGTGTCAGCAGAGAGTGGTCAGACTGAAAAGAAATTCAAAAAGAAAAGAACATCCTCTGTAGTATACAGCAGCTGAGAAGTACTGGAAGGATTAAGATTTTTTAAATAGAAGCAATTTACAAACCTGTTTACATTTCTGGCACCAGTTGAATTTAAAACATTTTTATCCACTGGAGCCTCCAGTCCTCTTGAGTATGATAACACAAGGTTTTCACAACTGGATTTGGAGATTTTCAAAGCCAGTATACTGAGACCAATATTGCCAATAATACTAGTATACAAGGAGGAATATTATCATCATATATATTACCATCATACTGTTACTGACCAAATCCTATATATTTAGACCAATAATACCAGTATACAAAGAGGAGGAATATTATCATCATACATATTACCATCATACTGTTACTGACCAAATCCTGTATAATGAGACTGATATTACCAATAATACCAGCAAACAAGGAGAAATATTATTACTATAAATATTACCATCATATTGTAACTGACCAAATCCTGTATACTGACACCAATATTAACAATAATCCCAGTATACAATAAGAAATATTATTACCATACCTATTACCATCATACTGGTACTGAACAAATCCTGTATACTGAGACCAATATTACAAATGAAGTTAGTATACAAGAAATATTAACACCATACATATTACCATCATACTGTTACTAAACAAATCCTGTATACTGAGAGAGATATTACCAATAATACCAGCATACAAGGAGAAATATTATCACTATAAATATTACCATCATACTGTAACTGACCAAATCCTGTATACTGAGACTAATATTACCAATAATCCCATTATACAATAAGAAATATTATCACCATACATATTACCATCCTACCATTACTGACCAAATCCTGCATACTGAGACCAACATCACCAATAATCCCAGTGTACAATGAGGAATAATATTACCATACATATTACTATCATACTGTTACTGACCAAACCCTGTATACTGAGACTAATATTACCAATAATACCAGTATATAAGGAGGAATATTATCACCATACATATTACCATCATACTGTTACTGAACAAATTCTGTATACTGAGACTAATATTACCAATAATACCAGTATACAAGAAGGAATATTATTACCATACATATTACTATCATACTGTTACTGACCAAACCCTGTATACTGAGACCAATATTACAATATACATGGAAGAATAATGTCGCCATACATATTACTATCATGCTGTTACTGACCAAATCCTGTATACTAAGGCAATATTACCAAAAATAACAGTATACAAGAAGGAATATTATTACCATATACCGTATATTACCATCATACTGTCCCTGACCAAACCCTGTATACTGGGACTAATATTACCAATAATATCAGTATACTAGGAGGAATATTATCACCATACATATTACCATCATACTGTTACTGAACAATCCTGTATACTGAGACCAATATTACCAATTATATTAGTATACAAGAAGGAATATTAACACCAAACATATTACCATCATACTGTTACTGACCAAACCCTGTATACTGAGACCAATACTTCAATATACATGGAGGAATATTATTGCCATACATATTACCAACATATTGTTACTGAACAAATTGTGTGTACTGAGACCAATAACACCCCTCATACAGTGACCATATAGTGGTAAATACTAGCACTGCCCAAGCTCTGCAGACCATATAAGTGACTACAGTGCAGTTACATCTGGTCAAATACAGTCAACAATTCTCCCATTTCTCCTTCATCCAGCATCATAATGATTACTTCCAGCTACAACTCATCTCCACAGAACCTGCCAGATAAATATTTTAGTCTCCACACTTTTCCAATACCAAACATTTTAGTCTCCACACTTTTCCAATACCTATAACACTGGAGAAAAGTAGGTTGTAACCAGGGGCGGACTGACCAGCTGGTCCAATCGGACGTGGTCTGAGGGCTCGGCTAGGGAAAGCGCCCACTGCTGCTATTGGGGAACCAGGACACCTGTCCTGGATCCCCAGGCAGGTGAGCACTGCTTTAAGCTGTATGCGCAGCTAAATAGCTACCTATCTACTTACATACCTGGCTACCTAACTACCTAGCTACCTGGATACCTACATACCTGGCTACCTAACTACCTAATTACATACCTACATGCCTGGCTACCTAATTACCCAGCTAGCTACCTACCTACATGACTTGCTACCTACCTACCTACCTACCTGGCTTGTTACCTACCAAGATAACTGGCTACCTAACTACCTAGTCAGCTACCTACCTGGCTAACAACCTACCTGCCCTTTTACTGTGCAGGACACCAAGGGGGGGGGGGGGTCAATATTGCAGTTTGGAGGCCTATAGATGGGGATATTGTTTAGAGGAGGGGAGGGCACTGGAAAAATGTGGAATCTCACATGTTTTTCCTGCAGATGTTTTGGATGATGAGTTTTGGCTGGAAGAAGTGAACATGGCGGTCTGATCCAGACAGAGAAGAAAAGGAAAGAGGACACCACCGATCAGAAAATAATTGTAATCCGGGTGCTGGAAATATGGTGAACCTGGTGCTGGATCATGTGCACGAACTGGAGCAGGAGCAGGAAAGGCAGATAAGAGTAATTGGAAGACATCGACAAGTTTCTTGAGGTATTTGAGCCATAATGTAGAAAAGGGGATGAGTCTGGAGCTGGATGAGTGAATGTCAATGCTAGTGAGAAAGCTTGCCTTCCTAGCATGGACTGCCTATCTTTCGGTTATTTTTGAAAAGAGACACATAAGGTGCAGTATTGCAGTTATAACATCTGGACTGTGCTTGGTTTTACTGAAGACAGATTTGCAGGAAATGCTGGAAGTTGTAGTTTCACCACATATCACTGCTTTCCACAATATGTACAAAACTGGGTTTACAGCCTTTCCTTAATTCTGATTAGCTCCTTGGAGGTCAGACGATGGAAATGATGGTTTTGATTGGTCTTGATATACAGCAGCTTAAACCTACATCTGCTCTAAAACCAATCATTTTAGTGAAAGTCCTAAAAAATAAACATGTGCATTTTCTTCCGTTCTTGAAAAATCAAAGTGAATCCCATTTCCTCTAATTTTAGGAACCAATAAAGATGATTTTGTTTACCATACCATAGATTTCCACATATGATTACAAATGGAGGAAACCAGTAATCAGTATATATAAGTATATATAAAAAAGCATTAAAGGGGTTGCCCGAGAAGGTCAACCTTCTCTATATACCCAATTAAGGCATATGGATGTGAAAAAAACAGACGCATCTTACAGATACTGCTAATAAGACACATCTCTTGCACGAACAACTGAAGTCTGGATTGATAAGATGTAATACTACATTTCTCGGAGACTTTCTACTCAGTATATCTGCTGCAAAAGCAACTCTTAAAGGGACAGTGACCAAATATTTACTCTGCTTAAAAAGTATAACATTCCACGCTGTGCTGAGTTATAATTGGATTTGTACATTCTGGTAAAATAAAGGTGTCATTATAAGGTACAATTGGTCGCACAAAAAAAACAAGCCCTCATATGTGTCTGTAGAAAAAAATTTGAAAAAGTTATGTTAAAAGTATAGGAGGAAAAAAATTAAATGCAAAAATGAAAATTGGCTGGGTCCTTAACCTCTTAGACGGAGCCCATTATGACCCTAAGGACGGGAGAATTTTTTTTCCAATCTGACCTCTATCACTTTATGCATTAATAACTCAGGGATGCTTTTACTCATAAATTTGATTCAGAGATTGTTTTTTCATGACATATTCTACTTTATGTTAGTGGTAAATTTTCGTCGATACTTGCATAATTTCTTGGTGAAAAATTCCAAAATTTCAGGAAAAATTAGAATATTTTGCATTTGTCTATCTTTGAAGCTCTCTGCTTGAAAGGAAAAGGGAGACTGGAGGGCTCAGAAAGGAAGGAGCGACATTTGGCTTTTGGAGAGCGAATTTTGCTGAAATTTTGCCTTTGGCTGTCTGGGCATGCTTGGAGTTGTAGTTTAGCAACTTTTAGAAGGCCACAGTGAAGCTCAGTTACTGGTCATCTTCACTGCAGCCTCCTCCACCCGATGGTCTCTCCCGCCGCCAATGATGCCGCTTCGGTAAGCCAATGACCCCCCCCTTGTTTCTCCCCCACTCTGCCCAAACTTCGATCGGTGGGCAGACCAGGGGGAAATGAACTTTAACCCTCCCCCCCTCAACTGCCATTGGTCGTCAGCCTGATTGACTAATGGCAGGGGATAGGAGGAGGTGGCAGCACTGCAACCTTGCTCCTATCCTTTAGCATGGTCGGAGCTGTCTGTGACAGCTCCGATCACTGTTATTTTCCGGGCGATGGGGCCAGTGACTCCATTGGCCCGGAATGGCCGCAAATCGCCTGTCTGTCTCAGGACCGCCCTAAGCCTTGACACAGGGCGTACCTGTACACCCTTTGTCCCATACAGATTAAGGGGTTTAACTGTACCTATTGTTTAAAAAAAAGTGTAAGACCCTGCATGGTATTATCAGATTAACCCTTTGAAGTGGTAACATGGTGATTTTAGTGCTCTCTCTGCTATTTTTGGGCCCCCGGAGAGTCCGCCATTGTGCATTGCCATTGTGCATTGCTATTTCTTATTCTCTCTATTTTAGGGGCAAGAGCTGAGCTGTTTACCAGCAGTATTCACAGACCCTTCCTTTCCCTTGCTTTTCTAGGCAACATTAAAACACATACTTCTCTCTGCTATGCCAGAACATAATGCTAAGTTTAAGAAAGCTGTGATTGAGTCTAACAGAATGGGTCCTATAAAATAGATCATTATAGATCCGGCCGGATGACCGAGCAGTATATCTGCATTCACTTATTTATTTTTTTTGTCACTGTATCATTTTACGTGTTTGCTTTTGTACACAGGATTGGCAGGATGCGGTAGCCCTTCTGGGTGTCCCTCCTGGCGGTCTAGGGGAGGTGTGTGTGGCCATTAGGTTCCTCACCTCCCTGCAACCCCATGGCACCTTGGCTTCGGTCGAGATGCCATCAGTATGCGGCTCCTTGGCTGATAACTTGGTTAAAGCCTAGGTTGAAGCCAAGTGCATTTATGGCCCCTGAGTAGCTTCAGCAAAAAGGGGCATCGAACCTGGATCCTTGCAGGTGCCTTTTGGCCTGGAGGTGAAGGGCAAGTTTTTTGGTTGCTCTCTCCTGTTGAATCACAACAACAAAATTTCCCCAGGGATTCCAGGGCAAATTATATATAACAACAACCTTTAGGGGTCGCCCCCAAGGGGTTAACCCTAAACTAGAAACCCCCCTTAAAACTAAATTTTATTAAATCATTTAAAATATGTGAGCTCCGGTGTTGTAATCTAAAAACACAGCTAGTAGTTGCTTGAATGATATGTTAGCATCCTATAACTTCTTTGGTAGTGATATTGTGCTTTTATAGCACTAATCTACGGATGCCACTATATTAATGGAAAAGCACTGATAGCTGCTAGTTAAAATGTGAATAGCCCTCCGCTTCCCGACGTTTCGTTGGATAAACCAACTTTATCAAGGTACGTCGGGAAGCGGAGGGCTATTCACATTTTAACTAGCAGCTATCAGTGCTTTTCCATTAATATAGTGGCATCCGTAGATTAGTGCTATAAAAGCACAATATCACTACCAAAGAAGTTATAGGATGCTAACATATCATTCAAGCAACTACTAGCTGTGTTTTTAGATTACAACACATATTTTAAATGATTTAATAAAATTTAGTTTTAAGGGGGGTTTCTAGTTTAGGGTTAACCCCTTGGGGGGCGACCCCTAAAGGTTGTTGTTATATGCTCTCTCCTGTTGGACATAAAAGCATCATTTTATTAGTATATAATTTAAAAAGTTAGCACATATTTAGTAGTGATAAACGAGATTCAAGAATTATACAGTTTAATCAAACACAGCTATTCCTAGGTGCTAGGTAGGTCACCAGGGTTTGGGCTGCACCTGCCCTTCTAGTCCACTAGGACCCCCTACCTGTTACTGCGGGGAGGTCCTCCTAGAGAGTGCCAACCTGCAACAGGAACCTCCTATCTCTCCCTGATGCTGGAGGCACCGAGTACAGTAGGTACAGCAAGCCACCAGTAACAAACTAGCTGGTTTGCAAAGCCTCCGCAATTAATTCGGTGAGTATATAGTTTGCAAGTACATAGGTATCAGTAAAACACTTGCATACAATATTGATACAAATCAAGCCACATATTTCCAACGCGTTTTGTTGTGACGCATTTTTTATGGCGGCACAACTCTTCAGGGACAAGTGTATTTAGGCAGGAACGTAGTATTTCCTGTCACTTATCTCACTGAATACATATATCTAATCGTGATACGACGAACAGAGGTATAAATAATATGTAGATGTGCTAGGATAAATATTTATCTTTTTCTTGCACTTTGGGTGATAGAGAGCACTTGCCTTGGCTCATATAAAGACTCAAAACACAAATTCAAAAACACATAAGAAAGGTTAAGAGGGAAACCCAGTATAAAATGATCATGCGCTGGTATCACACTCCTGAGCTCCTAAATAGATTGAACCCTAACATTCCTCCCCAATGCTGGCGTTGTGGGGTGGGCTTGGGTACGGTGTTTCACATTTTTTGGTCCTGCCCTTTTATAGGGGACTACTGGAAACTGGTTCAGGGACTGATATCTGAAGCCCTAGCTTGTTTCGATCCCTCTGGACCCCCGTGTATACCTTCTTCATCTTTCCTACCCCGCCCCATCTAAAAAACATTTTGGTATAGGTTGTTGTGGATACCTGTTTGCCTATCTTGCTTTTATATGGATGTTATTTTGGTGGAATTTGCCCATACCTGGTATTGTAGGCACATGTCTTGTTGGGTTGCTTCCCTGACTTCGTGCCTCCCCTTCCCTACTCCCCTTCCTCCCCCCCCCCCCCCCCTTGATTACTTGTACCTTTGTTCTTGATTATTACCGGTTAGGTCCTGACCCTTCCCACTGTTATTCACTTGCTATGTTATGGTTTTTGACTTGTATTTTTGAAAAATCTTCAATAAAAAAATAAATAAATAAAAAAAGAAAGGTTAAGAAGGAAAATATGGATTGTTTTAAAGTTGGCAATAATGAGTCCTGATTGCATTTTAACTGAAAATCTTTTGTAAAATGTTGAAATTTGCTATTTTGTTAAACAGCCATTATGTTTCTTAGGCACCTAGATTAACCCCTGAAGGACATTGGACATAAATGTACATCCTGACGCACTGGGACTTAGCTGTGATAGCTATAAATAGTCCCCTATGGGGACATAAAAAGTGTGAAAAAAAGTTTAAAAAAAAACAAAACAAACATATTTGGTATCACTGTGTGCGTAAATGTCCGAACTATCAAAATATAAAAGATCCCGTGCAGTGAACAGTGTAAACGTTAAAAAAAAGTCCAAAATAGCTGCGTTTTGGTCACATAACATTCCAAATAAAAATAATAAAATGCGATCAAATAGTAACATATATGCAAAAGTGGTACTGAAAAAACTACAGATCACGGTGCAAAAAAAATTATCCCTCATACAGTTATATGTGGTCAAAATAGGGCAATTTTAAACATACTTATTTTGTGAACAAGAGTTTTTTTGAGTATGTAAACATAGATATAAATGTATTCATACTGAGCAACAGAATAAAGAAAACATGTTATTTTTAGTGTAAAATGTACAGCGTGAAAACGAAACCCTCAAAAATTTTCGGTTTTCTTTTCAATTTCTTCACACTAATAATTATTTTTTGGGTTCGCCGTGCATTTTATGGTAAAAGTAGTGACGTCATTACAAAACACAATTGTCCACGCAAAAAACAAGCCGTCATATGGGTCTGTGGAAATATAAAATTGTTATGGCTCTTAGAAGGCGAAAAGGAAAAAACAAAAACGTATTATAAAATGGGCTGTGTCCTTAAAGGGGTACTCCCCCCTTAGACATCGTATCCCCTATCCAAAGGATAGGGGATAAGATGTCAGATCGCCGCGGTCCCGCTGCTGGGGACCCCGGGGATGGCTTCTGCAGGACCCCGCTATCATTACTGCGCAGAGCGAGATCGCTCTGCACGTAATGACGGGCAATACAGGGGCCGGAGCATCGTTACGTCATGGCTCCTCCCCTCGTGACGTCACGGTCCGCCCCCGTCAATACAAGTCTATGGGAGGGGGCGTGGCGGTCATCACGCCCCCTGCCATAGACTTGCATTAAGGGGATGGGCCGTGATGTCATGAGGGGCGGAGCCATGACATCACGCTGCTCCGGCCCCTGTATCGCCCGTCATTACGCACAGAGCGAACTCGCTCTGTGCAGTAATGATGGCAGGGTGCCGCAGCGGCGATCCCCGAGGTCCCCAGCAGCGGGACCGCGGCGATCTAACATCTTATCCCCTATCCTTTGTATAGGGGATAAGATGTCAGGGGCGGAGTACCCCTTTAAGGGGTTAAATCATTTTTTATGAACTTATACATGTTAAATGAAACCTTATTGATGTTGGGCTAAGAACATTGTTTAGAAGGCTTATTCCTCTTTTAAACTATAATCTGAGACTTCCTGGTCAGTAGTCTCATCATTATACCCACCACAGGCAAGATTACAATGAAAGGAAAGACCAGTATATAGATAACAGGGAATTAGGCCATTCCCAATTGGTGATGGTTACAGCTTTACTCTCCACACACTGCTCCGTGAAAAAGTCACAAAACATTCCTAGAAAACTTTTTCATAATAGTCTTTTCTTTCTTGCTTCACTGTAGGGATGTTATTGGGCAGATGATGAGCAGGACCTGGTTTCCTCCAGGCATGACGCTTAGAGTTGAGGCCAAAACGTTCAATCTTGGTTTCATCAGACCAGAAAATCTTGTTTCCCCAGACCTTTGGGTGCTCATTTGCAAACTCCATATGGGCTTTCAAGTCAAGTCTAATACTGAGGAGAGACTTTTTTTTTTTTAACCTCTCTGCCATAAGCCCAGATTGAGTGCTACAGTGATGGTTGACCTTCTATGAGTTTTTCCTAGCTGCACAAAAGATCATTAAAGCTCAGCCAGAGCGACTTGGTCATCTCTTTTATCAAGGTCCTTCTTCTCTGATTACCTAATTTGGTGGGGTGGAAAGCTCTAGGAAGAGTCTAGGTTGTTCAAAGCTTCTTCCATTTAAAAATTACCGAGGCCACTGCGATCTTGGGAGCTTTCAGTGAATCAGAATTTATTTTTTGTATCCTTCAGATCTGTGCCTCCACGCAATCCTATCTGTGAGCTCTACAGGCTTTTTTTCCCCCACCCCATGGCTTGGTTTTTGCTCTGATATGCATTGTCCGCTATTAGTGGAAGCCTTTAAGAGCCACAGCAACTCAGCCATGGTGCATAAAAGTCACTAAAACACTTTGCTGACTCAATAGCTGCAAAGTCCAAAACCTTATTTGGCAATGAAGTTAACACACACAGTTTGTGCCGGGAACTTCCCAGCATTAGTTTCTATTGCCGAGCAACTGCATGCAAGCCTTACATTATCAAGCATTGGATAGAGTGGTTTAAAGCACATTGCCAATAGACTCCACTGCACAGTGATAGATAATTCAGGCTTTTCTATTTGGCAGTCTGATGGATGAGTCTGGGTTTGGTGAATGCCAGGAGAATGTTGCCTGACTGACTGCATTGTGTCAACTGTAAAGTTTGGTAGTGGAGGGACAACACTGTGAGTTTTCTTCTCAGGGTTTGGCCTAAACCACTTAGTTTCAGTAAACAATACCTCAGCAAGAAATTTTGTCCAATTGTATACTTCCAACTTTGTAGGAAGAGTTTGGTGAAGGCCCTTTTGTGTTCTAGCATGCATGTATCAAATAATACAAAGTAAGGTACATGAAGGCATGGTTGAATGAGGTTGCTGCAGAAAAACTTGACTGGCCCACACAAAGCCCTGACCTAGGAACATAAAAAAACAAAACATAGAAAGTGTTGGCAGATAAAAAAAAAACATCCGGCCCTTCTAGTCTGCCTAATACCTCAACCTCATTGACTGCTTTTCAGACAAACACAAATGCTCTTCTGGTTCAATGGGCACAAATTTCCACAGACATACCCCAAAGTATTGTAAAAACCTGTTATATCTGCAGAAGTATTAAAATGGAATATCCTATCAATATTTTTACATTTTGTCTGTACAATATATATTAAGGATTTCTCCCTGGGCATAGCTCTGGGATTGTCCTTGACACCGCCACAGGACATGTTTCCAATTCAACCAGCAGGCAAACAACAGTACTTTATGCAAGTCTGGCTCCTCGTCCCCTTTTTAAGATAGATTGCAGGATAAATAAAAACATAACACAGGTTCAAAACAAAACCCTAGACCGTCCGGTCACTAGCTAAACAATCCAGCATGCCCTGTCTATCAACTGGTGGGCTTTTCCTGGCCAGTTAAACTTATGCCTCCTGCAACCTTCCACTCACTATTCACAAATAGTGTTGCTCGCGAATATTCGCAATTCGAATATTATTCGCGAATATCGCATATTCGCGAATTCGCGAATTTCGCGAATATAGCGCTATATATCCGTAATTACGAATATTCGTTTTTTTTTTTTTTTTCTTCACAGTACACATCACAGTGATCACCCCTCTCTGCTTCCAGCTTGTGTGGTGTAAAGAAGGCTGTAATACTACTGTGTGAGACTGGCGTGCGAAATTTCGCATATGCGAAAATTAGCATATGCTAATTTTCGCATATGCGAATCTTCGTGTGTGCTAATTTTGTATTTGCTAATATTCACATATGCTAATTTTCGCATACTTGAATATTCGCATATGCGAAAATAAAACGCGAATATAACGAATATGCGAATATTCGCGAATATATGACGAATATTCGTCCATATATTGGCGAATATTCGCGAATTCGAATATGGCCTATGCCGCTCAACACTATTCACAAACAGCATTTGCAACGTCTTGCTGTGTGTCTCGTCCACACTTGGGGCCACTCACAGCTCGGGCTGGGTGTTCCTCAGCAGGACCCAGACTTCCCCTTTCTGCTATCTCATTAATTAGGCCACAGGTGGAGGTTTCTCCAGGGTTAGCAAGGGAAATACACCCTTTCCTTGTCACACTGTCACTATATATATATATATATATATATATATATATATATATATACAATAAAAACAGCACCTCCAGAAATGTATAGAAAAAAAGAAATCGGGGTGCCCGCATATTTTGAACCTCGGTCCACTGGTTCCTCAATGCATACAAAAATATAGAAGCAGCACACCACAGGTAGACTTCAAAGGAAAGGTGAATTTATTCCATGATGTGAGAGACTACGTTTCTCCAGCCTCACGCTGGAGAAAGCCAGCGTGAGGCTGGAGAAACGTAGTCTCTCACATCATGGAATAAATTCACCTTTCCTTTGAAGTCTACCTGTGGTGTGCTGCTTCTATATTTTAGTATATATATATATATATATATATATATATATATATATATATGTACACACACACACACACACACACACACACCAGGAAACCATAAGATAGTTAACCGGCTTCAGCAGTGCACAATGGGCTGGTATAGCGCCTCTAACATTAGGATCAAAGATTCAGAAATCTTGAATTGACATGATCCTTGTGTAGGAGCAGCGTCAAGTTTTCGGTCTTAAGGATGTGCAGTCTAAAAGACTGTCAGTGGTTCTTGAAAGAATGTAAATTCCTTTAGGAAGTATCAGCAGTTACTGTCAGAACATAACTGCAGACCGCAGACGCCCGGGGCCACAGTCTGCTTTTCATTTTGGTTGCAGAGGAATTATTTTTTTTTTCTTCCTGAGGATTTTCAGTTCTCTGGTGCTGGACAGATCAAGCCACCTTCTTGTGTGTAGATAGATATGTTATAGTTCAGTCAAATGTTTGTTTTGGCTCGGGGTTTTACTGTAACAAAGGATGCAAGGTCTCAGTCATTCTAAAATAGCTGTACTTGCAACTATTACGAAGGTGAGCTGCTTTGTTAAATGTAACAAAAGGAACACGTTTATATAGAAAGTCACAAAATACCATTTCATACAATGTGACAAGTAAATGTCATTGAGTATATTTAGAAATGAGTAAACAAAACAGTGGACAGAAAGAAGATATAGGGCGTAAGTGGACCTGAACATATAACCCTTTGCTTCTATAAAGGATTAAAAAAAAACTATGACTGCATAAGAATATTGAATTGTCTTATTTTAAATAACATTTTGTTGCACTTAAAAAAAAAATATATATATATATATGGGGTAAGTATTATAAAAACCTTTATGGCATTAGTATCAAACTTCTGGTACATGCACAGGATCAACAGAAACATTGCCAGTATTAGAAATCAGTTATAGGGAACCTGTCATCAGATTTTACTATATATAACCAGGGCCGTCTTTAATTTTAATTTGACCCCGGGAAAGCAATGTTTTTGACCCAGAACTCCCCCCATCGCCCGCCCCGCTCCCCCCCCTCCCTGCCTGACACACACACACACACTCTACAGACATACACTTACAGACACACACTACAGACACACACTACAGACACACACTACAGACAGATACACTTACAGACACACACTACGGACAGATACACTACAGACACACACTACAGACACACACTACAGACAGATACACTGACAGACACACACTTACAGACACACACTACAGACACACACTACAGACACACACTACAGACAGATACACTTACAGACACACACTACGGACAGATACACTACAGACACACACTACAGACACACACTACAGACACACACTACAGACAGATACACTTACAGACACACACTACGGACAGATACACTACAGACACACACTACAGACAGATACACTTACAGACATACACTACGGACACACTTACAGACACACACTACAGACATACACTACGGACACACACTACAGACACACACTACAGACACACACTACAGACAGATACACTTACAGACACACACTACAGACAGATACACTTACAGACATACACTACGGACACACTTACAGACACACACTACAGACATACACTACGGACACACTTACAGACACACACTACAGACAGATACACTACAGACACACACTACAGACAGATACACTTAGAGATACACTACAGACACACACTACAGACAGATACACTACAGACACACACTACAGACAGATACACTTACAGACACACACTACAGACAGATACACTTACAGACACACACTACAGACAGATACACTACAGACACACACTACAGACAGATACACTTACAGACACACACTACAGACATACACTACGGACACACACTACAGACACACACTACAGACACACACTACAGACAGATACACTTACAGACACACACTACAGACAGATACACTTACAGACATACACTACGGACACACTTACAGACACACACTACAGACATACACTACGGACACACTTACAGACACACACTACAGACAGATACACTACAGACACACACTACAGACAGATACACTTAGACACACACTACAGACAGATACACTACAGACACACACTACAGACAGATACACTACAGACACACACTACAGACAGATACACTTACAGACACACACTACAGACAGATACACTTACAGACATACACTACGGACACACTTACAGACACACACTACAGACATACACTACGGACACACTTACAGACACACACTACAGACAGATACACTACAGACACACACTACAGACAGATACACTTAGACACACACTACAGACAGATACACTACAGACACACACTACAGACAGATACACTACAGACACACACTACAGACAGATACACTTACAGACACACACTACAGACAGATACACTTACAGACACACACTACAGACAGATACACTTACAGACACACACTACAGACATACACTTACAGACACACACTACAGACAGACACACACTACAGACAGATACACTTACAGACACACACTACAGACAGATACACTTACAGACATACACTACGGACAGATACACTACAGACACACACTACAGACAGATACACTTACAGACACACACTACAGACAGATACACTTACAGACACACACTACAGACAGATACACTTACAGACACACACTACAGACATACACTTACAGACACACACTACAGACAGACACACACTACAGACAGATACACTTACAGACACACACTACAGACAGATACACTTACAGACATACACTACGGACAGATACACTACAGACACACACTACAGACAGATACACTTACAGACACACACTACAGACAGATACACTTACAGACACACACTACAGACAGATACACTTACAGACACACACTACGGACAGATACACTTACAGACACACACTACAGACATACACTTACAGACACACACTACAGACAGACACACACTACAGACACACACTACAGACAGATACACTTACAGACACACACTACAGACAGATACACTTACAGACATACACTACGGACAGATACACTACAGACACACACTACAGACAGATACACTTACAGACACACACTACAGACAGATACACTTACAGACACACACTACAGACAGATACACTTACAGACACACACTACAGACAGATACACTTACAGACACACACTACGGACAGATACACTTACAGACACACACTACAGACATACACTTACAGACACACACTACAGACAGACACACACTACAGACACACACTACAGACAGATACACTTACAGACACACACTACAGACAGATACACTTACAGACATACACTACGGACACACTTACAGACACACACTACAGACATACACTACAGACACACTTACAGACACACACTACAGACAGATACACTACAGACACACACTGCAGACAGATACACTTACAGACACACACTACAGACAGATACACTACAGACACACACTACAGACAGATACACTACAGACACACACTACAGACAGATACACTTACAGACACACACTACAGACAGATACACTTACAGACACACACTACAGACAGATACACTTACAGACACACACTACGGACAGATACACTTACAGGCACACACTACAGACAGATACACTTACAGACACACACTACAGACAGATACACTTACAGACACACTCTACAGACAGATACACTTACAGACATACACTACGGACACACTTACAGACACACACTACAGACAGATACACTTACAGACACACACTACAGACAGATACACTACAGACACACACTACAGACAGATACACTACAGACACACACTACAGACAGATACACTTACAGACACACACTACAGACAGATACACTTACAGACACACACTACAGACAGATACACTTACAGACACACACTACAGACAGATACACTTACAGACACACACTACAGACAGATACACTACAGACACACACTACAGACAGATACACTTACAGACACACACTACAGACAGATACACTTACAGACACACACTACAGACAGATACACTTACAGACACACACTACGGACAGATACACTTACAGGCACACACTACAGACAGATACACTTACAGACACACACTACAGACAGATACACTTACAGACACACACTACAGACAGATACACTTACAGACACACACTACAGACAGATACACTACAGACACACACTACAGACAGATACACTTACAGACACACACTACAGACAGATACACTTACAGACACACACTACAGACAGATACACTTACAGACATACACTACGGACAGATACACTTACAGACACACACTACAGACAGATACACTTACAGACACACACTACAGACAGATACACTTACAGACACACACTACAGACAGATACACTTACAGACACACACTACAGACAGATACACTACAGACACACACTACAGACAGATACACTACAGACACACACTACAGACAGATACACTTACAGACACACACTACAGACAGATACACTTACAGACACACACTACAGACAGATACACTTACAGACACACACTACGGACAGATACACTTACAGGCACACACTACAGACAGATACACTTACAGACACACACTACAGACAGATACACTTACAGACACACTCTACAGACAGATACACTTACAGACATACACTACAGACAGATACACTACAGACACACACTACAGACAGATACACTACAGACAGATACACTTACAGACACACACTACAGACAGATACACTTACAGACACACACTACAGACAGATACACTTACAGACACACACTACAGACAGATACACTTACAGACATACACTACGGACACACTTACAGACACACACTACAGACAGATACACTTACAGACACACACTACAGACAGATACACTTACAGACACACACTACAGACAGATACACTACAGACACACACTACAGACAGATACACTTACAGACACACACTACAGACAGATACACTTACAGACACACACTACAGACAGATACACTTACAGACATACACTACGGACAGATACACTTACAGACACACACTACAGACAGATACACTTACAGACACACACTACAGACAGATACACTTACAGACACACACTACAGACAGATACACTTACAGACACACACTACAGACAGATACACTACAGACACACACTACAGACAGATACACTACAGACACACACTACAGACAGATACACTACAGACACACACTACAGACAGATACACTTACAGACACACACTACAGACAGATACACTTACAGACACACACTACAGACAGATACACTTACAGACACACACTACGGACAGATACACTTACAGGCACACACTACAGACAGATACACTTACAGACACACACTACAGACAGATACACTTACAGACACACTCTACAGACAGATACACTTACAGACATACACTACGGACACACTTACAGACACACACTACAGACAGATACACTTACAGACACACACTACAGACAGATACACTTACAGACATACACTACGGACAGATACACTTACAGACACACACTACGGACAGATACACTTACAGACACACACTACAGACAGATACACTACAGACACACACTACAGACAGATACACTACAGACACACACTACAGACAGATACACTTACAGACACACACTACAGACAGATACACTTACAGACACACACTACAGACAGATACACTTACAGACACACACTACAGACAGATACACTACAGACACACACTACAGACAGATACACTTACAGGCACACACTACAGACAGATACACTACAGACACACACTACAGACAGATACACTTACAGGCACACACTACAGACAGATACACTTACAGGCACACACTACAGACAGACACACTTACAGACATACACTACAGACAGATACACTACAGACAGATACACTTACAGGCACACACTACAGACAGATACACTTACAGACACACACTACAGACATACACTTACAGACAGATACACTTACAGACACACACACTACAGACATAAACTTACAGACACACACTACAGACACACACTACATACAGATACACTTACAGACACACACTACAGACAGATACACTACAGACACACACTACAGACAGATACACTACAGACACACACTACAGACAGATACACTTACAGGCACACACTACAGACAGATACACTTGCAGGCACACACTACAGACAGATACACTTACAGGCACACACTACAGACAGATACACTTGCAGGCACACACTACAGACAGATACACTACAGACAGATACACTTACAGACACACACTACAGACATACACTTACAGACAGATACACTTACAGACACACACTACAGACAGATACACTACAGACAGATACACTTACAGACACACACTGCAGACATACACTTACAGACAGATACACTTACAGACACACACTACAGACAGATACACTACAGACAGATGCACTTACAGACACACACTACAGACACACACTACATACAGATACACTTACAGACACACACTACAGACAGATACACTTACAGACACACACTACAGACAGATACACTACAGACAGATACACTTACAGACACACACTACAGACACACACTACAGACAGATACACTTACAGAAACACACTACAGACATACACTTACAGACAGATACACTTACAGACACACACTACAGACAGATACACTTACAGACACACACTACAGACATACACTACAGACAGATACACTTACAGACACACACTACAGACAGATACACTTACAGACACACACTACAGACAGATACACTTACAGACACACACTACAGACATACACTACAGACAGATACACTTACAGGCACACACTACAGACAGATACACTACAGACAGATACACTTACAGACACACACTACAGACATACACTACAGACAGATACACTTACAGGCACACACTACAGACAGATACACTTACAGGCACACACTACAGACAGATACACTTACAGACACACACTACAGACAGATACACTTACAGACACACACTACAGACAGATACACTTACAGACACACACTACAGACATACACTACAGACAGATACACTTACAGGCACACACTACAGACAGATACACTACAGACAGATACACTTACAGACACACACTACAGACATACACTACAGACAGATACACTTACAGACACACACTACAGACAGATACACTTACAGACACACACTACAGACATACACTACAGACAGATACACTTACAGGCACACACTACAGACAGATACACTACAGACAGATACACTTAAAGACACACACTACAGACATGCACTACAGACAGATACACTTACAGGCACACACTACAGACAGATACACTTACAGACACACACTACAGACATACACTACAGACAGATACACTTACAGGCACACACTACAGACAGATACACTACAGACAGATACACTTACAGACACACACTACAGACATACACTACAGACAGATACACTTACAGGCACACACTACAGACAGATACACTTACAGACAGATACACTACAGACAGATACACTTACAGGCACACACTACAGACAGATACACTTACAGACAGATACACTACAGACATACACTTACAGACACACACTACAGACATACACTACAGACAGATACACTTACAGGCACACACTACAGACAGATACACTACAGACAGATACACTTACAGACACACACTACAGACATGCACTACAGACAGATACACACTACAGACATACACTTACAGACACACACTACAGACATCACTTATAGACACACACTACAGACATACACTTACAGACACACACTACAGACATACACTACAGACATACACTTATAGAGACACACTGCAGACATACACATACAGGCACACATTACAAAAATCAGGTACACTTACAGACACACACTACAGACAGATACACACTACAGACAAATACACTTACAAACACACTCACCTGGCCATCTGTGGTTTCTTCTTTCCTGCGGCGGCAAGGACCAACATGTGACATCGCTGATGTCCTACTGTGCGGGTCTGTGGAGCAACATCACTTGTGCGGCATCCCCCGTCAGTCTTGACCGCAGGCTCACTGTTTTAAAGGCCGCGCCGCCGCCGCGGGTAGCCATTGGCATTGCTAGGTTTGGTGTCACCACCCCCCCCCCCCCCCCATCCTTCGCAGAAAAATATTTCCAGTATTATGATCAAATATACCAATTGCCACATAAAGGTAAAGTTTTTACCATGTGATTGACAGCTCTCTGTATGATCTAAGCTGTGGTTATGGGATGCTGAGAGTTGTAGTTTTGTAACAGCTGGAGGCACCCTGGTTGGGAAACCCTGAGAAAGATAGATAGCTATATAGGTAGCTAGGACATAGATCAGTGTTTCCTGACCAGAGTGCCTTCAGTGGTTGCAAAAAAAATTTGAAAAATACAACTCCCAGCATGCTGGGAGTTGTAGGTTTTCAACAGCTGGAGGCACGCTGGTTGGGAAACACTGACATAGATAGATAGGGAATATAGGACATAGAGCAATATTTTCTAACCAGGTTGACTCCAGCTCCAAAACTACAACTCCCAGCATGCTGGGAGTTGTGTTATTGCAACAGCTGGAGGCACCCTGTTCAGGAAACACTGATCTACATCCTATCTATCTATTTATCTACCCATTTCAGTGTTTCCCAACCAGGGTGCGTCCAGCTCTTACAAAACTACAAGAAAAGCTGTTGCAAAACTCCCAGCATGCTCGCCTTTGGCTGTCCGAGCATGCTGGGAGTTGTAGTTTTGCTAGAGCTGGAGGCACCCTGTTCAGGAAACACTTATCTATGTCCTATCTATCTATCTATTTATCTCAGTGCTTCCCAACCAGTGTGCCTCCAGCAGTTACAAAACTACAACACCCAGCAGAAATTTACAGCCAAAGGCTGTCCAAGCATGCTGGGAGTTGTAGTTTTGCTAGAGCTGGAGGCAACCTGGTTGGGAAACACTTATCTTTCTTTGTTTCCCATCCCTCCAGCTGTTGCAAAACTACAAATCCCAGCATGCTAGGAGTTGTAGTTTTGCAACAACTGGGGGCACCCTGGTAAGGAAAGGGGGGTGTTTGGACAAAGAGTGCCCCCCAGTTTACCTGCCTCAGATGTCTTCCTGCACTTGCACTACTGAGCTCCAGTATTCTCCATACTGCTGCTCTTCCTGTGTGCTGTTTTTTTTGGATATTATGATGTCACATAGCAGAGGAGCTGCAGAGGAGGAAGAGGAGCAGGGTAAGTCCCCCGCGAGAGCTCTATCCTCCACAGGGGTCCGACCACTAGCTGTTTTTGTAAGAGGTCGCTGTGTACTGCAGATTGAGCTCACAAAAACAGCTAGTGATAGGGATGGCAACGCCGCTTCGGCTTGCTGCTTTAGCGTGGGGCTAAAGGGCTAGCTGCTTTGGGTCCCGAGGAATGACAGGGCCCAGGGCTGCTGCCCCTTTTGCCCCGTGTTAAAGATGGCCCAGTATATAACACATGGCAACACGTTATGTACGGTAAAATCTTTTTTCTAACCATGCCCGGTAGACATTCCTGCTGGCAGCCATGGTGAAGACATGAAGTTTGGTGTCTCAGCCAGTAAGTAGTCCCTTGGGCAGAAGCTATCCCCTTGTAATCCATTCTGCTCGGTCTGTAATCACTCCCCCCCCCCCCCCCTCGTTAAGCTTGCGTCATTGCTCTGCTCCTTCTGAAGGAGCAGACTGGACTAGAAGAGAATGGTTTCTGCCCAGGGGACTACTTACGGGCCAACTGGGGACGCCTTTCAAACTTCACATCTTGACTCTCACTGCCAGCAGAAACGTCTCCCGTGCATAGTAAGGAAGACGATTTTACCGTATATAACGAGTTGTCATGTGTTTTATATGGTAAAATCAGATGACAAGTTCACTTTTATTTTAAAAAAAGCTATAAACACTAGAGCCAAGTCATATATGACATCTACTGTATATGACATCAATCTTCTCAACATGTTACATAATGAATTTGTTTATAGACATTTTTAGTCATCAGATCAGAAATTTTCAAAACTTTTATAACATGCAGCATAGAACAATGATTGTCAACCTAATAAGCAAAGCCAACATCTTGCTGCAGGCATGGAAATGAAACGAAACATGAGCCCAAACACTTAGGAGGAGATTTATCAAAACCTGTGTCGAGGAAGAGTGGTGCAGTTGCCCATGGCAACCAATCTTGTAGAGGACAAGTGGTGCAGTTGCCCATGGCAACCAATCTTGACTCTCATTTTTCACAGGCCTCTTTAAAAATAGAAGAAGCAATCTTATTGGTTGCTATGGGTAACTGCACCACTCTTCCTCTACACATGTTTTGATAAATCTCTCCCTTATTTGTCTGAAAAAGCACTGTAAGAATTCCAAACATTTACAACCATGCACAAATACAATCCAGGGACAGTACAAAAGTTTGTTAGTGGCCAGTAATTTCTAGAAAAGAATATGAACAATTGATGGCTAAAAGTCTACAGTCAAAAATATTTCCATGGTTTTCTCTTGTCTGTAGCTTTAGTCAATGAGATCCATTTTATATACAGAATGGGCGAGATTTATCAAAACCTGTCCAGAGGAAAAGTTGCTGAGTTGCCAATAGCAACCAGTCAAATCATTTCTTTTATTTTTAACAAGGCCTTTGCAAAATGAATGAAGTGATCTCATTCGTTGCTATGGGCAACTTTTCCTTTGCACAGGTTTTGATAAATCTCCCCCAATAACCCTGGAGTGTACAGAGCTGTGATTTTAAAGAACTTCTGTATTTGATTTCTAACAAATTTCAAAACCACTTTTTTTTTTTTTACCAAAACTGACACCTTACCCCATTAGGTGTCCGACTTCTCCGCAGCCTGTTGTTAGGGTCAGTCCAACCCTAGTATAGAAAAAAATAATAGACCAAAAAAGAACACTGGAAGCGGAGATGGGGTTTAGCCACTGATATGCACAGGAGAGAGGGAAAGATCTGGGGATGTGTACCTGTATGTGAGCTTGTATGCCTCCTCAGGAGGGTCCATGTTATGCCTGGAAAGTATATCAAGGCTTTCTTCTCATCTGTCACCACCAATACTTTTCTAGGCAGCTGTCCCATGTGTAAATACTTGTTTTCCTACTGCTGTATGTTCACAGTGATGCCTCCTAATTGTAATCTCCCCATCCATTTAGTCTGCCAACATATCATCATCATCATCATCATCATCATCAACAGCAATAGTACACTGCTTACTGGGTAACCCCTTTCTTGCTGTGCTGCTGTTGTTTCTTTATGCTTAAATAGCACCTTGAAAGCCTAATGCATTGATAACACCCTTCTTTCCCTTGCACATGCCACCTATAGTAGTGTACTGTAACTGACCCTCTAGAAGAGTGCCAGCATGTTCAGTCCAGTGCATTTTTATCAGCTTTATGTCTAGAGGAGTAGGAAGTCCCTGTGTGAGTTCTGCTGTCAAACACCCCAGCTCTAGTTTTAACCCCTGAACTGACTGTTTGACTTGTGGCAGGGAACAGAACAGAGCCACCTAGTGGCTGTTTTTTCACATTAAAGGGGTACTCCGGCCCTATGACATCTCATCCCCTATTCAAAGGATAGGGATAACATGTCTGATCGCGGGGGTCCCGCCAACAGGGACCCCCGCAATCTCTCATCCCGCACCCACCTTTGTGAGCTCTCCACAGCGCTGGAGGCTCCAAGTGTGAAGCGTTACGACCACGGGGCCGGAGTATCGTGATGTCACGACTCTGCCCCCGTGTGACGTTATACCCCGAACCCTCAATGCAAGTCTATGGGAGTAAATAGCAAAGTGTCTTATAATTACATAAGGAACAATAAATTAAAAGTTTAGTTTAGTGACAGGTACTCTTCAATCCCTTAAGGATCACGGGCATATGGATACGCCCTTGATCACTGGTAGTTAAGAACCAAGGGCGTACCTGTACGTCTGTGGGAATTCCGGTCCCCACCGCGTGTCGGGCAGGGTCCGGACTGGGATGCCTGCCGAAATAATTCAGCAGGCATCCCATGCATATGCCCAGGGGGTCCTTAGATCGGTGATCGATTAATTCACACCGGTGATCTGCGGCTATTCCGGTGATACGGGTCACGTGTGACCTACTGACCCCGAGATACTTGGTGATTGGGGGTGTAGAATACACCCCCAATCACCTCCTGTATCTATGGGGAGGTGGCGATTTCGTCCCCCCCCCCAGGAGTGCTACTATTGGCCGGGTTAATGACCTCTTCTCGCCACTCTGCCGACTTACTGAGTTCAGTCAGCGGGCAGAGCTGCGAGAAGGAGCCAGGGACCCCCCTCAGCCGAGATCTATGCCCCTCAGGGCTGAAGAGAACCAGTATAGTGCAGGGTGAGATTGCTTGTAAAAGGAAAGGTAGGAGGTAAAAAAAGTGAAAAATTTACCCCCGGACCGCCTAATAGGTTCTCAAAGGTCCGCCACACATTTTTCAGCGTGACCCGGGCCCTATTTGGGGTTCAGGGAGCTGCATTTGGCCCCTACTTATTTTTTCGCCGCAGCGCTTTTTTCCCCCTAGCGCTTTTTCCCCCCTATATAACGGTGTGTGATTTTTAATCACAGCAGAAATGAGGACATTTTGGGGCCTCGTGCTGCTTATGGGCCTGGTCAAAAAGTCTAGTGTCAGACAGTACTGCAACTGGGACATCCTATACAAGACTCCGCTTTACAGTATGGTCATGACACAGAGGCGGTTCGAGGCCATTCGGAAATGCCTGCATTATGCAGATAATGTGACATGTCTCCCCCCCCCCGAAGTGATCCCACCTATGACCAGCTTTACAAATTGAGGCCGGTCATAGATCACTTTGGGGCCAAATTTTTGGAGGCCTACATACCCCTCAGGGAGCTCTCGGTACATGAGTCTCTTATCGGTTTTAAGGGGAGACTCATCTTCCGGCAGTATATTCCCCCGAACTTTGTGAGAGTACCTCCGGGTACACTTACAGGTTTAGAGTATATGAGGGACGAGATTCCCGTATTGAACTCCCAGAATGTCCCCCCACTCTGGGTGTTAGCGGGAAACTCGTTTGGGACCTTGTGCACCTATTGCTGGTTAAGGGTTAACACGTGTACGTGGACAACTTTTATATCAGCATCCCTCTTTTCACATCCCTTGCCGCCAGATCCCCATCCGCTTGTGGGACCATGCAGAAGAACCAGAGAGGCCTCCCTCTAAATTTTGTTCAGACACCTATGCCCAAGGGTGAGTCCCGTGCCCTTAACCATGAAAACCTGTTGCTGGTCAGGTATAAGGATAAGAGCGATGTCCTTATGCTGACCACAATTCATGGTAATGGCAGCTCATCTGTCCCTGTGCGAGGTACCACAACAACGGTCCTCAAGCCTGATTGTATTCTGGACTACAATCAGCATTTGTGGGGAGTTGATCTTTCTGATCAAGTCCTCAAGCCATATAACGCCATGCCGAAAACACAGGCATGGTACAAAAAAGTTGCGGTCTACTTGGTACAGGTTGCCATGTACAACTCTTTTGTATTGTCCCAGTGCGCTGGCAACACAGGGACATTCCTCCGGTTCCAAGAAGAAGTCCTAAAAGTCCTGATCTTTGGCGACCGGGAAAGAGCAGGCCGGACTTCCCAAGGAACTGAAGTTATAGGTGCCAGCATTGTCCCAGTCCAACACTTTCAAGGTGAAGTCCCCCACATTGAAAAGAAGGGACTATCCCAGAAAAAATGCAGAGTGTGTCACAAGAGGGGGATACGGAAGGACACCATCACTCAATGTGACACTTGCCCCGATCATCCAGGCCTCTGCATTAAGGACTGCTTCAGAAGAGTATCACACTTCCATGGAGTACTAAATTTTCCCTTTTCATTTTAATTTTCCATAATTTGACCCCAATGTCCAGAGTACATTCCAAGTTTTAACCCCATAAACCACTAAAATGCCCAAAATACTCTTTTATAAAAAAATAAAAAAACTGGGCCTATTTTTTCCAAAAATGGGTAATGGGTCACTGAGTCACTATCATCGGGGACTTTTTTTGTTGCCTCAAATGCGCAGCGCTCTCTTTCCACCTGAGCGGGGTGCGCATTTGAGGCAACAGGTTAGGGACGGCCACACACATCACATTCCCAGGTGAGGATTCAGAGCATAGGGTTAGGGGTGGGCATATTTTTTAGTTTTGGCTATGCTCTGGGTCATCATTCTGGGAATATAACCTGTTTTATAATTTTATGTCCCACTGTAACCCTGGTTAGTAATTTACCCCATGTAATGCTCCTTGAGGGGGGGTCCCGCTGTTCTGGCTCCATAGGCCCCTGACTGCACTCCTGCTCTTCCAAGACCAGTGTGCACCTGCAGAGCTGTATACGCCAAGATATGAGGTATGTCCTTACTCCAAAGAAATGTATTTACAAATTTACGGTGACATTTTCTCCTGTTACCACTTGAGAAAATGAAAAATTTGGGGTAACCCCAGCATTTTAATGTAAAAAAAAAAAATCAAATGTTTCCTTTTCACATCCCACTTTAATGAACATTTATCAAACACTTAAGTGGTGTTAAGGCTCACTGTACCCATTGTTACATTCCTTGGTGGTGTAGTTTCCAAAATAGTATGCCATGTGTTTTTTTTTTTGTTTGTTTTTTTGCTGTCCTGGCACCATAGGGGCTTCCCAAATGGGACATGCCCCCAAAAACCATTTCAGCAAAATTTGCTTTCCAGAAGCCAGATGTGACTCCTTCTCTCCTGAGCATTGTAGTGCGACAGCAGAGCACTTGACATCCACACATGGGGCATTTTCATATATTACCCCTTGTAAAAATGTAAAATTTGAGGGAAAACCAGCATTTTAGTGAAATTTTTTTATTCATTTACACATCCAATTTTAACGAAAAGCCGTCAAAGACCTGTGGGGTGTTAAGGCTCACTGTACCCCTTGTTACGTTCCTTGAGGGGTGTAGTTTCCAAAATAGTATGCCATGTTTTTTGTTTTTTTGCTGTTCTGGCACCATATGGGCTTCTTAAATGTGACATGCCCCCCAAAAACCATTTCAGAAAAACTCACTCTCCAAAATCCCATTGTCGCTCCTTCCCTTCTGAGCCCTCTAGTGCACCCACAGAGCACTTGACATACACATATGAGGTATTTCCTTACTCGAGAGAAATTGGGTTACAAATTTTAGGAAGATTTCTCTCCTTTTACCCCTTGTAAAAAAAAAAAAAAAAAAAAAACTGGGTCCACAACAACATGCGAGTGTAAAAAATGTAGATTTAGAATTTTCTCCTTCACTTTGCTGCTATTGCTGTAAAACACCTAAAGGGTTAACACACTTACTGAATGTCATTTTGAATACTTTGAGGGGTTCGGTTTTTATAATGGGGTCATTTATGGGGTATTTCTAATCTGAAGGCCCTTTAAATCCACTTAAAAACTGAACTAGTCCCTGAAAAATTCAGATTTTGAACATTTTGTGGAAAATTGCTGCTTAACTTTGAAGCCCTCTGATGTCTTCCAAAAGTAAAAACATGTCAACTTTATGATGCAACATAAAGTAGAAATATTGGCCCTCATTTACTAACAGGATCCCGACACTTTTTGTCGGGTTTTGCGCCAGAATTCTGTCTGCGCCAGAATTTGCACCAGAATCTGGCGCACAAACCGACAAAATCAAAATCACTCAGAGTGAAAAAAAAACTACAAAAGGGGCGTTTTTCCTGACAAAAACACAGAAACCAGACAGCTCCGAGCTGTCGGGAAATTACTCAAAATGGAGTAAATCCTGCTACCCGCAGCATGGAACAGGATCTGTTCCATGTTGGGGGTAGTAGTACAGGGGCTGAGGGATTGAATGCACCGGGTCTCACTTCTGAGACCCGATCTGATCAAAAGTTATTAAGCAGGGGAGCGGGCGGCATGTTCCGATCCCCTGCAATATACAGTAAACTTTTATTTTTAAATTCCCCACCAGAAGCCCTGAATGTCCGGGATCGAGGAGCCAATCAGGGCTCCTGGCAGAGTTTTAATATAGAAGCGCTGTGGTGGGCAAAGATGTATAGAATCGCTGGGGGGGTATATATCTGGCTCCTCCAGCGTTTCTATATATCTTTCCCCCTGCTGCGCTATATCAAACGTACTGCCCCCCAGTGCTATTATATATCTATACTGACCCCCGCTGCGCATATACTGACCCCCGCTGCGCATATTTATATATATACTGCCCCTCCCAAGCTGCGCATATTAAAGGGGTACTCCACCCCTAGACATCTTATCCCCTATCCAAAGGATAGGGGATAAGATGTCAGATTGCCACGGTCCCGCTGCTGGGTAGCCCTGGGATCCCCGCTGCGGCACCGCGCTCCCGCTGCTGGGGAGCCCTGGGATCCCCGCTGCGGCACCGCGCTCTCATTACAGCACAGAGTGAGTTCGCTCTGTGCGTAATGACGGGTGATACGGGGGAAGGAGAAGCGTGACATCAGGGCTCCGCCCCTCGTGATATCACGGTCCGTCCCCTTAAAGGAAAACTGTCACATGTTTTGTACCTGTGGATAGTGCGGGAGACGCTGAACAATTTGAGTCCTACCTTGCCCGGATCCGCTGCGCCGTTTGCCCGTTACAGGTCTTTTTCTGTGTATTAAAATTAGCACTTAACTGGCAAAGGCGGGGTTACTGCCTTCAACTGCCACTGTGTTGTAACCGCCGCCCTGCCCGCAGCACCGCCCGGCTAATGAATATTCATATATTGCCTTACTATGTTGTCTCATATCGGCCGAGTCTCAAACTGCCTACACCCTTACTTCAGCGCTGCTCCGGACGAATGAAGCAGCGCTGAAGACCGCTTCCGGGTGTAGTGAGAAATCCCGCACATGTGCAGTAGCGTCCGGGACTCGGCCGATAGTAACCCCGCCTTTGTCAGTTAAGTGCAAATTTTAATACACAGAAAAAGACCTGTAATGGGCAAACGGCGCAGCGGATCCGGGCAAGGTAGGACTCAAATTGTTCAGCGTCTCCCGCACTATCCACAGGTAACTGTGGATAGTGCGGGACAAAACATGTGACAGTTTTCCTTTAATGCAAGTCTATGGGAGGGGGCGTGACGACCGCCACGCCCCCTCCCATAGACTTGTATTGAAAGGGGTGGGCCGTGACGTCCGGCCCCTGTACTGCCCGTCATTATGTGCAGAGCGAACTTGCTCTGTGCTGTAATGAGAGCGCGGTGCCACAGCGGGGATCCCGGGGCTCCTTTGGATAGGGGATAAGATGTCTAGGGGCGGAGTACCCCTTTAATCTTCATGTTCTCCCTCCCCTGGCTGCCAATGAATGAAAACTCTATTAACGGGGGAGCGGAGGGCTGCTGCCCGCTCTTGCTGCTAAGAGTTTGTCATTCATAACGGGCAGCAGCTGCATATCATGCTGTGGGGGACAGACATATGGATATATGTTTGACCCTCACATCATACATATACAAATGCCGTCTCACCACTATGAATGACAAGTAAGCTATTGGCAGCAGCAGCGCGAGCCTCCACTCCCTGCACTGCTTTACTTGTCATTCATAGCAGTGAGCCGGCACCTGTATATATAGATGCGCGGTAGGGGTCAGACATATGGATATTGTCTGACCCTCACAGCATCTATATATACAGGTGCCGGCTCACCGCTATGAATGACAAGTAAAGCAGTGCAGGGAGTGGAGGCTCGCGCTGCTGCTGCCAATAGCTTACTAGTCATTCATAGCGGTGAGCCGGCATTTGTATATGTATGCTGCGAGGGTCAGACATATATCCATATGTCTGTCCCCCACAGCATGATATGCAGCTGCTGCCCACTATGAATGACAAACTCTTAGCAGTGAGAGCAGGCAGCAGCCCTCCGCTCCCCCGCTAATAGAGTTTTCATTCATTGGCAGCCAGGGGAGAGAGAACATTAAGATTAATATGGGCAGCTTGAGGGGGGGCAGTATATATATAAATATGTGCAGTGGGGGTCAGTATATGCGCAGCGGGGGTCAGTATAGATATATAATAGCGCTGGGGGGGGCAGTACATTTATTCAAGCGCAGCGGGCACTAAGTTTGATATGGCGCAGCAGGGGGAAAGATATATAGAAACGCTGGAGGGGCCAGATATATACCCCCCCAGTGATTCTATACATCTTTGCCCACCACAGCGCTTCTATATTAAAACTCTGCCAGGAGCCCTGATTGGCTCCTCGGTCCCGGCCATTCAGGGCTCCTGGTGGACTGGTGGGGAATTTAAAAATTAAAGTTTACAGTACATTGCAGGGGATCGGAACATGCCGCCCGCTTCCCTGCTTAATAACATCTGATCGGATCGGGTCTCAGAAGTGAGACCCGGTGCGATCAATCCCTCGGCCCCTGTACTACTTACCCCCAACATGGAACAGACCCTGTTCCATGATGGGGGTAGTAGTACAAGCACTAATGTAGTCAGAATTTGCAGAGGCTTTTTTCCGTCGCATAGAATACATTTTGTGCGACAGAAAAAAAAACCTGCAACAGAAAGAAAGGGAAATTGGGCGACAGATTAGTAAATCACAAGGAAAAAAAAGACGAGTACACTGAAAAAAAAAACCTAACCGACACTCCAGTCTTTGTAAATGAGGGCCATTCTATATGTGAATCAATATATAATTTATTTGGAATATCTATTTTCCTTACAAGTAGAGAGCTTCAAAGTAAGGAAAATGCTAAATTTTCATTTTTTCATCAAATTTTAGCATTTTTCACCAATAAATGATGCAAGTATCGACAAAAATTTACCACTAACATAAACTAGAATATGTCACGAAAAAACTATCTCGGAATCAGAATGAAAAATAAAAGCATCCCAGAGTTATTAATGCTTAAAGTGACAGTGGTCAGATGTGCAAAAAACGCTCTGGTCCTTAAGGTTCAAATAGGCTTGGTCCTTAAGGGGTTAAGAATCTGTTCACATCTGTGTCTAAGTTCCAGTTCTCTGTCTCAGAAATTATAATTTCACAGGGAAATTTTTGGACATCTCGGCTTAATAAGATGGACTCCATTATAAGTCAGAGAAGTCCACTAGGCACCAGAATTTTTCATTATAAACAGTGGTATAATTTTACATCCATATCGAATCCGCCAGTTCCAGCTCAACTGCAGGTCCAATGATCTTGACTAACAGCTTCTAATTCAGATTATCAGACCTGCAGTTAGGCCAGAACTTGTAGTTGTAATATGGATTTAAAAATTGTTCATATTCGGCCAGTGTGAACCCAGTCTTATACTCCATTTCTATTAGGGTATAATAACAATACTATTAGGTTATGTTCACACAGGGGAAAATCTCCATGCAGGCTTTCTACTGACAGCGGAGTGCCAGCATACCATGCCAGTGCTAGGACCCCTTGGAAATGTACGGTCTCATACATGGCATTGCATTTCTGTGCTGAGTCCACAGAAAGAATATGTAGAATATAGGTCTATTCTTTCTGCAGACAATGACATTTATATTTCCATGCTGGATGTTTCCAGTGGAGAAATTCTGCTATGTGAACAGAACAGAAGAATCCCATGGAAATCAATACAGAATCTCTGTGCAAAATTCCAATGCGGAAATTCTGCAGTGTGAACATAGCCTTAGGGTGTTCTAACTCAGTATGCCACAGAAACAATCCTATGCAGATGTATTAAATAGATTTTTGGCTGTAAAAAAGTCTGAAAACAGATCTGCCATGTGTGTAAAATTCTATTCTCTTCTTTAAGTAAATAATGTATTTTCGATTTTTCTTGATGGGTTTTTATTAACCAGAAGAAATAATTCTACAATTGTTTTAGTTTACAGGGGCCCAGTGTGCGAGGAGGCCTGCCGCCCTTCGCTGTGCCGCTGCTGCTCACTGTTCTAAAGCGGCAGCGGTGCATAATAGCGCAGCGGGCACTTTAGACTGCAGCCGGCCGACCCAGGTCTGACGAGGGACACTGTGTGAGTGACGTCCCTATGCAGACCCGTGCAGGAGGAAGTGAGTGACGTCACTCATTAGGCCACCGCCGGAGAGGAGAAGGGATACGCAGGCCAGGTAAGTGTGTCTATGTGTGTGCCTCTGTGTGTGTCTGTGTGTTGGGGGGGGGGGCTCTGCTACCTAATGTGGAGAAACTGCTACCTAATGTGGGGAATCTATGCTACCTAATGTGAGGAAACTGCTACCTAATGTGGGAAATCTATGCTACCTAATGTGGAGAATCTATGCTACCTAATGCGGCGAATCTATGCTACCTAATGTGGGGAAACTATGCTACCTAATGTGCAGAATCTATGCTACCTAATGTGGGGAATCTATGCTACCTAATGTGGGGAAACTGTTCGGGGAAATATAAAACCACCCCATTAACTTGAATGATTATATGTTGAAATTGTTGATCGCTGGGTGCGCTGTTATGTCCACCAATCATGACCAAGCATGTCCTCCAAATAGGCCATAACATTGTATAGTATACTTTTAGGAACTGCAATCCTACATATTGTGAAGGTTTTTTGTTGTTGTTTTTTTTTTTTTTTTAAAGGATATTGTTTGACCATTCTTTGTATTACACATATCTGCATATCATGATCCCAGAATCTTAAATTATAATTGTATTCCGTTTTATCACATGTGATCTTAAAGTGTACCTGTCATATATCACAAAAAAAGTTACATTTTACTCAGTAATTCTGGTCAAGTACATATAATGATTTTGTGTCTAGCACCTATTTCTCTAACAAATACCTTCTAACTGTTGTTCACTTGGTTTGTCATTCTGTGCTTTGGAGGGGGCGTGTCCTCACTCTGCATGACTCATCTTCCTCTCTGAGCCCGCTGTGCTGGATGTATTCATCTAATTACTGCAGGCTGTTCTGTAACATCATCCTCTGTTTTCATACTGCAGTCTGATATGACAGGAGTGAGCACAGAGGAGTGCTAGTCACTCACTTACTGGACTTTGTCCATGCCTGTGCTTCAGCTAAGACAAAAATGATGCTGCAGCCAGGCAGGATTATGTTCTGGATTGTGTGAGGACCCCTAGTGGTGTTTTTTTTTCTTTCAGATTTTTCATGATTTCTGGAAGAGGGGAATAAAATGTTATTGTGACGTATGTTAGAAAGGTTAATGTTTTGTCAAGATTTACAACATAAAAAAAGTTTTGTAATCTGACAGTGCCCATTTGAAGTGCAAAATCATGCTATTTAAACTGGCCACACAGAAAACAGGCAGTGTAGATGTATATTTTAGTTATACCTTTGTTATTTTCAACAGTCTTGGGGCCGTTTTAAGCTCCTTTTTTGGCTGGGCTGCAAAAAGTAACAAAACAAACATTAACTCAACTTCCGCTGTTGCCCTGTTGCGCTGCTATCTGTCTTCAGTCCTCCGTTCCCAGTCTCCTTTCCTACTTCCGTGTGACTGGATCATCACACTGCGGTCAGCGTATTGCCGGCCGCAGTGAGTTCCCGCCTCAGCCGGTGATAGGCGCTCAGCCTATCACCGGCTGAGGCGGGACCTCATTGTGGCTGGCAATACGCTGACCGCAGTGTGACGATCCAGTCACACGGTCTCCACATGGGATCGTCACACTGCGGTCAGCGTATTGCCGGCCGCAGCGATGTTCAACCTCGGTCAGTGATAGGCTGAGCGCACTGTCATGAAAGAAGCCTGGGCCCCGCCTCGGCCTTTAGCTCGGGCTCCTTACATGACAGTGCGCTCATCACTGTCATGTAAGGACCCCGAGCTAAAGGTCGAGGCGGGGCCCAGGCTTCTTTCATGACAGTGCGCTCAGCCTATCACTGACCGAGGTGGAACATCGTTGTGGCTGGCAATGCGCTGACCGCAGTGTGACGATCCCATCTGGAGACCGGGACCGGAGGACCGAAGACCAATAGTGGAGCAACAGGGGAACGGCGGAAGGTGAGTAAATGTTTGTTTTGTTACTTTTTGCAGGCCAGGCACAATAGGAGCTTAAAAAGTCCGGCAACAATACTACTTTAACTAACGATAGATTAACAAGTAATAAAGACTGAAGTGAAAATATTAAAGGTGCCTCCAATTCTATAGTCAACATATCCTTTAGCACTTTGCTGAGATGGCCATATACAAAAAATACAAAAAACTTAAATATGCAGAAAACAATAGTCCTTAGAAAAACTGATATAGAATCGGAACAGATTATACACTCTAGGAAAATGTATGTTATGTCCCTATTCAATTATTTATTTATTCATTCATTTATTTTTTCATTTTACTTAGATAGAAACATATTCTACAGCAACTTGTAATTCTACAGAAGTCCAACTAAAGTAAATGCTATGGATAACAAAATCTTAGCACATAATAGATGAACATTTTCTTTAAGCAACACCCTATTATAGAGGATGCTCTAAACATGTGGTTTGCAATTTAACTCAAATGCAAATGAGAGTTCTGGTATTTATTACTTTACCATTAGACATTGTTAAGAGAGTTGATAAAACAAACAGGGATGTATAAACACCAAAGGCAAACTAGGCAGAACCTTTATGACAGCTAAATTAAGCAGAATCACAAATAAGTCAAAGACCTTTTAAAGAACAAAGCCTATTATTATGCAGTTGATGCCAGCTATAGTGAAGAACAGAAGAGCTCATTCAGGAACATTAGACGTTCGTTGCCAAACCTGAATTTCCAAACTTTTTGACCTTCTTCCAAAAGCATAGCACTAAAACAAAAAGATATAAAGGAATTACGATGAAATTGTTGGGGTTTATTTGGCGGTTGTGGAAATTCTGTTTGGATGTGGTAGAAAATCTGTTTGGACGTGGTAGAAATTTTCTGCTGCAAAAGCTACAAGTTAAATATGGATTTTACATCAGATTTCACCCATTGTGCTGCACTGACAAGTATTGAACATGCTTTAAAGGGGTACTCCGGTGAAAACCTTTTTTCTTTTAAATCAACTGGTGACAGAAAGTTAAACATATTTGTAAATTACTTCTATAAAAAAATCTTAATCCTTCGGGTACTTATTAGCTGCTGAATGCTACAGAGGAAATTCCTTTCTTTTTGGAACACTGATGACATCACGAGCACAGTGCTCTCTGCTGACATCTCTGTCCATTTTAGCAACCATGCATAGCAGATGTATGCTAAGGGCAGCATGGTGGCTCAGTGGTTAGCACTGCTGCCTTGCAGTGCTGGGGACTTGGGTTCAAATTCCACTAAGGACAACAATAAATAAAGCGTTATTATTATTATAATAACGTCAGCAGAGAGAACTGTGCTCGTGATGTCATCAGAGAGCATTCCAAAAAGAAAAGAATTTCCTCTGTAGTATTCAGCAGCTAATAAGTACAGGAAGGATTAAGATTTTTTAATAGAAGTAATTTACAAATATGTTTAACTTTCTGCCACCAGTTGATTTAAAAGAAAAAAGGTTTTCACCAGAGTACCCCTTTAATTTTGAAAAAGTGAGTGTATGATGTTTTGTAAAAGCTCATTTATTTGCACTATATTATACTTTGTTGTGGATTTCCAGAATGGAATTCACACTGAATATTCTGTGAGATAAGGGTCTTAGCTGGAAAAACACAAACATGCTGGCTGTGTACGGAATGAAACATGATGAACGTGTGGATCTTTCAGTGGTCATCATAGGTTTTAGCTGCTGGACCTTCAAAGATCAGCTGACTGTCCGCAGATTCTCGACAAATAATAAAGGCTATTTCCCACATGTACACATTTATTTTGTGAAGCTCAAAGGCCCAATCAGCTGTGATTCACACTAAACCAGTCAATTTTGATTCACACTAAATAAATGCATAAATGCAGGATATGGACTGGTAGTATGTTGGGGCCATTAAATTGAATAGGGCCCTGCAGCTAAGCTGCGCTCTATGTTGACATGCCTTTTTGGAAGGTATGCAAGCAATGTACTGATATTGTAATGTGCAATACAGCCTTAGGATCAGGGGCGAATCCAGATTCTAGGCTCGGGAGGGGCACTATTAGGCTAGGTTCACACAACGGGATTTCCGCCTGCAATTCCGCTGATAAAATGTATAGTGTAGTGAATGGGTTTCCGTTCACAAATTCACACTTTGGAATTTGTGAAGCGGAATTTGTGAACGGAAAATTTCCGCCTGAAGAATGGCGTTTCTCATTCTTCAGACGGAAATACTGGTGGAACACATTGCAGTCTATTGGAGTCTACTGCAGTGTCTGCGTGGCCCTAGCGCCGACTGATTCAGTCAGCGCTGGCCACACTCGGAATCTCCGGGTGGAAATTTTCTGCCCATAGATTCCGCAGTATGAAACTAGCATTAGAATATTTTGTGTTTTCAGAAAGAAAATAAGGTGTTGCTTAAGGAACTTACAATATTATAACCTTGTTTAAGACTCATAGGCCATGTTCACACGACAGAATTTCCAATGCGAAATTTGGCACGGAAATTGCGCTGCAGCAGAGTCCCGTTGAATTCAACAGGATTCTGCTGCTCCGCAGAATATCCATGCCAGATGTTTCCAGCATGGAAATTCAGTTTTCTTAATCACGTTCATTCTTCTGCAGGCACCTTGCAGACATTCTGTAGTGTGAACATGGCCTTACATTACAAACAGATAGGATATGTTTAAACAGATATTTCACTATTTCAAAGATAAGACATTTTAAGCAGTTTATGTATAATATATAAGAATGTTTACATAAACAGGACTACACATAGGACACATTGTCACACATTTACACTGGAAGAAAGGAGATTTTGTTTAAGGCAAAGGAAAGAGTTTTTTACACTAAGAACAATAAGGATGTGGAGTCCTCTGCCTGCAGATTTGGTTTTATTAGAGTCTGTACAGACATTTAAATAGCAACTGGATGAATACTTGCAAAAACATAACATTTAAGGCTAGGTTCAGACTACGGAATTTCCTCTTGCAATTCCGCTTTGAAATTGCAGGCGGAAATTCCGCTTGCTAAAATGTATAGTGTAGTGAATGGGTTTCCATTCACAAATTCACACTTTGGAATTTGTGAAGCGGAATTTGTGAACGGAAAATCCGCTTGGAAATTTCCGCCTGAAGAATGGCGTTGCGGAACACATTGCAGTCTATTGAAGACTGCCGTGTCCGCGCGGTCCTAGCGCTGACTGATTCAGTCGGTGCTGGCCGCACTTAGAATCTCCTGGTGGAAATTTTCTGCCCGGAGATTCCGTAGTCTGAACCTAGCCTTAGGGATATAGGCCCTGATTTTTAGCATGTTGTGATACCCGTGGTGTAGCATGTTGCAGAAAATTATTTCCAGTATAATAATCAAATATACCAATTGCCATAGAATGGGAAAGTACTAAAGAAACATTTTTCTTTTAAAACTGCAGCTCCCAGTATGACCTTAAGTATGTGGTAAGAGTATGTTGGGAGTTGTTGTTTCACCCATTATTACTGAAAAACTTACAAGAGACTCCAGCACTGATGTGACAGTCAGGCAGTATACACAATGATATCAGTGACTACAGGTGATGTCTTCTCTATAGTGAGGAGAATACACAATAATATCAGTGACTACAGGTGACGTCTTTTCTATAGTGAGAATACACAATGATATCAGTGATTACAGGTGACGTCTTCTCTATAGTGAGGAGTATACACAATGATATCAGTGACTACAGGTGACATCTTCTCTATACTGAGGAGAATAAACAATGATATCAATGATTGCAGATGACGTCATCTCTATAGTGAGGAGAATACACAATGATATCAGTGACTACAGGTGACATCTCTATAGTGAGGAGAATACAGAATGATATCAGTGACTACAGGTGACATCTCTATAGTGAGGAGAATACAGAATGATATCAGTGACTACAGGTGACATCTTCTCTATAGTGAGGAGAATACACAATGATATCAGTGACTACAGGTGACATCTTCTCTATACTGAGGAGAATACACAATGATATCAGTGACTACAGGTGACTTCTTCTCTATAGTGAGGAAAATACACAATGATATCAGTAACTACATGTGACATCTTCTCTATAATGAGGAGAATACAGAATGATATCAGTGATTGCAGGTGACACCTTCTCTATAGTGAGGAGAATACACAATGATATCAGTGACTACAGGTGACATCTTCTCTATAGTGAAGAGAATGTACAATAATATCAGTGACTACAGGTGACGTCTTCTCTATAGTGAGGAGAATACACAATGATATCAGTGATTACAGGTGACATCTTCTCTATAGTGAGGAGAATACACAATGATATCAGTGACTACAAGTGACATCTTCTCTATAGTGAGGAGAATACACAATGATATCAGTGACTACAGGTGACATCTTCTCTATAGTGAGGAGAATACACAATGATATCAGCAGGGGCGTAGCTAGAAACCACAGGGCCCCGATGCTAAAAATTGTCCTGGGCCCCCCAACCCATATCCCCCCACAGCCCCCCCCCCCCTCCGACGACCTGCTTTCCCAATCCCTGACGACCCCCTTACTCGGCCTAAGCTGCACAAAGATACCAATTAATATGGAAAAAAAAAAAACAGGAGGTGCGCCCCTCGTGAAGACCGTTTACCAGTTGTGACAAAGTGAAAAAAAGAATAACATCACTCCCCTATACCACCAATATACAGTCCCATGTAAATAACATCACTCCTATACCACCAATATACAGTCCCATGTAAATAACATCACTCCTATACCACCAACATACAGTCCCATGTAAATAACATCACTCCCCTACACCAATATACAGTCCCATGTAAATGTCATCACTCCCCTACACCAATATATAGTCCCATGTAAATAACATCACACCAATGCTTGTCTCCATTCCTGTTGCTTTTTCATGGCAAGAATAATGGGGGAGATTTATCCAACCTTGTGCAGAGGAACAATAGAGCAGTCGCCCATAGCAACCAATCACATTTCAGCTTTCCTTTTTCAGAGACCTTTTTTTTAAATGAAAGCTGGAATCTTATTGGTTGCTATGGGCGACTGCTCCAGTGTTCCTCCAGCATGCCCGGACAGCCCTTCAGCTGTTGCAAAACTATAACTCTCAGCATGCCCAAGCAGCCATTGACTGTCTGGGCTTGCTGGGAGTTGTAGTTTTGCAACATCTGGATATCTGGTGTACTAGTTTGCCTCAGTATTGGAGGAAGGCATTTTGTATAGTAAAAGCCCCCCACACACTCCATCCTCAGTCTCCTCATTATCACCGGTCCCCCCCTCATCATTACACACACACACACACACACACACACACCCACCCCCTGTCCTCGGTCTCCTACTCCTAATTAACATTACTCCACATCCCAACCCCCACCCCGTCCTTCTCATCAACATTACACCCCCCACCAATCCCGGCTCGGCTCTACTCACCTTCCTGAAGATGAGCGGTGCGAGGCTGGAGAGTCTGCTTCTCCTGTCACTGCCGGCTGCCTGGGATAGATCTTGCGGGGTCAGAGGCTGTGACAGGTCACGTGCATGCCTGCGCTGCTCTCCCACCAGCCCTCTGCCTGTCTGTTGACCCTGCTGCAGCAACAGGGCCCGGGCAGTTTTAAAAAAGTGCTGGCAGTGGCGGACCCGGGACCTGTTGCTGCAATATATAGTTTAGTAAAGTGGCAGTGGGGCCCTGCGACCCTTGCGACCTCTATAGCTACGCCACTGGATATCAGTGACTACAGGTGACGTCTTCTCTATAGTGAGGAGAATATACAATGATATCAGTGACTACAGGTGATGTCTTCTCTATAGTGAGGAGAATACACAATAATATCAGTGATTTCAGGTGACGTCTTCTCTATAGTGAGGAGAATACATAATGATATCATTAACTATAGGTGATGTCTTCTCTATAGTGAGGAGAATACAAAAAGATATCAGTGACTACAGGTGACGTCTTCTCTATAGTGAGGAGAATACACAATAATATCAGTGATTTCAGGTGACGTCTTCTCTATAGTGAGGAGAATACATAATGATATCATTGACTATAGGTGATGTCTTCTCTATAGTGAGGAGAATACAAAAAGATATCAGTGACTACAGGTGACGTCTTCTCTATAGTGAGGAGAATACACAATGATATCAGTGACTACAGGTGATGTCTTCTCTATAGGGGCTATAACATTGCATACACTGATTTCCAGCACTGTTTACTGCAAAGCCATAGCTTTGCATTGTTCATTGTTATCGGTGGTCGATTGCTCAAGCCTGAATCTCAGGCTTGGAGCAATCAATCGTCAATCGGACGAGCCGGAGGGAGGTGAGTGACCCTCTGCTCGCGCCCTAGCTGATCGGGACAGCGCATTTTCACTGTGGTGGTCCCGATCAGCTCCACTGAGCAGCCGGGAAGGTTTTACTTTCGTTTTAGATGCAGCGTTCAACTTCAACCGCGATCGCTGCTGCGCGCTATTAGCCCCGGGTCCCCGCATTTACATGCCGGGACCGACCAGATATGACACGAGGTCACTGCGTGACCGCGCATTATATTGTGGGAGCCGGCCACGGACGTAACTATACGTCCGTGGTCGTTAAGGGGTTAATAAGATGGACAGAGAGGGTAGAAATCACTCACCATACTCCATCTATGCTGTAGAAACATGAGGACGCCGATCTAAGGCGTCTTCCGATGGTGAGAAAGTGAAACTGGATGTTACACTCCGGGTTGTATCACATGACTGGTTGTCCCAACAACGTGTTATCTGTGGCCACCGCATGTGCAGTGCTGAGCAAAGAAACAGCGGACGCCATCTTACTCTCACTATGTTATAATGTGAAACGGGTGCACAGCAATCTCCTATACAGAGCTCTATTTGCAGAAGGGGTTAACCAAGGTGCAGCGCATGGCGTCGCACACTTACATCCCCATACCATCTCGGTAGGCGGCTTTATATAGGCAACTCCACTGGTACTAGATGAGTGCTCACCGTCTCATTTCTGGAGAAGTGCATCCAATACATAAGGTGCAACATATTTGTGACCTGTGTACTTAATTATAAATTATATCAAGCTATAGATGTACAAAAAACATTACTTATGCATAAGATGTTGTACATTGCATTTTTGGTGAGTGATTCTCCTGATCTCAGCTCTGTCTGAAAAATTAAAGGAAAAAGGAAAAAAAGTAGAAATTAGTACCTAAAATTGAGATTAATCCAAAGTATACATATATGAAGCCAACATTCTTATGCCTTATAAATTTCCTGTGAGATTTTAAAATTGACATTTAAACCATGTGATTCTAGCATATTTAATTCATAAATCCACCACAATTCCCGGCGTTTGAGAACTGTGGTGCGATTTCCACCCCTTTTTGGTGGGGGTACATGATCTACTATAGTAAACATCAGATCCTTCTCATTATGACCACATTCCATAAAGTGACTTGGGACCGGTAGGCCCATGCGTTTTTTAAGTATTGAGTAACGATGTTGGTTCATTCTTGTTTTTACACTTACAGTAGTTTCTCCTACATAAAGTAGGTTGCATGGACATTTAAGTATATAGATCACATGAGCCGCATCACATGTAAGATGAAAATTAATTCTGTACTTTTTCAAAGTTGTGGGATGGACAAATTCAGTACCTTTTTGCATGTAGGAACAATTGATACAGGAAAGACATGGAAATGACCCTTTCCTGATGGTAGAAATATAGCGCTGTGTAGATTTTTTAACAGACACATCTGCATTTACAATTTTATCTCTTAGATTTGTTGTACGACAATATGACATCAAAGGAAAATTGGCAAACTCTGGGATGTGGTTTAGACAACTGTTCAGAATATGCCAATGTTTCATTACAATATTTGTGATTTTATTAGACACCTCAGAGTATGTACTTACAAAGGCAATGTGTTTTTCTTGGCCTTTTTATGTTTGGTTTCCAATGGGGCAGATCTCTCCAGAGACAAAACTTTTTGTTTGCAATTGTACACCACCCTATGTGGATACCCACATTTCTTGAAATTACACATCATTGTGTTTAATGCTGGTTTTATTCTGTCCTCCTCACTGATGATTCTCTTTCCACAAATCATCTGACTGATGGGCAAGGAACAAATGATGTTACGAGGATGATGGCTATCGTATCTCAATGTTGATTTGCAGTCTGTTGGCTTTCTATATATGTCTGATGTTAATTTGTGCCAAGAAACAGAGATTACAGTGTCAAGAAATTGTATGGAGGATGAAGATGTGGTGAGAGTGAACTGGAAACTTGCAAGCATAGAGTTCAGTTGTAGATGAAACTCATTAAGCTGATCCAGGGTACCAGTCCACAATAAGAAGATGTCATCTATGTATCTCACCCACTTCAGCACAAGGCCAAAGTGGGGAGACACATAGATGAGCAATTCCTCCATGTGGGTGACAAACAAATTCACACAGGTGGGCGTCTTGTTTGTCCCCATGACTGTTACCACCAGTTGAACATAATAGTGTCATTGAATGTGAAATAGTTGTTAGTAAGGACCATCATGAGTAGATCAATAATGAACTGTTGTTTTTTCTGGTGAAAAATCTTGCTGAATTGCTGTTTTGACAGCCTGTATTCCTCCATCATGTGGGATGGAGGTGTACAGGCTAACCACATCTAATGTGGTCAAAATGCCCCCCTCTGGGACAAACAGGTCACAAATTTTCCATAAAAAAATTACCTGTATCTCTAATGTAAGATTTTGATGCATATACATAAGGTCTAAGTATGGAATAAAGGAAAATAGAAATGTGGCTGGGTAACGAGTATCGTCCAGGCACTATAGGCCTGCCAGGCAGGTTATGAAGTGTCTTATGTATTTTAGGTAACAAGTATAGTTGTGGTGTAACTGGGTGTTTAACTATTAGATAGTCCATTAGGGGTTTGCCAATTAGATTATTGTCAAATGCATTTTTCACGAGAGTTTAAATATGGTGTCCTATTTCCCATTTGGGATCTGTTGTCAGCTTTTTGTAAGTATAAGTGTCACTCAGTTGTCTATTAGCCTCTTGTATATATTTCAAATGGTCCATGACCACAACAGCACCCCCTTTGTCTGCGGTTTCACCACTAGGTTGTGGTCATGGACTAATTCGTTGAGTGCAAGTATTTGATCATGTGTCATATTGGGATGGGAAAGTGAATTAGTAGATTGGTTCAATTTCTCAACATCTTTTTTGACTAATGCAGCAAAAGTGTCAATGGCAGGAAATGATGCATTTGGTGTAAAATCACTAACCATTTTAATGTTGGTATCACTTACCATCAAATATTTCAACATTAGTTCTAGGTACAGTCATAGTCTGGTTACTTTTGTCAAAAAAACACAGTTTCAACCTTAGTCTCCTGACAAATTGTTGCATATCCAACTCTAATTGAAACCAATCAGGGACAAAAATTAAGTCCTCTTGATTATAATTCAGTCTGCGTCACAGAGGGATTAGTAGAAGATATATTTACCACTAATTTTTCTTCTTGGCAGTCGTCAATTTTTGCTGTGCTGGGCCCTTGGCTGAATGTCGTTGGCCCCCTGGTGCATGTCTGTCCGCTGGCGACTATTGTCCTTCAATAGTCTCTCAAGTTCACAAACTTTTCCTTTAGCAACCTCTATATCTCGCTGTAGGAACTCCAAGTTTAGTAAAATAAGATCTAGAGCAGTGGTTCTTAACCTTGTTGGAGGTACTGAGCCCCACCAGTTTCATATGCGCATTCACCGAACCCCTCTTAATTGGAAAAATAAAATATGATTTTTTCAAATTCAAAACATAGGAGGTATATATTTAAGTATATATTTATACATAGGTGCACAAAATGAACAAAACCATTAAAGAACAAAACCATTAAGATACATTAGGCGCAGACAGTGTTCCTCCCACATTAGGCACAGGCAGGCAGTGTTCCCCCACACATTAGGCACAGGCAGTGTTCCAACACACATTAGGCAGGCAGTGTTCCCCCACATTAGGCAGGCAGTGTTCCCCCACATTAGGCAGGCAGTGTTCCCCCACATTAGGCAGGCAGTGTTCCCCCACATGAGGTAAGCAGTGTTCCCCCACATTAGGCAAGCAGTGTTCCCCCACATTATGTAGGCCAGTGGTCTTCAACCTGCGAACCTCCAGATTTTGCAAAACTACAACTCCCAGCATGTCTGGAAAGCCGACGGCTGTCCGGGCATGGTGGGAGTTGTAGTTTTGCAGCATCTGAAGGTCCACAAGTTGAAGACCACTGATGTAGGCAGTGTTCCCACATCAGACATACAGCCTCCACCCATATACAGTGTATGGCTGGAGGCTGTATGCCTGTGTATTGCCCACTTCAGTGCTTTGACCACCGCTCCGGCTATAGCAGTAGGTCTCGGGACCGGTGGTCAAAGCACCAAAGATGACGTGCCGCTGGTCACTTACCAAGCTGGCCAGCGAGCATCTTCATCCTTCTCTATCCTCCGGTCCTCGGCGCCTTCGTTTCCATGGGCGCACGCACAGGACGTCAGTGACGTCCTGGCGTGTGATATGTCCCAGCGGCCCTGCGTTTTTAAACTTAACGCGGGGCCGCAGGGAGTTAATAGTGATGGGGGGAATTGCCCAGTCGCTACAGGACAGGCAAACACCGGCTCTGCTCGAGGCCCCAAGCAATTGCTTGGTTTGCCTGTCCTGTTGCAACCTCCCCCGCCGAACCCCCGGGACTGACTCTCCGAACCCCTGGGGTTCGATCGAACCCAGGTTAAGAACCACTGATCTAGAGAATATTTGTTGGAAATTTGCTTGTACTTTAATCTATAGTTCATGACATGCATGAAGGAATTCTTGTGCGGCTGGATTCTCATGCCACGTGGTATATGTTGGTTTTTAAAATATTCCCCCAATGTAGTCCTATGTAATTCTAAGGATAACAGACGTTTGGTTTCAGCATCGTACCTTCTTTGAAAATAAGTGATAGATGGAGCGTGAATAAATGATGGATCACCTTGCATAAGGCCCATGATCCTGTTGGCATCTGTCTCCGTATAAGAAAACATATTGATAGTGGACAAAGACCGAAACGAAAATCCATTAAATCACATGATGTAGAGTGGATGCAGGCTCCTCAGCCAAGCGACACAGATATCCAAAAGGGGCAGCACTCCATAAGCTAAAGATGCACGGCTGCAGTAGGGTCCTGGCTATGGACCCAGTGTAGATACTCCAAAAATGAACAGCGGGAACTCCAATACGGTGAAAAAAGTGCTGGTCTTTATTCACACAATGTGATGCGACGTTTCACCAAGCCATTTTCAAGCAGCAAATAAGTGAAAAAGGTGCTTATTTATGGTCACGCAGGACCATTACAGTGATTAAACAATCAATATAAATATTGATGACCAGAGAGGACGCATTGTCAGGACAACCAGTCATGTGATACAAGCCAGAGTGTAACATCCGGTTTCACTATCTCACCACCGGAAGACGCCTCGGATCGGCATCCTCATGTTTCTACAGCATAGATACAGTATGGTGAGTGATTCCTACCCTCTCCGCCCATCTTATTAACCCCTTAACGACACAGGATGTACATTTACGTCCTGCGCCGGCTCCCGCGATATGCCGCGGTGTCCCTGCGTCGTATCGGGTCGGTCCTGGCGGCTATCAACGGCCGGGACCCACGGCTAATACAGGACATCACCGATCGCGGTGATTCCCTGTATTAACCCTTCAGACGCGGCGATCAAAGCTGACCGCCGCGTCTGAAGTGAAAGTGAAAGTATCCCGGCTGCTCAGTCGGGCTGTTCGGGACCGCCGCGGTGAAATCGCGGCGTCCCGAACAGCTTACAGGACACCAGGAGGGACCTTACCTGCCTCCTCGGTGTCCGATCGACGAATGACTGCTCTGTGCCTGAGATCCAGGCAGGAGCAGTCAAGCGCCGATAACACTGATCACAGGCGTGTTAATACACGCCAGTGATCTGTGTAAAATATCAGTGTGCAGTGTTATAGGTCCCTATGGGTCCTATAACACTGCAAAAAAAAAGTTTAAAAAAAGTGTTAATAAAGGTCATTTAACCCCTTCCCTAATAAAAGTGTGAATCACCCCCCTTTTCCCATAAAAAAAATAAAACAGTGTAAAAAAATAAATAAATAAACATATGTGGTATCGCCGTGTGCGTAAATGTCCGAACTATAAAAATATATCATTAATTAGACCGCACGGTCAATGGCGTACGCGCAAAAAAATTCCAAAGTCCAAAAAAGCATATTTTTGGTCACTTTTTATACCATTAAAAAATTAATAAAAAGTGATTAAAAAAGTCCGATTAAAACAAACATCATACCGATAAAAACTTCAGATCACGGCGCAAAAAATGAGCCCTCATACCGCCCTGTACGTGGAAAAATAAAAAAGTTATAGGGGTCAGAAGAGGACATTTTTAAACGTATAAAGTTTCCCGCATGTAGTTATGATTTTTTCCAGAAGTAATACAAAATCAAACCTATATAAGTAGGGTATCATTTTAACCGTATGGACCTACAGAATAATGATAAGGTGTCATTTTTACCGAAATATGCACTGCGTAGTAACGGAAGCCCCCAAAAATTACAAAATGGCGTTTTTTCTTCGATTTTGTAGCACTATGATTTTTTTTTCCATTTCACCGTTAATTTTTGGGTAAAATTACTAATATCACTGCAAAGTAGAATTGGTGATGCAAAAAATAAGCCATAATATGGATTTTTAGGTGGAAAATTGAAAGGGTTATGATTTTTAAAAGGTAAGGAGGAAAAAACGAAAGTGCAAAAACTGAAAAACCCTGAGTCCTTATGGGGTTAATGAACATATTTATTACACATGTGCACTCCTTTGATGATAACACAATTTGAGCATTATATATGTATGTATTAATATGTACAGCACGGAATATGAAAGACATATACTCCATGAGAATGCACTAATCACTTTATTGTGTGGATCATATGATATTTTATATATTTGCACTTATATTTATATTGATTGTTTAATTACTGTAATGGTCCTGCGTGACTATAAATAAGCACCTTGTTCACTTATTTGCTGCTTGAGAATGACTTGGTGAGCAAGCCGAAACGTCTCCTCTTGTGTGAATAAAGACCATCACTTTTTTCACCGTATTGGAGTTGCCGCTGTTCATTTTTGGAATAGTTAGATAGATCGATAGAACGAAAGACATAAGAATTAGATCAAAGTTAGAGCCCTGCTTTAAAGTTCATGGTCCCAGATAGTTACATATTTCTTCCACATATTACACTGTAGGTTATCACAGTACATTGCACTTTCTTTTCTACTATGTATAGAAGGTTTTTGTTCTCATAGAAGCTTTTATTTTTCAGAGATATATTTATGAAGGAAGTATTGTCAGTTTGTTTGTATTGAAGACTTTATTGAAGGTGAGTAAAGACAAGCGTTCTGCCATCATTACCACCATTCATAGGAGGGTATTTAGCATCACAGAATGGTTTATTTGTATTGCCCTAATTGGGTTGTTTATAAATGCAGCAATTGTAGTGACAACAACTAGCCTCCAAGCCTTCACATTTCTTTGGCCAGCCTTACATGTGATGCTGCTCTAGTAGTTGGTGAGTAAACGTGACCTAGATATTCCGTACAATATACTGGGTTTTATGTAATGCCCCTTGTATATCCTAAGCAGTGGCGAATCCAGGTGGGGGCAATTGCCACATCCCCCCCAGGCCATAAATAAGCACCTTGTTTACTCATTTGCTGCTTGAGAATGGCTTGGTGAGCAAGCCAAAATGTCGCATCACATTGTGTGAATAATGACCATCACTTTTTTCACCCAATTGGAGTTGCTGCTGTTTATTTTTGGAGTATCTACACTGGGTCCATAGCCAGGACCCTACTGCAGCTGGCACCCGTGCATCTTTAGCTTATGGAGTGCTGCCCCTTTTGGATATCTATCTATCTAGTATTCCAGAGAACCGCAGCACACAAAAAAAAGTGGTGTAAAAAAGTGAAGGTTTATTCCATCAATCCAGTGTAGTAACATAGTTCATAAGGTTGAAAAAAGACCAGAGTCCATCAAGTTCAACCTATAACGCTAATGAGTCCCTACTGAGTTGATCCAGAGAAAGGCAAAAAACCCTCATACTAGAGGGAAAAATTCCTTCCTGACTCCAAATATGTCATCAGAATAAATCCCTGGATCAAAGTTCTGTCCCTATCAATCTAGTATACTGCTTGAGAATGGCGACATGAGGTCGCAGAAACATTGTTCTGTACTACACTGGATTGATGGAATAAACCTTTACTTTTTTACACCACTTTTTTTGTGTGCTGCAGTGCTCTGGAATACTATTGAAGAATGGAGAAACTGACCAGAGCTCCCATATGGCTTGCACCTATTATACCGATTACCTTTATTTGGTTGTGCTGCTCTCCTGGAGTTTTCAATCTATATATTTATCTATCTCATATCTATCAATCAATCTATATAGACAGGAGAATACAGCAGCACACTGCTAGCACAAAGATACAGATAAAACATGAAATGCTATATTGCTACAATGCAAAAAATGAAAAAAATGGAGGTACTTTGCTCATCATTTGACCAAATAGTTTGGACCATCCCACCACGATAACGTGACCTCATTGGGACGGACCCTACACTGTGAATGTGCCTCTGTGTAATCAGTTAGCAGGCTTGCAAGGTCTGAAACATCCAGCACCTTACAAAATGGGTGAGGCGCAGGAGACAACATGGAGGGAGCCACTCCCCTATATGTATAACATAAACAAGGATAAGTTGGTCAGCGTGCACCTGTATGCCGGGTCCATGCAGTAGTTTGGTACCAGTGTGTGCTGGCCAACTTATCCTTGTTTGTATCTATCAATCTATCCCATATTTATCTCATATCTATCTATCTATCTATCTATGAAATAATCAAGCTGTGTCTTTATTCAGCCCATGTGCGAAAACAGTGCGATGTTTCAATGGCCTCACAAGCATGATACTTGAGAAAAATGGCGTTGAGGCCATTGAAATGTTGCACTGTTTTTCGCACATGGGCTGAATAAAGACACAGCTTGATTATTTCATTGGTGGGCTGCTGGACCGCTTTTGTGGATTTCTATGCACCTTTTAGTCTGCGACTGGGACTAGTATTTGGTCTGCTTGCACCCATCCGCACTTGTTGTTTGGATCTGAGGTTGTGCTGCTCCCCCTGTGATTTTGCTATCTATCTATCTCATATCTATCTATCTATCTATCTATCTCATATCTATCTCATATCTATCTATCTATCTATCTATCTATCTAATGTCTATATGTCTATCTATCTCATATCTATCTATCTATCTATCTATCTATCTAATGTCTATATGTCTATCTATCTCATATCTATCTCATATCTATCTATCTATCTATCTCATATCTATCTATCTATCTATCTATCTATCTAATGTCTATCTATCTATCTCATATCTATCTCATATCTATCTATCTATCTATCTCATATCTATCTATCTCATGTCTATATGTCTATCTATCTATCTCATATCCATCTATATCATATCTATCTATTTATCTATCTATGTATCTCATATCTATCTATCTCATATCTATCTAATATCTATCTATCTATCTCATATCTATCTAATATCTATCTATCTATCTATCTCTCATATCTATCTATCTAATATCTCTCTATCTATCTCATATCTATCTATCTATCTATCGATCTATCTCATATCTATCTATCTATCTATCTAATATCTATCTATCTATCTATCTATCTATCTCATATCTCTATCTATCTATCTATCTCATATCTATCTATCTATCTATCTATCTATCTATCTATCTATCTATGTATCTAATATCTATCTATCTCATATCTCTATCTATCTAATATCTATCCATCTGAAGAGAAATATGCCTGAGAAAGTCCTTGTTACAGGGCCCAGAAGCTTTCCAGTAGATAGTAAGTCGAGTAGAAAGAAGGGGGTATATAGTGTCAGTGTCCTGAGGCGTGAGAATTCTCATGCCTGCATATTAACAATTAACTGAGGCTTAATAATAAACCCTGAACCCATCCAGCTGGAGGGGAGGGGAGGCATGTGGGGGCGGTCCATCCCATACTGTGCTAATGCTCCTCTTACTACTGCTTCACAAGTTCCTTCTCGCAGAACTCCAGTCCTGGTGGCTCCTCAGAAGGTGACTGTGCTTCCAGAGCTGCTCCAGACATTGCTGTGTGCCTGATTCATTCCTGCTGGGGGAGGCTGTGCACATTGGCTCGTACTGCCCCTTGCATACTTGGAGGTGTCTGGTGGCATTACACTTCATAGTTATCATCTGCCCATCCAGTAAGCAGCTATGGTGGGGAGGCTCAACCTGCAGGATGTCCCCGATCTGCTAGACATGAAGAAGAAGAGTGACAGGGTCCTGGACAGTCCTGACTCGGGACTTCCTCCAAGTCCTTGTCCCAGCAACTGGCTCCTGAATTCAGTCTCAACTGAGAAGTCATCTGACCAAGACATCTCCGGCCATTCCCTGCAGGTGGTGAGTACAGTCCTGACATGAAAGGGTCACTGACCAGAGCTCGGGCTGCATCACAACATACAGCAGTGTTTCCCAACCAGGGGGCATCCAGCAAGGAGTAGCTGTAGTTTTACAACAGCTGGAGACACCCTGGTTGGGAAACACTGACATACAGACTGACTGTCACCTAGGCATTACTATGATGCTGAACTGCAGCCACACGAATGGTAGGAAGTAGATATGTAAATATGGTGAATCTATTATATTTGTAAATATACTGTAAATAATAACATGTCATGTTTACCGTGTGTATGTTGTTAAATGTGCATACACACTGTAATAAAGTGTGTAGATACTGTATGTATATTTTATATTATACAGAAAAGAATATGATTTATATTTGCATATTATATAATGTACAGTCTATACTGTATCATCTACCTGGACATGTTTCACAACATGTATATATTCTGTGTTTTTATGTACCGTGGTGTATGGTATATTTGTATATACTATTGTATATGTATATTATAATGTCTATATATATTTATATTATTACAAAATGCATATCTGTACATTATATGCTATATGAACATGTATATATTCTGTGTTTTATGTACCGAGGTGTATGGTATATTTGTATATACTATTATATATGTATATTATAATGTGTATATATATTTATATTATTAGAAAATGCATATCTGTACATTATATGCTATATGAACATGTATATATTCTGTGTTTTATGTACCGTGGTGTATGGTATATTTGTATATACTATTATATGTGTATATTATAATGTATGTATATATATATTATAATTTTTTATATTATTAGAAAATGCATAAATATGGTATATTTATATATACTATTATATATGTATATTATAATGTATATATATTTATATTATTAGAAAATGCATATCTGTACATTATATGCTATATGAACATGTATATATTCTGTGTTTTTATGTATTGTGGTGTATGGTATATTTGTATATACTATTATATATGTATATTATAATATATATTAATTTATATATATATATATATTTTTTTTTTTAAATATTATTAGAAAATTCACATCTGTACATTATATGCTATATGAACATATTTTATTTTGTATATATACATGTATTGTGTATAGCCTATACTCTATATCAGTGGTCTTCAACCTGCAGACCTCCAGATGTTGCAAAACTACAACTCCCAGCATGCACGGACAGCCAACGGCTGTCCGTGCATGCTGGGAGTTGTAGTTTTGCAACATCTGGAGGTCCGCAGGTTGAAGACCATTGCTCTATATTATGCCTATATTCTATATTATGCATATATATATATATATATATATATATATATATATATATATTAGGATACTTTATATTACAAAGTTATATAATAGTCTTAAAACAAGAGAAATGGTTCTCCACCAGTCACCTGACCCGAAATGTCCTCAGACCCCTTTATCTCACAGCACTAGACAGGAAGGAGCGCACAGTTACTTGTTATTACAAGTGCAGCACATACTGTATAGCAATGTTGAGCTCTGCAGCTGCAGGTTTATAAAGGTTCCCTGTATAATCCATCTGTCTCATCTGGCGAATTTTAACAATGTATTAATTTGTCAGTGTGTTACGTACAAATCACATCTGTCTCTGGTTGTTTGGGTTTCCTTTCACATTTAAGTCTATGTTGTCTTCAGTATAATCTTATATATTGGCAGGCAAGAGGGGACATGTGCACAGCAGGAGACAAAGTACTGTATATTTATGGTCATATTTTGATAACCACTTGTATGCTCAGTTGTAGAACTAATGCTAGCAAAATAACAATTTACTTGTCAGTATCTTCTAACTCAATCCAAGTATATACTAAAAACAACACTTATCCTATCTTAACTCTTGCTTCTTAAGATGCCTTGTAAAACTGATATGGAACAGATCCTTCCTGTGCAAATAGCTTGTCGGCTCCTGCAGCTGCATCAACATGACTAGTGACTGACAATACAGTGATCCCTCAACTTACAATGGCCTCAACATACAATGGTCGTCCTGAAACCAATTAATATTGTAACTTGAGGGACCACTGTACATATATCAGTGTATATGAATGAAAGTGTCTGTAGGGGATTCACTATGTTGTACACTCTCTGTCATGTTTTGTGTACATAAAGCATTTTGCGTCCTTCCTGTATGCTGGCCATTCTGTTTAGTTATTGTCATAAAGTAGTTTTAGTTGAATACAGTGGCCCCTCAACATACGATGGTAATCCGTTCCAAATGAACCATTGTTTGTTGAAACCATCGTATGTTGAGGGATCCGTGCAATGGAAAGAATAGGAAGTTGTACTCACCTGTCCCCGCCGCTCTGGACCTGTCACCGCTCATCACTGCTGTCCTAGATGTCGCCCTCCATCGCTGTCGCCGCGTCCCCATGGTGTCCCTGACGCTCCGGAACGTCTCTGCTTCCCCGAGATCCTCGCTCTCACGTCGCCGCCATCACCTCACTACGCACGCCGCTCCTATTGGAGGACGGGACGGCATGCGTGGCGACGTGATGACGACGATGGAGAGTGCCGGCGATGCAGGGAATCCCGAAGAGGATGCTCCGGAGCCCTGAGGACAGGTAGAAGACCATCACCGTACCACACGGGACACCGTAAACGGCTATCCGGCGGCAGCTGAAGCATGCGATGGCCCCGACATACAAAAGCATTGGATGTTGATGCTGCCTTCAACATGCGATGGCCTCTGAGAGGCCATCGCATGTTGAAATTATCGTATGTCGGGGCCATCGTAGGTCAGGGGGTCACTGTAGTTTATAAAGATTAATGGGGTGCATTGTGATATAGACTGTCAAAATCATAGCAACCCCAATATCATTTGTGATGATAGAGCTGAGGGTGTAGTGTGGGAGGAAACTGGAGAAAATCCATGTAAACACAGGGAGAACATACAAACTCAGTGCAGATGTGTTTGTTGGTCAGATTCAAATCCAGGACCCTAGTGTTGCAAGACAACAATGCTAAATACTGAGCCAACAGGCTGTCCCTGCATGGTGGATAAGTGGTTTATTGACCTAAAAGTCATTTGTTATTTTGCACATGTCATAGAGATGGATAAGTAGTTGTGTCTGGTTAGGGCCCAAGAGCTGAGAGCAGCCAATCAATAGAATTTAAAGAGTGTTCCAAGGAGTATGTTTTCATATTTTCTTCTGTTCAGACTGCTGTACAATAGATAAAACAACTATACTTACCTTCCTTGCTCCTTTGCTGCCACAGTTCTTACTGAACCTTGTCCCCCTGCACAGCACTTCCTGCTGTTGGTGTCGGCATAAAGACTTACCTGCTCAGCCATTCAGGGGCAGAGGTGAGTCCTGAGTCCGTCAGAGCAAAAGCCACTGTTTGTTAGCAACTCTTCCTTCTAACTCATAGAGTTTGGTTCTGAGCGAGATACCTACCTCTATGACATTCATATGCCCTAAGAAGGTTGTCTGGTTTTTCCCCCTGTACATTTGCTCCTGGATTGCTTGCTTTTGGATTTCAATGGATGTTGTGGGTTCTTCAGAGTTATGTGGCTCTGGGATCTAGCTAGAAGAGCGGGGTTGAGTGAGGGATGGTCTCATATCATATATAGACTTGTCTACGGCAACAGGTAGCAGTAAAGCTGTAGTCCTATTGATCAGTCCTATTATTCCTGAGCTCTGATTTTGGGGACTACAGTAGTGGAACATATTCTTATTCATACACATAGGATTCATCCATTCATATAGACAAGGGTGTATAAATGGATAATCTGACAGGCATAATCCCTCTAGAATAATGGCGTTCCTCTACAAGGCATACTTTAATAGTTTCCTTGTTTTTTCTACCGTAATTTTTGCTTGTTCATCATCACTAACTAAACTTTGGCTAGTAGAAAAAACTTTTTACCAGTAATAACTTTTATCATGTTTTTAAAATATGACCATTTTGTTTGCTCTGTCTCATTCCAGATGTAATTTCCATACATCCTATATATACATTATAGTCTATGGGATTTTTCTAATAGCCATTTTAACCCATTATCGCCGTTATTAATAACGGCTGCTATTTTGTGACGGGCGATAGTAACGGGAGAATTAGTGCATGCAATGTGTTAAAACGGCTATTAGAGAAGTCCCATAGACTATAATGGGATTTTCTAACGGCCATTAGTGATTTTGTATCGGCCGTATAACTGCCGATTTCCTAACGGGCGTTCATAACGGAAGTGTTTTTAAAGTGTGAAAGGGGCCTTCGGTTCACGGTATTACCCTGAGTGCCGAGTCAACAACATTGTATTTCCAAAGTATAATAGATGTTAATAAAGTAATAAAATATTTTGCTATTTGTAGAGGGAAAGTCAGATTCTCTCATACTGTAAGAAAAAAAAAACCATACCTTCAAGTCACTTGGTCTTGTGGCGTGATCTGGAGATTTCAGAATCTAGGGTCATTCTGTAGTTTTCATTTTGCACAGAGCCATAAGGCTTCCATAGTGGTGCTCGAAGCCTCTGCTGTACATCTGTTTGTCTCCAATTTGATGGCCATGGATTTTTTTGTAAGATTTTGTACAAATATGGCAGATAAAAAAGCCAAGCCTGCTTTATTGCAGTGCTTCTCACTGTGAGGGCAGCTTCATCACTAAGGCACCACCTAGTTGTTGGTACGGCACAGCTGAGGAGGCCGATTTCATACAATTGACTATAAACTACACAGCCTTTTCCCTGGCTGCAGCAACCTTTGGGTTAGAAACACTAAGGGGGAGATTTATCAAAACCTGTCCAGAGGAAAAGTTGCTGAGTTGCCCATAGCAACCAATCAGATCGCTTCTTTCATTTTTAAAAAGGCCTCTGAGAAATAACAGAAGTGATCTGATTGGTTGCTATGGGCAACTCAGCAACTTTTCCTCTGCAAAGGTTTTGATGAATCTCCCCTAAGGGCATCACTTTTGGCTATCCTTTGAAACATATGCTTGTTTGTTTGTTTTTTCAAGCAGCTCCATTTACAGATCCATTGGTTCTCAATGGGGTGTCCGTCATGGTTAAAAGTATCAAGTTGACCAATTTCTGACTGAATCTCCATGTACTAATGGAGAGTCTTTTTTTCTATCCTGTCACAAAAAATGGATTCTGACATATGCATTTTTGTGCATAGATACTGCAGGTTAGGCTAGGTTCATATTGAAGGAGATTCATCAAGCTCCGTAGTAGAATTTTTTTGCGTAAAAACGTCGCATGTATTTGCGCACGTGTGACTTTTCTATATATGCTGCAACTTTTAGATTTTTGCTTATTCCAAAGCACATTTCTGAAATCTGCTCACATAGTAATTATTATATATTTTTTACTTTTTTGCAGTGGTCATGTATTTATCAAATGCGATAGTCGCTATTTATGAAGAAAAAAAAAGGCGCATCTCCATTTAACCCCTTAAGGACCGGGGTTTTTTCTGTTTTTGCATTTTCGTTTTTTGCTCCTTGCCTTTAAAAAATATTAACTCTTTCAATTTTGCACCTAAAAATCCATATGGTTGCTTATTTTTTGCGCCACCAATTCTACTTTGTAATGACGTCAGTCATTTTGCCCAAAAATCTACGGTGAAACGGAAAAAAAAATCATTGTGCGACAAAATAAAAAAAAACGCCGTTTTGTAACTTTTGGGGGCTTCCGTTTCTACGTAGTATATTTTTCGGTAAAAATGACAACTTATCTTTATTCTGTAGGTCCATACGATTAAAATGATACCCTACTTATATAGGTTTGATTTTGTCGTACTTCTGGAAAAAATCATAACTACATGCAGGAAAATTTATACGTTTAAAATTGTCATCTTCTGACCTCTATAACTTTTTTATTTTTCCGTGTATGGGGCGGTATGAGGGCTCATTTTTTGCACCGTGATCTGAAGTTTTTAACGGTACCATTTTTGCATTGATAGGACTTATTGATTGACTTTTTATTCATTTTTAAATGATATAAAAAGTGACCAAAAATGCACTATTTTGGACTTTGGAACTTTTTTGCGCGCACGCCATTGACCGAGCGGTTTAATTAATTATATATTTTTATAATTCGGACATTTACGCACGCGGTGATACCATATATGTTTATTTTTATTTACACTGTGTTTTTTTTTATGGGAAAAGGGGGTTGAACTTTTAATAGGGGAGGAGTTAAGTGATCTTTATTCACTTTTTTTTGCAGTGTTATAGCTCCCATAGGGACCTATAACACTGCACACACTGATCTTTATCATTGATCACTGGTTTCTCATAGGAAACCAGTGATCGACGATTCTGCCGCATGACTGCTCATGCCTGGATCTCAGGCACTGAGCAGTCATTCGGCGATCGGACAGTGAGGAGGCAGGTAGGGGCCCTCCCGCTGTCCTGTAAGCTGTTCGGGATGCCGCTATTTCGCTGCGGCTATCCCGAACAGCCCACTGAGTTAACTCCTTAAGGACTCAGCCCATTTTGGCCTTAAGGACTCAGACAATTTAATTTTTACGTTTTCATTTTTTCCTCCTCGCCTTCTAAAAATCATAACTCTTTTATATTTTCATCCACAGACTAGTATGAGGGCTTGTTTTTTGCGCGACCTGTTGTCCTTTGTAATGACATCAGTCATCATAAAATGTATTTTTTTTACTTTTACTTTTACATTTTTTTACATTTTTTTACATTTTTTTTTTTTTTTACACTTGAATAGTCCCCATAGGGGACTATTCATAGCAATACCATGATTGCTAATACTGATCTGTTCTATGTATAGGACATAGAACAGATCAGTATTATCGGTCATCTCCTGCTCTGGTCTGCTCGATCACAGACCAGAGCAGGAGACGCCAGGAGCCGCACGGAGGAAGGAGAGGGGACCTCCGTGCAGCGTTATGAATGATCGGATCCCCGCAGCAGCGCTGCGGGCAATCCGATCATTCATTCAAATCGCGCACTGCCGCAGATGCCGGGATCTGTATTGATCCCGGCACCTGAGGGGTTAATGGCGGACGCCCGCGAGATCGCGGGCGTCGGCCATTGCCGGCGGGTCCCTGGCTTCGATCAGCAGCCGGGATCAGCCGCGCATGACACGGGCATCGCTCCGATGCCCGCGGTTATGCTTAGGACGTAAATGTACGTATATGCGCGTCCCGGCTTCACTATGACGCCGGGCCCGCCGTGATATGATGCGGGGTTACCGTGTAACCCCGCGTTATATCAGGGGAGCAGGACCAAGGACGTACCAGTACGTCCTTGTTCCTTAAGGGGTTAAAAGTCACATATGTATTCCAGGTCCAACCTGACTTACAGAAAGTGCATACGTCTGCAGAAAAGGAAATTAACACCCACTTTAATAACTGTTCTTGTTCTGCATCAGGAAACAAAGCTACTACATTAATGTTAATGTTAATTAGAGAAAAAATGAATTATTTAACTATTAACTCTTAATTTTAAAGGGGTCCTCTGGTGAAAAACTTTTTTTTTTTTTAAATTAACTGGTGCAAGAAAGTTAAACAGATTTGTAAATTACTTCTATTAAAAAATCTTAATCCTTCCTGTACTTATAGCTGCTGAATACTACAACAGAAATTCTTTTCTTTTTGAAACACAGAACTGTCTGCTGAATCATGAGCACAGTGCTCTCTGCTGACATCTCTCTCCATTTTATGAACTGTCCAGAACAGCATATGTTTGCTATGGGGATTTCCTTTTATCCTGGACAGTTCCTAAAAATGGACAGAGATGTCAGCAGAGAGCACTGTGCTCGTGATTCAGCAGAGAGCTCTGTGTTTCAAACGGAAAATAATTTCCACTGTAGTATTCAGCAGCTAATAAGTACAGGAAGGATTAAGATTTTTTAATAGAAGTAATTTACAAATCTGTTTAACTTTCTGGCACCAGTTGATTTAAAAAAAAAAAAAGTTTTTCACCAGAGTACCCCTTTAAAGGGGTAGTCCAGTGGTGAAAAACTTATCCCCTATCCTAAGGATAGGGGATAAGTTTGAGATCGCGGGGGGTCCGACCGCTGGGGCCCCCTGCGATCTCTCTGTACGGGGCCCCGGCTCTCCGCCCAGATAGCGGGTGTCGACCCCCGCACGAAGCGGTGGCCGACACGCCCCCTCAATACATCTCAATGGCAGAGCCGGAGATTGCAGAAGGCAGCGCTTCGGCTCTGCCATAGAGTTGTATTGAGGGGGCGTGTCGGCCGCCGCCTCGTGCGGAGGTCGACACACCCCCTTTCCGCGGGCTGTCGGGGCTCCGTACAGGAGATCGCAGGGGGCCCAAGCGGTCGGACCCCCCGCGATCTGCAACTTATCCCCTATCCTTAGGATAGGGGATAAGTTGCTCACCACTGAATCACCACTGGACTACTCCTTTAAGGTTGAAAATACACACTGCACACCTTGTTAATTTTAGGACACGTACATGCTGGCGTATAAGCACAAAATAATTGTGTAAGAATTTTTACAGACTACGTAAATAACCCATATGTGGCACTAAAAATTTTCCTTAAAAAAAAAAAAGAAACATCCATAGTAATACAGCTTCATGTACATTTTGGGTAACGTACCGAGCCGTTTTTTTATTTTTTATTTGTGGCTTCACTATTGTTTATGTGCCTGTTGGTGCTGCGCTGTCTTCCTTCCTGATGTAATCTCCGGCCTCAGCGCAGCGACACAAGACTCCTCCCACCAACGTCACAAAATGCGGGCTCAAAATTAAACAAAAAAAGCCTCCAGAGTACGGATATTCACGGTGCGGCATAGTATGTTTTTAATATTTTTTAATTTCTGAGGAGGGTGGATGGGTTGTTGCGGGATAGTTGGAGTGCAGCTATTTAGTGCCAGGTAGGCCAGTCAAGGTGTCACCCGATGCGGGACGCCCCCCTCCCCGTCACTCTCTAGCAACGCTACTGGTAATAAAGAGTAGATAAAGAACTTTGGCTATTAAAGGAGTTCTCCAACTGAAATCTTTTATCCCCCGCTGTCCCAGGGCTGTAAAACTATACATAATAAACTTTCACTTACCTGCCTATGATCCCCCGTTGTTCCGATATCGCCGCCCGTGCTCCGGTCTCAGTCAGCTTCCTCTTTCTGCGGGTCGGTGACTTCACTCTGTGCTCTGCCTATCAGCGGCCGCGACGGGGCATTGCTGCGGCCGCTGATAGGCTGAGCGCAGAGTGAATTCACCGACCCACAGGAAGTGGAAGAGACCGGGACCGGAGAACGGGACGGTGATATCGGAACAACGGGGGATCGTAGGCAGGTAAGTGAAAGTTTATTATGTATAGTTTTACAGCCCGGGCACAGCAGGGGATAAAAGTTTTAGCTTAGAGAACTCCTTTAACATAAGGGAAAACTTTTCTGCTTTAAAAAATGCTCTTGTAAGCGGGTTTCCTGGGTTTTGCTTAAGTGTGATTTATTTATCAAGGTCGTGCGACTATTGGTTAAATGGGTCACATATATATACTGTATATATATCTATATATATATATATATATATATATATATATATATATGTCATGGCAAGAAGGTAGACATTTACTGCTCCAGCAACAATTATCAGGAGCAGAGCTGTGCTTTGCTCCCAGCAGTTAGCCCTGTAGATGCCGCAGTCAGCCCAACTGCTCTATTTACAGGGCTGGCAGGAAAAGGGGCTCTCCCTGTACCCCTTAGGGAACCCTGTGATGCCATGAAAGCTGGTTTCCAAATCATGGCCTCCAGTCTGCCAGCTTTGGAAGCCTGCAAGACCCAGCTACATGCTAAATGTCAGTGCTGTTCTGACAGTGTATAGTACATATCAAATGTACTGCTGTGTACTATACTAGCAATCTTACACTTGCAGTTTCAAGTTCCCTCAAGGGAAAAAAAACAGCAAAAGGGTAAAAAAAAAATGATTAAAGTAAATAAAATAAACGACTTTATAAATAAAAATGAAAAAATAAAAAAATACATACATAATGGAAATGAACACGTTCATACCAACAGATACTATAAAATAGGTATGTTATTAAACCCATACAGTGAACACTATAGGAAAAAAAAAATGATGAAAATAGATGATTTTGGTCACCTTGCCTCCAAAAAGTTAAATAAAAATGACCCAAAAGTGGCATGTACAACAAATGTACACTTACCAAAAGCCCACACACAAGGCCATTGGGTGAAAAATAAAAAAAGTTATGGTGTTCAGAATGGTGACAGGTGCTGGTTCCGGTTGCTATCAGTAGGACACAAAGCTAATGTCAGACATCGGCCCGATCCCATTAACCCATTAAATGCTGCGATACTGTATGTGATGCTGTAGTAATGGAGTTATGTTCTATGGAACAGCATTGTTTAGTGTTTTCAGATTACATACAATGGTCCCCTATGGGAACTTAAAATAGTGGAAGAAATGTGTAAAAAAATATTCATTGTTGTGAATAAACCCCTTTCCTAATAAAAGTTTGAATCACTCCCCTTTTTTAAATTTTTTAATTAAATATTGTGAACAAAAATAAACATATGTAGTATTGCCGCTTGCGTTAATATCCAAACTATTAAGATATAATGTTAATTAAACTGCACAGTCAATGGCGTAGATGTTAAAATATCAGAATTGCTGATTTTTGGTCACTTCATATGCTAGAAACATTTTCATATAAACGGTTGTCATTTTTTAAAAGTAGGTGTGTAGGTGTGCAGGCAGGTGAGTAAGTAGGCAGGTAGGAGTGCAGACAGGTAGGTAGGTGTGCAGGCAGGCAAGTAGGCAGGGATGCAGGCAGGTGGGTTGATAGATGTTCAGGCAGGCAGGTAGGTATACAGGCAGGTATGTAGGTAGGTGTGCAGGCAGGTAAGTAGGTAGGTGTGCAGGCACGTAGGTAGATGTGCAGACAGATAGGTTGGTAGATATGAAGGCAGATAGGTAGGTAGGTGTGTAGGCAGGTATGTAAGTAGGTGGGCAGGCATACAGGTATGTAAGTAGGTGTGCAGGCAGGTATGTAGGTAGTTGTGCAGGCAGACAGGATGTTAAGTGTGCAGTCAGGCAGAAAGTCTAGCTAGAGAGGCAATCCCACACCCACCCCCCTATTAAAAATCCCACTTACCTTTCCGTATGCTCCCAGGCTGACACCAGGGCCTCCTCTTCCTCATAGCCGTCTGTGTACTACAGTACAGGAGGGATTCCTGTTCCCTGTTCCTGTATAGTAATGAGTGGCAATGCGTCCCTAGTACGCATTGCCACTCATTTAACTTTATTGGGAATAAGTAATCTCTATCCCCAGCAAGACCAGTGGCTGGGGATTCGAATTCATCTGCCAACGGCACTGTTCGCTGCATTTATATTATTGGGGAGGCACATGAGTGAGCATGGGGTATGTAGGGGGGGGGGTGTCTATGCCCCCCCCTTAGCGATGCCAGTGCCCTGGGCTACAGGAACCTTACAGTGATATAGGATTGAGTAGCGTGCCGTTATGATCCAGCTCCTGGTACAGGCTGAATTAAAGATGTGTGTGGGCCACTTTTGTAGCATGGTGATGCAGAGGATAATAATGTTCTAGAAGGGTTCAATACCAAAATTACAGAGTTGCCTATGGGGGACAATACAGAGTGGCAAAGTTTGGAAGGTCCCATTATCTTGGGTGCATCCTAAGAATGGTTCCTGAGGAGCAAACCAGGATTAGATTAAATAAACCTTTACTCACCTAGACCCCTAGAGACTCTACTATTAACACCTTTGTTATTTAATATTGTATGGCAGTATTATATAGACACTGAATGACGGTATTGTGTGGAAAATGTTGGCAATGTAATGTGAGCACTATATGGCAGCATCATTTCGATGTAGCATATAATTTGACACTTGTGACACTTTGTATGAATGTATTATTTGGCACCATATGGTCTTATCTTCTACTATGACAACAGCTTATTGATAGCACAGTATAGGGTCAGCATCAAAACATGGCGGAATAGAAGGATAGAAGATGAGGAATGTAAATCTCAAAGTCCCATGAGATGCATGGAGGAATAGACCAGATGAGATACATAGATATATAGATATGATAAATAGATAGATACATGATAGCTAGATGTGCAATTGCATCACAACTTCAAAACTATTGAGGTTGCAATTATTCTGATGGATTGCAACTAAGGGGAACCAAGCTCCAACCTAAAGATATGTGGTGGCCCAGCACAGTATTTCCAGCTGCTACACATCAGTGTAGTTGGGTGGCTGAGACAATTCTGTATTTCAGGTACTGAAAGCCTAACTAATTGTATTGATTGAATGGCACATTTAGTTGTCTGCCATTTTATGCATACATTGAGCTCTGCTGCATGGAGAGGGTTACTGCTTGCACATTGCACTACATTATTTGTACAGATGAATGATTGATATGGTTCAGTTCAGTAAACTTACAAGTTGTTTCACAGAACCTTGTCTTCAGAGGTCTCATTCCTATGTGCTGTGTTTGGGAACAACTTATTTAAAAAAAAAAAAGAAGTAATTTGTCAGATAACGGGGAGGTACATAGGACATAGGGTTGCCATCACTCAGCTACACTTCAGGGACTACTACCTTCATCATAGCCCTCACTGGCACCCGGATGTCTGCATAGATATCTGATGGATGACACACATCTAGCGGACCTAGCACTGAGTTTTCTAGAAGGATCTGTGTTGAGATGTGACGTTTGATTTATTCTACAATGGAGTCACAAAGAAGCCGATAATCTTCAGTACATCCAGCACACAACATGTTACTTACAGAGCAGTAGGTCCCCAATGGTCACTAAGGCTGTGGCCAGTCTCACATGGCACATACAGTGCCTGCTAAAACTTTCTTTATATCAGTTATATATATATATATATATATATATAAGTTTGGCAAAGGTTATAAACTGCAGCACAGAAGAGAGCCGATCCTGTGCCGATCCTGTGGGGCAGTGGATTGGATTTCACCTCAAACATAAACAGAAATATAAATGTTATCAATGAGGGCGTCATGGAAATTGTAGAATGCAGTCCCTTAGGAGCTAAGGGTGTAGAGAAGTGATACAGGGGCAGAAATACACAGTATATACAACCCAATAACTTACAGAATATACTGCATTTATTGCTGTTCCAATGCAGATGATCTATGGAATAGTATAAAGGATCCTCTGGCAGATTATATAACGCATAGCGAATTACCATGAATTTATACTCGATGTGAGCGACACCAACTCCTAAAATAGACAATACATGTTATCAGCCACAGGTTTCCATAGATGATTCCTACTGACACTTGTAAGACCCTCCAAGATCCAGTGATGGTTGTAATCGCCAATGATGGACGCCGGTCAGCACTAAATAATGATCAGAGATTTATCGTCATCACTGAGCACCCAAGCCACTGATCTCTAGATCATCCTACCTCCCTTTAGGCATTCACTTACCTAGGATGGTCATCACCAAGTAGACAACCACTGTATACCCCAGTATTCCTGTGTCACTGTAAAAGAAAATACTGAAACTGAGATGAAATTATCTCATTTTACAGACTAGAAAATGTTTTGCACCTTTGCCTGAACCACTATATAGTCCCCCCCAATGATTTTCAAGCAGAGAAACTTGGTAAAATATATTAAGAAGATAATAGTAATTATAATTAGGACTATAGTTATTATTACTATTTTCCCTCCATCTGAATTCTGACATTTACAATCCATACATTACATTATGAACTTATAGCCAGTGTGAAATTTTCATCCATTATAAGATAGACCTTATTATTACTATTAGTTATTTTTTAATAATACAGTACTATTTCTATTAATAAAATAGCAATACTACTACTTCTACTACTAATAATAATAAAAATAATATATATCATTATTATGAAATAATAAAATAATGATAAAATAATATTAATAACAATATTATTATAATTAATAACATATCATTTTTAAAGGTGGCTCTGAACACAATGATGTCATTGATGTGACATCACACTTGCCTATTGCAAATCTGTCTATTGATAAATCACCTCCTCCTAATATATAGTTTTCCCAGAAACATTTAAGTACAGCAGTTACGGCTGAATCCACTATAACCAAGAGCCTCTTCTGTATTTATTGAGGATTTTGAACCCAAAATTGTCCCCAAAGTACAGTACAATGACATAATGCAAAACCTCATTTACATGTAGCAGAAATAAATCGGTCATTTATTGTAACCATGCTGAAAAAAATCGGAGTTCAGACAACACCTTCAATATAAACATACAAATCTTTATTAAGAATGCTTTTAGTAAAAACAAATACATAATGCAAGGATGAAGGAAAATGTAATGATCGTCCAATGCAGACAAATTGGGGCAAAGCTAGTTCTATACAAGTGTCAATGATAAAATGCTACATATACAAATTGGCGCTGACTTCTGGCATGATTGGCAGAGAACACTTTCAGAAAACACCCTCGCGCTGCATTCATTTTGGAGGGTGGAAGGACGGCTGGTGTGGCGCAGAAGAGGTGCCAGGTATCTGTTCATAATTCGGAGACTTGCATCATAATTTATGCCCACCCACAGCTGGCAGATCTGTGTCAGTGACATCATACAGTCATTGAGAAGGCACCTGCCCCCAATAGACGCTGTGAAGAACGACTGTCTCTGAGAAGGAAGCAGCTCAGATGATTACATAGTCTAATTATCCATGTGGCTTTTGGGGCCCTAATCATCCAAAGCCTCATGGTCCCCTTCCTAATTACCAGCACCTCTCTTGCACCATATTACAGATTTTGTGGGGTACGAACTATTGACTTTTGCTTTGGCTAAAAGATTTTGAAGATTTTACTACCTCTACATTTGAATTGAACATGAATGTAAACACCTATTTAACCCATCCACTTTTCCATCAGGATCTGTGACTATATACGCTTCATCTGTCTCTACATCCTGAGGATGTGACTATAGTTGATGGAGGTGTTTAGACGGGGATCTAGGCCAAAATCATCTGCAAACACCATCCTTACAGTGCCACGCTGTTTCTACACACTCACATGAAGACTATGCGGTAGATTTATCAAGACCTGTGCTGAGGAAAAGTTGACCAGGTGTCCATAGCAACCAATCGGATCGCTTCTTTTATTTTTCAGAGGCCATTTTGAAGTAAAAGAAGAAATTTGATTGGTTGCTATGGGTAACTGGTCAACTTTTCCTCAGCACAGGTTTTGCTGTGCTGTGCTATGAGACTATAAAAATGGCAATAATTGTATTGTCCAGCCATTGTTTTTTTAGTAAGGTGCCCAGACTGTGTTGTAAGTTAAAAAGAGGCCTTGCATCCTGGATGCCCTGAACGAGCGCCACTTTAAACATTGTGTGCACCTGTAAGACACACAAGCCCTGATTTACTAATGTCAACCCGACTCTTTTTGTCGGGTTGTGCGACCAAATTAATGTCGCATAGCCCATGCAACACAAATTTGGTCGCGCAACCCGACAAAAGATATCATCACTCCGAGTGTTTTTTTTTAACCCCTTAAGGACGCAGCCCTTTTTCGCAATTCTGACCACCGTCGCTTTACGAATTAATAACGCGAAAATGCTTTAACCGAATATTCTGATTCTGAGATTGTTTTCTCTACTTTATTTTGGTGGTAAAATTTCGGCGTTACTTGTATACTTTTTTGGTGAAAAATCCCAAAATTTCATGAAAATTTAGCATTTTTCTAACTTTGAAGCTCTCTACTTGTAAGGAAAATGGATAATCCCAATAAATTTTATTTTTATTCACAAATTCAATATGTCTATTTTATGTTGGCATCATTTAATGGACATATTTTTGCTTTTTGAAAAAATTAGAGGGCCTCAAAGTAGAGCAGCAATTTTCAAAAATGTCATGAAAATTGCTAAATCTGAAGGGACAGATGTTACAGAACTACAACTCCCAGCATGTCTGGGCAGTGCTGAGAGTTGTAGTTTGGCAACATCTGGAGGGCTAACATTTGACCACTGTAACAGTGGTCTCCAAACTGTGACGCTCCAGATGTTGCAAAACTACAACTCCCAGCATGCCCAGACAGCCTTTGGCTATCTGGGCATGCTGGGAGTTGCAGTTTGGCCTTCCTATTGGTTGCCACAGTAAAGATCACTTTAGTTTCACTTTCAATTCCCCCCCCCCCCACCGTCGCTTCCCTACCTGAGCCAGGATCCAGCAGTCTCCAGCAAAGATCCGGGGTCCCCAGGCCAATGGCTTGGACCAATGTATGTGAGAGGGCAATATCTGGGGGCAATATATGTGAGGAGGAAATGGCTGAAGGCAATGTATGTGAGGGGTCAGTTTCTTGGGTGAAGATAATTTAACGGGCAATCTCTGGAGACAATGTTAGGGGGCTATGTATTTGAGGGGGGCATCTCTGGGGGCAATGGCTGGGGGCAATGGCTAGTGACAATGTATGTGAATAGGCAATGTATGTGAGGGGGCAATGACTGGGGGCAATGTATGTGAGAGGGCAATGACTGGGGGCAATGTATGTGAGAGGGCAATGGCTGGGGGCAATGTGAAGGGACATGTCTGGGGACACTGTAAGGGGACATGGCTAGGGGCACTTTGAGGGGCGTTTTGAGAACATAGAATTCCTCTGAAATTCTTCCAAAATACTGCTTCAATTTCGGCAGAATTCTGCAAATCTGCAATTTCATTCAGCAACCATTGCGGAAGGAAAATTGTCCAGAATTGCGGAGATACTACCGTCTGAACATGGCCTTAATGGAACCATACACTTTTTTTTCTTCTATATTGATCCCTTACAAAAGAACAATTTTTAATTGGGGGGACATGGACGGGTGGGGGGTGGGGATCGGGGGGGACAGCATGATGTGGGGGCATGGCCCCCCCTTAGTGACACTACTGATTGGTTGTTAGTACTAGTCAATACATTGTGGACCCAAAGTTACGTGTTATTTATAGCTTGCGGGTATTTTCATTGTACCTTATCAGAGGTGTAGCATTGCTTTCCTTTACAAAGCTTGCAGGTGTAGCCCTGACTTCCTGGGTGAGTGCACATACTTATCTAATCTTTGTTCACTTCAGAGGTATAAAACAGAGAGTGTGACTGGTGTAGAAAGGAGTGTACTTTACTAAGTCTCAGGAGTTGTCAGGGTTCTGGCTGAACTTGAGGTGACGATGAATGTTATTTCTGATGAATCTGAAGTTCACAGCTGCTTCTCTGACAGTGGGGTATGTTTCTTGAGCCATATTTCGATACCATTTTACTTTATAATGTAATGGCATAGAGTCAGTACTGTACCCTACAGATTTATGTGTTTGGACTTTCATTACAGTATATGACTGCTGAAGTGCCATCTTTTCAGCCACTTTAGGGATTCTACACACAAACACACATTATCATTTTTTATTTTTAAACTTTAAAACACACCTACAAAAATCCAGTGTTGGATGTTATATGCGTTTTATGTCTTTTTTTCGCCTTGATTATAATGTTATTTTTTAGTACCTGCATTGTGTTGTTTTCACATTATAAATTATATGAGTCGTAGATCATGTGGTTGAAATATACCTTCTTTGAATCATATGATTTGCAATGGTAAAAATGTAACTAAAAAATGCAACACACTTTTATACATAGTATTTTTAAGTTGAAAAAAATGAGATCTGTATGAGTGAAAAGGTACAAAGGGAAGAATGCCATACTTCTTCCAGACTGCATTGCAGTGCATTCAATATTTCCCTGCTGACTTTCAGCTAACATGTGGCTAACGTGTATTTCTCCAAGTTATAGAGTACAGTGAGAGACCAAAGTTAGCTCAGGACATGTTTCTTTGCATTTGTTAGTAAGCAGCACACTGGGCCATATACAGCAGTTGTATGGCCAAATCAGGGAATTGCTTCTCCCCAATTCAGCTGAGATATAATACCCAGCTTGATCCCATCCCTGAATATATTGATATATAAATGGTTTTTTTTCTTAACTAATCTCTAAATTCAACATATGATATGAGATTACCAGCTTTCCACAACAATGTGATTTGGTGACACTCTGTCATGAGAAATATATATATATATTTTTTTTACTAATGTAAATTTACTAATGTTATTTACTAATGTTTTCGATGGTTTTTTTTGTCAGGTTTTGCAGCTGAATTTAGGCCATGAATTTAGGTCATGTGCGCCAATATTTCCGTCCCAAAAAAATCTTTAAACCCAACCATCCCGCCAATCCCGCCAGGGGAAAGGGGTGTGTCCCCGACAAAATAAACATATTTATTAAGGTTTCTAAATAAAATGTGGTGGATTTCAGCTCTGGAAAACCTGACAGTTTAGAACTGTTTAAAAAAAAAAGCAAAATGTAGGGAAAAGCAAAAGGTAGGGAAAAATTTGTAAATACAGTTGGAAAACATCTGGAAAAAAGTCCACACAAAAAAAACTAAACTCCATTCTTAGTAAATCAACCCCATTGTGTTTGTCTATAGGTGGACACTCAGAGATCGCTGTGTAAATGAAGTCTTTTGAGTGTTCTGAATAGTTCTAGTATTTCCTGAAATTGTGTTGACTTGGTTTCATGGGAAATTGGAATCCTTAACCAAATTAGAGGTAAGGAAATTGTACGATAAAAAAATACATTGTAAGGGTACGTTCACACGTACAGGATCCTGCGCAGATTTGATGCACAGGATTTGTAACTGCAGATTAGAAGCTGCGCTCAGTCATTTAGTTTACATTGAAATCTGCAGCAGAAAAAAAAACTCTGATCGCAGGGGTGAGGGGTATGACCACTTCGATATGCGGCCCATCCTACTTACCTGTCCTCAGCCCCCACCATACTGTACGTGGGAAATGACGGCCCACTCAGCCAATCACTGGAGACAGCAGTCCAGGATGGCAGGGGCCGGAGCGCAACGAGAATGAGTAAGTAGGACATGTTCCATACAGGAGCTCGTGTGGCGGCCCCAGAGGTCTGATCACCCCAGTATCGCCCAAACTATCACCCACGTGCGCTCAGACACTTTTCCCTATTCTGAGGATAGGGGAAAGGTTTAGTTCCCCCGCAATCTCCCCTGCAGCCCCCCGAGTCATTACTGCACGGAGCAAAATTTGCTCCGTGCGTGATGAATCATGATACAGGGGCTGGAGTATTGTGATGTCACAGCTCCGCCCCTTGTGACGTCATGCTCCACCCCCTCAATGCAAGCCTATGGGAGGGGGCTCCATGCAGGGATGACTCAGTGAGCTGCAGGAGAGTATGCAGGGGTCCTCAGCAGGGGGACCCCCCCGTGATCAGTCATCTTATCCCCTATACTTTGGATAGGGAATAAGATGTCTAGGGCAGAGTACCCCTTTAATGTAGAATGTGCCTTAACTTTCATCAAATATAATTTGTTGAGATACCAGTGTAAGCTTGACCAGGCCTGTATGCAGTTCTCGTCACCCTAGAAAAAATGATCCAGTTTGCCAAAAATATAAAGGAAAAAGAAGAAAAAGAGACCATCCCTTTTCAGATCCCTGCTAAGTTTTCCCGCTGCTGCATTTTAGGTTACTTCCTAAAAATAATGAAGCTTCTAGGAAACATATGTTAGTGTTTTAAGGATATCGACCCTTGATCATTAGCTAGTTATTTCTTACTATTGCAACTTGAAGGGAAATCCTTCAATTGTGTCCATTATGAATTATTTATATTACTTTTTTTTAACATGAGAATATATTACTTTCAATAGTTGCTGCTTAGAAGCCTTGGACAGTGCACTGAATTTTCTCCTTTATGACGTTGCTTTCTGGGGAAAGATGTTATCTGTTTTTATGACTGAAAAAAATGTTGTCTGTCATATAATCATTATTACTGGTATTTTGAGTAAAAAGACTTGCCGTGGGCAAAGTAAAATGTTCAAACTGATAAACATTATGGCTAATAATGGCCTTGGAGCACATCGGAATACCAAACAGGGGGAATGGCTAAAAGAAGATAAAAAAAAAGTCTGGTATACATGCTAACTAAAAAAAAGCAGACCTAGGCATTTTTCATTCTGTAGATATAAATATGTGTGATGTTGTCTCCATACTGTGTCATACTGTCATAACTACTGTCATTACCACTTAGCTGTCATGGTTACATGCTGTGTATAGGACCAGTGTAAATCTTTAAGGGGTGCTCCGGCCCTGATCCCCTATCCAAAGTATCGTGACGTCACGGTACTGCGGCCCCGTGGTCGCCACCCGGCTGTTTGTGAGCTGGCACCGCGGCATGCAGCTCAAACAAGTGGGTAGCGAATACAAGATTGCGGGTGTCCCCAGCGGTTGGACTCCTGTGGATAGGGGATAAGATGTCTCAGGGCAGGAGTACCCCTTCAAGGGCAATTGCCAGTTTTTTGGCAGAAAAAAAAAAGTTGCTAAGTTTCATTTTGCTCAGAAACTAGCAACATTTCTGTGTTTTTGTCTCTTTTGCACCTCATCCTTCACATGGGCATGGTTTTGGTATAAAAGGGTATGGCTTAAAGGAGTAGTCCAGTGGTGAACAACTTATCCCCTATCCTAAGGATAGGGGATAAGTTTGAGATCGCGGGGGGTCCGACCACTGGGGCCCCCTACGATCTCCTGAACGGAGCCCCGACAACCCGCGAAAAGGGGGCGTGTCGACCTCCGCACGAAGCGGCGGCCGACACGCCCCCTCAATACAACTCTATGGCAGAGCCGAAGCGCTGCCTTCGGCAATCTCCGGCTCTGCCATAGAGATGTATTGAGGGGGCATGTCGGCCGCCACTTCATGCGGAGGTCGACACCTGCTATCTGACCGGAGAGCCGGGGCCCCGTACAGAGAGATCGCAGGGGGCCCCAGCGGTCGGACCCCCTGCGATCTCAAACTTATCCCCTATCCTTAGGATAAGGGATACGTTTTTCACCACTGGACTACCCCTTTAAGTGTCGGGATTTATTATATGGAATAAAAAAAATTCCACTCAATAGGTGGCATACAAACCACACGTCGAAAAACTGCACAACTGACGCTAGTGAGTGAAACCCTTTGTATGATCTCAGAATCTCATGACCTTTTCTTTTTTCATAACTGATTTATGTTTAAATGTGTGCTATTTTTCATAGGAAAAATGTAAAATCATTCAAATAAACATTTATATATAAAAAAGAAACTGCACACATTCATCATACAGTGCAAGACAAATACATTTCGAAACTGGCGTGAAGAACTAGGTGCATGCTTAAAAAGATGTGAGAAATTAGCATATTATAAATTAGGGGCATAGGTGAAAGAAATCTTATTATATCTCAGTTAACATTTTTGTATTTGATTTGAAAGCGAATTAAATTTTTTTTAATTAAAAACCATTTTATTAGGGTTTTGAGATTAGCACACAAGAAGTATGTACAAATAAACAACCAGAGATACAGAAACACATGCATAAAACATTAATGAATTGAAAGACTTTTTGCAATGTTTGGCATAATACTATTTATGTTTTTTTGTAGAGTACATCACCATCCCTGAGCCTGTCAAGCAGCTACACCCCACGGCTTTGTCCTCTGTCATTTGGAGAAGGTGTGGAGTTGGACCCATTGCCACCCAAGGAGATAAGGTAAGATTGTAGCATTCCATTGCACATTATTCCAAAAGAAATGTATTTCAATTTATAGGTTATTTATTTATTTTAGCTAAATTTAAAAAGCATGGGTTTTTACACACACGTTGCAAAACTAAAAAGCTATAATATAAAAAATATGCCTTTTTTGCCTTCTTAGCCCAGAATGTGGTTAATGGGGTACTTCGGTGGAAAACAAATGTTTTCAAATCAACTGGTGCCAGAAAGTTAAACAGATTTATAAATGACTTCTATTTAAAATCTCAATCCTTCCAGTACTTATCAGCTGCTGTATACTACAGATAAAGTTGTAAAGTTCTTTCAGTCTGACTACAGTGCTCTTTACTGACACCTCTGTCCATGTCTGGAACTGTCCAGAGTAAAAGCAAATCCCCATAGAAAACCTCTCCTGCTCTGCACAGTTCCTGACATGAACAGAGGTGTCAGCAGAGAGCACTGTGGTCAGACTGAAAAGAACTACACAACTTTCTCTGGAGTATACAGCACCTGATAAGTACTGGAAGGATTAAGATTCTTAAATAGAAGTGATTTACAAATCTGTATAACTTTCTGGCATCAGTTAATTTGAAGACATTTGTTTTCCACAAACCCTTTAGTGAATCCTGACTACAGACTACAGTCTCCTCTGCAGTCAGGTATTAGTAGATAATGGGGGAGATTTATCCAAACCTGTGCAGAGGAAGAGTGGTGCAGTTGCCCATAGCAACCAATCAGATTGCTTCTTTCATTTTCCACAGGCCTCTAAAGAGGCCTGTGGAAAATGAAAGAAGCAATCTGATTGGTTGCTATGGGCAACTGCACCACTCTTCCTCTGCACAGGTTTTGATAAATCTCCCCCAATATCTGTAGGTTCCTTTGCACACAGACTGTTCTTCTTAATAATCTGCAGGTTCATCCCCTCTCAAATGTGAGCAGCAGGCCATTAAAGGCCCATGTACTGTATAAAAGAACCATAAATAAACTTTTATGGGTGGCAGAGGCTCTCTTTAGCAAAAAAAATAAAAAAATAAAAACCTGATAGCAATCTCACAAAAAGGATTATTTTCGAACCATTTCTGTGTAGAGATGCATTTGTTGGCCATGGCTTTACATTACCTTGGCAGAGTTTGCTGCCCAGATGTCTTTGGCTATTCCTTTTACCAGCAACCATCCTACTTTATAGACAAACTTCCCATCTGACTTCCCCCTATAAGTTTTCTACTGCTGCAAAAAAATAGTTAGTTAGTAATGGTGCACCCCTTTGCAGTGGCTTAAAATAAATGTGGGTGCCCCCTGCGAGACCTACTAAGGAGGGGCCTAATCTCCACAAGGTATGCCACACCCATACCAATGTATCTTACCCATACCAACTTGATATATGTAATATATAAATTTGCGGTGTTCAATGTGATTATATATATATATATATATATATATATATATATATGCACTTGTATCTGCATCATGAGGAAGAAGACGCTTTTGAAAGTGATGCTTGGGCCCCAGATGCAAAGGGCTTGAGATGCCACTGCTTCTAGGGTTGGTTTTGGTGGAGGTGCCTCTTTTTCCCTAAGTAGTGAAAGCCTCAAAGTATAAGAGTTAAAGACTTATAAGACTTAGTTTAATCCAACTCTGCTACACTTTAATAAGATGTAAAGGAGTTATTTGAGGACCTAAAAAAATAAAATAAAATAAAAAGTACTCCACATAGCATAATTTGTAATTACATAGTTCCCCTGGCGTGTTTCAGGCACCATTCAGTGCTCTCCGATACACCGTCCTCCTCTGCCCACTGTTCCATTTTCTCTCTTTTACTTCCTTCTGCACACCCTATTAAAACTACATTTCCCAGCACTCCACACTGCTGAGAATGTTAGAAAGGGGGCGTGGCTTGCCAATATGACACCAGAAAGGCATGTGGTTTACAAGGCAAGAAAGCTGAAAGCCAGTACAAAGTGTCACATGATCTCTGTCTCTCTTGGGGGGGCAGCAGAGGAGACAAAGTGGAAAGAGGATGGCAGGTTTTTCTTCACTTATACCTGTCACAGCCTATCCCAACAGAGAAAACAGCTCATACAGGTAATATGTGTATATTACAATACAGTTGGTCTGTATGTGAAGGGACAAAGTATGAATAATTTTTCCTATGTATCCCTTTAAGCTGTCAAATATTATATCTTTAACTGCCCTGGAGTGCATTGGAGAAGTAGATGGTCAGTACAGTTGTTGTATTTGCAAAGCCTACCCAGCTGTAATGTACTTATAATAATGGCAGCCAATGTATATTTACAATAGAAAACTATGCTGTAGATATTTTTTAAATAAATATGAATGATTATGATTAATGTAAAAAATACAAAGTGACATGTCTGCGTAAATATATTACAGAGTTGATAGAATTTTGGCAGCACATCAGTTTCTTATACACAGGAAGCCTAATGTCTGTATATAGACATACACATTTAGAACCTTGTGTCTTATAACAACACAGGGGCCGGTAAAGTATTATACTGTGGTATTTGCAGACTGAATATCTCAGGTGAGCAAATATTTTGGATGCATATGTAGGCGTTAGACAAACTGCTGGTGTTGTTAATATTTAGCCGTGCACTACACCATGTCTGGGAGGAAGCCTTTTTTATTGGTGTGTGGCAGTATTTACTTCACTGAGTTGACATTTTCTGACATTTCGATATGCTGTTTCTCTTGTGCTTACAGCAATCTTTTGTACTAAAACAGGATTTAGGGAAATTAATTAATAGGGGTATTGTTAGGAGTATATGTAATCTAAAAATGTGCCCGGCCTAGTGTAAAAAAATACAAATACTTATACAGTACTTACCTTCTTATCACACAGTACTTCTTGTGTTTAAAGGAGTACTCTGCCCCTAGACATCTTATCCCGTATACAAAGGATACTGGAGACCTGGAGTCTCGGCTGCGGCACCCTAGACATCCGGTGCACGAAGCAAACTTTGCTCCGTGCCGGATGACTGGCGATGCCAGGCAGAGGATCAAAACGTCACGGTCACGCCCCGCTCATGACATCACAGCCATGACTGGTGATGCTGGGCGGAGGCTCGTGACGTCACACCCCCCCACCCATAGACTTACGTTGAGGGGGCGTGACCGTGACGTCACGAGCCTCCGGAGCTGCACCCGACACTCTAAACGAACGCCGGGTGCAGCAGGGAGATCGCGTGGCGGGAGCCCCACGATCAGACATCTTATTTCCTACTCTTTGGATAGGGGATAAGATGTCTAGGGACAGAGTACCCCTTTAAGGGTCTGAGTGTTGTATTGCTTGCTCTGACACCATTTTGGCAGAACGGTGGTGGTGGCAGGAGCTTGTAAGGTAAGTATATGTTTTTTGTTTTCCACCAGGCTAAGCACATTTGTAGATAAAGTTTACTTGAAATACTGATAGAGACAGAGCAATTACGTACAAGGAACGATACTTCACACCATTAAAATCGGCATACTTCTCTTTTTCCTGCTGAGGCATAACAGTTCAATAACAAGAACAGTGGCCCCACTTAAATAAGACTTTACTGATATCTTGTTTCTAGTAAACCTTTCCCCTTCTGCTACAAGCAGTTCCAATAGTTTTTGGCGGTCATCTGGATGTATGGAAATAATTCTGCAACTCTTCCTCTTGGATTGATCGTAGACTTTTTTATGGCCCACTAGGACCTGTGGTGTCTCCTCCTATCAATCATCTGGGCTTATTTGGCCCTTGATGAAGTGTTAAGTGAAAATAAAAGGATTATTTTTAGCCTTGTCCTAAATCACTTTTCAATCAATTCAGTTTATTGTAAAATAGTTCTTTAAATAGATAAATATAAAGCAGAGAGACGGAACATGAAGCCTAAGTGTTAAAATAATAGTGTCTTTTCCACCCTAGAAAAGCTGTTAGCAAATGGCTACAGGACGTTTAACACTTTAAGACATTAAAAGTACCTTTCAGATGATTGTAATACCGGATGGTAAAATAAGCACTGGATGTTCAGAGCATATTTCTGGCACTGCTTATCCTCCTGAATATCAAATCAAAGTATTATATTCATGAAATGGTATTTTCTGTGTACTCTTATGTGCTCTGCTCTGTACTTGAATCACATAGTTATTGAATGTACTATACATATCTACTTATCATTGTTAAGAGCAGGGCTTCTCAATTTTTTTCTACTGGGTCCAACTGACTAGTATATGGTGACATCTGGACCTCAGCAGTGGTTCAGGTCAAAATAAAAATTGATAGAATCTTTTGTTGGCCCAAGCCAGTATATTATTATGGAAGCACACAAGAAGTTAGGCTTCTTTCACACTGCCGTTGTGACACGGCAGTGCGACGGACATCAGGGAACACGGAGAGAATAGTGGGAGAAAAAGTACATCGTGCAACGTCTTTTTCTTCCACTACACCCGTCAAAAAACAATGCCACTACACGGACCCCAAAATAGTAAATGGGATCTTTCGGTTGTTGCCTTTTGTGCCCGGTCTGAATAACTGATGTTAGAGGCACAAAAAATAAAAGTGCCTAACGGATCTTTTCCAATGGGGCACAACGGCAGTGTGAAAGGGGCCTTAGTTATATTGCTAAATCAGAGATTGGTTCAACCATAGATGGGCCTGTATGGTATATAGTCACTTCTTCCTAAACTGCCACCCCAGATGCATCTCACTAATATCTGGGTGTGCTTTACCAGTGAGGCCTCACAGTTTGGAAAGCACTAGTTAAGACGAAACACAATTCATGTTTGACTGCACTAATGACCAATAAACATGTCTTCCTGAATCTTTATAGCTTACATTTAACATTTGTCAGCAATATATTATGCGATAAGCATATGCAAGTACACACATTGTGAACTGTAGTGCTTATGTAATGATCTAAGATAAACACAGTGGCCTAGAGCTATTGATATTTCTGATACAGAAATGTGTATCAGACAGATACCAACCAATCACAGCCCCTCTTTAATTTTAAGAGCAATTTGAGAAATGAACAATGAGCTGTAAATGGATGCTATCGGTGTGACATAAAATTTTTTCCCAGACAGATTGAAAAATCTGGGCCAGTAAGTTATCTTACATAATTGACAAGGTTGAAATAAGATAAAGTCCATAAAGTACAACCTATAACCCTACCTATGTCGTACCTATAACTTGTAATATTATATTTTTCAAGAAAGACATCCAGGTTCTTCTTGAATGTGTTTAATGAGTCAACCATCACAACGTAAAAATGGTAAAACAGTAAGGAATCGCTGTCCAGAGGCTTAGCTAAAGTTTCGTTGGCCCTGGTGCAAGAGAAGCACCAGGGCCCTTGCATCCCAATTACGATAAAACCAAAATCTCACCCTGTATGCATTTTAATAGTTCATTGTGTCCCTCTCTCCTCAGCATTTCCACCATCAATTCAGGCAGTGTCCCCCCCCCCACTTAGCTTGTCCCCATCCATGCACATCATTCCCCTCCTTAGCATGTACCCATCCATCCATACCATTTCCCCTGTCTTAAAGGGGTTATCCACCATAAGGTGATTTTAGTACGTACCTGGCAGGCAGTAATGGATATGCTCAGAAAAAATCTGAGACAACAGTCATTTTGTATGCTGTTAAAAAAAAAAATATTGGAGTTAAAATAACAGAATTGTGAGAAAACCGTCACACACAGGTGCAGACACTATATTATGAACTACACTAACTTTACAGCCCCTGTAGCATAGTTAAATAAATAAAAAATCCCCCTTTAAGCAAGCCCCCCATTTATCTACACTATGCAAATCTCAGCCTATACCCCTCCCATCCACACCATGACCCCTCCACCCATCCACACTGACCCTCCACTCCCTAGCATGTCTCCCATCAATATACACTGTACCCTCCCCTCTCTAGCCTTCCTCCTTAGAATAAAAAAATATATATATCAGCCAGGCTTGGGCAGGGGGTGACATACACTAGAGGAAGAAGGCCAGGAAGCTTTTCCACTTCCTGTACCTTGAGTGCCCTGCCCCTCCTCCTTTCCACTGACATGTAATGAGACTCCACTGCATTCAGAAGGCAGGGGGTGGCAATTGAACTCCAGGCAGGGTAGAGCCAGGGTAGAGCACAAGTGATGATGCACCGTCCTCTTCAGGAATCCCTAGCACACCCCAGGGCTAGGGTGCTCACCTTCCAACTCCGGCACTTCAGTTCTTCTCCTTGCGGCACAAGCCATTGCGGCACAAGACTGCATTGATGAGTCTGTGTGACCCAGCGCTGCAGCTACAGGCAACAAGTAGTAGGAAGGCATGTAGTGTGGTGGCAAGGGGCCTTGACACAATTGCATAGCAACCTCTGTAGCTATGCCACTGCCCCTGTCCCTTTGTATGATGAAGGTGAAACCTTCTTTTCTCTAGATGTAGCTGATGCCCCCTGTTCATGTTTACAGGCCTAGGTGTTAAAAAGGTCACTAGAAAAATCTCTGTACTGTCCATTTATATACTGTGTTTGTACACTGTGTATGTTGTTTGCACCTATATTGATAAGATAAATTCCATTCATGGATTAAGCACCTGCGCTCGGACTGGCCAGCAGTGTCCATGGCCTGGATTGCAGACACACAAAGAGGAATGTCCATTGTAGAGAGAGCAGTAGATCAGGAACTCTTTATTAACAGATCATTGGAAATACAAAGGACATAACACCGACGCTTTTCAGATCAAGCAAGATCTTTAATCATAGCATGATGCCATGATGAAATATCTTGCTTGATGCTTGTATCAAATATATTAGTTTGTATACTATTGTTAGGTTATATGAAGCATTGTACAATTTAGGACTATGAACAGGGTCAGATTAAGGCTGCCTACAGCATAGGGCATGTCATTATGATTCCCCCCCCCCCCCCCCTCCATGAAAATATTTTTAAATATGTGAAATTGACAACCTATTATAATTTGTGCCTCACAAAATAGAACTCTATTGTAGGAATATTGTGGCAGTCTTAAGTAAATTGCGTGTCTACGGCTGACTGCGTAAAAAAGTATGATAAAACAGCAGAATAGTAAGTGCAGCTTTGCAGATGACTAAAGTATAAGACATGATGTAAGCAGAATAGTGAGTGTAGATCTGGAAGTGACTGGAGAATAAGACATGATGTTAGAGCAGAACAGTGACTGAGTAGTAGACATGCTACACAAAGACATCACACATACACACTGCTTGGCTGTGCTCTTCATCTGTGCAGTAAGGCTGTTCCGCACTGTCTTGGGGACCTGTGGTCATGTGATTTGGCAGGTCCTAAATTCTTCTACTTTAGTTATGCTCCTGCGCTGACTATTGTGTTGGTCTGAGGCTGTGCACAAACAATTCACAGGCCATGCTCATTGATCTTGAGTGTCAAGTTTTAGAAAGGCAGCAGGGGCCCCCATGTTTAATCAAAAGTGTGGGAGCTTAAGCTCCAATGATAATCCAGCCCTAATGTGAGTGCTGACCTCAAGAACCAATTCTCCAGGAGCTGGCAATGTTCAGAGCATATGCTGGGGACTCATTATATAGACGCATTGGACAATCCCTTTATATTAGGAGGGTACCCCAATGTCAGGCTCATCAGGTAGTGTTCCAGTGCTAGGACTTACAGTGTTCTTCTAGGAGGAACGCAGCAGCATGTGTTCAATTTCCCTGCTTCGCCACCACAGGGTAAATGAAGCATAATAAAGTTCTTATTAAAATCAATGAGCTGCCTATGTAATGCATGTAAGTATCGGGTCCTGCAATTCTACAAACTACAAACATTATTTTGTAGCTGTTCTCTGCCAAAAATAATAGATAAGGGTCCTATTTATTCAGAATTCCCTAATAAGGTATTTGTAAATGGTTTTTTTTCTAAATCATAACCTTTTTACATTCAAGGCGGTATGGTTTACTAATCAGACTGTTAAGAAGTATCAAATGTGAACTATAGAAATATGGTTGTTTGCTATTACAGATAGTGCAGTGCTTCTGGCCTTATTTCAGTGACACATTACTAATACTGAGCTTTCTGTCTTGTTTCCAGGTATACTTCTTCAGTTAAATATGACTCTGACAAGCATTTCATTGACAATATATACATGCCAATAGGACTGGGAGTCTCTTCATGTAGTCAGACTGTGATCTGTGTTCCTAACTGTACATGGCGCAACTACAGAGCTGAAGTTCACTTTGAACCGAAGAACAAACCTCAGAGATTCATGAGCACCACAATTGTGTATCCAAAGCACACAAAAACAGTGTACACTACTACTTTGGATTACAACTGCAAGAAATGTATGAGGCGCTTCCTCTCCAGCGTAGAGCTTGAGGCAACTGAACACGTGGGCAATGAATGCTTTGTGGATGAATATTAATTGCTTGTATGCCCAACTCTCTGCCTTACAAAGAACATGGGGCCTTTGAACAACTTCAGACTGGCAGAACCTACCGAAATTCCTTTAAAGGTTCTGAGATGATAACATATATATGTGAAAGTCTTTGGCCCAGAAAATACAAACTTACCTACAAATACTGAAGCCTAATTTGGGTGACTGTGTATTCCGCAGAATGACTGCTGATACATATTTTTTTTCTTACCCATACTCATAGCACTGAATGCTTGGGACATTTATATGACTGTGAACATAGAAACTATACTCTTAGGGCCAAAACCAAAGGGTATTATGCAATCCGGAACATTGTAGAGGGAAAATACTCTCTAAGCCTTCCTCTTTGAGAAGATCACCCCCTTGTCCAGACTAAATTTTGTGTCACCGATTTTTGGTTACATCATGTATTCTGAATTCTGGTCATCTTCTTTGAGAAGACCATCTCCCTAAAAGGCCACTTTATGTGCAATTTTGGGTGGTCAAAGAGGTTTCACATCTCCCCATACAAATGTATTGGACACTAAAATAAAAGAAAATGTAAAATAATTGCCACATCTTTTTTTTTTATATGAACAGTTATAAAAAGAGGGATATCTAGGTCTTGGCCTATGAACAACATTATATTATCTCCACAGAAGACTATATAAATGACTAAGAGGCATATAATTGGTTCATGTATGGAACTCGTAATTGTAAAATCTGACCAAATTGGTATAAATACACATGGTATATCCAAACCTACAGGGGCAACGTCATTTCTCTGAGAACTTCTATTTGGTTTTTGGGTATTCTGTTTAATTTCATATCCCTTCCCTTTGCATAAATAATAAATCACTTAAATGGGCAAACATGTCAATTTGTTTATTCTTCATGTATATTTGATCTACATCAGTGTTCATAGAAAGCGGGAGTAATGGTAAGTGTGCAATGGTGGTGGGACAAGGAAAGAGAAGTTTCTTTGGAGGATAATCCCAGTATCTGTGGAGAGGCTGCAAACAACTGAGGTGGGAGAGTCTGTCTACAGGACAAATATTAGTTCTGCATTTCACAAATCTGGCCTTTATGAAAGAGTGGTAAGAAGAAAGCAGTGAGCTACTGTTTTGAGTTCGCCACAAGCCATGTCGGAGACACAGCAAACATGTGAAAGATGGTGCTCAGATGGGATCTATACTGAACCATTGTCCTCAAGTGCAAAATACTGTGTGTGTCGGAAACTCAACACTGTGAAACATGGTGGTGTAGCATCATGCTGTGGAGATGCTTTTCTTTAGCAGGTGCAGGTACAAGCTGGTCTGTATTGATGGAAATATGAATATAGGGCAATCCTTGAAGAAAATCTAATGCAGTCAGAGGTTCATCTTTCAGAAGGACAATAGGGGAGATTTATCGGAAAACCTGTGCAAATGAAAAATGGCAACCAATATTTTCCAGAGGCCTTTAAATAATTATGCAAGCAATCTGGTTCGTTGCTGTGTGGAACTGGTTAATTCTCCCCTAATGACCCAAAACATACAGCCAGAGCTACAGTCAATAGCCCAGTCAAAGCCCAGACCTGAATCCAATTGAGAATCTATGATAAGACTTGTATTGGGGGCTACAAAAAGAGGGAGGAGGGAGAGAAGACATTGTGGGGGCAGGGAGAGGGCGTGGCAGCACTGCTGCAGTGAGGACAAGCAGCCTATTACTGCTGGGGCTTCAGGAGACTAAGAAAGCTGGGTGGCATGCAGTATGAGTGCCATCCAGATTTTCCTAGTCTCCTGAAGAGTCTTGCTTTTCCTCTGCCAAAAGGTTAAGGAAAATAGAACGGGCAAAGCCAGGTATTCAGATAGCTGATATATAATTTTACCTACTTAAATGGGTACTCTGGTGGAAATTTTTTTTTTTTTTTAAATCATCTGGTGCCAGAAAGTTAAACTGATTTGTAAATTAATTCTATTTAAAAATCTTAACCCTTCCAGTACTTATGAGCTGCTGTATGGTCCACAAGAAGTTATTTTCTTTTCTTTTTTTCCTGTCTGACCACAGTGCTCTCTGCTGACACCTCTGTCCATGTCAGGAAGTGTCCAGAGCTGGATAGGTTTGCTATGGAGATTTGCTCCTGCTCTGGACAGTTCCTGACATGGACAGAGGTGTCAGCAGAGAGAAAAGAAATTCAAACAGAAAAGAACTTACTGTGCTGCATAGAGCAGCTAATAAGTACTGAAAGGATTAAGATTTTTAAATAGAAGTAATTTACAAATCTGTTTAACTTTCTGGCACCAGTTGATTTAAAAAAAAAAAAAAAAAAAATTTCCACCGGAGTACCCCTTTAAAGCAAAACAACATTCAATATTAACAGCTAACCTCTATTTTTTAATTGTAGTTGGCATAAAGCTAGGGATTTTATATTTAGATTTTTCAATTATCATAACATACTGCAGTAAAGTGAGAGGATAAAGGGAGAAAAAGTAACCAATAAGACTGTAATCTTGAGAAGATAAGACAGAGAAGGAAAACACATGTGAGAGCGTTGCTAGATATTATAGCAACCATTATATGTTCATAAAAACAGATTTTATTCATTCTGAGTAAATACTTGCTTTAACTAGAGAATGGTTGTGGTTTAGGAATTTTGTTTACTGCTATGTCATATAGTGTTATTCCAGCAGGGACCAAGACAGGATTAACCCTCAACAATAATAAAGTGAGCTCCAGAGAAGGCAGGCGGGGTGACCCCTTGATTAATTTCAAGTCCTTCTCATTTTCTTAAACAATTATGTACAGTACTAAAATGAATAATAAATCATATTGATAATATGTTGGATTTATATGAGTGTTACTACAAAACTGGAAAAATGTAGGTATGCTTGAGTACAATTTATGGGTCTTGTACTGATCATAAGGAATCAAAAAAGAAAATATGAGAACACATAATATCCTACACGAGGTTAACCTGTTTAAATCTACTAACCTTATGATATACTTAATATTGTAACAATGCTGGCTTCTCCTCATACACATACAGAGCTTAGATCCCGAGACGACTGCAGGAGCGAGAGGCAACACTGGAGCAGGAGGAGGCTGAGGCTGCTGTGGTTGTTGTTGGGCAGAAAGCAACTGCTGCATCATGGCAGACAATTGGTTTAACTGTTGCGCCTGCTGGGCCAACTGCTGTGACTGGAGAGCCATGATGGAGGTGAGATCCGGATTATCGGGCAAAGGAACCCTAGCGGGATCCATGGCCGGATCTTGCTGTAACGATGCTGGATGTGGATCCTCTGACCTGTGTGGCAGATAACACGGACCGTATCGGGGAGCGGAGTCTAAGGTGCCGCTGGTCTTCACCAGAGCCCACCGCAAGGCAGGATGGGCTTGCTGCGGTAGGCGACACCCAGGTCGCTACCCCCGATACGACTCGACCACACAGGTAGCTGGGCAAGCTGAGGAACAGAAGGATGAGGCAGAGGTGTAGTCGGACTTAGCAGAAAGGTCAAGGCAGGCGGCAAAGGTGCGTAGTCAAAAAACATAGCGGAAGAGTCAAAATACACTGGCAAGGCAACAGACAATAGGTAACACTTAATCTCAGGCAAGGGGCACTGAAGATACAGCAGGGAAGAGGGGGAGGAGCTACCTTAAATAACATAGAGGAAGGACCAGGCACCAATTAGCGGTGCACTGGCCCTTTAAATCTAGAGAAGCTGGTGCGCGCACACCCTAGGAGGCGGGGGCATGCGCGCAGGGAACCAGAGAGCCGGGCAGAAGCTGATAAGGAACAGGCCGCGATTCGCATGCGCGCGTCCCGCAATACGAATCACTGTCCTGGCGGGGGGAACGGGGCAGTGAGCGCTCACTGTCTGAGCGCTGGACCGGAGCGCTCACCGTAACAAATATGATTTACTTTTTAAATAAAATAGTGCTAGAAAGAGGCCTAGGGCAGTGTTTCTCAAGTGCGGTCCTCAAGACCCCCTGCAGATCATGTTTTCTGGATTTCCTCAGTCTTCCACAGGTGATATAGCTGTGGTGATGCCTGATTCACTGACCATAATTATATCACCTGTGACTAAGGAAATCCTGAAAATATTACCTGTTGGGGGTCTTGAGGACCGTGCTTGGGAAACACTGCCCTAAAGAAGTTGTGTAGTCTTTCCAGTTACGACACTGTGCTCTCCTCTGCTACCTCCGTCCATGCCAGGAACTGTCCAGAGCAGATGAAATTTCCAATGGACAGTTCCTGACACAGACTCAGGTGGCAGCAGGGAGCACTGTGTCTGACTGGAAGAAAGCCACTGATAACTACTGAAAGGCTTTAGCTTTTCCAATTAAAGCTATCTGCAACTATTGATTTGAATTTTTTTTTATTTTACTTTGGAGTACCCCCAGGGGCGTACCTAGAGCATTTGGCACCTGGGGCGGACCCTTTGTTTGGCACCCCCCCCCCCTTAACCCCTTAAGGACTCAGCCCATTTTGGCCTTAAGGACTCAGACAATTTAATTTTTACGTTTTCATTTTTTCCTCCTCGCCTTCTAAAAATCATAACTCTTTTATATTTTCATCCACAGACTAGTATGAGGGCTTGTTTTTTGCGCGACCAGTAGTCCTTTGTAATGAAATCACTCATTATATCATAAAATGTATGGCGCAACCAAAAAAACACTATTTTTGTGGGGAAATTAAAACGAAAAACGCAATTTTGCTAATTTTGGAAGGTTTTGTTTTCACGACGTACAATTTATGGTAAAAATGACACGTGTTCTTTATTCTGAGGGTCAATACGATTAAAATGATACCCATTATTATATACTTTTATATTATTGTTGCGCTTAAAAAAAATCACAAACTTTTTAACCAAATTAGTACGTTTATAATCCCTTTATTTTGATGACCTCTAACTTTTTTATTTTTCCGTATAAGCAGCGGTATGGGGGCTCATTTTTTGCGCCATGATCTGTACTTTTTTTTGATACCACATTTGCATATAAAAAACTTTTAATACATTTTTTATAAGTTTTTTTTTATAAAATGTATTAAAAAAAGTAGGAATTTTGGACTTTTTATTATTTTTTTTCGTTCACGCCATTCACCGTACGGGATCATTAACATTTTATTTTAATAGTTCGGACATTTACGCACACGGCGATACCAAATATGTCTATAAAAAAAGTTTTTTACGCTTTTTGGGGGTAAAATAGGAAAAAACGGACGTTTTACTTTTTTATTGGGGGAGGGGATTTTTCACTTTTTTTTTACTTTTACTTTTACATTTTTTAACATTTTTTTTTTACACTTGAATAGTCCCCATAGGGGACTATTCATAGCAATACCATGATTGCTAATACTGATCTGTTCTATGTATAGGACATAGAACAGATCAGTGTTTTCGGTCATCTTCTGCTCTGGTCTGCTCGATCACAGACCAGAGCAGGAGACGCCGGGAGCCGCACGGTGGAAGGAGAGGGGACCTCCGTGCGGCGCTATGAATGATCGGATCCCCGCAGCAGCGCTACGGGCGATCCGATCGTTCATTTAAATCGGCCATTGTCGGCGGGTCCCTGGCTGCGATCAGCAGCCGGGATCAGCCGCGCATGACACGGGCATCGCTCCGATGCCCGCGGTTATGCTTAGGACGTAAATGTACGTCCTGGTGCGTTAAGTACCACCTCACCAGGACGTACATTTACGTCCTGCGTCCTTAAGGGGTTAATTACACCCCCTCCCCTCCCGAAATGTAAGTAAAAAAAAATAAAATGTAAAATAAATGACTTGGACTAAATGCCACATCATCCCCCAACTTTGTTTTCTTCTGCACCTGTTTGGTCCCGTCCCCTCAAGTGCCACATCATTCCTTCCCTTTTATCAGTCCCTGTGCCACATTTACCCCTCTCATCGCCACCCCCCATGTCTCATCATCCCCCCATGTCTCATCATTTCCCCCTGTCATAGACCACCACTAGCCATACAGACTTAAGAATTTAGTGCCTCCCCCCACCATAATTTCCCCCTGTCTCATCATGTCCCCCATCATTCCCCATCATTCGCTCCCCCTCATCATTTCCCAGTCTCATCATCCCCCCATCATGTTCCTCCTATGGCATCCAGTGGTCTTCAACCTGCGGACCTCCAGATGTTGCAAAACTACAACTCCCAGCATGAACGGACAGCCAACTGCTGTCCGAGCATGCTGGGTGTTGTAGTTTTGCAACATCTGGAGGTCCGCAGGTTGAAGACCACTCTTCCCCTTTCCTTACTTGTCTGCGCTTCGGCTGTCTTGCGGGCTGCGGGGTCAGTGAAGCAGATGAGTTATGTCCTCTCCCGGCTTCTCTGTGCGGCATCAGGGATGTCACTTTTCGGCGGCGACTACAGGAAATGAAAAGTGACATCAGTGATGCCACGCAGAGAAGCAGGCAGAGGACGTCCCTCATCTGCTTCACTGACCCCGCAAGACCCTCCGCCTGACCTGACCTGCCGAAGCGCAGCCAGGTAAGGAAAATAAACAAAACTATAAAAAGCAGGAAAAGGGGGAATGATGAGGGAGGGGGAATGATGAGGGAGGGGGGAGGTTCTCCCGCACTATACACAGGTACTGGTGGATAGTGCGGGAGACGCTGTTTCAAAGGTAGGGCAGATCTGGACAAGGTAGGGCTCATTTTAATCAGTGTCTCCCGCACTGTACACCAGTACCTGTGGATAGTGTGGGAGAAAACAAGTGACAGAGCGGGATGGAGACGCCGCTGATCACTGATTTAAAGTGGCCGCGGCCGTGTTGTTAATACTTAACAAGCAGACGCTGCTGCGGCCGCTTTAAATCAGTGACCAGAATACTTATCGGCGTATAACACGCAGGCAGCCATAAATTTAAGTTTCAAAAGTGCGTGTTATACGCTGATAAATACGGTATGTAAGAAACACTTTAAAGTAGGTTAATTTCAATGACCAATAATACTGGTATACAAGGAGTAAATATAGAGTATGTGTACAGAAAATTACAGAGGGAAAAAAGTGCTCAGATCCAAGGCCCACCACCTTTATTAGGAAGGGAGAGGACTCACCCGATGTACGTGGAGCGGCACCTATTTAAAGGTCACCAACCCCACTAACACCCACGAGCCTAGGCAGCAGTCAGATTAATCAACCCAGAACGTAACCTCTTCATAAATCCACAGATCTGGAGAGCGCGTAGTCTTCCGGGGACAAATAAATGCCCGTAGAATACCAGTATGTAAACAAAAAACAAAACTTAAAAAATGACCAGCGTTCAATGAAGTAGGACTGTATAAAATATAGTGAAAAATAAGGAGTTAATGCACCACTCAAAATAAGGAGTTAATGCACCACTCAAAATAAGGAATGATCTTGCATCACTCAGCCCCGATCAGGATACCAATTCACAGCGCCGGGACAGCCAGATATTCAAAGATTCATTTAATAAAATTAATCCTTGAATATCTGGCTGTCCCGGCGCTGTGAATTGGTATCCTGATCGGGGCTGAGTGATGCAAGCTAACGTGGAGGGGGTATCTTTGGTGAAATAACCACCTAGATCCCCCACTGTGGAGTAAGTGCATTAACTCCTTATATTTCACTATATTTTATACAGTCCTACTTCATTGAGCGCTGGTCATTTTTTACGTTTTGTTTTTTGTTTACATACAAGGAGTAAATATATACCACCACACAATAACTAAATAATACCGCCATACTGTACTGAATAAAACCACTATACACAGACCAGTATACTCAGTGGCGTTGCTAGGGTTGGTGTCACCCGGTGCGGTAGAAAATGGTGTCACCCCCATACCTCCCCCCAGTAAGTTTTTAGCCCCTTTGTGAAAGACACCACTGTTGTAGCGCATTGTGAGAAATTCCAGTATAATAATCAGATATACCAGTTGCCACAGAATGGGAAAGTGTTAAAGAAGTTTTCACCATTTAAATATACAGCTCCCAGAATTACTTAAAGGGGTACTCCACTGGAAAACATTTACTTTTATATCAACTGGTGCCAGAAAGTTAAACAGATTTTTAAATTACTTCTATTTAAAATCGTAATACTTACAGTACTTATAAGCTGGTGTATGCTCCACAGGAAGTTGTGTAGTTCTTTCCAATCTGACCACAGTGCTATTTGCTGACACCTCTGTCCATGTCAGGAACTGTCCAGAGCAGGATAGGTTTGCTATGGGGATTTGCTCCTACTATGGACAGTTCTTGACATGGACAGAGGTGTCAGCACAGAGCACTGTGGTCAGACAGAAAAGAAATTAAAAAAGAAAATAACTTCCTGTGAATCACTTATACAGCAGCTAATAAGTACTGGAAGGATTAAGATTTTTAAATAGAAGTAATTTACAAATCTGTTTAACTTTGTAGCACCAGTTGATTAAAAAAATGTTTTCCAGTAGAGTACCCCTTTATGCAGTGGTGAAGTTATGCTGGGAGTTGTAGTTTCACTCACCATAACTGTAGAACTGACAAGTGACTACAGCTCTGATAGGACATAGTGAGGAGAATGTAAAATGATATCAGTGGCTACAGGTGACGTCTTCTCTATAGTGAGGAGAATTCACAATGATATCAGTGACTACAGGTGACGTCTTCTCTATAGTGAGGAGAATTCACAATGATATCAGTGACTACAGGTGACGTCTTCTCTATAGTCTTTCCTTATCTAATTCAGATGGTACATACCACCGGGTCCAGCTAAAACTTCTGTCTGTAGAATGTGACGCCCAGACGTCTCCTCACTATGTCAGCGCATTCTCATCCTCTATATGAAAACAAGTATTATTATAAACCTGCCAGACACTGTATCCTCTAAATATAATACTACTATACACTATACTCTCTGATTATAAACCTTCCATACACCATACCCACTGAATATAATACTACCACACACTGTACATTCTGAATATAATACCATCACATACTGTACCCTCTGAATATAATACCATCACATACTGTACCCTCTGAATATAAATCTGCCACATACTGTACCCCTGAATATAATACTATCACATACTGTACACTCTGAATATAAATCTGCCACATACTGTACCCTCTGAATATAATACCAACACATACTGTACACTCTGAATATATTACTACCACCCACTGCGCCCTCTGAATATAATACTTAGAGATGAGCAAACTACAGTAAATTCAACTCGTCACAAACTTCTCGGCTCGGCAGTTGATGGTTTTCCTGCATAAGTTAGTTCAGCTTTCAGGTGCTCCCGTGGGCTGGAAAAGGTGGATATTGTCCTAGGAGAATCTTTCCTATGAATATATCCACCTTCCAGCCCACCGGAGCACCTGAAGGCTGAACTAATTTACGCAGGATAAGTCATCAACTGCTGAGCCGAGAAGTTCGTGACGAATCGAATTTACTGTAAGTTCGCTCATCTCTAATAATACTACCACAAACAGCGCCCTCTGAATCTACCACCCACTGTGCCCTCTGAATATAATACTACCACAAACTGCGCCCTCTGAATATAACGTTGCCATACAGCGCACCCTCTGAATATAATACCACAACCGCAGTAACACCCCTCAACATCCATTAGCTGATGCTATTACCACGGGAGGGGGGTATTGGTGGTGTTGCTAGTGGATGATCGGGGTGCTACTACTGGGGGAGGGTGTTGCTGAAGGATGATGAGGGTGCTACTGGCCATCCCCCCTGGCAGTATCACCCCCATCATCCATCGGCAGGATCATCCTCCTGGCAGGAGCACCGCCATCATCCACCATCAGGATCTGCTGATGGAGGTGCTGCTGCTGGGGGGGGGTAGTTGCTGGCGGATGATGAGGGTGCTACTGCCAGGGGGGGAGCATTAGGTAGGCAGCAGTTCCCCCACATTAGGTAGCATCTTTTCTCCACATTAGGCAGCATAGATTCCCCACATTTGGTACCAGTTTCCCCACATTAGGTAGGTACCAGTTACCCCACATTAGGTAGCAATTTCCCCACATTAGGTAGCAGTTTCCCCACATTCGGTAGCACAGATTCCCCACATTAGCTAGCATAGACTCCGCACATTAGGTAGCATAGACTCCGCACATTATGTAGCATAGACTCCGCACATTAGGTAGCATAGACTCCCCACATTAGGTAGCATAGACTCCCCACATTAGGTAGCATAGACTCCCCACATTAGGTAGCATAGACTCCCCACATTAGGTAGCATAGACTCCCCACATTAGGCCGCAGGTTCCCTTGCAGGTTCCCCACAATGCGTCAAAGTCTCCCCACACACACACACACACATATAAAAAAAAAACACATACAACACAGAGAGACACACACACAAATACACACAGTCAGAGAGACACACACTCACAGACAGACACACAGAGTCACACAGTCACACACACACAGAGTCACACACAAACACACAGTCACACACACACACACAGAGTCACACAAACACACAGTCACACACAGAGTCACACAAATACAGAGTCACACAGTCACACACACAGTCACACACACACAGTCACACACACACACAGAGTCACACACACACACAGTCACACACAGAGTCACACACAGAGTCACACACACACACAGAGTCACACAAACACACAGTCACACACAGAGTCACACAAATACAGAGTCACACAGTCACACACACACAGAGTCACACACACACAGAGTCACACAAACACACACACAGAGTCACACACACACAAACATAGATAGAGACACACACACACACTCACCCATCCAGCGCAGCGATCCTTCTCACCGGGCGCAATGCGAGTGACGTAACTAACGTCCCCCTGCGCGGCCATGCGGTGTGACGTCAGGCCGGCGCAGACGTGGGAGCGGAGGCCGGGGGCACAGTACTGGTGAAGGTGAGGGGGGGGGGGGGCGTGATGACGGACGGGCGCACTGAAAGGGGGGGGTGCTAACGGACGGGCGCACCGCACACACAGCATAGGCGGGGGGTGCTGACGGATGGGAGGCCGGTCGGGCACATAGGGGGGGGTGTGGGTGCTGCGGAGCGTCTTGGTGTCACCCCATTAGGTTGGTGTCACCCGGTGCGGGCCGCACCCCCCGCACCCGGGTCGCAACGCCACTGAGTATACTATAATCTGTATTCAATGTAAGTGATTATATACAGGACCATACAGCGGTAGATATCAGGTATACACAGGATGTGTATACCATATAAGTGATTACAGTTACATTTTGGGACTCACAATTACGTCTTTTCTGATCAGTGGCGTCCTCTTTCCTTTTCTTCTCCACCCGGAAAAGACCGCCATGTGGATCTCTTAACATCTGCAGGAAAAACATGTCAGACTCTGCATATATTCAGTGCCCTCCCCTCCTCTACACAATCTGCCCATCTATAGGCCCACAAACTGTAATAATGCCCTCCTTGGTGTCCTGCACAGTAAAAGGGCAGGTAGGTAGGTAGCCAGGTAACCCCCTCTTTCTCATAGGTATATGCAGAGTTACACCCCCCCTCTTTCCCATAGGTATATGCAGAGTTACACCCCCCTCTCTTTCCCATAGGTATATGCAGAGCTACGCTACACCCCCCTCTTTCCCATAGGTATATGCAGAGTTACACCCCCCTCTTTCCTATAGGTATATTCAGAGCTACACCCCTCTCTTCCCCATAGGTATATGCAGAGCTACACCCCCCTCTTCCCCATAGGTATATGCCGAGCTACACCCCCTTCTCCCTCCCTTTCCCATAGGTATATGCAGAGCACCCCCCCTTTCCCATAGGTATATACAGAGCACCCCCTCCTCTCCCTCAGTTTCCCATAGGTATATGCAGAGCACCCCCCCTCTCCCTCCCTTTCCCATAGGTATATAAAGAGCACCCCCCTCTCCCTCTCTTTCCCATAGGTATATACAGAGCACCCCCCCCTCTCCCTCCCGTGAGAATGCCAGGGATTTGCAGCAAGGAGAAGATAATCGGGTAAGGTACCACATGTAATCACCCGTCGTATATAGGCAAAAGTTCAGTACAAAACCATACTCCAATTGCGCAAGAATCCCTTAAGTGCTAAAAATGCACCAGTCAGCCAAATGTACTAAAGAGTTGAATTTATTCGTCCATAACAAGCGCTTTCGGAATCCAAATGAACAAGCGCTTTCGGAATCCAAATTACTCCTTCATCAGGTTCAAGGACTATGCCCTATGCATAGCACTGAACAGTATTAGCGATGAACTGATTGCTTTAAATAGTCCCCTATGGTGACATAAAAGTGTAAAAAATAAAGTTAAAAAAAGGAAAAAACATTTGAAAAATCCCCTCCCCAAATGAAAATGTAAATCATCCCTTTTTCCTATTTTACCCCCAAAAAGCGTAAAAATAAATTAATAAACATATTTAGTATTGCTGCGTGCGTAAATGTCTGAACTATCAAAATATAATGTTCATTTTATGGTGAACGGCGTAAACATAAAAAAAAAATTCCAAAATTGCTGCTTTTTTGTCACATTTTATTCCCCCAAAAATGTATAAAAAGTGATTAAAAAGTAAAATATAAGCAAAAGTGGTACCAATAAAAACTATAGATCACAGCACAAATAAAATGAGCCCTCATACTGCCCCGTACATGGAAAAAGTAGAAAGTTATAGGTGGTCAAAATGAGGCAATTTTAAACAAACTAATTTTGTTAAAATGGTTTGAGATTTTTTTTAAGCGGTACAATAATAGAAAAAGCATATAATATGAGTATCATTTTAATCGTATTGACCCACAGAATAAAGAAAACATGTCAATTTTACCATAAAGTGTACAGCTTGAAAACAAAACCATCCAAAATTTCATAAATTGCGTTTTTCTTTTCAATTTCCCCACATAACTAATGTTTTTTTGGTTGCAACGTGATGTCATTACAAAGTAAAACTGATGATGCAAAAAATCAAGCCCTCATATGCATCTGTGTATGAAAATATAAAAGAGTTATGATTTTTAGAAGGTAAGGAAGAAAAAAAGAAAATGCAAAAATAAAATGGGCCTTGTCCTTAAGGTGTTAAAACAGTAATGGTAGCACAAGCCCCGAAATGCTGTTGCTTCCATGGTGGAAAGCGTATGGTATGTGCAGAGACTGCAGCTTGCAGTATCTGTTACTCATCCACATGTTTAATGACAAGATTCAAGTTCAAGCTTATATAAATAAAAGAAAAATCGAAATGCGATGATTACAGAAGCATTAAGAGTTATTACCTTGCTGGAATTTATTCTACATCTCAGCTAATCAGTGAATTATCTTACAACCAGAGTAACAAACCGTGTTTTTTAAAAGTACACTAAATTACTTCTCATGTTCAAGCTAAAAGTATCAGGGAGAACGAAAAGAAACAGTTTTTGTGAAAGCCTCATTTTGCTCAAAAAATTGCTTCTCTTGTATTCTGAGCCAAAAAAAATAAATTTATATTTGAAAGATCACAGGGCAAAATTATGAAAATAGGCCAGACAATTTATTATACACATACAGTCATGGCCGTGAATGTTGGCACCCCTGAAATTTTTCTTGAAAATGAAGTATTTCTCACAGAAAAGGATTGCAGTAACACGTGTTTTGCTATACACATGTTTATTCCCTTTGTGTGTATTGGAACTAAACCAAAAAAGGAGGAAAAAAAGTAAATTGGACATAATGTCACACCAAACTCCAAAAATGGGCTGGACAAAATTATTGGCACCCTTAACTTAATATTTGGTTGTACACCCTTTGGAAAAAAATAACTGAAATCAGTTGCTTCCTATAACCATCAATAAGCTTCTCACACCTCTCAGCCGGAATGTTGGACCACTCTTCCTTTGCAAACTGCGCCAGGTCTCTCTTACTGGAAGGGCACCTTTTCCTAACAGCAATTTTAAGATCTCTCCACAGGTGTTCAATGGGATTTAGATCTGGACTCATTGTTGGCCACTTCAGAACTCTCCAGCGATTTGTTGCCATCCATTTCTGGGTGCTTTTTGACGTATGTTTAGGGTCATTGTTCTGCTGGAAGACCCAAGATCTCAGATGCAAACCCAGCTTTCTGACACTGGGCTGTACAGTGCGACCCAAAATCCGTTGGTAATCCTCAGATTTTATGACGCCTTGCACACATTCAAGGCACCCAGTGCCAGAGGCAACAAAACAACCCCAAAACATCATTGAACATCCACCATATTTCCCTGTAGGTACTGTGTTCTTTTCTTTGTAGGACTCATTCCTTTTTCAGTATACAGTAGAATGATGTGCTTTACCAAAAAGCTCTATCTTGGTCTCATCTGTCCACAAGACATTTTCCCAGAAGGATTTTAGCTTACTCAAGTTCATTTTGTCAAAATGTAGTCTGGCTTTTTTATGTCTCTGTGTCAGCAGTGGGGTCCTCTTGGGTCTCCTTCCATAGCGTTTCATTTCATTTAAATGTCGACAGATAGTTCGTGCTGGCACTGATGCTCACTGAGCCTGCAGGACAGCTTGAATATCTTTAGAACTTGTTTGGGGCTGCTTATCCACCATCCGGACTATCCTGCGTTGACACCTTTCATCATTTTTCTTTTCCGTCCATGCCCAGGAAGATTAGCTACAGGGCCATGGGTTGCAAACTTCTTGATAATGTTGTGCACTGTGGACAAAGGCAAATCTAGATCTCTGGAGATGGACTTGTAACCTTGAGATTGCTGATATTTTTCCACAATTTTGGTTCTCAAGTCCTCAGAGAGTTTTCTTCTCCTCTTTCTGTTGTCCATGCTTAGGGCTCATTCACACAGCTGTCTGCCCCCGGAAATTCATGCCGTTCTGCAATCCGTTTGATAATTTTTAAATGGGTTGCAAATGGCTGTAAAATAATCCCATTGATGTCAGTGGGATTTTTTTTTACAATCCTTTATCACCTGTTTTCACCCGTTTCCTTCCTGTTCCATTTTTTTGACAGGGAAAAGACGTTGCATGCAGTATTTTTTCTCCCGTCAAAAATAATGGAATAGAAGCGGATATAAATTTTTTTACATTGAAGTCTATGGCAAGCGGATGAGCATATAATGTCATCCGTTTGCACCCAGTTTTTAATATCCATTTTTGAACAGTTATTACTTCTGGGCATGCTCAGCAGTAGGGAAATCAGCAAACTCTTGCTGTGCTGCGGGATTACTACTACTCCCATCATGGAACATACATGTTTCCATGATGGGAGTAGTAGCTTCCGGGTTGCGGGAGTCTGGGGAGGCTAGATTAATGCTTGTACTACTACCCTCATCATGGAACAGAGTCTGTTTCATGTTGGGGGTAGTAGTAAAGGGACTGAATGATTGATCGTACCGGGTCTCACATCTGAGACCCAATGCGATCAGAAGTTATTAACCAGGGGAGCGGGCGGCATGCTCCGCAACCCTGCGATATAGATCGTGTGTGTGTTTTACTTTCATTTTCAAATGTTATTAATAACGGACGTTATTTTGTGACGGGCAATAGTAACGGGAGAATTAGTGCATGCACTATTTATTCGCCCGTCACAAAATAACGGGCGATAACGAGTTAAAACGGCTATTAGAGAACCCCCATAGACTATAATGGGATTTTCTAATAGCCATTAGTGATTTTGTACCGGCCGTATAACTGCCGATTTCCCCCCATTTAATGACGTGCGTTCATAATGGGTGCATTTTTATAGTGTGAAAGCACCCTAAGTCTTGTTAATATATAATATACTTTGCTTACCTATGTTTGGTGGCTGGTATTAAAGGGATTATCCAGGAAAAAAAATGTTTTATATATCAACTGGCTCCAGAAAGTTAAACAGATTTGTAAATAACTTCTATTAAAAAATCTTAATCCTTTCAGCACTTATGAGCTGTTGAAGTTGAGTTGTTCTTTTCGGTCTAAGTGCTCTCTGATGACACCTGTCTTGGGAACTGTCCAGAGTAGAAGCAAATCCCCATAGCAAATCCCCTTCTACTCTGTGTAGTTCCCGAGATAAGCAAAGAGGTCAGCAGAGAGCACTGTTGCCAGACTGAAAAGAACAACTCAACTTCAGCAGCTGATAATTATTGATTAAGATTTGTAAATTAAAGTAATTTACAAATATGTTTAACTTTCTGAAGTCAGTTAAGATATATATTAGGGATGCACCGATATATCGGCGGCCGATACATATCGGCCGAAAATAGCTGTTTCGGGGAAATGTCGAAACAACAAAAAATGTGCCGATAATGACCCACCTCCCCTGCCCGCCCACAGCACAAGTTACAAACACTGCCAGTGGCAGAGGCACTCGTGGGGGGTGCAGGGGGGGCCGGGCGCAACATCTGGGGGGGGGGGGGGGGGTGTCGCGCTCTCCGGGATAGGAATACTTCTTTTTATGTGCCCGGGCTGGCTCCCGTGTGTGGCTGCAGGCGGGGGCCGGCCAGAGCATATAAAACCTAATACTGTATACTAAAAACCAGGGGGCCTCCAGCTGTTGTGAAACTACAACTCCCAGCATGCCCTGACCGGCAAAGTCTGTCCGGGCATGCTGGGAGTTGTAGTTTCACAACAGCTGGAGGCCCCCTGGTTTTTAGTATACAGTATTAGGTTTTATATGCTCTCGTCGGCCCCCGCCTGCAGCCACACACGGGAGCCGGCCCGGGCACATAAAAAGAAGTATTCCTAATCCTATCCCGGACATCCCTGTGTCCGGAAAAATCTTTTCGGGACATAAGGATATCCGCTGGTCACTCACCATTCCCCGGCGTCCTCCTGCGATCCTCCTTCGGTCCCTCGCTTCTCCGCCTCTATGGTCGTACGCACGGGACGTCACTAACGTCCCGTGCGTACAACCATAGAGACGCAGGAGGACCACAGGATCGTCGCAGGAGAACGCACGCCGGCCGGGGCCTGCTAAGTGACCGCATCATCTTCTTCAGTGTTCCGGTCACCGCTCCTCCGGTCCCGGCACCTACTGCTATGGTCCATGGGCCATAGCAGTAGATGTGACCCCGGGCCGGAGGAGCGGTGACCGGATCACTGTGGGGGCAGCAGTACAGACATACAGCCTCCAGCCATACACTGTATATGGCTGGAAGCTGTATATCTGTGGGGTGGGGGGAAGCTGCCTACTATTGTGGGGGAGCTGCCTAAGATTGTTGGGGGGCAGTTGCCTACAAATGGGGGGGGGAGCTGCCTGATATTGTTGATAGGCAGCTGCCTACAAATGTGGAGGGAGCTGCCTAATATTGTTGGGGGGCAGCTGCCTACAAATGGGGGGGGGGAGCTGCCTAATATTGTTGGGGGGGGGGGGGAGCTGCCTAATATTGTTGGGGGGGGGGAGCTGCCTAATATTGTGGGGGGAGCTGCCTAATATTGTGGGGGGGGGAGCTGCCTAATATTGTGGGGGGAGCTGCCTAATATTGTGGGGGGAGCTGCCTAATATTGTTGGGGGGGAGCTGCCTAATATTGTGGGGGGGGGGAGCTGCCTAATATTGTGGGGGGAGGAGCTGCCTACAAATGTGGGGGGAGCTGCCTAATATTGTTGTGGGGAGCTGCCTAATATTGTTGTGGGGAGCTGCCTAATATTGTGGGGGAACTGCCTACTATTGTGGGGGAACTGCTGACCTAATGTGGGGGGGAGCTGCCTACTATTGTGGGGGAGCTGCCTAATATTGTGGGGGAACTGCCTAATATTGTGGGGGAAATGCTGACCTAATGTGGGGGAGCTGCCCACTATTGTGGGGGAGCTGCCTATTAATGTGGGGGAGCTGCCTATTAATGTGGGGGAACTCCCGACCTAATGTGGGGGAATCTAATGAGCGGAGTGCTGCATTTTACCAGAAGACAGGGAGAAGTCATTTTCAGTTTCGGCCGGACATTTTTTTTTTTTTTCGGTTTCGTCTCGGTTCTGAAATTTCCATTTCGGTGCACCTCTAATATATATATATATATATATATATATATATATTTATATATATATATATATAAGCTTTTTCCTGGAATACCCCTTTACATTTCTTTGATTTTCTTTTCCCCAGAAGTTAATTTTCTGAAGCCTACAAAATTAGTATTGTCTCAGACCTTTCCCAGCTTGTTGTGTTGCCTGAGACAATACATCATAAGTCAGGGGCTAAAAGGGGGCTTGGCTGCTTTGTCTGTTGTGTGTGCAGCCTCCCGATGCACATGTGCATGCATTTATCATGCAGATCCACAGCTTGTGTGCCAAGTGATATCAGGCTAGTCTTGTGATCAAAGGGAGCCTGGCTGTGCTGAAATGGGTTGGGTGACAGATTTGTGGGAGGGAAATAAGTCACCTCCCATTTTGACACAAAGAATCCTGAGAATTGTTGTTTGAGGGAGGCCACAGAAACATATAGAAACCAGTTTCCAAAAACAAGCCAGCAGCATGATGGGGGACACAGGACATGGCTAATTACCACCAACACAAGCACAGATCCCTGGTAAGCTTGTCCGTTACTGTATAACACTTAATTACTTATGTTGGATAATCCCTTTAAAGACATCCTTAGCTCGGAGCAGCAGCTCAGGCAAGATGGCTGCCTCCATGACCATGTAGAGAAAAACAAATATACAATCATAAAATAAACCAGATTGGAAAAAAATTATGTTTCAGCATATATTTTTAATTAGTAAAATAAATTAGGTGTTATATACCACCTGGTATTTTATTGCAAAATATATATATATATATATATATATATATACTCAAAATAAGAATATGGAACATAAATAACCATTGTAGGTATGTAGACTACATACTTTGCAGACAGCAAAAAGTATATTATTTCCTCAACTAACTATGTTGTAAACGGGAATGAAAGTGTGTGGGGGAAAGACATTTACAAGCCCTATCACGTTTCATCTGATGTGTATAATAATGCTCTTTTGTGCAGAGCTTTCTTGCTCACTTTAGCTTCTCTAGTAAGATGCTGACAAGATGGTAGTTACTGAGTAAATTCCATCTCTACTACGCTTGTGAACTGGACAAATAGACATTCCATCAGTTATATCTGGAAGTGCAGGCCCACATTTTATTTCCTGTGTACATGTGTAAAAATGTGTAACAAAGCATAATGCCATTTATTTCTCAGTAGTAGGCAACTTAATGAGAAATCCAGGATTATATTTTAAACAGATTTTTTTTCCCCCTTTCTTTTCCCAATGAGCACGTTCAGGTCTGATACAGTATTTACTCAAGAAGGCCCTGAGGACAAATGAACAGTGAGATACTGCAGAAGTTGGCTAACTGTTTTACCAGTATGTCTATCCAGGTTAACAGAGGCACAAACAAGAGAAACCTGATTTGGATCCTCAGGAAAGACCACATTACAAGATGTACTATCCGGTTGTTCTTTCAATAAACAAGTCTATTATTAATACATTTGGAATTTTTGTCTGAGTTTAAACACTTTTCGAAAAACATTTAGACTTATATGGGCAACTTGTTATTCTTTAAATCCACATTACCTTGTATTTGTAATATTCAGGTTCTTGGGAAATTGTTCAGGACACAAGGATTGATTGCAGGATGTAACACAAGTAGGAGTGTGGGTTATGGCGGAAATGAGTTCCATCTTTTATTCCAAAGTAGAGAAATCAATATCAGTGAGCTGGTTTAAGGCAGACCTGTCAGCAGGTTTGTGGTGTTATAACTAAACCCATGGCTTTACACGGCTTCTCAACCTAAATTGGGGTATACATTTGTTTTAATGATTGTCCCCTCTGGCACTAAGATATAACGCTGTTTATTAATATGACAATTAGGCACAAGGACCCAGAGGTGTTCCCTTGGGCCACAAGAGGCCAACAAATTTCAGCCTATATACTTCTAATCTGTATGGAGGAGGACGGCACCAGGAACAGGTGCACCGTGCACGTGAATCATATAGATCCAATGATAGAAAGAAGGAATTCCGGCACCAGCGACTAAGATGCAAAAAGGGTTTAATGATAATACAGCATGTATTATACACACACGTTACAAAGACGCATTTCAGCAGTAATAGCCTTTCTCAATCGTGTCACGATTGAGAAAGGCTATCACTGCCGAAACGCGTCTTTGTAACGTGTGTATAATACATTCTGCATTATCATTAAACCCTTTTGCATCTAAGTCGCTGGTGCCGGAATATCTACTTCTAATCACCACCTCTCTGGCTGTCTGTGACCACCACCATCTTCTTGACTGACAGCCCCAGCGTAATTATGGCACCTAGCCAGGCTTCACATGCTTAGCTCTGACTACGTCTTCCTGAGTTGGTCTATATCAGGCTACAGTTTGCCTATGAAAAAGGATTGTTTCTTGCTGCAGGGCTCTGCTTTGCATATTATATGTTTATTATCCTATTTCCTTGTTCTCCTGACCTTTGGCTTGTTCTATGACTTCCCCTTGGCTTACTATATCTACTGCTATGCTCTCCTGTAAAGACTTATCCTGTTAGACCCTGATTTTACATTTCTATGTGCATTCCATGTCTGTTTTCCTGTTTGTGGATAGAGGATGTTGGTTTTTACTGCACAACCCCTTTAATATTATTGCAAATCAACAAATCTGAGTAATTGCAATTTATATATGTGGGTGAATTGTTGATATTTTCTTTGTTTTCTTTACTAGACATATTTACATACATATTTTTCACTAAACAAACAGACATTCCAGACTAGGATTTCTTTTAAGGACTGCATAACATTTTAAATAATGTTGGAATAATGTGACTATGTTGGATTAATAGAATACTTTGCTCGATGAAAAGGAATGATATGCTTCTTTCTTTTAATCAGTTTAGCATAACTTACAATATACAAAAATATCTGTGCAACTGTACAGCATATAAAGAAAGCATAAAAATCTGCATAACATATACATAGCGAGTAAAAAAAAAAACATTTTTAAAACACCAAAATCATGCTAACATTTTCCCAGTTCCCTTTTATTTTTTTAGATGTCATTTAGCCCGCTGTCAATACACAAGAGTTAGACAAAATAACAAGAAGTTCCCTATTTTTACTGATGTAGCTGTGGTTCAAAGTCAAAGCTTGATGCAGGAAACAATACAGTATTTTTTTTTTTTAAATGAGATATTATTTTATTGAAAAAAAAACAACCCACAAGCCGCACCCCCCCCCACCCCTAACAGTACCCAACTCCCACACAAACAGTTTGTCTCAGCCCCCCTTTTGAAAAGACCACAACCAGCATAACAAAGCAAGTAAATATCAAATCTGTACAAAATAGCAAGCATGAAAGACACAGCCTCCTCTCAAACAAGTAGGATCAATCAGAAGGACACTTCCAAACAAACCAGCCATTCCGTAGGGATACTTCCACTACAAAGACAGAATAGGACACACACCTCACACTACACAAGAACCAACTCAGGAAATAGAGGGGAAGAGTGAAACAAGAGCCTACAACACAGCCCCAGGGGGGTCGAACTTTTACACCCAAGGACCCCTTGAACTTACGTTCAACCTTACGCTTAATGTATATCCCCTTTTCCAATCGAACTATGAACTGAACACGAGCAATCAAATCAGCCACTGCTGGAGGGGTAGGCCTAATCCGAGCCAGCGCAATCAGTTTCCAAGCCTGGTACAGAACTCGTAATATACCTATCTCCACCATAGAGGGTTCCTGACCACAGCCGATGAGGCCTAGCAGACACACTTTCGGGATCCAAGACAATGTCACACCATAAACCGTCCTGATAAGATGTAGCACGTCACTCCAATAAGCATCTAAGAGATGGCAGTCCCACAGCATGCACCAAGTGGGCTTCCAACCTACCACCGAGGACAGGCAGAGTCAGATAAAACCCCAATCTTATGTAGGAGTCTTATATACCCTGTGTAGGAGACATAACATAGACAACTTATTAGACTCTGACAATGATAGAGATGGATTAAGCGCTAACACAGTAGACCATTCCTCGTCAATTAAGTCACCAAGATCCCTCTCCCACTTACTACGGACAGTCAAAGGGAACTTCTCATGATGGAAACACAACAGCTCCCCATATAGCCATGAAATGATCCCGGCCGATGCCCGTATCATAACCACTGAGTCCAGGACCCCACTGGAGTGAATGGGCAGCAAATGGGACCTACATTGAGTTTCATACACATACCGTAACTGCAAATACCGATAAAATGTGGCAAGCCAAGCTTCTCCTGTAGGTCCCCAAAAGACCTGACCACACCCTGAGCAGCCAGTTGTTCCAGACTACAGAGTCCTTTTCTCTCCAAAAAGCCTGCATCTACAAAAGAGTAAAAAAATCAGGCAAGCCAGGGTTATGCCACAACGGTTTGACTTTAGTGCAACCTGTAATACCCAACAGCATAGGCGTGTGACCCCAAAGCTTACATAAGAGCAGGGTAGTCGGAGAGGAGTCAGTTCTAGTAAGGGCACCAATCTCCAGCATGTGCAGCGGCACATGACCCCCATGCTTAGCCATAAACAACTGACCTGTAGCTGTGTGAGTATTCGCCCAACCCCTAAGTTGATACAATTGTGAGGCAAGGTAGTACAACCAAGGGTCCGGAAGGGCTAGGCCTCCTGAAGACTTTCCTCTTTGCTGTGTTTCCAATATAATTCTGGCCGACCCCCCACCAGACCAATTTCCGAAAAAGCTCTTGAATTTGCTGAAAATTGGCCATCGCAATCCACACTGGGGAATTTTGGAAAACATACAACAATTGATAACATTTTTTCCAAGTTCGTCCGGCCTACCACCAAGATTGGAAGCTTACACCAGACTGCCACTTTCTGAGAACTCCTGTCCAGGAGAGGGGTCAGGTTGCGAGGAACAAATTCATTAAGGGAGGGGGTAATATATATTCCTAAATATTTAAAGCTAGTGACCCCTTGAAGCTTAAAGGCAGCAATCTGAGGGATATCAGGCAGAGGATCAATACAGCACTTTTACATGAATTGTGACCACAAAATATATCTTTGTGTATTGCAGGCCTTACAGTTTTAACTGATACTGGTACTCTTAAAGGACTAGTGCAGTGAAAAATAACTTATAGAGGATAAGTTATAGATTGCGGGGGTCCGACCGCTGGGACCCCCTGCGATTTATAACTTATGCCCTATCCTTTGGATGGGGGATAAGTTATCTTTCCCTACAGAACTCCGTTAACCTTGCATTCAATTTTTCAGCAGTTTAAGTGGCTTCAGTTTAGTGTTTTTTATTTTGGGCTACAATTCAGCAAATTGTTCTTTTGTCTCTGGCGTCAAGCTTTGATTTTGACCACAGCTACTTCTGCCTGCCGATGTTTTGCATCCTGAGATGTGATCAAGGAAACAGTAGACCTCGATACATCCATCAACTCACACACATACCGTAGTCACAGATGCCCTTTTCAGGTGGGCCCCAGCAACCATTCCCCTCATGTCTGACAGATCATGCCCCTAAAAACAGATTTTTTTTAGAACAGAAGTAATAAAGTTTATCAACAGTGATACAAGCTACATAACTAAGGGGGAAGAAGATGACCTTACCAGTGATGGCAAGTGTATCAGGAAGAGTTAAACTTGACTATGTTCTGTTCTAGTTATTTTGTCCAATCCCTCTAGCATTTATATACAGTTAAGGAGATTATCCTGGAATAAAAAAAACGTGCACTGTCTGTCTCCACTTTGAGTTTGCTATTACAACTTGGCTCTATTCACTTCAATGGAACTGAGCTGTCGAACCAAACCCAACCTGGAGACAGACAGGGAGAGTTTTTTGAAAGAAAAAAGGTCTGTTTTTTATTCCTGGAAAACCCCTTTAAGTACCATTTTTCAATATGTTTTTAAGCAAAGGCAACTGTATTCCTGGAGAGCTCAGCTTTAAGACCCTTGTACATTTCACAGAATTCTCTGTAGTGGCAACATTTCTGCTCTCAACCTTAATGTTATGATTTTGGTTTTGACCAACTGAGAGCGACTTTTCGATATCTACTAAGGTAGACTTCTGGGTGGCCAACAAATAACGTTTTCGCCTGTTGATTTTATATTGATTTTTATAGAGGATAAGTTATAGATTGCGGGGGTCCGACCGCTGGGACCCCCTGCGATTTATAACTTATGCCCTATCCTTTGGATAGGGGATAAGTTATCTTTCACTACAGAACTCTGTTAACCTTGCATTCAATTTTTCAGCAGTTTAAGTGGCTTCAGTTTAGTGTTTTTTTATTTTGGGCTACAATTCAGCAAATTGTTCTTTTGTCTCTGGCGTCAAGCTTTGATTTTGACCACAGCTACTTCTGTCTGCCGATGTTTTGCCTGTATTCGCATCCTAAGATGTGATCAAGGAAACAGTAGACCTCGATACATCCATCAACTCACACACATACCGTAGCCCTTTTCAGGTGGGCCCCAGCAATCATTCCCCTCATGTCTGACAGATCATGCCCCTAAAAACAGATTTTTTTTAGAACAGAAGTAATAAAGTTTATCAACAGTGATACAAGCTACATAACTTAGGGGGAAGAAGATGACCTTACCAGTGATGGCAAGTGTATCAGGAAGAGTTAAACTTGACTATGTTCTGTTCTAGTTATTTTGTCCAATCCCTCTAGCATTTATATACAATTAAGGAGATTATCCCGGAATAAAAAAAAACGCGCACTGTCTGTCTCCACTTTGAGTTTGGTATTACAACTTAGCTCTATTCACTTCAATGGAACTGAGCTGTCGAACCAAACCCAACCTGGAGACAGACAGAGAGAGTTTTTTGAAAGAAAAAAGGTCTGTTTTTTGATTCCTGGAAAACCCTTTTAAGTACCATTTTTCAATATGTTTTTAAGCAATGGCAACTGTATTCCTGGAGAGCTCAGCTTTAAGTCACTTGTACATTTCACAGAATTCTCTGTAGTGGCAACATTTCTGCTCTCAACCTTAATGTTATGATTTTGGTTTTGACCTACTGAGAGCGGCTTTTCGATATCTACCAAGGTAGACTTCTGGGTGGCCAACAAATAACGTTTTCGCCTGTTGATTTTATATTGGCGGATCCTCTCTTCTTCTGCTACAGGATCTTCAAGAGTACCTTCCCACCTCAAGCTCTCATTTACTAGACCATCCTGGACTTTTGTAGATACACAGGCAGATTCAGTTCCTTTTCTGTCTTTTAAGCCACATTTGGTCGCTGCTTGCTGCTCTGATGATGGAGGAATATTTGGTTGACTCTTAGTATTTTCTGAAAAAGTTATATATATATAAAAAAGTTATATGAAACAGAAACTTGATAAAATTGTTGTAAACTATCAGCACCCCATTCTCATCTGCTAGAGAAGTGGCATCAGTGCAAAGACTGTATATCATAAGTTTAATAAAATGGGATTAATGGTATAGCAGCTAAAGAGAATCTTTTCATCACTAACTGCATTGCCAAGCACCAAGGGCCAGACTAGAACTAAAAAGCAGCCCTGGCACACATACCCTACCAGCCCACATCCAATATCGCTCCCCCATTGTAAAAAATAAAAAAATTGCGGCAAATTTAGTTTGACTTTGCAACACTGTTAAATATGTAAACCTCTTTATAAACATAAAATAAAAGTGGTACATAAAACAACTGAGCACAAGGCCAGGGATAGACCCACACTCACTATTTCAGTCAGGGACACTCTACTTCTGTACAAGTACGAATATAACAAAAAACACCGCTATACAATGGCCATAAAGTGGTCAGAAACCAGGTCTACACAGTGACCCAGCAGAATATTATCACCCTGAAGACTATATAGGAGAATTTAGCATTGGTCACTCACAGTCACAGGTAGAAGACACCTGGCACCCCTCCTGACTTATTTTATACTTCCGTATATTACCCATGAAATAACAATTTTGGAGTAATTACTAAAAATATATGAACATATTAGTTACTGGCTGTTACCATTTTCCTACACACTCTGACAGCATTCAGTCATCATTGACCATATGACACTTTTGGACAAACCCTTTTGGGCAATATCCAGGGCTACGCAGGGACTTCTATAGCCACACATTGATTTTAATTATGGAGTGACTGCTGCTGTCTACAAGACTGTATGACACTCAATGTATGGCTGAGAACTGCAGCTGGAGCTTCCTGGTTATTATCAGTTGCATCACAAAAAGGTCTACATGTTGGCCAGGCCTTACTTATACATTTCCAAGAGGAATAACAGAGGAACATTACAACACAGATTTCTATGTAAAGTTAATATTAGGACTTTACTATAACAAAAAGGTCAGTAGAGGTGACAATACCGTTATAAATCCGGAGACTCCCAGGGGATATCTTTTGGTTTTAGACATACTCTTTCCTTTTTTTCTTCATCTGTCCCAGACTGCCATGAAAATTTCTCTGGACCATAACTCATCTGTGCAATTAGCTAATCCTTAAATGTTTTAGTAAGAAAAAAATCCCACCTGAATATAATGGCACACACTGCACTGTACCCCTGAATGTAACAGTGCCACACACTGTACCCCCTAAATGTTATAGTGTACACATTATACTGTGTGTGCTTTACCTTCTGTAACGGGGGTGTGCATACTTAAAGGGGTACTCCGCCCCTAGACATCTTATCCCCGCTGCTGGGGACCCCGGGGATCGCTGCTGCAGCACCCCGCTATCATTACTGCGCAGAGCGAGATCGCTCTGCACGTAATGACGGGCAATACAGGGGCCAGAGCATCGTTACGTCACGGCTACACCCCTCGTGACGTCACGGCCCGCCCCCGTCAATACATAGACTTGCCCGACATAGACTTGCATTAAGGGGACGGGCCGTGATGTCATGAGGGGCGGAGCCATGACGTCACGCTGCTCCGGCCCCTGTATCGTCCGTCATTACGCACAGAGCGAACTCGCTCTGTGCAGTAATGATGGCAGGGTGCTGCAGCAGCGATCCCCGGGGTCCCCAGCAGCGGGACCCCGGCGATCTGACATCTTATCCCCTATCCTTTGCATAGGGGATAAGATGTCAGGGGCGAAGTACCCCTTTAATGGCTGGGATGTGTATTCAGCTCTAGTCAGTGTTCAGAGAACAGAAAAGTGGATTGTGCATTTCACAGGATCCTGCTGTCTGAGCATTGGCTGAAGTTAACTACATGCCCCAGCCATTAAGTATGCACACTGCCCGTCATGGAAGGAACGACAAACAAAGTATAATGCTGTCCCACCCATCTGACGGTATAGCAAGATAGTCAGTTTAGATACTGAGCCCTTTCTACGGGACAGGACTGGGGGGGCGGAGTGGTTGGGTGGGCATCACATTCTATTAAGAGGTATTTGATCAGCTCCCCCTTCCAGCTATCTATACCTGCCCATATCTAAAGAGAGACCACAGGAACCCCTGACCATCACTCTACTAAACTAACAAGTGCTCTTTTGGCTGAAAGGCACACCCTAAAATCTCGCAAAAAGTTTTCCAGTGGAGGTTATTATAGCTGGAAAAAGGAGGTTGTTATAGCTTCAACCTGATAATAATCCCCATGGCTTTATAAGAGGATATGCACCAAGGTCATACGTGCGATGGTCATGTGTCCATGTACTTTTGGTCTCATGTTATCTTTATCACGTTAGAGAAAAAAATGTTGCAATAATTTTATCATGTTGTGTCAGCCATCATATTGTATCTTTATAAAGGATCACCCTGAATCTGGTAATTCCTAGCATTTTCTCTTCCATAACATCCTGTTATTTTTACTTTGCATTCCTTAGTGTCTATACTGAACATTAGCTGGAAAATTGTGTTTGTAAAATGATTCCCTATAGATCTACAATTTTTCATTCCAAATTAAGAGAAAAAAAAACATGTATTCAGGGAGCAACACGGAACAATCATAACCTTTTATGAAGTGCTAAGTGTCTTTAAAATATGCCCAAGTGAGAAATTTCCCTTGAATTACTAACATTAATAATGAAGTGCAATCCTTTAGGGTAGCATTCATAGGAAACAAAAGATTTGAGTGCCACCTGCTGGCCTCACAGAAAACTGTTTTAGAAGATTGCAATGATATAAGGAAATGTAATAGTATATAAATGAGTATTGTTAAAAAGATTTGATCATAATTTACAATGTTTTTATAGATTGGCTATGTTCACACACTGCTTTTTGAGCCCTTATTTTTACAACTCTAAATGAGACCATTTTTCAACCATACTTCACTATTTTTGCAGCAGTCTTAGCTGTATTTTTGGCAGTTTTTTGGGGCTGCAGCAAAAGCTAGAGCCCAGAAAACCTGTTTACGGCCCAAAATATGTCCCAAGGTATGGCTGTATTTTGAGCCATATATGGTTGAATAAAGAGTCCCATTACTGAGACAACAGGTTAGAGCTGCCAAAAGAGGCTCATGGGGTGCAGGTTTAAAGAAAGGGGTAGTCCGGAGGAAAACTTTTTTTTTCATCAACTGGTACCAGAAACAGGTTTGTAAATTACTTCTATTAAAAAATCTTAATCCTTCCAGTACCTATTAGCTGCTGAATACTACAGAGGAAATTCCTTTCTTTTTGGAACACAGAGTTCTCTGTTGACATCATGAGCACAGTGCTCTCTGCTGACATCTCTGTCCATTTTAAGAACTAGGGATAGAAAGACAGGCGCTCCATAGAGTAGTAACGTACAAATCCTGTGGTGAGATAAATATATAAATTTATTGCTCACCTTGGGTGGTTGTGCAACTTCTTACACAACAATGATGTAAGCATAGAGTGGTATACGGTCGTCCGCTGCCCTCCGGTAAATCTTATGGCAGTAAAGGATATGGCTTCAAAGGAACCCGGCTCCACGGCGGTGAACGACCACAACAGGTGAACGGTAAAAAGGAGTTTACTATTTATTTAACTCCTTTTAACCGTGCACCTGTTGTGGTCGTTCAGCGCCGTGGAGCCGGGTTCCTTTGAAGCCATATCCTTTACTGCCATTTTAAGAACTGTCCAGAGTAGGAGAAAATCCCCATAGAAAACATATGCTGTTCTGGATAGTTCCTAAAATGGACAGAGATGTCAGCAGAGAGCACTGTGGTCATGATGTCAGCAGAGAGCTCTGTGTTCCAAAAAGAAAACCATTTCCTCTTTAGTATTCAGCAGCTAATAAGTACTGGAAGGATTAATTTTTTTTTTTTTATAGAAATCTGTTTAACTTTTTGGCACCAGTTGATTTAAAAAAATAAATAAATAAAAGTGTTCCACCGGAGTACCCCTTTAAACAAAGCCCAGATTAAAAGGCAGATACAGTGTTCTTCAAAGTAAATGACAAATCTTTATTCTTTACCATGCAACACATTTTGATGCAGGTCGTTTTCAAGCATTTAGCCATAAGGACACAAGTCCTGCACAGTAAAAGTAGTAAAAAAGTAGTATATAAAAAGTTGTAACAAATAAAGATTGGATTCCCTCCTTGATTTAGCTATCATATATGATAACTTAGCAGGATAAGCTGTGTGTACGTGAGGAGCAGGGCTATTTATGGCCATTATATAGCTGGTATAGGTTTTTGTTTTTTTTATCAGATTTGTGCTCTGCAGGCTCCATTTAAAAATGTCAGCAGTCCTGAGCTAGTGGGTGAAGGCTAGCTGCTATGATTGCTCCCATACATTGTGCACATGGAAACACTGGTCTTAAGTAAACCCCTGAAAGTGTACAATTGTGCTGAATTTATCAAGTGCCGAATGCTAACAGGAGTAAATTGTAGAGGTGCACCGAAATGGAAATTTCAGAACCGAAACGAAACCGAAATTAAAAAAAATATCTCATTAGATTAGATTAGATTCCCCCACATTAGATTGCCAGCTCCCCCACATTAGGTCGGGAGTTCCCCCACATTAGTAGGCAGCTCCCCCACATTAGTAGGCAGCTCCCCCACAATAGTAGGCAGCTCCCCCACAACAGTAGGCAGGTTCCCAAATTAGGTCAGCATTTCCCCCACAATAGTAGGCAGGTTCCCCACAATAGTAGGCAGCTCCCCCCAACAATAGTAGGCAGTTCCCACACAATATTAGGCAGCTCCCCCCAACAATATTAGGCAGCTCCCCCACATTTTTAGGCAGCTCCCCCCCACATTAGGTCAGCAGTTCCCCCACAATAGTAGGCAGTTCCCCCACAATATTAGGCAGCTCCCTCACATTAGGTCAGCATTTCCCCCACAATAGTAGGCAGCTCCCCCCAACAATAGTAGGCAGCTCCCCCCGCATTTGTAGGCAGCTCCCCCCCACATTAGGTCAGCAGTTCCCCCACAATAGTAGGCAGTTCCCCCACAATATTAGGCAGCTCCCCCCACATTTGTAGGCAGCTCCCCCCCCACAATATTAGGCAGCTCCCCCCAACAATATTAGGCAGCTCCCCCCCCCCCCACACACAATATTAGGCAGCTCCCCCCCCCCCACACACACAATATTAGGCAGCTCCCCACCCCCCACACACACAATATTAGGCAGCTCCCCCCCCCACACAATATTAGGCAGCTCCCCCCCCCCACACACAATATTAGGCAGCTCCCCCCCCCCACACACAATATTAGGCAGCTCCCCCCCACAATATTAGGCAGCTCCCCCCCACAATATTAGGCAGCTCCCCCCCACAATATTAGGCAGCTCCCCCCCACAATATTAGGCAGCTCCCCCCCACAATATTAGGCAGCTCCCCCCCACAATATTAGGCAGCTCCCCCCACATTTGTAGGCAGCTCCCCCCCACATTAGGTCAGCAGTTCCCCCACCCCACAGACATACAGCTTCCAGCCATATACAGTGTATGGCTGGAGGCTGTATGTCTGTATTGCTGCCCCCACAGTGATCCGGTCACCGCTCCTCCGGCCCGGGGTCACATCTACTGCTATGGCCCATGGACCATAGCAGTAGGTGCCGGGACCGAAGGAGCGGTGACCGGAACACTGAAGAAGATGACGCGCCGCCGGTCACTTACCAGGCCCCGGTCAGCGCGCGTTCTCCCGAGACGATCCTGTGGTCCTCCTGCGTCTCTATGGTTGTACGCACGGGACGTCAGTGACGTCCCGTGCGTACGACCATAGAGGCGGAGAAGCGAAGGACCGAAGGAGGATCGCGGGAGGACGCCGGGGAATGATGAGTGACCGCCGGACATCCTTATGTCCCGAAAAGATTTTTCGGGACACAGGGATGTCCGGGATAGGATTAGGAATACTTCTTTTAATGTGCCCGGGCCGGCTCCTGTGTGTGGCTGCAGGCGGGGGCCCGGCCAGAGCATATAAAAACTAATACTGTGTACTAAAAACCAGGGGGCCTCCAGCTGTTGTGAAACTACCACTCCCAGCATGCCCGGACAGACTATTTAAAAATCTTAATCCTTCCAGTACTTATCAGCTGCTGTATGCTACATAGGAAGTTCTTTGCTTTTTAAAATTCTTTTCTGTCTGACCACAGTGCTCTCTGCTGACACCTCTGTCTGACTCAGGAACTGTCTCCAGAGCAGGAGAGGTTTGCTCTGGGGATTTGCTCCTGCTATGGACAGTTCCTCAGAGGCAGAAAGAAGCCCATCACTGGAGGCCCAAGACACCGATAACAGCGCAACGGGGGAACGTCGGAAGGTGAGTTAAAGTTTGTTTTGTTACTTTTTGCAGCCCGGATTATAAAAAATGTGTATCACAGATATCCTTTAAATTCAGTGCATGGGAGCCCATCTTTTCTTTGTAATAAACCATGCCCCTCTGTGCTAAGCCCAGCCCACTTGGTGAGCAGGAGGCAGAGCAGCAAAAAGTTGCAACTTTTCTGCACAAACCTGGTGTTTGCGCAAAATGTTGTGACCTTTTGCTGCTCTGCGCTGGGTGCAGACTTTAATAAATCCCTCCTAAGTGCTTCTTATGAGAGCACAGATTTTTATGTAATTGCAAGCGACAGTTTTTTTTTATAAAAAAATAAATACATTTGGTATGTTGAAACATAATGACCTTAATTGGAACTAAAGGGTCTAGGCCAACCCCTAAATAACAATCCTGTAACATTAGCCCTCCTTTACCAAAGTCTACATTTGGCACAATGTAGTCAGACCCACACTAACCCATCAGATTTGCAGACTTAAAACATTATGGGGGAGATTTATCAAAACCTGTACAGAGGAAAAGTTGCCCAGGTGACCATAGCAACCAATCAGATCGCTTCTTTCATTTTTAACAAGGCCTCTGCAAAAAGAAGCAATCGGATTGGTTGCTATGGGCAACTCAGCAACTTTTTACAAATATGTTTAACTAATTTAAACTAATGTTTAAGTAATTTACAAATATGTTTAACTTTCTGCCACCATTTGATTTAAAAGAAAAAAGGTTTTCACCGGAGTACCCCTTTAAAGAAAAATAAGTAGATAACTAATACAGATAAAGAAAGTCCTTACATAGAAAAGTAAGAAAGAGCTGCTGGGAGCTGTAAATCACTGTCTATGTCAGTGTTTCCCAACCAGGGTGCCTCCAGCTGTTGCAAAACTACAACTCCCATCATGCCCGGACAGCCAACGGCTGTCCGGGCATGCTGGGAGTTGTAGTTTTGCAACAGCTGGAGGCACCCTGGTTGGGAAACAATGGTTTATGTAGAGGACAGGAGCTTCTTCAGGGTCCTATACAGTGTCCCAAATGGAGCCACCCTTACTTGGTGTGCAAAAGGAGCAGCTAACCCTGGCACAGGTAAGGAATAGTACAGTACTTGTAGTACCTCCCTGTACTGTAGGGAGGCGCTACCAGACACCAGTCAGTGCATATGCTTCAGTAATAGAGGTGATTTACCAGTAAAATGCCCATTCTGGTTGGTCAGTTCTTCCAGTGATTGACACGTTTCGCAGATCTGGACTGTCTGTACATTGTATGTTGAGTCTGGTTTCAAGTTACGATGGTCCAGAAAAGACCATTGTATGTTGAAACTATTGTATGTTGAGGCCATTGTAAGTTGAGGGATCACTGTACTCTGGCTAGTGTGAGGGGAAGCAGGGACCTGACAGGTTCCTTTTAAGAGGTATGTCCCATTAGTTGTGTCCATTTAGTGAACATTAAAAATAATTGCAGGGAGTGTCATTATGGCTGGAGATTTGGAGCTCTACATCAGAAAACGATAGTTCCAACAATTCTGACTACTGTTTCTTTACAGAAGTGCAAACATTTCTGGGAACCATCCTATAAAAATGTGTTTTACCGTGGACTGTACAGTAAGAGTTAAAGGGGTATTCCAGGCAAAAACTTTTTTCTATACATCAACTGGCTCAGGAAAGTTAAGCGGATTTGTAAATTACTTCTATTAAAAAATCTTAATCCTTCCAATAGTTATTAGCTTCTGAAGTTGAGTTGCTGTTTTCTGTCTAACTGCTTTCTGTTGACTCACGTCCCGGGAGCTGTCCAGCTCCTATGGGGATATTCTCCCATCATGCAAGGGATATTCTCCCATCATGCACAGCTCCCGGGACGTGACATCATCATTGAGCAGTTAGACAGAAAACTTCAGAAGCTAATAACTATTGGAAGGATTAAGATTTTTTAATAGAAGTAATTTACAAATCTGTTTAACTTTCCGGAGCCAGTTGATATATATAAAAAAAGTTTTTGCCTGGAATACCCCTTTAATGTTTTTAACTCATTAAATTATCTTCGTATGGATTTCAGAGGATAGGATCATGACATGCACAAATACACATTAATTGATAAGAGAATTGGGTGTCTTAGACAATGTTTTCACTTTAGTTTCACTCATCATAGCAGCTTTCACAGCCTGTACCTAGCACAGATGGATACTAGACCACATTATTTTAGGACATAACCACTGCCAAAACACCTGTTTATTGGGAACCTATGGGCAAGGGACATATCTTTAAAATGTTGTGCATCAATAGTCCATAAAGATGCATGAAACTCCAGAGGGTATAGAAGTTCAATGAACATCATTATTGGGGAGCCCCCTGGAAGGTGTACAAGTGTTCCGACCTGAAGCTGTTCTAGATTCTTGTGTTTGCCAAACTAACAGCAGGTCCCACAGATTGTGTATACTTAGGCCCCATTCAGCAATGGAATTGGCAAGCGGAATTTCGCACTACAATTTTTCTGCATAAATGTACCATTGGTGTCAGCGGCTCTTCTGTTGACCTGTTCACACTGCAGAATTTCTATGGTGAAAAATTTAGCGGTGATAATTCCTGACCCGACGAAAGAATAAACCTATTCATTCTTTGGAGGAATTCTGCATGGACTGCATTGTGAACAATGGCAGCGGCGCTGGTCTACATGGTCATAGCTGATTAAATGATTGACCGCCTGTAAACAGGCCTAAGTCTACTGTCTGTTTACTTCTTTGTATCTTGTTGTTTTATCAAGTGTTTTATTCTTTTATCAAGTGCACTACATCCATTCCATAATGCGCAGCGGAATCCCACTGACAGACACTGCTGTTTTGGAAATGCCAAGCAAAATTGCAAAATGGAATTTACTTAATAATAATTTATTTATATAGCGCCTACAGATTCCGCAGCGCTTACAATTATGGGGTACAAACAAAGACAAGTATCAGACATAAAATTACACAATAACTATTCAAACAAGAGGTGTGGGGATATATTGAGGATATGTTGGGGATATGTTGAGGATATGTAGGGATATGTTGGGGATATGTTGGGGATATATCGAGGATATGTTGGGGATATGTTGGGGATATGTTGGGGATATGTTGAGGATATGTTGGGGATATGTTGGGGATATGTTGGGGATATGTTGGGGATATGTTGGGGATATGTTGGGGATATGTTGGGGATATGTTGGGGATATGTTGGGGATATGTCGGGGATATGTCGGGGATATGTCGGGGATATGTCGGGGATATGTCGGGGATATGTCGGGGATATGTTGGGGATATGTTGAGGATATGTTGGGGATATATCGAGGATATGTTGGGGATATATCGAGGATATGTTGGGGATATATCGAGGATATGTTGGGGATATGTTGGGGATATGTTGAGGATATGTTGAGGATATGTTGGGGATATGTTGGGGATATGTTGGGGATATGTTGGGGATATGTTGGGGATATGTTGGGGATATGTTGGGGATATGTTGAGGATATGTTGGGGATATGTTGGGGATATGTTGAGGATATGTTGGGGATATGTTGGGGATATGTTGAGGATATGTTGAGGCCATTTAGAGACTGTTATAGGCCTGTCTGAAGAGATGTGTTTTTAGGCCACGTTTGAAACTATGGATGTTGTTGTTGAGTCTGAGGGATTGAGGGATAGCATTCCAGAGAACGGGTGCAGCACGAGTGAAGTCTTGGAGACGGGAGTGAGAAGTTCGGATTATAGAAGATGTTAGTGTGAGGTCATTAGCAGATCGGAGAGAACGTGTAGGATGGTAGACAGAGATGAGAGAGGAGATGTAGGGAGGTGCAGCATTGTGGAGAACTTTGTGTGTGACACTGAGGATTTTGTACTGTATTCTGGACTGAATTGGTAACCAGTGTAGTGACTGGCACAGGGAGGAGGCGTCGGTGTAGCGGCTGGAGAGGAAGATGAGTCTGGCTGCGGCATTAAGGATGGACTGGAGAGGAGAGAGTTTGGAGAAAGGAAGGCCTATTAGTAAAGAGTTACAGTAGTCGAGGCGGGAGTGAATCAAAGCAATAATGAGAGTTTTGGCAGATTCAGTAGTGAGAAACGGGCGGATTTACTTGGATATTCCATGGTATGAAAGTAGCTATCCAGCAGTGTCTGCAGCTCTTAGTTCTGCAACAGCTGGAGGCACTCTGGTTGGGAGACTGATTCAGACAATCTTTAGATAGGTGTGGCAATATTTTGTCAGAAAGCAACAAAGGTTTTCTAATCCTGTACAATCTGTTACATTTTTATGACATCATAAGACAGGATAGTGTGTAGCAACCCTGGTGATGAGATAATGGAGCTTTTGTTACAAGACAAGAAGAATAAAGCAATGGGCCATTCTTGATTCTGTTTTAGTCGATTGCATCATACATAAACCTCCTATGAGCCGGACAGTTACAGATTGTTTGTTTACTGTATTTAAGGAAAGATTTGCCAAATTATGAGCTGTACCTCTAGTACGTGACCATTGTTTATAGCAATTGTAAAGTAGTTAAAGATCTTGTACTGGAGACTGTGGGTTACCTAAGGTTGATCTATTTATTAATGCTGGCTAAGCCTGTCTCAACAAGCCATTCTGATGCACATTGGCAGAGTAAACATCAGACTGCTCTCAGGGATACTTTTTGATCCATGAGATTTGTGATCAAGTTGCACCGTCTCTGCTTTATGACCCCTTGCTTGACTGTCAGGTAATATGATGTTTACTAAACATCTACATTTGCAAAAGGAACCTGTCAGTTTAGATGGTGCTCCCGCTGAGAGTAGCATAACATAGACTTGCTGTTACCAGAGGTCTGTTGCATATTTGGATATAGAGTTGTTTAGGGACACTTACATGCTGACATACGGAACACATGTCTAGCACTTTATGAAGTGCTGTTAGTCCCGCCCACCTGACTGCTGGCCCCACCCACCCGATAATGACTGACAGATTCTACCCTAAATGATCAGTGGGTGGACAGGCCCAGTGGCCAGGTGGGTGAAACTAAAGGTCTTGAATGGCATGAATATCTAGCAGAGGATAGATAATGGTGCATTTAGGCATAACAGGACTGCAGGACAGGAAGTAAAGCTCGCCATACACTTTAGTCAAAAGATGACCCAACCCACCAACCCAACCCTCTTGTGTCATTTCATAGCCCCCCTTGCCATTTCGGAAGTTTATGAGAATGTGTGGGATTTTGCAGGATCCGCTGTATTTTCTGTGACTACCCTCTCCTGCCCTCTCAAGACTAAAAACCACCCACTCCTACAAATTTAATTTCGGGTCCCATAGGACCCACGGGATTCAAATCCCATTGCAGTCCTCTACATCGGACCCTCTAAAGTGTATAGGAGGGGATTTATCCAGACCCCCACCCCAACAGATTTTGTAGGATCAGGCACAATGGATTTAAATTGTCAACAGAGCTATCTGGCAGCAGCCTACTCCTTCTCTCTCCTTTGAGAACAAATGACTGATGAGCCGTGCTGGACATATCTGTGGGCCAAATTTTTTTTGGCTAACAGCTATTAAAGGAATAATTTGGCACCTTTATCAGCAGGCTATAGAGAAGTCTGTAGATACAGTGGGCAGGACACCTTTAATGATAAGAATTCACATTCATTGATAAAGCTCCAGCATGTCTCGGCACAATGAGATCACTGAAAAGGGAAGGTTCACCCACTGTGATTCATTATCAGGGAGACCTGAACATGGTATGTATTCTGAATGGGTAGAGGGCAGAAAGCTGGTTCCGAACACCTTTGGAATTGGCTTCTCTCTCTATTTTTTGCAAGTTGCACAGGACTTTACCAACACTGCCCTGTATGTATGTAAGTTGTGCGAGAATTAGGTGTGAGAATTAGAATTCTGTAAGGACTAGATGTGACTTAGATGTGATGTGCTGTTGTGCGACCTATGTGGCAGCCTGTATTGTGAGCTGTATTTTACAGTTAAAAAGGTTTATATAATTCACACAAAAATCTCTGAAATGTTAAAAAAGGGTCCAATACCTTATACAGCTGTATCAATTCTGACTGTAAAACTAATGTACATGTGCACAAATTGCTGTTTTAATATTGTGTTTCAAAGAACTCAAGGGAAAAAAAAAACAGTTTCTTTTTATGACATACAAAGGTCAGTATGGCCCAAATTACCATGTGTATGCCTGAATGTAAGGCCTTGTGTGCAACTGAAACTAAACTCACATATGTAATGGCATATTACCATACAAAATTATAAAAACGTAAATACTCCTGTTGTTACCCTAGGGGCAGATGCTATTAACCTCTTGTGTTTGTGATGCCAGGGCGTGGTTTAGCCTTAACCACCCGAAGGTATACCATCCCGTACTGGGCCACCATACTCCTATTAAAAAATACTCCAGTTCCTATTTTTCCATAAACCACAATTTTTCATGTTTGTAATTTAATTTTTTCCTCCTGACATTTTAAAATCCATAACTCTTTTAATTTTCCATATAAAGGGTATGTTTTCTTTTACTACTTTAAAAAAAATTCGAACTGTTTGTAAGTAATAAGTATGCTTAAAATTGTTCTCTTCTGACCCCATAACATGTTTACACGTTTATGGAGCTGTATCTTTTGCACCATGATCTGTAGTTTTTATCGGTACTAGTTATGTTTTGATAGGACTTTTTTTTTTTATTGATTTAGGAATCTCTGCAATGGAAATTCATTTACCAAAACAATGATCTTATTTATTCTTTCGGTGGAATCCACATAGAATACATTGTCGTCTATGGGGATGGCAATGTCTGTGTGGGCCTAGCACGGCGCTGGCCATCTACGGAATCTCCTTCCAGAATATTTCCGGCCAGAGATTCCATAATGTGAACATAGTTTAAGGTTGTGTTTACAAGTTTAGGTTTTAAATTGCAGTTATTGGATAGAAAGCCAGAAACAGACCATGAATGGAGGACATTTACAAAAGAAAGACTTCCCCTGCTTTCAAATTCTCCTCTACTTCTGACTTTTTATTGAAAAATTGCAGTCAAAAACCTGAACGTGTGAACACACACTTTAATTGCACCTTTCTCATTAAAGGGGTACTCCGGCGCTAAGACATCACGCCCCCTCCATAGGCTTACATTGAGGGGCGGAGCGTGACGCCACACGGGGGCGGAGCCGTGATGTCACTATTCTCCTTCCCTGTGATTGCCAGTAATCAGACCTGGAGCGAGCACGCTCCGGGGGCTGATTCTAACGGGGTGTGGCGTGGAATATCACGGGGGTACCAAGCAGCGGGACCCTCGTGATCCTTTGGATAGGGGATAAGATGTCTTAGTGCCGGAGTAGCCCTTTAAAGTCATTACAATACTAGGTGGAGTACATAACAACACCACAAAAATGCTTGTCAAGGGATTCTGTATGTTCCATTTGTAAAATTTCTAAATGGGTCACAATCCCTTTGAATAGTAAGCTTTTTACATACAGTATACATAGGTTCAGGAGAGTAATTTAAAGGGGTAATCCGGTGCCAAAGGATAAGGGATAACATGCCTGATCGCGGGGGTCCCGCCATTGGGGACCCCCATGATCTTGCACGCAGCACCCCAGTTAAAATCAGTCCCTGGAGTGTGTTCGCTGTCACACCCCCTCCCATAGGCTTGCATTGAAGGGCGAAGCGTGACGTCACACGGGGGCGGAGGCGTGATGTCACACGCCGCCGACCCTGTGGTCGTCGGTAATTAGACCCGGAGCGAACACACTCCGGGGACTGATTTTAACTGGGGTGCTGCGTGCAAGATCCTTTGGATATGGTATGAGATGTCTAAGCGCCGGAGTACCCCTTTAATAAAAAACTATCCAATCTCTAAGGGCCATTCTTTTACATTAACAGAAACAGAACAATGAACTTGTAATGTAAGAGAACTTCTCCGATTTCTAAAACAAACAAACAAAGCTATCTTACTGTTTCAAGCTGGATTTATGCCTCATATAAAAATGAGATAATATTTGTGTATATAGCTATGTCTATTCCTATCAAAGGGTTTATATCACACAGACTAATCTGCTCAAAAAGAAAAGTTCATTATGTAACAGGAACTGACTTATCCATTCATGAAGTCAGCAGTGTATTACTTTGGAAGATCTTTGCGCTACTTCAGATTCACATAAGTATTATATTTCAAACAAAATATTTTTCAATTATTTTTTTTATTAGAAGACCAGCTATATATTTATATTCCAAATACAACCTCTCATGTCCTACCGCAGACCCCCTGGCCTCCGTAATAAATTGGTCAGAGCTGATATCACTCTAGGTTCCGGTAGTCAACAATCTTTTCTTACAGTACAAAACAAGGGTTCTTATCCTTGTAGGAATTGCGTGAACTGCGCATATATGATTAAGGGCCCCAATTTTGTACAACCAGGCACTGGCCGGGTGTACAAGATTAAATCATATTTGACGTGCATCATGGACCATGTCATTTACGTGCTGAGTTGTCCTTGCAACCTCATCTATGTTGGCGAGACCACCCTCATGTTTAAACATCGAATTAACCAACACTCCAAGTCTCCAAGCATTTTTTGGAGGCTGGTCATGGTGAAAAATATTTGAGGAATATGGATTAGAGAAATATGGTGGAGATCGCGTACACATAAAAAAATACCAGTCCAAAATTGTGAATTTTTGGTCACTTCATATACCATAAAAATATTAATAAAAAGCGATCAAAAAGTGCCATTAAAACAAAAATGGTACTGATATAAACTACAGAAAATGGCACAAAAAATGAGCCCTCATATAGCCCCATACCCAGAAAAATAAAAGTTATAGGGATCAGAAGATGACAATTTTAAACATACTAATTTGGTGCATGTAGTTATGATTTTTGGTAGTAAAATAAATAAAACCTACGGTACATAAATTGGGTATCCCTGTAACCATATGGACCTACAGAATAAAGATAATGTGTCATTTTTACCAAAAAGTGAACTGCGTGGAAACAGAAGCCCTAAAATTAGCAAAATGGCTTTTTTTTCCCATTTAATTTTTTTTTGTTTCGCCACAGATTATGTTAGAAAATAAGTAAAGTACAGTTGGTGACGCAAAAAACAGCCCTTATATCAGTGGTTCTCAACCTTTTTGGTGACTGTGCCCCGAAAGGCTGAAAGTATGTCCGCGGGTACCCCCTCGCGCAAAACTTGCGCACGAGGGGTACCCGCGGACAAACGGCGTGTTCTTACCTTTATACTAATGCATCCCCCTCCATCTTAATCCCCATGTGCTATTATTCCTCTTCCATCTCTATCCCATTTTGCCAATATTCTCCCCTCCCTCTGATCCCCTTTTGCCATTATTCCCCCTCCATCTTAATCCCCCTGTGCCATTATGCCTCCCTCCCTCTGATCCCCTTTTGCCATATCGGATAATAATGGCACAAGCGGATTAATATGGAGGCGGGGAAAATGGCAAAAGGGGATCAGAGGGAGGGGGGAATAATAGCACAAGGGGATTAAGAGGGAGGGATAATCAACCCCCCCCCCCCCTCCATATTAATCCCCTTGTGTCATTATTTCCCACTCCCTCTGATCCCCTTTTGCCATTTCCCCCCCCCCCTCCATATTAATCCCCTTGTGCCATTATTATCCGATATGGCAAAAGGGGATCATGGGAAGGGGGAATGGCGCAAGGGGATTAAGATGGAAGGGGGGAAATGGCGCAAGAGATTAAGATGGAAGGGTAGAGGGGTGGATGGGGAGTAATAAAGCACAAGGCATTAACCCCTTGGGGACGGAGCCCATTATGACCCTAAGGACAGGAGCATTTTTTGCAAATCTGACCACTGTCACTTTAAGCATTAATAACTCTGGGATACTTTTATTTATAAATTTGATTCCGAGAATGTTTTTTCGTGACATATTCTACTTTATGGTAGTGGTAAATTTTTGTCGATACTTAATATTAAAATTCCAAAATTTGATGAAAAATTTGAAAATTTTGCATTTTTTAACTTTGAAGCTCTCTGCTTGTAAGGAAAATAGACATTCCAAATAAATAATATATTAATTCACACATACAATATGTCTACTATATTTGCATTATAAAGTTGACATGTTTTTACTTTTGGAAGACATCAGAGGGCTTCAAAGTTCAGCAGCAATTTTCCAATTTTTCACAACATTTTCAAAATCGGAATTTTTCAGGGACCAGTTCAGTTTTGAAGTGGATTTGAAATGAGAAATACCCCACAAATGACCCAATTATAAAAACTGCACCCCTCAAAGTATCCAAAATGACATTCAGTAAGTTTGTTAACCCTTTAGGTGTTTCACAGGAATAGCAGCAAAGTGAAGGAGAAAATTCTAAATCTTCATTTTTTACACTCGCATGTTCTTGTAGACCCAGTTCTTGAATTTTTACAAGTGGTAATACAGGGATGTGGAATTCCTATCGCACGACGCCCGGGACTAGCAGTTTTGGGCGCTGGGCAGGTGAATTTGTCCGGCCCTTAGCCCGGCTTCGGGCAAGCAGGTCTGGACCTGACAAGTGCGGCGGCGATCTGCAGTCTGTATGGAGCGGGCTCCCGACTCCTGCCCGCTCCATACTCTGCAGCCTGTGTCCTCCGAAGCAGAGCAGGGGAGATGAGAAGCTGTGTATTTGTCTACCCTGCCCTGCTCTGCAGACGTGCGGGGGGAGATGAGGGGGCGTGGCTTATTTCTCCACGGGCAGACCTGCGTCCTCTGCCTTCACTCCCCTCAGCTGTAGCTGAGGGGAGGAGGCACATCTGCACGGGGAGATGCTTGCGGTGCTCACAGGGGAGTATGGAGCGGGCTCGGGATTCCTGCCCACTCCATACTCTGCAGCCCCCGGCTGTTCTCAGTAGCCGGGGGCCACTGCTAATAGCCAGCATGCGGCGATTGACGTGGCTGGCTATTAACCCTTTAGATCGCCGCTGTCAAAGCGGCGTCTAAAGGGACATGTGAATGCTCCCTGGTGGGCTAGTGGGGTGGATCGCCCCCCCCCCCCGCAGCGCGATCGCGGGGGGAGATCCAGTATAGAGGTAGCCGGAGGGCTTACCTCTGTTCCCTGCTGTCCCGCTCTATCATTGATAGAGCCTGGCTGGACCAGGCTCTATCAATGGATCACAGAGCACACAGATTAATAGAGTTCAATAGAACTCTATTAATCTGTCTGAGGAATCTAATGATTCCTCCTATAAGTGTAATAAAGTGTAAAAAAATAAAATAAAAAAGTTTTAATAAAAGTTTGAAAGACACACATTAACCCAGTGGTCTTCAAACTGTGCCCCTCCAGATGTTACAAAACTACAAATCCCAGCATGCCAGGACAGCCGTTGGCCACAGTTTGAAGACCGCTGCATTAACCCCTTCCATGTTAAAAGTTCAAATCACCCCCTTTTCCTATATAAAAACATGCAAACATAATAAAAATAAACATATTTGGTATCGCTTCGTTCATAATTGAACGACCTATTATCTTTTCCTATTTCAATATCACTTCCCTTGATATATATATATATATATATTTTTTTTTTTTTGGTTCGGAGAATATGTTATTGCAAAATTAAAAGGTATCATTATAGTAGGTAGTTATGGCTATTATAGGGCGAGGAGGAAAAGTGTTAAAGCGAAAATTGGCCCGGACAAGTGGATCGTCATGAGGGACAAGTAGATTTTGCTCCATTTTAGTCCCGTGGACAAGTAGTTTTTTATAGAATTTCCACACCCCTGTAATAGGAGAAAAAGCCCCCCAAAATTTGTAACCCAATTTCTCTCGAGTAAGGAAATACCTCATATGTGGATGTCAAGTGTTCGGCGGGCGCAGTAGAGGGCTCAGAAGGGAAGGAGCAACAATGGGATTTTGGAGAGTGAATTTTGCTGAAATGGTTTTTGGGGGGCATGTCACATTTAGGAAGCCCCTATGGTGCCAGAACAGCAGAAAACCCCACATGGCATACCATTTTGGAAACTACACCCCTCAGGGCATGTAACAAGGGGTCCAGTGAGCCTTAACACCACGCAGGTGTTTGACGACGTTTTGTTAAAATCGGATGTGTAAATGAAGAAAAAAATGTTTTCACTAAAATGCAGTTTTTTCGCCAAATTGACCATTTTTACAAAGGGTTATGGGAGAGAATGCCCTCCAAAATTTGTAACCCCATCTCTTCTGAGTATGGAAATACCCCATGTTAGGACATAAAATGCTCTGCGGGCGAACTACAATGCTCAGAAGAGAAGGAGCGCCATTGAGCTTTTGGAAAGAGAATTCGTTTGGAATGGTAGTCAGGGGCCATGTGCGTTTACAAAGCGCTTTTTTCCTATTTTCCCTTGTGAAAATGAAAAATTTTGGGTAACACCAGCATTTTAGTGAAAACATTTTTTTTTTCATTTTTCCATCCAAATTTAATGAAAATTCGTGAAACACCTGTGGGGTGTTCAGGCTCTCTATACCCCTTGTTACATTCCATGGGGGGTGTAGTTTCCAAAATGGGGTCACATGTGGTATTTATGTTTTTGCGTTTATGTCAGAACCACTGTAAAATCAGCCACCCCTGTGCAAATCACCAATTTAGGCCTCAAATGTACATGGTGCGCTCTCACTCCTGAGCCTTGTTGTGTGCCCGCAGAACATTTTACGCCCACATATGGGGTATTTCTGTACTCAGGAGAAATTGTGTTACAAATTTTGGGGGGCTTTTTCTTCCTTTTACTGCTTGTGAAAGTAAAAAGTATGGGGCAACACCAGCATGTTAGTGTAAATTTTTTTTTTTTTTACACTAACAGGCTGGTGTAGCCCCCAACTTTTCCTTTTCATAAGGGACAAAAGGAGAAAAAGCCCCCCAAAATTTGTAGTGCAATTTCTCCCGATTACGGAAATACCCCATATGTGGCCCTAAACTGTTCCCTTGAAATACGACAGGGCTCCAAAATGAGAGAGCCCTGCGCATTTGAGGCCTAAATTGGGGAATTGCATAGGGGTGGACATAGGGGTATCCTACGCCAGTGATTCCCAAACAGGGTGCCTCCAGCTGTTGCTTAACTCCTAGCAAGCCTGGACAGTCAGTGGCTGTCCAGAAATGCTGTGAGTTGTTGTTTTGCAACAGCTGGAGGCTCCGTTTTGGAAACACTGCCGTACAATGTTTTTCATTTTTATTGGGGGGGACAGTGTAAGGGGGTGTATATGTAGTGTTTTACTCTTTATTGTGTGTTATTGTAGTGTAGTGTAGTGTAGTGTTTTTAGGGTACATTCGCACTGGCGTGTTAGGGTGAGTTTCCCGCTAGGAGTTTGAGCTGCGGCGAAAAATTTGCCGCAGACCAAACTTGAAGCAGGAAACTTACTGTAAACCTGCCTGTGTGAATGTACCCTGAACGTTCACATGGGGGGCAAACCTCCAGCTGTTTCAAAACCACAACTCCCAGCATGTACTGACAGACCGTGCATGCTGGGAGTTGTACTTTTGCAACAGCTGGAGGCACACTGGTTGGAAAACCTTCAGTTAGGTTCTGTTACCTAACTCAGTATTTTCCAACCAGTGTGCCTCCAGCTGTTGCAAAACTACAACTCCCAGCATGTACTGACATACCGTGCATGCTGGGAGTTGTACTTTTGCAACAGCTGGAGGCACACTGGTTGGAAAACCTTCAGTTAGGTTCTGTTACCTAACTCAGTATTTTCCAACCAGTGTGCCTCCAGCTGTTGCAAAACTACAACTCCCAGCATGTACTGACATACCGTGCATGCTGGGAGTTGTACTTTTGCAACAGCTGGAGGCACACTGGTTGGAAAACCTTCATTTAGGTTCTGTTACCTAACTCAGTATTTTCCAACCAGTGTGCCTCCAGCTGTTGCAAAACTACAACTCCCAGCATGTACTAATCGCCGAAGGGCATGCTGGGAGATGTAGTTATGCAACAGCTGGAGGTTACGCAACTACAACTCCCAGCATGCTGAGACAGCTGTTTGGGCATGTTGGGATTTGCAGTTTTGCAACATCTGGAGGTTTACAGATTATAGACCACTGCACAGTGATCTCCAAACTGTGACCCTCCAGATGTTGCAAAACTACAAATCCCAGTATGCCCAGACAGCAAAGAGCTCCCTCTACTGAAGATTCATGACTGGCTGGGTCAATAGGAAAAAGTAAGGCTGGGGTCGTGCACACAGCAATGTTCAAGGGAAACCCAGAAGTGGATTAAAAAGAGATTGAAAGCTGGATCCACTTCTGGCTTTCAGTCCCTTAAGGACTCAGCCCATTTTCACCTTAAAGGGGTTCTCCGATGCTTAAACATCTTATCCCCGGCGTGTGACGTCACGCTCCGCCCCTCAATGCAAGCCTACGGGAGGGGGCGTGATAGCTATCCTTTGGATAGGGGATAAGATGTTTAAGCAGCGGAGAACCCCTTTAAGGTGAAAATGGGCTGAGTCCTTAAGGGACTGAAAGCCAGAAGTGGATTTAGCTTTCAATCTCTTTTGAATCCACTTCTGGGTTTCCCTTGAACATTGCTGTGTGCACGACCCCAGCCTTACTTTTTCCCATTGACCCAGCCAGTCATGAATCTTCAGTAGAGGGAGGCAGATTGGGAAGAAAAGCGTACCTATTATGGATGTAACAATAGGATAAAAGAGGCGAAAGTCTAACCCAGTGTTTTCCAATCAGTGTGCCTCCAGCTGTTGCAAAACTACAAACCTCAGCATGCCCGGACAGCCGAAGGCTGTCCGGGCATGCTGGGTGTTGTCGTTTTGCAACAGCTGGAGGCACACTGGTTGGGAAATGCTGATCTAACCTATCAGATCTTTACTGGGACCTTTTTGCCCATATGCATTAGATTTTGATCAATTCCATCAAATTTGATTAGATCTGCTCAACAGTAATGAAAGAAGTGTCAACTAAAAAAAGTTCCCCAAAATACATATATGTAAAAATAAAGAGCAATCCTAAACCTAAATACAGTACAACCTCCAAGATATGAACCTAATATCAGAGAAGTGGAATGAGCAGAGACTGAGATCCCTCACCCGCTTCATCTGCAGTGGATGGAGTGCTGGAGACGTGACCTCTCTTCTTGCTAGGTGTACGGGAGATCTTCTCCTTCTTCTTGGCTAGTTTGCCTTCTTCTTGGCTAGAAGCCGCTCTCAGTTTGGACGTGTCCTTCTCTTGTTTGCTCCGCGGTTTTGCTCTGCTGCGCTGACTGTTCCGCGATCCCTCCATAGCGCCGCGTGCGCTCAGTGAATAGAACTCTATGGCTGGAGGTGGTCATCCATGCTGCTCCCGACCGCACCGCAGTAAATGAAACACGTGGAGTAGCTGGACGCGTCTCCTAGGTAACCGGGCGGGGCGCTGCGGTGTCTACAGTTCCCACAGTGACAATCAGAACCGGGGGGAGGCGCGGTGTGCCAGGGTGGGTACTGCCGACATTCCACAGACACTCTCACCACATAAAATATGTCAGACTGAACCAAAGGCATCCAAAAGAAGGTTATTCACACACTAAGATCTATTGCTTTATATTATCAGTGCTGGTCCACAAGAATTAGATTGGTCTTTCTTCTTTCAGGTGAAAGAAAACTTCTTGGGCATCATGTGATTATTATGTTTTACATGATAATAAGGCTATGTTCACACTAGGAGAAAATTCTGAGCGCAATACTGCTTAGAAATAAATAACTTTTGGAAAGTCCTATTGCTGCCAATGGGATTTCACAGCACAAATATTTCTCAGTATGAACTTAGCCTAAGGGTCTATTCACACGGGTGGAATTTCCGCACCAATTCCGCTTCCTTGAGTGGTTTCTGGCTTGTGCGGATTTTGTGTGGAGTTGGTGCGGAATTTGTGCGGAAATTCCACATGCGGAAATTCAGAAGTGTGGAATCCCATAGAAGTCTAGGGATTTCATTTCAGGCGGAAGTCCACCCGTGTGAATAGATCCTAAGGCTAGGTTCATACAACGGAATCTCCGGGCAGAAAATTTCCGCCCAGAGATTCCAAGTGCGGCCAGTGCTGACTGAATCAGTCGGCGCTAGGACCACGCGGACACTGCAGTCTCTAATAGACAGCAATGTGTTCCGCGAGTACAGTAATCCCCCGACCTACGATGGCCCCGACATACAATAATTTTAACAGGCCATCCCATTCAACAGATAATTTCAGAGGCCATCCCATGTTGAAGGCAGCATCAATATACGATGCTTTTGTATGTCAGGGCCATCGCATAAACGGCTATCCGGCAGCGCAGACTGCTTTAGCTGCTGCCGAATAGCCGTTTAAGGTGCCCCGTGTGGTCCGGTGATGATCACTCACCTGACCCCGACATTCCGGACCGTACTCTTCGGGCTCCGCTGCATGGCTGTCGCTCTCCTTCGTCGTCATCACGTCGCCGCGCACGCCGTCCCGTCATCCAATAGGAGCGGCGTGTGCAGCGACGTGACAACGGCTATGGAGAGCGACGATCCTGGCCAGCAGTGGTGACGGTCCGGAGCAGCAAGGACACTCCGGGAATGTGATGACAGCAACGATCCAGGGCAGCGGTGACAGTCCGGAGCGGCGGGGACATGTGAGTATAACTTTCTATTTTACTATTGCACGGATCCCTCAACATACGATGGATTCAAGTAATGATGGTTCAAATTACCATCATATGTTGAGGGATCGCTGTATTTCCGCCTGAAGAATGTGCAGCGCCATTCTTCAGGTGCAAATTTTCAAGCAGATTTTCCGTTCACAAATTCCGAAGTGTGAATTTGTGAACGGAAACCCATTCACTACACTATACATTTTAGTAAGCAGAATTTCTGCCTGCAATTTCAAAGCAGAATTGCAGGCGGAAATTCGGTAGTGTGAACCTGGCCTAAGTGTAGACACAAGAAAGGTGGATGCGGAGTTCATCCCAGAATAGGAACATAATACCCCCCTGTAAAAACTGATCATAACCCACATTAATATTGTCAAAATGCTCTCTTTAACCACTTGAGGACACAGCTAATTTTCAGTTTTACATTTTCGTTTTAAGAGCCATGACTTTTATTTTTTTATTCACATTACTGTGATATGTTGTTTTTATTGGTACTCTTTATGCTATAATGGGACTTTTTAATCGCTTAATTTTTTTTTCTCTGATATATGATGCGACCCAAAATTTGCACTTTTGGCGCTTGGTATTTTTGTACCCTTACGCTGTTTACCATGCAGGATCTTAAACATTATATTGTAGTAGTTCGGACAATAACACAGGCAGAGATGCCAAATGTTTTTACAGTGGTCCCTTAATACGATGGTAATCCGTTCCAAATGATCCATCGTTTGTTGAAACCATCGTATTTTGAGGGATCCATGCAATGTAAAGTATAGGAAGTTGTACTCACCTGTCCGCGCCGCTCCGGACCCATCATCGCTAGTCACCGCTTCTCTGGATGTCGCCCTCCATCACTGTCGCTGCGTCCCCGTGGTGTCCCCGCCACTCCGGAACGTCTCTGCTGCCCGGGTACGTCACTCTCACGTCGCCGTCATCACCTCACTACGCATGCTGCTCCTATTGGATGATGGCTCCGGCGAGGAAGGGCATCCCGAAGAGGACGCTCCGGAGCCCCGAGGACAGGTAGGAGACCATCACCGGAGCACACGTGGCACCGTAAACAGCTATCCGGCGGCAGCTGAAGCAGTCAGCGCTGGCGGACAGCCGTTTATGCGTTGGCCCCGACATACAAAAGCATCGTATGTTGATGCTGCCTTCAACATGCGATGGCCTCTGAGAGTTAAACACAGTCGGTCCCCGTTGCTATGGGCAGCCAGGACCCACAGCTATTGCTGGGCACTGCTGATCGGGCCGATGCCTGGCATTAATCCTTTAGACGCCACGATCAATGTTGATTGCTGCGTCTAAAATTAAAGTAAAACTGTCCCGGCAGCTCAGCGGAGCTGATCGGGACTATTGCGACATGATCGCGATGTGCCGATCAGCTTACCGGACAACGAGAGGGTCCTCGCCTGCCTCTCCGTCGTTCGATCGGCAATCTACTGCGCCAACCAGAGTGCTGGTTACACTGATCAATGCTAAGCTAGGGAATAGCATTGATCATTATATGCAATTAGCAGATTGCATGTTTTAGCCCCCTATGGGGGCTAAAAAAAATATATTAAATTGTGTAAAAAAAAAAGGTTTATGAAAGTGAATTAACCCCTTTCCTATTAAAAGTTTAAATCACCCCCCCTTTTCAAATAAAAAAATAATAATAATGTAATAAAAAATAAAAATAATCATATGTGGTACTGCCATGTGCGTAAATGTCCGAACTATTAAAATATAAGGTTAGCTAAACCATACGGTCGATGGCGTACACATAAAAGTCCACAATTGTGCATTTTTGGTCACTTCATACACCATAAAAATATTAATAAAAAGCGGTACCATCAAAACAAAATGGTACCAATAAAAACTACAAACCACAGTGCAAAAAAATAGCCCTCATATAGCCCTGTATGCAGAAAAATTAAAAAGGTTATAGGGGTCAGAAGATGACAATTTTAAACCTACTAATTTTGGTGCATGTAGTTAGGATTTTTTTTAAGTAGTAAAATAAAATAAAACCTACATAAATTGGGTATCCTTGTGACCGTTATGGGACCACTAGACACCATGGAATAGCAGCATTTAATGTTTAATGTGATCTGTATAGATCACGATATTTAACCAGTTAAGTGACAGACATCGGAGCGATCTCAGATGTCCGTCATTACCTGCAAATGTCAACTGCTGATAGCAGTGGACATCTCTCGGTTATGACGCAAACCCGACCGTGGGCCTGTGTCATGTCTGCACACCCGACCCATGATGTACATGTCCTTAGTCGTCTGCTTGTCTTCAGCAAACTGTGTGGTTTCTTGTGCATCATCTTTAGAAGAGGTTTCCTTCTGGGACAACAGCAATGCAGACCAAATTAGTGCAGTGTGTGGCTTGTGGTCAACCTTTGCTTGTTTGTTGTAAGGGTGGCGGTGCGGCCTGTCTTGTTTGCTTGTTGACAGCAGTCATACGTCTGTTTCCCAAAGACAACCTCTGGATATGATGCTGCTCACTTGCACTTAATTTCTTTGGTTGACCATGGTTATTCCTGTTCTGAGTGGAACCTGTCCTATGAAACAGCTGTATGGTATTCCCCACCATGCTGCAGCACAGTTTCAGGTCTACTCTTGCTAATTTTCCTATAGCCTAGGCCATTTTTATGTGTAGTGGCCCAGTACAGGAGGTGTTACCCCGTACCCTTGCTGCCCTGTCCGGCAGCCTCCCTTCAGTGTCCCCTGGGCTCCCTTGTACTTGTTTCCCCCCTGTACATATATTCTGCATTATAATGTATTATAAAATGTCTTGTTGCTTTAAGAGTTGTACTATGTGATATGTCATGTGATTGTTACCCAGGAGGTACCAGTGACCAGGTGACCCCAAGAGTGATCTATGGGCTCCCTGCTAGTCTCCCCCATATAAGCCCTGGGTGGAGCTAGCTCTTTCTCTTTCGCTCTCTTTGGAGATAAGTCTTTGCTGAGGTCAGTCGTGCCTAGTGTGTGTGTGTCCAGAGTGTTGGAGGCCTCAAAGTCAAGTCCTGCAGCCACCATCAAATACAAGTAAGCTAAAGTAATAGCTTTGTCAGTCTTCAGTCAAGTCAGTCCCTGTCATCTGTCAAGTCAGCGTGGCCTGCATTACATTGTCCAGTCCTACTACAAGTCCCAGCAAGCCCTGAAGGTCTCTGAGTCACTAGTCACCTCCGTTGGCCCTGGCTTAACTGAATAGACTTTACCATCTGTTTACCCTCAGTAAAGCTACCGTTATCCGTAATTTGGCGTCGGACTCATTATTGCCCCCCGTGCCTAGCCCAGGATCTAGTGGTATACCTTCGGGTGGTATTGAGGATAAACCACGCCCTGGCATCACGAATACAAGGGGTTAATGCCATCTGCCCCTAGGGTAACAATATCTGTTTCATCACACCCTGCTACCACATATGTAGAGCAATAATTCTTTTTTTTTCAGATTCTCAGAGAGTTCTTTGTCATGAGGTGCCATACTTCCAGTGACTAATGTTAGAGTGTGAGAGCAATAACACCAAATTTAAGACAACTGCTCCCCAATTACACCTAAGACCTTGTAACACTAACAAGTTACATGACATCGGGGAGGGAAAATGGCTAATTGGGGCCCTATTTGGACATTTCCACAGTTTTAATTTATTTTGAAGGGACACAACATTAAACACTTTTATACAGGCTGTAAACCAACTACTTTATAATGTAGCAGAGTGTTATTTCTTCAGTGTTGTCACATAAAGTATATAATAAAATATTTAGAAAAATGTGAGGGGTGGACTCACTTATGTGAGATACTGTATAATACATAAATGTTATATAACTCACAATCAGCCCACATCGATCAACAAGATACAGTATAGCGTAAAAATAGCATAATTCACCATCAGATCCTGAAGCATTTTCAGACCTTGAAGTTATCACCAGCCTGCGACTATAGGACTATATTCGCATTACCTGTAGGTCGCATTACCCAAAACTCGTCCTGCATGGTTACAGACAGTTTTTCTTTTTTCTTCAAGCTTCCTCCACAGCAATCTGGCCTGAAGAAGATCTATTAAGACAGAAACGTCACCTTTTCTGATTGATAATTACAATACTGTAAATGCATTGATTTAAACAAAGTGGAGTGCCTAGTTGTTTATCTATAAGATATAACAAGGATTGGGATCCTATCAGTGCACGCAAGATTACAAAGGATTGCCGAATTCATCTATCCCATAAAAAAGAGAAAAATAATAGTATAGAAATATGACATCATCTTAAGGCTAAGTTTCCACTTTGTTTTTTTATGGCAGTTTTTGAGCCAAAGTCAGAAGTGGATCCATAAGGGAGGAGAAGTATAAGTCCTTCCTTTATATATCCTTTATCTTTTGAATACTCTTCTGGCTTTGGCTCAAAAACTGCAGTGGCAGTATTCCAAAAACTGCCAGAAAAAAACAAGTGGATACTTAGCCTAAAGGGGTTATCCAGGAATAGAAAAACCAGAGCTGATTTCTTTAAAAAAAAACAGCCCCACACTTGTCCTCAGCTTATATGTGGTATTACAGCTCAATTATATTGAAGTGAATGGATACGGATCTATCGAATATATACAGTCATGGCAGTAAATGTTGGCACCCCTGAATTTTTTCAAGAAAATTAAGTATTTCTCACAGAAAAGCATTGCAGTAACACATGTTTTGCTATACACATGTCTATTCCCTTCGTGTGTATTGGAACTAAACCAAAAAAGGGAGGAAAAAAAAAGCAAATTGGACATAATGTCACACCAAACTCCAAAAACGGGCTGGACAAAATTATTGGAATCCTTTCAAAATTGTGGAAAAATAAGATTATTTCAAGCATGTGATGCTCCTTTAAACTCACCTGGGGCAAATAACAGGTGTGGGCAGTATAAAAATCACACCTGAAAGCAGATAAAAAGGAGAGAAGTTAATTTAGTCTTTGCATTGTGTGTCTCTGTGTGCCACACTAAACATGGGCAACAGAAAGAGGAGAAGAGAACTGTCTGAGGACTTGATAACCAAAATTGTGGAAAAATATCAACAATCTCAAGGTTACAAGTCGAACTCCAGAGATCTAGATTTGCCTTTGTCCACAGTGCACAACATTATCAGGAAGTTTGCCATACATGGTACTGTAGCTAATCTCCCTGGGCGTGGACAGAAGAGAAAAATTGATGAAAGGTGTCAACGCAGGATAGTCCGGATGGTGGATAAGCAGCCCCAAACAAGTTCCAAAGATATTCTAGCTATCCTGAAGGCTCAGGGAGAATCAGTGTCAGCGCAAACTTTCCGTCGACATTTAAATGAAGTGAAACGCTCTGGCAGGAGACCTGGGAGGACCCCACTGCTGACACAGAGACATAAAAAAGCAAGACTACATTTTTCCAAAATGAACTTGAATAAGCCAAAATCCTTCTGGAAAAACATCTTGTGGACAGATGAGACCAAGATAGAGCTTTTTGGTAAAGCACACCATTCTACTGTTCACTGAAAATGGAATGAGGCCTACAAAGAAAAGAACACAGTACCTGCAGTGAAATATGGTGGATGTTCAATGATGTTTTGGGGTTAATTTGCTGTGTCTGGCACTGGGTGCCTTGAATGTGTGCAAGGCATCATGAAATCTGAGGATTACCAACAGATTTTGGGTAGCACTGTACAGGCCAATGTCAGAAAGCTGGGTTTGCGTCCGAGATCTTGGGTCTTCCAGCAGGACAATGACCCCAAACATACGTCAAAAAGCACCCAGAAATGGATGGCAACAAAGCGCTGGAGAGTTCTGAAGTGGCCAGCAATGAGTCCAGATCTAAATCCCATTGAACACCTGTGGAGAGATCTTAAAATTGCTGTTGGGAAAAGGTGCCCTTCCAGTAAGAGAGACCTGGAGCAGTTTGCAAAGGAAGAGTGGTCCAACATTCTGGCTGAGAGGTGTAAGAAGCTTATTGTTGGTTATAGGAAGCGACTAATTTCAGTTATTCCTTCCAAAGGGAGTGTAACCAAATATTAAGTTAAGGGTGCCAATAATTTTGTCCAGCCCATTTTTGGAGTTTGGTGTGACATTATGTCCAATTAGCTTGAAGTAAGTATTATATCTCAATCCAAGGCTTGATTTACTGCTTAAACTGCTCATCACTGCTCTATATTCTCATCCATGCTGCTGCTATTTCTTAGGATGTAAAATAAAGAGATAGGAGAGCAGGATCCCCTCTTCTATGTTTGTACAGTGTATGGGAGACAACAAAGCAGCTAACTCCCACCCACTAACTTAGTGACAATAAAGCATTATAGAAAAAAACAACCTGTAAAAATGCCCCATACAAGTTATATAATGGCCAGAAATAGTGCTACTCCTCATGTACACATAGGACAGCTTTCTTCTGAAGACATCTGAAATATCTATCTATATTTATCTCTATGACTAGTTGATGTTTGTGTAAATTATCCATAATAAACTTTAATCTACAGTAATCACATTTTCATGTTTCCATCATTGCACCTAGAGAAGAATCCAACAATGTCAATATGTGGGTGTGTGCTAATTGCTTTTATGATCATTTTTGTCTCTGGATAGATAGTGGTGTAATAGCAATTAAAAGCAACTCTGCTCTTCAGTCATGAATGAGGGTTGCCATGACAACCTCCCGTCTACTGTCATTTTGAAGCATGCAGCCAGAGCTTAGCCGAGGCTCTAAGAATGAATTTTCTATTAATTACAAGATTAGAAAAGAGTTGTTTATAGTAGTGCACAGACTTCAGTATCTTTATTTTATACATTGACTAAACATCCTAAGATTTAATGAGCTATGTTATTCCAAGGAAACTAGTACATTTTCTATTTACTGACTCTTGTTGTCAGTCTTGTTGTCTTCCTATATTTTATACTTATGCATTGCATGGCCTCTTAATTATTGAGTCAATTGAGAACAGGGAACCTGTCATCACTTTATTTCTGCCCTGACCACGAGTCTCCAGGTAATCCCTGGTGACTTCGCCCCATCCCACCAGCCATGATTGATGATTATTATTTAAATAGTACTCTTTGTTCCAGGGCGCATGGCACAATGAATGTGATTCAGTGTAACTTGCAGTAAAATGGACAGAGGGCCCTGACCATAAGAACTTACAATATATATATAAGGGGAGGGGAAGGAAACAGTGGGTGAGGGAAATAGTTGGCTGTTAGAGAAGCAGCCATCTCCAGTGCAGTGCCAACAGGGTTATTGTAGGTCATAGCTTTCACGTTTTTTTTTTTTTTTGAAGGTCTAGATCAGGGGCATTCAACTGGCAGACCGCAGTCCAGATCCGGACCATGGCCGCCAGTCCCCGGACCGCCTCATTAATTTGTATAAGGGTCTTTAAGATACTGATACAAATGAACAGCCGTGGCCCGGAGCAAGAGAACACTGTGCTCCCTGCCCGGCAGCTTAGTGCTTCTCCTGTGATGCAGGCGGCATGATAAGTGCTGCCTGCATCATCAGCTCTGGCAAGGCCTGACTAAAAGAGTCCAGAGCAGTGCAGGACCTGGGACGGGGAGACAAAGTTCTCAGGTACAACTACTAGCTAAAGGCCCAAATGGCACAAGCAGAGGTAATCAAGAAATGCAACAATTTAACCCTGAGGGGTTAAAAAAGGACCTCTATGTTGCTTGTGCCACACTAATATAAAACTTTACTTTTATTTGACCAAATAATAATATAGTACGTGAGGAGTCAATTGTATTAAAAACACATCTCCACTGCAGTCATAGGTATTATGTTGTTGTGCCTAGGTCCTGAGTTCTCAGGTAAACATTTGTGTTCCCCTTCCTGTGACTCTCCAGTTGTTGTAGAACTATTGCTACCATCATGTCCTTCTGTCTGTGCATGATGGGAGTTGTAGTTTGCAACAGCTGGAGAGTCAAAATGGCAAAGTTCATGTAGGGGCACAGTGGCATCCTTAATTCTGGGGGCATAGTGACATCCGTAATTCTGGGGGCACAGTGGCATAAATAACTCTGGGGCACAGTGGCATCATTAATTCTGGGGCACAGTAGCATCATTAATTCTGGGGCACAGTGGCATCATTAATTCTTGGGCACAATGGCATCATTAATTCTGGGCCACAGTGGCACCATTAATCCTGGAGCACAGTGGCATAATTAATTCTGAGGGGCACAGTGGAATAATTCTGGGGGTTCAGTGGCATAAATAATTCCTGGGCGCAGTGGCATAATTAATTCTGGGGGCACAGTGGCATAAATCATTCTGGGGAACAGTGACATAATTAATTCTGGGAGCACAGTGGCATAAATCATTCTGGGGCACAGTGGTATAATTAATTCTGGGGGCACAGTGGCATAAATTATTTGGGGCAGAGTGGTACAATTAGATGGTACAGGGCACAGTGTTTGTCGAAAATGTATTTGGAGGGCATAGCGTGTGGCAGATATATTGCAGGGGAATAGCGTGTAGCAGTAATATTGCAGGGGAATAGTGTGTGGCAGTTATATACCAGGGGCCCAGTGTATGGTAGTATTATATTCAGGGGGTACAGTGTGTGGCAGTAATATACCAGGGGTACAGTGTGTCACAATGATATACCAGGGGCACAATGTGTAGCAGTTTTAAATTCAGGGACGCAGTGTGTGGCAGGATTATATTCAGAGGGTACAGTGTGTGGCAGTATTATAGTCAGGGGGTATAGTGTGTGGCAGTAATATACCAGGGGTACAGTGTGTAGCAGTAATATACCATGGACACCGTGTGTGGCAGTTTTTTATTCAGGAGCACAGTGGGTGGTAGTATTATATTCAGGGGTACAGCATGTGGCAGTAATATACCAGGGGCCCAGTGTGTGGCAGTATTATACCAGGGTCCCAGTGTGTGGCAGTAATATACCAGGGTCTCAGTTTGTGGCATTATTATATTCAAAGGGTACAGTGTGTGGTTGTATTACATTCAGGGTTACAGCGTGTGGCAGTAATATACCAGGGGCCCAGTGTGTGGCATTATTATATTCAGGGGTACAGTGTGTGGTAGTATTATATTCAGAGCGTACAGTGTGCTGCAGTATTATATTCAGGGGCACAGTGTGTGGTAGTATATTCAGGGGTACAGTGTGTGGCAGTATTATATTCAGGGGCACACTGTGTGGTAGTATTATATTCAGGGGTACAGTGTGCGGCAGTATTATATTCATGTGTACAGTGTGTGGCAGTATTCAGGTCATACATCCTCCACACTTCAGTCATTTGCTCGTCACACGTGTGCTATTTCCTTCATTGCACTGAGGCCACTAGGTGTGAACCAGGCCTTAGCGTTCAGCTTGGACCTTTACCGGATGGCAGAAATGGATAAGTGGACCCTCAATAAAAATAGTTGAGTACATCTGGTCTAGATGGTGGGTGAGGGCCGGATAGTTTAGGTAGCGAGTTCCAGTGTATGGAGGTAGCACAGGAGAGGTCTTGGAGACGGTTATGTGAGATCTGGACAAGGGGATAGCACACATGGAGGTCTTAATAAGATAGGAGATTACATGAGGGGTGGTATTAGGAGATCAGGTCAGAGATGTACAGAGAAAACAGGCTGTTTATTGCCTTGTATGTCATGATGAACAGTTTAAGCTGAATTTGTTGGGAAACGGGTAGCCAGTAAAGTGATTGGCAGAGAGGAGATGCAGGTTAGAAGCAAAGTGAAAGGTGGAAAAGTCGAGCAGCATAGTTAAGGATGGATTGGAGGACAGCAAGAGTGTTTGATGGAAGGCCACAGAGGAGAATGTTGCAGTAGTCCAAACGAGAAATGATAAGGGCATGCACCAATAGTTTGGTTGAGTCAAAGATTGAAGCATCTCTTCCTATATGGGTATAGGGAGAGATCTATCAATTAAGGCTGGTGTAGAGCAGAGAAGTCACAGGCAACCACCCAGATGACTTGTGGCTCAGGCAGTGTAATAGTGATGACAGATTAGCTTTAAAGCATTATTGTCATGTAAAAAGCTTTTGACATGTCATGCACACTTATCAAATTTTTTTTTTTATAGGTCAGGGTGTCAGTGCTGAAACCTCCACCAATATAGCCAGGTGAAGCACAGCCCCCCCCCCAGGTAGGCAGACAGGTCACATTTTTTCCCCTCAGTGTAGGCTGCAGGTCCGATGCTGCCTGTCGCCTACACTGGCAGATTTCAACTATACACTCATGTGTGCATATGTTTAAAAGCAATTCTCACCCTGGAATATAGGCAGGAGCTTATCTAAATTATCCGAACTGAGCAAAAAAGGAGTGGCAAAACTGAATGAACTTCCACTATGCGCTCCTATTTTAAAGCAAGGCAATTGGTCTCTGCCATTTTAGTTAGAATAAAACCCATAACTGATGATGCCAACAAATGTGGACAGAATCCCATTGAGTGATCACAGAAGATACCCCAACTGGGAAGTCAGTAATACTAAAAAGTTAGCTTTTCTTAACACCTTAAACCTGTTAGTGGAAAAAAAAAAACTTAAAACTAATAATTTTTTATTGATTAGTTGAATTATCTATTAATGATGTTCTTTAAGACCAATTTTTGTCCTGAATTTGTCCTGAAGGCACTACCAGCCTTAATTTCAAGCAAAACCTGAACTTTCAGGTGTTAGCCACTTTAGGCTGTAGCAGGTCCAGGTGCAGTCTGCAATTATCAGTGACCAGTGGTCACGGCTAGCGCTTGCTATTGGGCTACACCTAGACTTGCTATTACTTAAAGGGACTGCACATAATAGAATCATGCAACAGCCACAGCCAGATTTGCCAAGTGTAAGAGCACCCTGATGTGTTGGATTTTTAGGCTGTAATTTGACATTCATGATATAAACAGCACATTGAACTAACCCTGACACTTGACCTTCCTAATGGTAAAAAATACTATGTGATGACATTTGTCAGAAATGTTTGTAGTGGTATAAAGCAGAACTGTAGTTATGTGACCAAATGGTCACACATCAAGTGGCAGGTTTTTAGCTCTGTTTATGGCTAGCTTCAATGTGTTCCTTTAGTCTGAGAGAAAATGGATATATATCTTTGTACCATTATCTGCCATCAAAATAAAAGGTTAAGACAGCATCTAAAATGAACTCATTATCGAAAAGGGAAGAGAAGCTATAACAAGTAACAAGTGATTGATGGTGGGATGTAGGCGGCATTAAGTAACATAACTTAATACTTCAGTTTGGATTCCTTGAAAAAAATATCCGATAATGAGCTTCTGCTGATTCTTTCTTTGACAGTATCAGATCTACCATTTCCTAAAAAATCCATAATAATTACAGTTGTGCTCAAAAGTTTTCATTCCCTTTAAAGAATTGAAAATATATGTACTATTTTTAAAGAAAAGACTTGTGAGCAGGCACAACATCTTTCTTTTATTTCTTATGGGATTCATATTCAAAGGTAAGCTACAATAGAATAGCATGATCATAAAACAAAACATGGCAGCACATAAAAAAATACTATGACTCCTGCTCGAAAGTCTGCATACCCTTAAAGGGGTATTCCAGGCTAAAACTTTTTTTTATATATCAACTGGCTCCAGAAAGTTAAACAGATTTGTAAATGACTTCTATTAAAAAATCTTAATCCTTCCAATAGTTATTAGCTTCTGAAGTTGAGTTGCTGTTTTCTGTCTATCTGCTTTCTGATGACTCACGTCCCAGGAGCTGTCCAGCTCCTATGGGGATATTCTCCCATCATGCACAGCTCCCGGGACGTGACATCATCATTGAGCAGTTAGACAGAAAACTTCAGAAGCTAATAACTATTGGAAGGATTAAGATTTTTTAATAGAAGTAATTTACAAATCTGTTTAACTTTCCGGAGCCAGTTGATATATATATATAAAAAAAAAGTTTTTGCCTGGAATACCCCTTTAATTCTTAATACTGGTTATTACCCTCTTTAGTATCAATGACAGTGTGCAACCTTTTCTAATAGTTGTCTATGAGGCCCTGGATTGTTGCAGGTCGTATAGTGGCCCATTGGCATTGGCAAAATCCCTCCAGGTCATGCAACGTCTTTGGTGGTCTTGCATTAACCACACGCTTGAGACCTTTCTAGAGTGATTTACTGATATTAAGGTGAGGAGACTCTGATGGCTACTGCAGAACCTTAACCTTTTTTTGCTGTAACCGCTAAAGGGTCAACTTGGCCACAAGCTTAAGGGGTTATTCAGGAAAAAAACATTTTTTTATATATCAACTGGCTCCAGAAAGTTAAACAGATTTGTAAATTACTTTGATTAAAAAATCTTAATCCTTTCAGTAATTATGAGCTGCTGAAGTGGAGTTGTTCTTTTCTGTCTAAGTGCTCTCTGATGACACCTTTCTCAGGAACTGTCCAGAGTAGAAGCAAATCCCCATAGCAAACCTCTTCTACTCTGTGCAGTTCCCTAGACAAGCAGAGATGTCAGCAGAGAGCACTGTTGTCAAACAGAAAAGAACAACTCAACTTCAACAGCTGATAATTATTGGAAGGATTAAGATTTTTTAATAGAAGTAACTTTCTGGAGCCAGTTGATATAAAACATTTTTTTCCCCTGGAATACCCCTTTAATCTGTTAGTTACCACCAGGTACAATCCATTTACCCATACAAGTAGCCACACAAATTTGAAATGAACTTTGCTGTAAACACAGCTCAGAAGTACATAGCTACACTCCCCTGTGGCCTAACAGTGTTATACAGGGCTTTTAGGGCTCTTAGACACACACTTTAGGGTTATTGTTAAGTATTGATTTGGACAGAACTAGCTTGGTCAGAACCAGAGCTTTTTCCAGAGTTTGTCAAACCGTCAGAAGTGAACATTTAAAATGTACGCTCATCTCTAGTACTTATGCAAAACTAATATAACTGATGATACTAATAAAACTACTAAATGGTACTAATTGACTAATACTAATGTGGATACACCTTTTGGCTTGGTAAGATTTTTTGTGAATGGCATCCCTGATTTTAAAAGACATAGATAATGATATTATAGTTGTAAATACTTATGTCTGAAATAATATATAGACATGCAGTGGGGCAAAAAAGTATTTAGTCAGCCACCAATTGTGCAAGTTCTCCCATTTAAAAAGATGAGACCTGTCATTTTCATCATAGGTATACCTCAAGTATGAGAGGCATAATGAGAAAAAAAATTCATAAAATCACATTGTCTGATTTTTAAAGAATTTATTTACAAATTATGGTGGAAAATAAGTATTTGGTCACCTAAAAATAAGCAAGATTACTGGCTCTCACAGACCTGTAACAACTTCTTTAACCCCTTAACGACCACGGACGTAAATGTACGTCCTGGCTTGGCGGTACTTTGCGCACCAGGATGCACATTTACATCCTGTGTATGACCGCAGGCATCGGAGCGGTGCTCATGTCATAAACAGCAGGTTCTGTCTGCTATCAGCAGCTGGGGACCCGCCGGTAATGGCCGACATCCGCGATCGTGCGGATGTCCGCCATTAACCCCTCAGATGCCGTGATCAGTACAGATCACGGCATCTGCGGCAATGCACATGTTAAAATAGATGATCGGATCCCCCGCAGCGCTGCCGCGGCAATCCGATCATCTGTAGTGGCGGACGGAGGTCCCCTCACCTGCCTCCATCCGTCTCCTGGTGTCTCCTGCTCTGATCTGAGATCGAGCAGACCAGAGCAGGAGATAGCCGATAATACAGATCAGTGCTATGTCCTATGCATAGCACTGAATAGTATTAGCAATCAAATGATTGCTATAGATCAGTGATGGCGAACCTTTTTGAGCCCGAGTGCCCAAACCGTAATGCACACCAACTTTTTTTCCCTCAAAGTGCCAGCACAGCAATTAAATCAGAATACTGAGGTTTAAGTTTAGAAAAAACTACCTAGGTAGGTAGTATGTTCCCCCACATTAGGTTGTAGTTCCCCCACTTTAGGTAGGCAGTATTTTCCCCCACATTAGGTTGTAATTCCCCCACATTAGGTAGGCAGTATGTTCCCCCACAGTAGGTAGGCAGTATACTTCCCCCATATTAGGTTGTAGTTCCCCCATATTAAGTTGGCAGTATGTTCCCCCACATTAGGTTGCAGTTCCCCCACATTAGGTAGGCAGTTTAGTTCCCCCACATTAGGTTGCAGTTCCCCCACATTAGGTTGCAGTTCCCCCACATTAGGTTGGCAGTATGTTCCCCCACATTAGGTTGCAGTTCCCCCACATTAGATTGCAGTTCCCCCACATTAGGTAGGCAGTATAGTTCCTCACATTAGGTTGCAGTTCCCCCACATTAGGTTGGCAGTATGTTCCCCCACATTAGGTTGCAGTTCTCCCATATTAGGTTGCAGTTCTCCCTCATTAGGTTGCAGTTCCCACATATTAGGTAGGCAGTATAGTTCCCCCACCTTAAGCTGCAGTTCCCCCACCTTAGGCTGCAGTTCCCCCACATTAGGTTGCAGTTCCCCCACAATAGGTTGCAGTTCCCCCATATGAGGTAGGCAATATAGTTACCCCACATTAGGTTGTAGTTCCCCCACATTTGGTAGGCAGTATAGTTCCCCCACATTAGGTTGTAGTTCCCCCACATTTGGTAGGCAATATAGTTCCCCCACATTGGGTTGTAGTTCCCCCACATTAGGTTGCAGTTCCCCCACATTAGGTTGGCAGTATGTTCTCCACATTAGGTTGTAGTTCCCCCACATTAGTTTGGCATTATGTTCCCCCACATCAGGTTGCAGTTCCCCCAAAATAAGGTTGCCATTATGTTCCCCCACATTAGGTTGCAGTTCCCCCACATTAGGTTGTCAGTATGTTCCCCCACATAAGGTTGTAGTCCCCCCACATTAGGTGCAGTATAGTTCCCCCACAGACATACAGCCTTCAGCCATATACAGTGTATGGCTGGAGGCTGTATGTCTGTGTACTGCCTCGCAGTGCTCCGTCCACCGCTCCTCCGGTCAGGGGTCACGACCTACTACTATGGCCTATAGGCCATAGCAGTAGGTCCGTGGACCGGAGGAGCGGTGGTTGGAGCACCGAAGCTGAAGTGTAGCTGGTCACTTACCATGCCGGCCGGCTGGTGCGCGTCCTCCTCGATGCTGCGATGCTCCGCTCCTCCATTCCTATGGGCGCGCGCACGGGAAGTAAAATGGTGAACTGAGTAAACGTAAAAAATAAAGTCCAAAAATGCAGCTTTTTTGTCACATTTTATTCCCAAAAAAATTTATAAAAAATTGTTTAAAAGTTTTATATATGCAAATCAATAAAAACTACAGATGACGGCACAAAAAATAAGCCCTCATACCTCCCTATATACGGAAAAATGGAAAAGATATAGGTGGTCAATTTTAGATTACCGATTTTGTACAAAAAGTTTTAGATTTTTTTTAAGCGGTACAAAAATATAAAAGTATCTAGCCATGGGTATCATTTTTATCATATTGACCCACAGAATAGAGAACACATGTAATTTCTACCCTAAAGTGTACAGTGTGAAAACGAAACACTCCAAATTGTGCAAAATTGAGGTTTTCATTTAAATTTCCTCCCCCCCAAAAAAAATTTTTGGGGTTCGCTGTACATTTTATGCTAAAATGAGAGGTTTCATTACAAAGTAAAATTGGTCATGCAAAAAAGCCCTTATATGGGTCTGTAGATGGAAATATAAAAGAGATATGGATTTTAAAAGGCGAGGAGGAAAAATGAAAATGCAAAAATAAAATCGGCCTGGTCCTTAAGGCGAAAATGGGCTTTAACAGTCTCCTCTGACCTCCCCTTGTTACCTGTATTAATGGCACCTGTTTGACCTTGTCATCAGTATAAAAGACACCTGTCCACAACCTCAAACAGTCACACTCCAAACTCCACAATGGCCAAGACCAAAGAGCTGTTGTTGTAGACCTGCAACAGGCTAGGAAGACTGAATCTGCAATAGGCAAGCAGCTTGGTGTGAAGAAATCAACTGTGTGAGCAATTATGAGAAAATGGAAGACATACAAGACCACTGATAATCTCCCTTGATCTGGAGCTCCACGCAAGATCTCACCCCGTGGTGTCAAAATTATCACAAGAAAGGTGAGCAAAAATCACAGAACTACACGGGGGACCTAGTGAATGACCTGCAGAGAGCTGGGACCAAAGTAACAAAGGCTACCATCAGTCAGTAGCACACTATGCCGCCAGGGACTCAAATCATGCAGTGCCAGACATGTCCCCTGCTTAAGCCAGTACATGTCCGGGCCAGTCTGAAGTTTGCTAGAGAGCATTTGGATGATCCAGAAGAGTATTGGGAGAATGTCATATGGTCAGATGAAACCAAAGTAGTACTTTTTGGTAAAAACTGAAATAATGCTGAGTTGCATCCAAAGAACACTATACCTACTGTGAACCATGGGGGTGGAAACATCATGATTTAGGGCTTTTTTTCTGCTATTTTTGTCTGCTAAGGGACCAGGACGACTGATCTGTGGAAAGAAAAGAATGATTGGGGCGTATTGTGAGATTTTGAGTGAAAACCTCCTTCCATCAGCAAAGGCATTGAAGATGAAACGTGGCTGGGTCTTTCAGCATGACAATGATCCCAAACACACCGCCCCGGCAACGAAGGAGTGGCTGTGTAAGAAGCATTTCAAGGTCCTGGAGTGGCCTAGTCAGTCTCCAGATCTCAACCCCAACTCCCACTTTTGGAGGGAGTTGAAAGTCCGGAGAGAAAGTAGCTGACAGCTCACCACTGCTAACTCCAATAACCTGTGCTCAGACTGTCCGGCAACGCTCCCAGGCCAAATAGCAAGGATACAACAAGACGAAATGTCCTGTCCAGCGCCGTATGAGTATAAAAATAAGGAGCTCTTTATTTTCGGATCACATGGATATACACAGGAGCAAACCCCAACGCGTTTCGGATCAGGCTGGATCCTTAGTCACATAGAGTTGAAAGTTCGTGTTGCCCAGCGACATCCCCAAAACATCACTGCTCTAGAGGACATCTGCATGGAGGAATGGGCCAAAATACCAGCAACAGTGTGTGAAAACCTTGTGAAGACTTACAGGAAACGTTTGACCTCTGTCATTGCCAACAAAGGGTATATAACAAAGTATTGAGATAAACTTTTTTTATTGACCAAATACTTAATTTCCACCATAATTTGCAAATAAATTCTTTTAAAAAATCTGACAATGTGATTTTATGATAAGTATACCTCTCATAGTTGAGGTATACTTGTGATGAAAATTACAGCCCGCTCTGATCTTCTTAAGTGGGAGAACTTGCACAGTTGGGTGCTGACTAAATACTTTTTTGTCCCACTGTATATATATACACACACACACAAGCACACACTCTTAACAAGATAAATAAACATTTATTTGCTTCTGTAAAACAGGTAGATCATTATCGGTTGGTGTAGTACAGTGTTATCTTTAGACAGGTGAAGTTACAAAAAGGTTTCCACTGGAAGCAATGTGCTATTTTAACCTTTTGTATTCCTAGTGCAGCTGTACAAATAACTGTATAAAAAGTGTTAATGCATGTACAAAATACACAGTAGTCAACTCATGTGCAAGTTAAGCTTATCTACTTACTTTACTTACTTATCTGTATTTATAAAGCTAAAATAAAATGTTGTATTTACGGTTCCCATATGGGAAACAATATCCTGTTTACAGATAATGGGATTTGATAGCATTTTTGCCTCTCAATAGGCTGACCTCACAGTAATCAAATATAACAGTCAAGTAAATGCATCCTTAGCAACATGTTATACTGTGTTCTGCACTGCATCACATTATAGAGATAATAGTGCATTAACCAATTAACAACCCATGTCGTGTATACACGTTATGGGGCCGGTAATGAGCTGTAGAGCGTGCTCCTGGCTCAAAGCTGACCACCAGAGACCATTTAAATCTCCTTTTAGATGCCACATCTACGGGGAGATTAAAATGGTCCCTAGTGGTCTAGTGGGGTGCAACACCCTATGCCCCCCCCCCCCCTGCAGTGCAGGAGGGCAATCCACTCAACTTTCATGGGTGATAAAGCCTGTCTACAGCAGGAACTAGTGCAGCACAGATTACGCAGTTCAATAGAACTGCATTGATCTGTAAGAGAAATCTAATGATTCCTCCTTAAAGGGGTACTTCACTGGAGAATTTAAAAAAAATAAAAATAAACTGGTGTCAGAAAATTAAACAGATTTGTAAATTACTTCTATTTAAAATCTTAATCCTTTACGTGTACGCCATTGACCATGTGGTTTAGCTAACCTAATATTTTAATAGTTCGGACATTTACGCATGCGGCGATACCACAAATGATTATTTTTGTTCTTTATTACATTATTTTATTTTAAAAAATGGGAGGCTAAAACATGCAATCTTATAATTGCATACACTGATCAGTGTTATGCCATTGCAAAGCACTGATCAGTGTAACCGGCGATCTGCTGCTCTAGCCTGCTGCGCAGGCATGGAGCAGTACATCACCGATCAGACAACGGGGAGGCAGGTGTGGACCCCCCTGTCGTCCGGTAAGCTGATCGGGACATCGCGATTTTGTCGCGATAGTCCCAATCAGCTCTGATGGGATTCTTTTACTTTCACTTTAGACACCGCAATCAACTTTGATCGCGGCATCTGAAGGGTAGCAACCGAGACCCAACGGGTTTAACCCGTTCTCCGCTGGTGAGAACAGTTTAAACCCGTTAAACTGGACCAGAGTGTACAGGTACACCATGAGTCCTTAAGGACTTAGGGCGAACCTGTACGCCCTGAGTCCGCTCCCATTCTATAACGTGGGGCCACAGTGTGTGGTGGGTCGGGCCAGGCCTCTAAAACAGCCGGGACCTGTAGCTAATAGCGCGCGGCACTGATCGTGGTGCCGCGTGCTATTAACCCTTTAGACGTGGTGTTCAAAGTTGATCGCCGTGTCTAAAGTGAAAGTAAAACTCTGACGGTTAGCTCAGGGGGCTGTTTGGGACCGCCACAATGAAATCGCGGTGTCCTGAACAGCTGTAGGACAGCAGGAGGGTCCCCTACCTTCCTCGTCGCTCTCCAATCGCCGAATGACTGCTGATATCCAGGCATGAACAGTCAAGTAGCAGAATAATTGATCAATGGTTTCCTATGAGTAACCATTGATCAATGTAAAAGATCAGTTCGAGCAGTGTTATAGCCTATGGGAGCTCCCTAATAAAAGTTTGAATCACCCCCTTTTCCCAAATAAAAAAAAAACTGTGTAAATAAAAATAAACATATGGGGTATCGCCGCATGCGGAAATGTCCGAATTATAAAAATATATTGTTAATTAACCCCTTAACAACCACGGACGTATATTTACATTCTGTGGCCGCTCCCGATCTGTGAAACGCGCTCAGAAGCTGAGCGTGCTTATTATCTGCGAGATCCCGGTTGCTATCAGCAACCGGGACCTGAGGCTAATACCGAACATCGCCGATGGGGCTGATATCCGGTATTAACCCTTTAGACGCCGCGATCAAAATTGATTGTGGAGTCTAAAACGGGAGAATACACTGCCGGTTAGCTCAGCGGAGCTGTTCTCGGTGAAATCGCGGCATCCCGGACAGCTGACAGGACAGCAGGAGGTGTCTTACCTTGCTCCCGGCTGTCCAATCGGCGTTTGATTGCTCCAAGCCTGAAATCCAGGCTTGAGCAATCAAGTGCAGATAACACTGATCAGTGCAATCCTATGGCAATGCATTGAACAGTGTAAGAGATCAGTGCTTGCAGTTTTATAGCCCCTAGAGAGGGCTATAACACTGCATAAAAAAAGTAAAAAAAGCTAATAAAAATCATAATCACCCCCCTTTTAAAAAAAGTGTGTAAATAAAAACAAACATATGTGGCATCGCCGCGTGCGTAAATGTCTGAACTATAGAAATATATCATCAATTAAACCACACGGTCAATGCCATATGGGCAAAAAAATTCCAAAGTCCAAAATAGAGTCTTTTTGGTCACTTTTTATCTAATAAAAAATGAATAAAAGCAAACAAAAAGTCCGATCAAAACAAAAATGGTACCAATAAAAACTTCAGATCATGACGCAAAAAATTAGCCCCTCATGCCGCCCAGTACGTGGAAAAATAAAAAAGTTATAGGTGCCAGAAAATGACAATTTTAAACGTATAAATTTTCGTGCATGTAATTATGATTTTTTCCAGAAGTACGACAAAATCAAACCTACATAAGTAGGGTATCATTTTAATCGTATGGACCTACAGAATAAAGATAAGGTGTAATTTATAGCGAAAAATGTACTGTGTAGAAACGGAAGCCCCCAAAATTTACAAAATGGCGTTTTTTCTTCAATTTTGTTGCATAATGATTTTTTTTTCCGTTTTACTGTATATTTATGGGTAAAATGACTGTCATTACAAAGAAGAATTGGTGGTGCAAAAAAAAAAAAAGCCATCATATGGATTTTTAGGTGCATTTTAGGTGCAAAATTGAAAGGGTTATGATTTTTAAAATGTAAGGAGGAAAAAAGGAAAGTGCAAAAACTGAAAAATACTTAGTCCTTAAGGGGTTAAGGATAAGGGATGCAGGGCGTATGCATACGCCCTGCATCTCCCAGAGGTTAAAGACCTTTTGTAATATGGTTGTTTACATTTTTTTGAATATTTAATAAAGAAAATAACCTCTCATTTCCCATTTTCAGTATAAAAATATGTAAACATAATAAAAATAAACATATTTGGTATTGCCATGTGCAGAATTGTCCAGACTGTTAAAATATAACATTATTTATCCCACATGGTGAATGGTGTAGGTGAAAAAAAAAAAAATACAAAACCCAGAACAATATTAAATAAAAAGCGATCAAAAAGTCTGATTAAGTACCAACATGTGACTAATAAAAACTACAGCTCACTGTGTGAAAAATATGCCCTCATACAGCCACGTATATGGAAAAACATAAACGTTTTTTGGGTCAAAAATGGCTATTCTAAAAAATTTCTAAAATCATTTTTAAAAGTTTTAAAGTAGAAAACCATGACCAAAACTATACAAATTGGGTATTGTTGTAATCGTGTCGACCTAAAGACCCAAATCTGCAAAACTGAAATTTCATTTCAATTTCACCTCACAAATATTTTTTTGTTATTGTTTTGGAGAATATGTTATAGAACAATTACGAAGTAATAACAAGGTCCCACAAATAAACAAGCTCTTATCTGAGTCTGTAGATAAAAAAAAATAAAGAAGGGTTTATTTAAATAGCTTAGGTGACCATTCAGTTGTTATTACAAATCATGAAGTAAATTACAATCATACATAGCATGACAGTACAATATACAGCACAGTTTCCCTAAGCTATGCACTGTACCACATGCTGCACTAACATTTGGCTCCATCACTCATTATAAAAGAAATAAAATAAAAAAACAACACATTGCAATCAGATCGGGACGGGTGTAGGATATATGGGGGTAGGGAAGGGCGGGCACAGGGCCAAACTACTCAATAAACATGTGGGGAGGTAGGGAAGTAGAGGGGCGTTAGTCCTTTTCTTCTTCGACGTCCGGATAGTCCAAGATGGAATAGTCTCTAAGCAGGCTGTGAATCAGCCTGCGGCAGTTCTGGACGGACATGTCCTCCCTGTTGAAGATAAGGCAGTTCCTGGCCAGCCATATAGTATCCTTAAAATAGTTGATAAGGCGCCAGGCCTCCTGGCTGGCCTCCACATCATGAACCCAAGCCAAAAGTCCATAAAGCATTGAATGGTACGATAGATTGTTCCTTGGTACCGAGTCTCTAAGTTCAAGTTCCAGGGCATTCAATAGACCCTATGCCAACTGCCACAATAATGCCAAAATACATGCATAGATGTTTCCTCCACATAGGGGCACCTAAGGCAGTACCTGGTTCTGCTCAGACCACGGGCATGCATGAATGACCTCAGAGAAAGTCCTCCCTTAACAGCCATCCACGACAAGTCCTTGTGTCTATTGGTTAGCCTTGCAAGAGCCACATTATCCTAAATAGTCTCTGCAATGGCCTTAGGAAGCCATGGCATGAGCTACAACAAGTTCTTACCTCTGATGAGCTTGTAAACAGTCTTAGGCTTCCACAGCTTGAGCTTGAGTCCCTCCAGTCAGTTGGTGTTCCCTTATGAACCTAACAACATCCCCTTGGAACCAAGAAGTTTACCAGTTGTAAGGGATGGAGTCGTCCCACTTGTCCCAGCTCTAGAGGAGTCCCTTCTAGAGGAGCAAGAGAAGCAGGCGAGACATGGACCTTACCACAGGGCCTTTCTTTTCCACCAGAGTCCTATGCACGTTGACACATGCAAAAGAAGCCCAAAGCATAGTGGGGATATTGTGGACACCCTTCCCACCCTTGCCAGGCTCCTTGTACATCAAAGTCCACTTAACTCTGTCCATTTTGCCCCAAATGAAGCAAAACACAGTCTGGGTAATGGCTCTGCAAACAATTGTATGAGGGGTAGGCCTGTGTGGTGTATTGTAGCGCAGGCAAAACTTCCCTCCTCAGGACAAGTGTTTTGCCCTCAATCAAGATGTCTGGTACTCCAAAGTGCAATCTTTGGGGGGACATGGCTTGCCCCGGTCTGAGATGGCGGCGTGTTGAGGAAGCTCCGGTCACCCAGAGGCCACTACCACACTTCATTTGCTCCCACCACTGCTGTTCTGATGCCGAGGGGTACCCGACGACGGAAGAAGCTGCCGCCCGTCTGCCTGACCCCTCAGACTTCTTCAAGATCAATTGCCCGTTACCTTATCAGGGCTCCTGCTTCGGCCCCGGCCTCCCCGCCTGCTTCACCAGGGCTTCAGCGTGCTATGTTCTCCCGGTCAGTGAGCGCTGCTGCACTGCGCACAGCTCTGGAGTTGGAGCCTTACTGTGCGCCGGGGGAAGAACATCCCGTCCTATCTTCAGTGCTCCCCTCCTGCTCCAGCCAGCGGAGATCTGAGTGAGGGGAGCGTGTGCTGCCAGCCTCCCTCCGCCTGCACTCCGGAGCGTGAAGAGTCTGCGCCCTGGCCGCCATCTTCTCCAGCTACTCCATCCTCTTCCGCATTGGTGAGTGGCGGTCCTGTCTCCCAGTGCCATGTGCCTGTCTTCCTCTCCTCCAGCCTGCCGGCGAGCCCTCAACATTGTCAGACCTCTTCCTCTATAGCTGCTGGGGTCGGGTCTGACACTGCTGCATTTAAAGTGACAGTGCCCCTTTATCCTGCCTCTCCTCTTGCTACCTCTACCAGCTGGGCTGCACTGTCTACCTCCCCTATGAGCCATCTGTTGGTGGCTTCTCCGGCCTTGACCACTCCTCTCCTGTGTTCTACTCCCGCTCCTGTGGCCTCCGACCCAGATCCTAACACCCCTGAGGTCGCTCACCTGGCCCCCCCGAAACCGCAGAGGGCCTTGACGACTCCCAGGATGCAGTCAAACTGTCATAAGAGTGCGGTCCCCCTCCCGCACTACTACCTTCCCGCCACAGACAGGTTGCACCCCCCTGACTGGGACACTGGTGCTGACTCTGCACTGGACTGCTCTGGAATTCCGGCCTCCATCCCACTATCCCCGGATCTCAGTTTGCTACTCTCTCAAATTTACACCAAGGAGGACTTTAAAGTCCTTATTGCCAAAGTCAGAGATGCCTGCAGGGCTGAGATAGCTGATATGCGTAAAGATCTCCTGCATGTCTCTGGTAGGGTGGACGACCTGGAAGGGGCCCATGACTCTACTAGATCCTACATTTCTGACCTGCATGCTACCATCGCTGCTCAGTCTGAATTTTTGGGAGACCTGCACTCTCATGTTGAGGACTTGGACAATAGGGGCCGGTCGTAATAATATTAGAATCCGTGGGCTCTCGGAGGCTACTAGGGACGAAGATCTACACGCTATGTTGGAGGCTATCTTTAAACAGGATCCTTGGTGAACCTGCTTCCCACTAAATCAAGCTGGATCGTGCTCATCAAGCCCTCTGACCTCGTCCCACCAATGGCCCCCCTCGGGATGTTATTTGGTGTGTGACAGATTTTCAATTGAAGGAGCGTATTATGGCTAAAGCACGCTCCCTGCGGATCTTCTACTTTGATGGGGCCCCTATCCAATTGTTTCAAGACCTCTCTTGGATCACCCTGCTTAAAAGGAAGATGTTGCAGCCCCTTTTGTCCATTCTACGCTCAGCTCAGATACCCTATAGATGGTCCTTCCCTTTTGCGCTTCAAGCTCGTAAGGATGGACGCTCTGCAGTTCTACGGTCCCATGCTGATGTGCCCGGGTTTTGTGCTACCCTTGACCTACCGATCCCGCAGCTTACGGATTGGGCCCTGACTCCTCCTCCCTCTCCTCTTCCAACTGTGTGAATCACCGTGGTTTGCCTTCCTCCGTTAATCCTCCCTGACTTTCTGAGCGACTCTCTAAGATGGCCTACTGTCTGTGTGGGGACTTGCTGAAGACCTTTCTTCTATTTTAGCGGGCTCTGGATGATTACCTGGTTCTGTGTTGGTGACGATTTCCATGACCTATTGCAAGTAGTGGTGGGTAGCGGTTATATCTTTGGCCTGGTCTCAGGGTGGAGCTTTTCTATCTGAACGTAGTCACTCTTTGATCCACTCTCCCCCCTGAGGCCTTGACAAACTCTGAAATGTTTTTGATTGCAAGTTTTTCTTACTGAGCAGTCTTAATTTGGCCTCTTCTCTGGCCTTAGAGCCATTGGTTTATCCATTATATTGTTGTTTTGTTGTACCTCCCCTGTTCTCCCCTCCCTTCCGTTTCTTGTTTCTCCTCCTTGTCTTGTTTCTTGCTCCTTTCTCCCTCTCTTGGTCTTTTTGGACTCTCTCTCTTTTTTCGTGGGTCCACACTCTTCCTCGGAGATTTCTCAGGTCCTTCTCCCTGATTCCACCACTCCTGCACTCCCATGTGATTCTGTGTAAGTACCTTTGTCACTTGCACTTTTCCTCATACACTCCCTCTCATGGCTAAGTGCGTTTCACTGAATGCTAAGGGTCTGAATTCCCCGACTAAGAGCTTAGATGCTGAGAAGGCCTTTGATAGGCTATGGTGGCCATTTATGTTTGCCACTTTGCAAAAATTGGGGATCTCTGGCAACTTTCTTGTCGCCCTCCGGGGTCTGTACTCTGCCCCTATGGCCTCTCTTAAGCTTCCGTCTGCCTCCTCTCCTACCTATACCCTGCAGAATGGGACCCGACAGGGATGTCCGTTATCCCCCCTGATTTTTGCTTTATGTACTGAGCCTTCAGCTGCCTTGATCCTGTTGTGTGGTAATAACTAAGTTATGAATTATGAATTATGGTCATAAAAATTATTAATTATGAAAAATTAAAAAATTTGAAAATTATTAAAAATCTCTAAATTATGACCTGGTGAATTGTAGACAAAGCTAATCAATACAATTCACATCTGAGTCTGACTATTTCCTCAGATATCAACAAGTTCTTTTGATGACGGGATGACATTAACGCTTAAGGATGTAGTTTTGCAATATACAGTAATACACAGGTATTATAAAGTATGCAGATTTATTGGTTATAAGATTATAAACATAAATGAGTAATAACCATAATGATATATGCAAATGAATATCAATTAGACATTAGTAAACAGTATAAGCTTGTTAATTGACTACATATAAGTAGAACAATACATGTGAGTAGTTAGTAACTTGTTACAATAAACAAAAGCCACTAGGTTAGAAATATCATATAAAAAGGTTACATATCACTCTATTCAGAGAAACCTCATGATATTAAGATAGGCAATATCTAATCATAGACATCAATATGGAATGCTAAATTCACTCCCCGCCCCCTTCTAACCACTACAAATCACATGACTCCATGAATGGGGAAATCCATCTAAGCAAATATACATGGAAGAACTATGATATACTTCCCACCATTCTGGACTATTTTTCTATACATGATCTTGGTAAGACATTAAAACAATTAGCAGAGATATATAATCTTGCTCTATATTTTAGGAGGAAGAATTTGAAACAAGTTTCCTGTATAGGAAATATATTTATAACACTTAGCTTGGCGAGTAGGAATTCTATCAATGTCTAAGCAATTATTTAATGCTTTGATAGATTATGAGTCTTGATTCTTCTGCAGATAGAATGAAGTCTCACAATATCCTAAAACTATAATCTCAATATCGAGATAATTAATTATTTTATTTAATTAATTTATTCGCCAATCTAAATGATATAATTCCATCCACTTTTTCCCAATTAGTCTTAATTAAATGGAATACAATTTTTGTGTCTCTTACCAAAACTTTGTAAGAACCTTACTTCTGCTCTGAGGAACACTGAACGGTCCATCTCATCATCAGGGACAGCCATTGGATCGGTCCCGTGTGATCAGTCCGGCATCTGGGATCTCACATGGCTTTCATGGCTTCCATCTTGTGGAACTCTTTCAGTGGAAGACCTCTTTGTCTTTGTCTGTCCTTTTCAGCCTATAGTCTACAGTTCAGACTACAGCTCACAGTACAGAGTTCAGTTCAGACTTCAGTATCAGCTTGCAGTATCAGTTACTAACGTCTGGTTTACCAGACTTTTTAATTAGTTAGACACACCCTCCTAAATTGGAATTCCCCAATGAATGTAGGTTGGGCGTGTACATATGGTAATGACTATGACATCACTATATTACCCAGAATGCATTGAGCACATCACCCATAATGCCTTTCCTGAGTTGTAATGTCACCTACCCATCCACTAGGGGTTGCTATTGCCTAAGCAATTAGCATCATTACCATTAAAGGTTACTTGTCAATAATTGGTCTTAAACCAACATTCCTCACTTGAAACATGGAGCACTAGATTATGGAGCACTAGATTATCAAACAGAGATTACTTTTGACATCTATAAGTAATCAAACCCTGGATTCTCATAGACATAGAGTCTCCAATTAGACATCCTGATTTATTGGAAAGATAAGAGTCATGGAGGTCCCCAACACAGATGTGTGAGTGTTTAGAGAATGTAACTTAGGTCTTATCCCAAACAGCCATAAATGAGCTAAGTAGACATCTAAGTATTCTACTCCCAGAATGGCATTTGCATAGGAGAACTTAGAATTATTGTGGTCTTATTTAGAACATACACAAAATGGCTGGCATCATGCTATTTTGCTATGAAACATATTAAAACATAGAGGGACATTTATCAATGTTTGCTTATGTATTCTTTTTTTTTTGTAATTTTTTCCTTACTTTTTTTTTTGCTTATGTGTGACTTATTTATCAACTGGTTTCAGCCTGTTGATAATTTTCTTTCACGTAAGCAATTTTTCCTTTTTTCCTTTGGTAGTAGCTTTTTCTGCTCCATGTTTGAGCTGGAGTAAATTTAGTCAATTTTTCACCTTGTTGCGACTTTTTTTTTGCGCAGTTGCGACTTTCGCAGTTGATAAATACCCGACTAAAGCAAATCCATTTTGAAAAATTTACTACGTATGCAAGTTTGAATTTTCTTGCTTTTCTTGTGCTTCATGCAAATTGTCGCACGAAAACACACGTAGTCGCAGTTGCGACAATTTTGCGACAATTATAGTAAAGAAAACCTGACTAAACCCATTGATAAATGTCCATCATAGTGATTAATTTTTGGGGTGTAATTAGCACGACAATCCAGGGGGGAACATTTCTGGAGTTTTTCTACACGGAGGGGAATTTAAGCTTTGTCTTTTTGCTGATCATATTTACTCACCCTTACTAATCCTCTAATCTCTCTTCCCTCCCTGTATAAATTGCTGCATGACTTTGGTAGGGTCTCTGGTTACAAGGTCAATCTCTCTAAGTCTTTGGCTATGCCTCTCAATCTCCCTCCTCCTCTGTCTTCTCTGTTGCAAGCTGATTATTCTTTTCGTTGGTACTACGTTCTTTCCAATCGGCTATTTTCCAGTTTATTTGGGATGGGAGATGCCACAGACTCCCGATATCTGTGATGATGGCCAGCTGGTCGCTAGGGGGCCTGGGTGTTCCTGACGTTAACAAACACTACTGGGCGGCTCACCTCCGCCATCTGGCGGCCTGGTCCACGTATCGCGCCTATAGTAAATGGATAGAGCTGGAAAAACTGTGGTTGGCCCCTGTCCATCCTAACTTTTTCCTATGGACTGCTCCCCTTCCCTCTCTGGATTGCCCCCTTCTAGGTCCAATGTCTTTTTCTCGCTATGTCTGGTCCTATCGCTTCAGACGTTTTGGCCTTCTTTCCTCTTTTTCTCCCCTACAATCATTCTTATATCATCCTGACTTTCAACCTGGCCTGTCCTCTGACATGGTGAGGGAATGGGGGTCTCGAAATCTCTTCTGTTGGGGGGACCTTGTTGATCCTCATATGAGGGTTCTCTCCTCCTTTGAACAATTGGTATCTCGCTGGGGCTTAGGGGCTTCTGAGGGCACTCCCTATGCTCAACTTCGTCTTTACTTCCTTTCTAAGCAACCCTCCCTAACTGTGTCTCTGCCAATGGGTTTGCAGTGGGGGGGGGGGGGGGGAACCTTTACAACGGGGGCTCCTTTCTAGTATCTACTCCTTGCTAGAGATGTCGCAAATTGTTTGCCGGCAAACAGTTCCCGGCGAATTTAGCATGCTCATGTTCGCATCGCCGGGCGAACATATGTGAAGTTCGATCCGCCCCCTATACTTTAACATTGCAGTAAACTTTGACCCTGTGAGTCAGAGTCAACAGACACATTACAGCCAATCAGCAGCAGTCCCTCCCTTCCAGACCCTCCTACCTCTTGCACGGATGCCATTTTACCCTCATTCAGCATGCTGCAGGCTTAGGAAGTGGAGGGTCAGAGAAGCTGCTCCTGCTGTATAGGGAAAGCGATAGCTAGGTTGCTGCTAGGTGGTGTATTCAGGGACCAGTTTACTTCTAAAGCACTAGTGTAACATCTACTTTAACGACAGCACCCAAAAAAGCCCTTTTTAGGGCTGAAAGATATCAGTCCGTGTGTCTTGCAACAGCTGGAGGCACCCTGGTTGGGAGGGAACCGCTGGTTAAAAGGGGTACTCCAGAATCAAACTTAAGTTCCTTCAAGCAACTAACTACTACAGTATTCAAAGGGCTGAAAGATATCAGTCCGTGTGTTTTGCAACAGCTGGAGGCACCCTGGTTGGGGACCACTGCTTAAAAGGGGAACTCTGCTGGCAAGCTTTTTTTCTTTAAAGCAACTAACTACTACAGTATTCAAAGGGCTGAAATATATCAGTTCGTGTATTTTGCAACAGCTGGAGGCACCCTGGTTGGGGACCACTGCATAAAAGGGGAACTCTGCTGGCAAGCTTTTTTTCTTTAACCCCTTAAGGACCAATACAAATAAAGCTGTATGCCCCTGAAAGACCAGGCCTGTTTTTTCAAATTGGAGATGTCTGTCTTTATTAGAGAATAACTCTGGTAACGTTTTGCCAATCACGATAATTCTGACACTGTTTTTTTGTCACAAGTTGTCCTTCATGTACATAGTAAAAGTAAGCCGATATCATTTGTAGTTTTTTTTTACAATGCAAAAAATCATGAAATTTTTACAAAAAATTACGATTTTTTGCTATTTTAACACTAATAGGTTGCATATATTTATACATACTGACCAAATAGTTTATGAAACTTATACTTTTAGATGTCTACTTTATTTTGACATCATTTTTTTGTTTTTCATTAACATTTTAAATTCGTTAGAAGCCTAACAATTTAACTTGAAATTTAGAAAATTTGAAAAGTACATCTTTTTTTGTGTGCTATGCAAGGTTTGCAGAAATTAAAAGGTAGTAGAACATAGGACCACCCCCCCAAATGACCCCATTTTAAAAACTAGACCCCTCAAGGTATTCGCTAGGGGGTACAGTGAGTATTTTAACACCATAGTTTTTTGGCAGGAATTATTACAAAGTCAGTGTTAAAATTTCGAAATTTGCAATTTTTCACAAATGCATCATTTGGGGGGCATATTTTTTGTACATCACTTCTGATATTGAAAGAAATGCACCCTACATTTTATTTAGCTGCTTGTCCCATGTTAGGAAATACCCCCGCTTTGGCCATATATGGTTCCTTGGCCGCGTGGTAGGACTCAGAAGGAGAGGAGCGCCATTTGGCTTTCAGGGCAGAACAGTACCCCCACCCCATTTATATACCGCACCTCTACAAGTTATTGGCTGCACCAGGGACCACTCTGATTGGTCCTTGGTCGTCTGGCAGTACAACGCGTCTGTCTGTGACAGTTAAGGCTCCTGATGGATATATCCACCATGTTGTGGGAATAAGCACCCGCTCATGGCGAATATATCCATCACTGCTGCGGCTGGGTAGCTCAGTATGTCCGCTCATGACTGCTGGCGGGAAATCCGCCGCTATGAGTGGACACACAAAGCTACCCAGCCGCAGCAGGGAGCTCATTACCGTGACTGCTGCATAATGTGTAGGATCACATATTAAATGCTGCAGATGTCCGCCAATGCGATCCTACACATTATGCATTTTTTTAAATTAGATTCATTTAATAAATGTATTTTTAATATATATATATATTTTTTTTTATTTATTTATTTATTTATTTTTTTACACTTTTATTACATATTTTTTTTTTTTTTACACTTTTATTTTATTTATTTATTTATTTATTTATTTATTTTTACACTTTTTAATGCTTTGGAATACTTAGTATTCCAAAGCATTGCAGTTATATGCTGCCTGCCAGTTTTCACTAGCAGGCAGCATATTAGGACGTGCCTCTGTCATAACACTTACAGCCCGCGGTCACTTCCGACCGCGGCTGTAAGGGTTAAAACTGCCGGGACCGAAGTTTACTTCGGTCCTGGCAGTGCAGCAGGGTCACGGCTGTGTGATACAGCCGAGTCCCTGCCGCGATCTCGTAGGTGCACTGGGCAGCACCCACGAGAAGAATGGGTGCGGGAACGCCCACCAACCTGGACGTCTATACTCGTCGGTGGTCGTTATCGGGTTAAAGCAACTAACTACTACAGTATTCAAAGGGCTGAAATATATCAGTCCGTGTGTTTTGCAACAGCTGGAGGCACCCTGGTTGGGGACCACTGCTTAAAAGGGGAACTCCACTTTTGCTCATTGTCACACTAGTGCAAATCACATTTGGTGTGACATTTGTGCAAATAAAAAAATAAAAAAAAACTTTTTTGGCTGTTAAATAAAACCAGTCATCACTGTCAGTTCACGTCACAGTTGCCCGTTTTTTTACCTGCAGGGCAAATTGTGTCACCCTAGTGCAAATCACATTAGGTGTGACAGTTGTGCAAATTAAAAAAAACAAACTTTTTTGGCTGTTAAATAAAACCAGTCGTCACTGTCAGTTTACGTCACAGTTGCCAGTTTTTTTGCCTGCAGGGCAAATTGTGTCACCCTAGTGCAAATCACATTTGGTGTGACACTTAACCAAAAAAATGACAGGCAGAGGAAGGCTACCCCGCAGGGGCCGTCGTGGTGCTGGGATTCCCTTTGGCCCTAGAATGGCCAGTGTTCAGAGGCCACATACCCTGAACCCCCAAAGTTCTGAGGACTTAGTTTACTGGCTATCACAAGACACCCAATCTACTACAGCTTCCGCTCGGAACCTTGACGCACCATCCTTCTCCTCCTCTAGCTTAGCTTTGGGCACCTCTCATGCTACCACTTGCCTGCCTGCCACCACCACCAACACTAGCACCACAGCAGCTTTACTTGATCCGTCAGAGGAGTTATTTATACATCAGCTTGAAGACATGAATGATGCGCAACCATTATTGCCAGAGGATGTAGTTAACAGGGATATGTCTCAGTCAGGCAGCATTACACACATGGAGGTACGGTGTGATGATGATGTTGTACCCGCTGCTGCTTCCTTTCTTGAGGTGTCAGATAGCAGTGAAGGTGTTGATGATGACGATGTGTCCGTGGATGCCACGTGGGTGCCCGCTAGAAGAAAAGAAAAGGGGGAAAGTTCAGATGGGGAGACAAAGAGGAGGAGGAGACGAGTTGGAAGCAGGGGGAGGTCGTCGCAAGGAGCTAGTGGCACAGTCAGACAGCATGCATCGGCACCCGGGGTCAGCCAGACGGGACGCCAATCAACGCATGCTGTTGCCACCACCAGAATGCCGTCATCGCAGAGCTCAGCAGTGTGGCATTTTTTTTGTGTGTCTGCCTCTGACAACAGCGAGGCCATTTGCAACCTGTGCCAGAAGAAACTGAGTCGTGGGAAGTCCAACACCCACCTAGGCACAACTGCTTTGCGAAGGCACATGATGTCCCATCGCAAACGCCTATGGGATCAACCCGTCAGTACAAGCAGCACACAAAGTCAAAGCCACCATCCTCCTCCTGGTCCAGCAGCTTCAGCCAGGTCAACCACGGCTGCCTTCCTTGCCTCCTCTCAACCATCCGCCTCTCTGTTTCTCGCCTTGAGCAGTTCCTGCTCATCTGCCCACAGTCAGGTGTCTGTCAAGGAGATGTTTGAGCACAAGAAGCAAATGTCTCAAAGTCACCCCCTAGCCCGGCATCTGACTTGTTGGAACTGCTAGCCCGCCAGCTTTTACCATACAAGCTGGTGGAGTCTGAGGCCTTTAAAAAATTTGTAGCCATTGGGACACTGCAGTGGAAGGTACCCGGATGAAATTTTTTTGCACAAAAGGCAATCCCCAACCTTTACTCCATTGTGCAAAAGGAAATGATGGCATGTCTGGCACACAGTGTAGGGGCAAGGGTCCATCTGACCACTGATACCTGGTCTGCAAAGCATGGTCAGGGCAGGTATATCACCTATACTGCGCATTGGGTAAACCTGGTGACGGCTGCCAAGCATGGAATGCGTGGCTCTGCAGAGGAGTTGGTGACACCGCCACAACTTGGAGGCAGGCCTGCTGCCACCTCCTCTACTCCTCCTACTCCATCCTCTTCCATAACATCCTCGGTCGAGTCCTCTTCCACTGCTGCATCTTGCTCCACATCACCGGCACCCCCCAGCTCCCCAGGTGCTATTCCACATCCCGGATACGGCAGTGTCACGCCATCTTGGGGTTGACTTGCCTCAAAGCGGAGAGTCACACCGCACCAGCGCTCCTGTCGGCCCTGAACGCACAGGTGGACCAGTGGCTGACCCCGCACCAACTGGAGATCGGCAAGGTGGTTTGTGACAATGGAACAAATTTGTTGGCGGCATTGAGGTTGGGCAAGTTGACACATATGCCGTGCATGGCACATGTGTGTAATCGGATTGTACAACGCTTTGTGCTCAAGTACCCAGGCTTACAGGATGTCCTGAAGCAGTCCAGCTGATGGTGTGTGGCCATTTCAGGTGTTCCTACACGGCCATGGCGCACTTGATAGATATCCAGCGGCAAAACAACATGCCAGTGAGGCGCTTGATTTGCGACAGCCCGACACGTTGGAATTCAACACTCCTAATGTTCGACCGCCTGCTCCAACAAGAAAAAGCCGTCAACGAATATTTGTATGACCGGGGTGCTAGGACGTCATCTGCGGAGCTGGGAATTTTTTTTGCCACGTTACTGGAGGCTCATGCGCAATGCCTGTAGGCTCATGCGTTCTTTGGAGGAGGAGACAAACCTGGTCAGTCGCACCGAAGGCACCATCAGCGACATCATACCGTTTGTTTTCTTCCTGGAGCGTGCCCTGCGAAGAGTGCTGGATCAGGCAGTAGATGAGCGGGAAGAGGAAAAGTTGTGGACACCATCACCACCAGAAACAGCCTTATCAGCATCGCTTGCTGGATCTGCGGCAATGCTGGAAGAGGATTGTGAGGAAGAGGAGTCAGAGGAGGAATGTGGCTTTGAAGAGGAGGAGGAAGACCAACCACAGCAGGCATCCCAGGGTGCTCTTTGTCACCTATCTGGTTCCCGTGGTGTTGTACGTGGCTGGGGGGGGGGGGGAAGAAGATTATACCTTCCCTGACATCAATGAGTACGAGGAAGGGGACATGAGTAGCTCGGCATCCGTCCTTGTGCAAATGGAGTCTTTCATGCTGTCGTGCCTGTTGAGGGACCCTCGCATAAAAAGGATGAAGGAGAACGACCTGTACTGGGTGTCCACGCTACTAGACCCCCGGTATAAACATAAAGTGCCTGACATATTACTGCATTACAGCAAGGCGGAAAGGATTCAGCAGGTCCAAAATAAATTAAGAAGTATGCTGTACACATGGTATAAGGGTCATGTCACAGCACAACAGGGATCTAACAGGGGAAGAGGTGAAAGTAATCCTCCTCCTCCTCCCACGAACACGCTGGCAAGGACAGGATGCTTTACAGACATGCTGTTGATGGAGGACATGCAGAGCTTTTTAAGTCCTACGCATCGCCACAGCCACCGTCAGAGAACGACTTGACCGACAGGTAGCAGACTACCTGGCCTTAACCGCAGATATCGACACTCTGAGGAGAAATAAACCCCTTGACTACTGGGTGTGCCGGCTTGAGCTGTGGCCTGAGCTATCCCAATTTGCGCTCGAACTTCTGGCCTGTCCCGCTTCAAGTGTCCTGTCAGAAAGGACCTTCAGTGCAGCAGGAGGTATTGTCACTAAGAAGAGGAGTCGCCTTGGTCAAAAAAGTCTGGATTACCTCACCTTATTAAGATGAATGAGGGATGGATCCCGAAGGGACTGACACTGGGCGATACATTTGACTGAACAAGGCCTGATCAGATGAGCTGCCTTGGGCTAAAAATGGCCCACACGCTGCTGTATTTGAACTCTGAATGCCGGATGACTTGCGTGACTTATCCGCCACCAAGTAGGGTTCAAGCCGCATTGTTTTAGGGCACTTTCTGCATGGCGAAACAAACAGAAATTTTCTGGCCACTGGCCTACTGTAGCAGCGGCTGTGGCAATACCAAATTTTCATCCATGTGTACATGCCTAATTTTTCTGGCCTCTGCTGCTGCACTTGTTATGGTGCTGCAATTTTTCTGGCCGCTGCTACAGCTGCGACAATACCCAATTTTTCATCATCCATGTGTACATGCCTAATTTTTCTGGCCTCTGCTGCTGCACTTGTTATGGTGCTGCAATTTTTCTGGCCGCTGCTACAGCTGCGACAATACCAAATTTTCCAGCCAGGTGTACATGCCTAATTTTTCTCGCCACTGCTGCTGCACTTTTTCTGGTGCTGCAATTTTTCTGGCTGCTGCTACAGATGCGGCTGCGACAATACCACATTTTTCATCCATGTGTACATGCCTAATTTTTCTGGCCTCTGCTGCTGCACTTGTTATGGTGCTGCAATTATTCTGGCCGCTGCTACAGCTGCGACAATACCAAATTTTCTAGCCAGGTGTACATGCCTAATTTTTCTGGCCTCTGCTGCTGCACTTTTTCTGGTGCTGCAATTTTTCTGGCCGCTGCTACAGATGCGGCTGCGACAATACCAAATTTTTCATCCATGTGTACATGCCTAATTTTTCTGGCCTCTGCTGCTGCACTTGTTATGGTGCTGCAATTTTTCTGGCCGCTGCTACAGCTGTGGCTGCGACAATACCCAATTTTTCATCCATGTGTACTTGCCTAATTTTTCTGGCCTCTGCTGCTGCACTTGTTATGGTGCTGCAATTTTTCTGGGAACTGATACAGCTGCGACAATACCAAATTTTCCAGCCAGGTGTACATGCCTAATTTTTCTGGCCTCTGCTGCTGCACTTGTTATGGTGCTGCAATTTTTCTGGCTGCTGCTACAGATGCGGCTGCAACATTACCAAATTTTTCATCCATGTGTACATGCCTAATTTTTCTGGCCTCTGCTGCTGCACTTGTTATGGTGCTGCAATTTTTCTGGCTGCTGCTACAGCTGCGACAATACCAAATTTTCCAGCCAGGTGTACATGCCTAATTTTTCTGGCCTCTGCTGCTGCACTTTTTCTGGTGCTGCAATTTTTCTGGCCGCTGCTACAGATGCGGCTGCGACAATACCAAATTTTTCATCCATGTGTACATGCCAAATTTTTCTGGCCTCTGCTGCTGCACTTTTTCTGGTGCTGCAATTTTTCTGGCTGCTGCTACAGATGCGGCTGCGACAATGCCTAATTTTTCTGGCCTCTGCTGCTGCACTTGTTATGGTGCTGCAATTTTTCTGGCTGCTGCTACAGCTGCGACAATACCAAATTTTCCAGCCAGGTGTACATGCCTAATTTTTCTGGCCTCTGCTGCTGCACTTTTTCTGGTGCTGCAATTTTTCTGGCCGCTGCTACAGCTGTGGCTGCGACAATATCCAATTTTCCATCATCCATTTGTACATGCCTAATTTTTCTGGCCTCTGCTGGTGCACTTGTTATGGTGCTGCAATTTTTCTGGCCTCTGCTACAGCTGCGGCTGCGACAATACCCAATTTTTCATCCATGTGTACATGCCTAATTTTCCTGGTACTCTCTGCTGACATCTCTGTCCATTTTAACAAGTGGATATTAGATGTATGCTAAGGGTAGCATGGTGGCTCAGAGGTTAGCACTGCTGCCTTGCAGCGCTGGGGCCTTGGGTTCAAATCCCACTATGTGCTGCCTAATATGGGAGAATCTTATGTGCTGCCTAACATGGGGGAATCTATATGCTGCCTAAAGGGGGGATCTAACTATGTGATGGCTAAAGCATGTTATTCCAAACCATTTAGAAATAATAGGTGATTTATGCCCTTTATGGATTAAAACCAGACTCTGCATCAACTATGTAATTTTCCATGGGAGTTTTGCCATGGATCCCAGTCCAGCACGCCACAGTCCAGGTGTTAGTCCCCTTCAAACAACTTTTAAATCACTATTGTGCCCAGAAAGAGTCCTTGTGGGTTTTAAAATTCGCCTGCCTATTGAAGTCAATGGTGGTTCGCCCAGTTCGCAAACTTTTGCGGAAGTTCGCGTACCGAAAATGTTATGTTCGCGACAAATATTGAACATGCTTTAATAAAAATAAAAAAAGAGAGTATTTGCACTGTATTATTATACTTTGTTGAGGATTTCCAGAATGGAATTCACACTGAAAATTCTGTGAGATAAAAGCCTTAACTGGGAAAAAACATGCTGGCTGTGTACAGAATGAAACATGATGAATGTGTGCAAAAAAGAAGGTTGCAGCAGCACTCTTGGTCAAAAAACAGAGGCTCTTAGCGCACTTTTTGATCAAAACGTGTCCCCTATCTACAAAGCGGAGGTGGCTTCATTTCAGATGGGACCCTAACACTTATTCCACTCACCTCTGCTGGGGATATAGATTCTGACTGGGTGACATGCAGGATCCACTATAAAAAAAATTAAAAAAAAATAGCCAGCGAAAGCACCTAATACACGGGTGCACGCTTTCTGCCACCAGCTGATTTGAAAAAATTATTTTTCCACCGGAGTACTCCTTTAAGCTGTAGCGGAAAATCAATGAAGTCAATGTTATTTGCTACTGACTTTCCACAGTTGTGTAAACTCACAGCTGGAAACTTGTAGTAGATTTCAACCATGTAAACGCACCCTGAGAGACAGATACAACTGATACAAACTAATCCCTCAAACAATGGACATGTGATCTTTTCCAGAAGTTTCCTCTTATTTCTTGTTAAAATATAATTTTCTTTAGGGTAGGGTCACACAGGCCGTATTTTGCTGCATATTTGCCTCTCTGTTGAGGTCAACGGGTAGCAAAATCAGCTGCAGAAATTATGCAGCAAAATACGGTATGTGTGACCCTACCCTCAATGATCAGGCCCTTTTAAAGGGGTACTCCGGTGAAAACCTTTTTTCTTTTAAATCAACTGGTGGCAGAAAGTTAAACATATTTGTAAATTACTTCTATTAAAAAAATCTTAATCCTTCCAGTACTTATTAGCTGCTGAATGCTACAGAGGAAATTCCTTTCTTTTTCTAACACTGATGACATCACGAGCACAGTGCTCTCTGCAGACATCTCTGTCCATTTTAGCAACCATGCATAGCAGATGTATGCTAAGGGTAGCATGGTGGCTCAGTGGTTAGCACAGCTGCCAGTGCTGGGGACTTGGGTTCAAATCCCACTAAGGACAACAATAAGTAAAGCATTATTATAAAAACGTCAGCAGAGAGAACTGTGCTCGTGATGTCATCAGAGAGCATTCCAAAAAGAATAGAATTTCCTCTGTAGTATTCAGCAGCTAATAAGTACAGGAAGGATTAAAAAAATTTAATAGAAGTAATTTACAAATATGTTTAACTTTCTGCCACCAGTTGATTTAAAAGAAAAAAGGTTTTCACCGGAGTACCCCTTTAACAGGAGGCATAGACCTAACGTGAACCTTCCTTAAAGGGGTACTCCGGTGGAAAATATTTTATTTTCAATAAACTGGTGTCAGAAAGTTAAACAGATTTGTAAATTACAACTCCAACAATATGCACATGATCTGGCAGTGCTTAGACTCAAACACTTCTGAGGATTTTCCTGTTGGCATACAGAAACAACACAGCCTGTCTTTCTTTAGTGTCTTGTATATGGTAGGACACAGCATAAGCATTCATTCACATGAAGAGATTAGCTTGGAGCACTCACCTCACACACAAGGCTAGTAGCAGTGGAATGTCTTTATTCACATGGCAAGTGAAATGTACAGCAGGGAGGTAGGAAGGTGGAACAAAGGACGGGTGGGTTCAGCTGGTGGGCGACAGTCCGTGTCACGCTCTATGCGCTTCGTCAGGCCTCTCAAGGGCCCCCAGTAGCTTCACACATGCACACAATGGGGGGTATTTATCACTTTTGCCTGTTGACAGTTCTTTTTACCCTTTTTTTTTCACTTTGGTTTTTGCGGTCGTGAGCCAAATTTAACATTTGGCGCACGTTGTTTGGCGCCGAAATCAGCTGTTCACAGCGCCTTTTACACAGAACATACCGCCACAGAGGACAACATATTTTACCCTGTAGAGCAACCATTTCGGAGTCCCTTTTGCAGTATATCAGCAAGCGACATGAGTTATTTTCTTTTGTGGGTTTTTTTGTTGTTGTTTTTTTTTTTTTTTTTTTTGTTACCTTTAGTGCTTACCTTTCCTTAACGTGTGTGGCCATGTCCGATGCTGGCTCAAGGAAGGTGAAGGTCCCTCAGAGACAACCATGTCGCAGGATAGTAGTGCGCAGCCCCGGAGGAGTTGCTGCTTTCAGAAAACATTTTTTTTTTATGCATCTACATTTTCTGACATTGCTATGTATGTTTTCTATGTACAAAATTTCTTGGTGGTGAATTGCGACAAAAAAAACTAAAGGCGCAAATTATGAATTACTGACCAAAGCAAAAATCACACATAGGACCATGTGATTTTTGAGCATGTTTAAAAAAAAGACAGTGGAGAGAATGCGCCAAACTTTGGTACAAAAAGACACTGCACCAAATAATTACGCCAAAGTTACATAAAAAAACATAAATCTGTTGATAAATACCCCCAAAATTCCCCCAGCAGCCTCACACACACACAATGCCCCCAGCAGCCTCACACATGCACACAGTGCCCCCAGCAGCCTCACACATGCACACAGTGCCCCCAGCAGCCTCTCACACACACACACACACAAATCCCCCAGCAGCCTCTCTCTCACACACACACACACACACACACACACACAATAATGCCCCCAGCAGCCTCACACATGTACACAATGCCCCCAGCAGCCACACACACACACACACAATGCCCCCAGCAGCCACACAAACACACAATGCCCCCAGCAGCCTCACACACACAAACAGTGCCTCCAGCAGCCTCACACACAGTGTCTCCAGCCACCCACCCACTCACACCTTTTGCTCTCAGCCTCCCACCCAAATGCCTCCAGCCACCCACCCATGTTGCTTCCAGCCTCCTAGCACCATTGCCTTCATTCCTTCCGAAACTGCACCAAAGAATTACGCCAAAGTTACATTAAAAAAAACATAAATCCGTTGATAAATACCCCCAAAATTGCCCCAGCAGCCTCACACACACACACAATGCCCCCAGCAGCCTCACACATGCACACAGTGCCCCCAGCATCCTCTCTCTCTCACACACACACACACACACACACACACACACACAATGCCTCCAGCAGCCTCACACACACACTAGGGTTGCCACCTTTCCCTCAGAAAAATACCGGTCATGGGTGTGGCTATGTGGGGGTGGAGCTACAAAAGGGGAGGGGCCAGATTGCACAGGGGCTGAGGGATCAGGGGTTTAAGAAATGGCATGGGGGATGGGAGGGGGGTTTAAGAAATGGCACAGGGGATTGGAGGGATACAATATATATGTGGGGGGAATTTTCCTATATCGCACAAAAAAAATTCCATTTAGAGAATACCTACCAAAACCCTATTTATGCCAGCGGCGGCGGTAGTGGTGGTGCGCGACAGCAACGCTGGCTCTCTCTGATGACGAGTGACGTCCCCCTGCGCAACGTCAGATAAACAGGCTAATCAGACAGTATCACACATGACAGATTTAGATGCACAGGCTCAGCAGGCAGTATCGCACATGACAGGATTAGATACACAGGCTCATATCCCACAAGACAGATTTGGATATACAGGCTCAGCAGACAGTATCACACATGACAGGATTAGATACACAGGCTCAGCTCACAGTATCACACATGACAGGATTAGATACACAGGCTCAGCAGACAGTATCGCACATGACAGGATTAGATACACAGGCTCATATCCCACATGACAGATTTGGATATACAGGCTCAGCAGACAGTATCGCACATGACAGGATTAGATACAGAGCGCAGCAGATAGTTTCACACATTAAAACATTAAATCAGTGTTTCCCAACCAGGGTGCCTCCAGCTATTGCAAAACTACAACTCCCAGCATGCCCGGACAGCCAAAGGCTGTCTGGGCATGCTGGGAGTAATAGTTTTGCAACAGCTGGAGGCACCCTGGTTGGGAAACACTGCATTAAATACACAATTTTGCAGAGAGATCTCACCAGTCTCTTGTCTTCACTTTCTCCTTTCCCCGGGCGGCTCCAGGTTAAGGAATGTTCAGGGGTTGAGGAGGAATGGGGTGGGCAATTATTTATCCCATGGGGCCACATGAGAAACTAAAAATATTGTGGAGGGCCGGGTAGTTGTCCCCCAGATCAGGCAGCATAGTTGTCCCCCAGATTAGAAGCATAGTTGTCCCCCAGATTAGGAGCATAATTGTCCCCCAGATTAGGAGCATAGATGTCCCCCAGATTAGGAGCATAGTTGTCCCCCAGATTAGGAGCATAGTTGTCCCCCAGATTAGGAGCATAGTTGTCCCCCAGATTAGGCAGCATAGTTGTCCCCCAGATTAGGCAGCATAGTTGTCCCCCAGATTAGGCAGCATAGTTGTCCCCCAGATTAGGAGCATAGTTGTCCCCCAGATTAGGCAGCATAGTTGTCCCCCAGATTAGGCAGCATAGTTGTCCCCCAGATTAGGCAGCATAGTTGTCCCCCAGATTAGGCAGTTTACCCCCCCCCCCCTACACACGCACACACACACACATATATATACACAGACACATAGAGACACATACACAGACACATATATACAGACACATATATACACAGACACTCACCCGCCCTGCGCTGCAGAGGGAGACAGGATACAAGGCCTCTCCTCCTCTCCCCTCCCTGCTCTGCCTATGGAGGGTTGTAAGACTGCACGGCAGAGAGAAGGCGGGGGGAGGGGGGAGAGAGGAGACAGGAGGTCACGCCCCCTCCCCAGCACTGTACAGTCTCTTCCTGTCATCGCACGGAGCTCTCCCTGTCACAGGCTGCTGGTGTCAGACCTGGGCATTGTACGGCCGGTCATCAAAGCAGTGCTGTTCTGGGGATGCTGCTCCGTCCGCCCCTGTCAGTGAATGAAAAATACCGGCCATTGCATGGCCGGTATTTTTCATCCAAACTTACCGGCACAGCCCGGAATGTAGATGAAAATACCGGCTGTGCCGGTAAAATACCGGCAGGGTGGCAACCCTAACACACACACACACAATGCCACCAGCAGCCTCACACATGCACACAATGCCCCCAGCAGCCTCACACATGCACACAAATCCCCCAGCAGCCTCTCTCTCACACACACACAATGCCCCCAGCAGCCTCACACACACAATGCCCCCAGCAGCCTGACACATGTACACAATGCCCCCAGCAGCCTGACACTTGCATGTGGTAGCCCTTGGGGGGTGTATGGTAGTGGTGGTATGGTATCGGTATATGAGGGGTTAATGTTAACCCTATAGTTTGTGACGCCAGGCTGAGGGCTGGTATGCTGAGTCAATGCTCCGGCCTATCGCCGCTCTTCCCAGTAACGATAGGTGCATGAAATGACTGAAGGTCCACAAGGAGATTGAACTTGAACAACTTTACTTAAGTGCTTGCGATACATCCAAGGCACAGTAACAGTCTCATATAAACAGTCCTTATGTTGCTTAGTGACTGACAGTTGTTGCGGACCTTGCTATTTATACAGTCTCTGAATTTAGGGTAGATATTTGCAGATCCGTCCGGATTTAGGGGTATTGTTAGGTGCGGTGATGCTGCAGAGTGTCTGGGAATTGATACACTCTATATTTGGAATGATTCAGCCGTTGCCGCAAGGCTCGGGCCTAACTCACTGCGTTAGTTGCTGTACAGGTCCTTCTCGTTTGACAGCCCAGAAACAAGAGAGAGAGAAGATGGCCACCGCTTCCTTATATGGGCAGGGGGCGGAGCGAATCCGATTGGTCCGAACATCTGTCATTCACTATTACAGAGAGAAATGGGTTTGCTTACGTCACAGGGCCTCCAAAGGTCCTTAAGCAGAATACCATAGAGTTTACCTAGTCATGTGAACCGCAGGTCCTGCAACGCTATGGAACAGGTAATTAACTATTTATTTACATCTACACAACCATATTTACATTAACTTTGCATAAATTACTGGTCTATTAGTTGGAATAGAGGCGACAAGGGGTAAACTGCATTACAGGGATCCATACGTCCTAGGGACTCTGGCTATGGGGACCCACTCATACATAGGTACCGTATACGATGCGGTACCGGGATACCACATGCACACAATGCCCCCAGCAGCCTCACACATGCACACAGTGCCCCCAGCAGCCTCACACATGCACACACAATGCCCCCAGCAGTCTCACACATGCACACAATGCCCCCAGCAGCCTCACACATGAAGACAATGCCCCCAGCAGCCTCACACATGCACACAATGTCCCCAGCAGTCTCACACACGCACACACACAGTGCCTCCAGTAGCCTCACGCACACACACACATACAATGCCCCCAGCAGCCTCACAAACACACAATGCCCCCAGCAGCCTCACACACAGTGCCCTCATCAGCCTCACACACACACAATGCCCCCAGCAGCCTGACACATGCACACAATGCCCCCAGCAGCCTGACACCTGCACACAATGCCACCAGCAGCCTCACACATACACACAGTGCCCCCAGCAGCCTCAAACATGCACACAAACAATGCCCATAGCAGTCTCACACATGTATACAATGCTCCCAGCAGCCTCACACATGAAGACAATGCCCCCAGCAGCCTCAAACATGCACACAATGTCCCCAGCAGCCTCTCACACATGCACACACACAGTGCCTCCAGCAGCCTCACACACACACACACACACACACACAGTGCCTCCAGCAGCCTCACGCACACACACAATGCCCCCAGCAGCCTCACAAACACACAATGCCCCCAGCAGCCTCACACACACACAAACAGTGCCTCCAGCAGCCTCACACACAGTGCCTTCAGCCACCCACCCACTCACACCTTTTGCCCTCAGCCTCCCACCCAAATGCCTCCAGCCACCCACCCATGTTGCTTCCAGCCTCCTAGCACCATTGCCTTCATTCCTTCCGCCATTGCTTCCATTCACCCCCACCCCTGGTTCCATTCACCTCCCCATCCACCCTGCCACTGCTTCCATTCACCCCTCAGCCACCCACTGCTTCCATTCACCCTGCAGCCACCTATCCACCCCTGCCACTGATTCCATTTACCCGCAGCCACCCAACCACCCACCCCTGCTTCCATTCAACCCCCCCTGCTTCCATTCAACCCCCCCTGCCCCTGTTTGCATTCAACCCCCCCTGCTTCTGCCCCTGCACTTTCCCCTTCACTTGTGCCTGTTTTCATTAAAAATCCTGCTTCCATTCACCCCCCTGCTCCTGCCCCTCCTTCCATTCACCCCACCGCTCCTGTCCCTCCTTCCATTCAGCCCCCTGTTCCTGCTTCCATTCAGCCCCCTGTTCCTGCTTCCATTCAGCCCCCTGCTCCTGCTTCCATTCACCCCCTGCTCCTGCTTCCATTCAAACTTCCCATGCTTCTTCCCCTGCTTTCATTCAAACCCCCCTGCTCCTGCCCCTGCTATCATTCAAACCCCCCTGCTCCTGCCCCTGCTTTCATTTAAACCCCCCTGCTCCTGCCCCTGCTTTCATTCAAACCCCCCAATGCTTCTGCCCCTGCTTTCATTCAACCCCCCCCCCTGCTTCTATTCAACCCCCCAGCTTCTGACCCTGCTTTCATTCAACCCCCCCTGCTTCTGCCCCTGCTTCTATTTGTGGTGACTGGGTGAGGCAATAGTGTTACAGGGTCTGGTGGTATTAACCCTTGATTTGTCGTGACGCCAGGGTGTGGTTGTTTTCTCAATGAGGCCCTGCCGACAACCGGCCCAAAAACGGCAGGAAATAAATGGAATGTCCACAGCAGTATTTATGAGATAACTGGAACTTTTACTTAAACTTCTTATAGAACAGTCTTTACAGTTATGCAGTTTCTCTTGAGGTAACCGGGATGCATGATACCTCACAGGCTTTGCTGGGACTTGTAGTATTGAGATTTATGCAGACCACTGTGCTACTAATTATATGCTTTGAGTTGAATAGTAGTCACTAGGAATTGTAGATAGAGCTTGATAACTCACGTTTTTGTAGTGGTTGCAGGTTCCTTAGGCTTTGGCCCAGTTGAGATGAATTTAGTAGAAGCTGATTGTGCTTCTTTAGTGTCCAGGTCTCAAGAGAGAAGAGCAGGAACCAAGAGAGTGAATTTAGAGACTACAGCCCCTTATATACTAAGGAGGCTGGACTACAGCCCATTGGCTGACAAACCTGGAGGTCCTGAACCCAGGGAACTCTGGGTACATAACATGACCTAGGAAGTTCCTATACCATCTCTATGTACAATAGGTACAATACATTTATAATGCATTATATGAGGGAGTAATTAATAAGCAAGGGGGAACAGCCCTGCCGGAGAGCCCTGGGGAATGGAGTTACTCTAACTGAGGTGACTTAGGACAGGAACAGGACAAGGTCCTGTACCAGGACACCACAAACCCCCTTACTTAAAAAGAGTTGTCCTCGATGTAGGTCCCATTAGGGAGAGGAAAGGAATGACCATAGGGCTGGAGGCAGTCCTGAAGCATTAATCCAAATGTCCAAGTTCAGGCTGATGAGAAAATGATGAAAATTATATAGAGTCTCTGTGCATTTAGATAATGTCCATACATGCTCTAGAACTGATACACGAACAGGTTTAGCTAGAATTTATTCCCGAACAGGATATAACAGAATCACGGGAACTTATTTGCGAACAGGATGGTACTAGCACTTACTCACGAACAGGATGAACAGGATGGGATAAGTAATTTTCTCTTTAGAGCTTACTGAATTATTTTAGCAATACTAATTATCAGATTATTGGTGTTACTACTATGTTTATACCTTTGGTATCTTTACTTGACTTTAGTTTATTAGTTTATGCATCTAATGACTATGCATGAAATGACATTTAACTGACATGTAGATATTTGACTATGAAATCTCTGACTGATACTTGACATGAAGTATGTATACTGACTGTAATGCTTCTACATACTGAAATAAATCTCACTGTTACCTTTTTATTGACATACATTTGATATAATACCACATATTATTTCCATTTGTTATACACTGGTTGCAAATTGGGTTGCCTTAGGCTTTCTGCCCAATGCCTTAGCTACTAGGGTCTATTGGTACTACACACTTACCCCTAGGACTCTTGATCTGATAACAATTAAGCATACTGCTACCTTTCTGGATACGTGTATGCATTGGTCAAGTCCTGCAAAAAAAAAGTGTGGGAACTCAACCAAGATTTCTAATACCCCCCCCCCCAGTTTCCGCCAAAAAAAAAACAAAAAAAAAAAACAAGCTAAAACATGACATCCTGCACAGTTCCAGGATTATTACAGGCCACAGGCATACAGCTGCCTATGGAGTATAAGAGTGACACACTGTAACAAACCTCCTTGTCATGTAATCTCCTTACTACTGGGGTGACACACTGTAACAAACCTCCTCCTCATGTAATCACCTTACTACTGGGGTGACACACTATAACAAACCTCCTCCTCATGTAATCTCCTTACTACTGGGGTGACACACTGTAACAAACCCCCTCCTCATGTAATCTCCTTTCTACTGTGGTGACACACTGTAACAAACCTCCTCCTCATGTAATCACCTTGTACTGGGGTGACACACTGTAATAAACCTCCTCCCCATGTAATCTCTTTACTACTGGGGTAACACACTGTAAAAAAAACCCTCCTCATGTAATTACCCTACTACTGTGGTGACACACTGTAACAAATCTCCTTCCATGTAATTACCTTACTACAGGGGTGTCATGTCTCCTCCAGCTCAGCCCCGCCTCCTCCACAGCATCACACAGGTCCTTCAACCAAGATCTCTACTCAACAGCTAAGCTCCGCCCCCAAAATGTGATGGTGACATAATCACAGGTCCTACATCTCCAGCATCTAGCAGTCCAGGCCAGGGGAGGAGACGGAGGGAGGGTAAGAACAGGGAGGTCGGTCCTGCAGGACTAGTGTAACAGGGATATCGTTCCTCCTCTGGAAAAAGCAAAGGAACGGCGTTCCTGTGCATTTCTGCAGGACTCGAGCCCTGCGTGTATGTTTTTAGTTAGTTACAGGAATAGCTTCTGGCCAGGAAGAGCATCCTGAACATGTAAAGACAAAAGAACACATTAGTGCATGACATTTGTGCATAACAGTGGTATGGACTGATATAAAAAATGTTACAGTCCCTAAGACTCATTTTCTTGTTTGTTTGTGAGATATATCCATATACTTATTTTTTTTCTTATGAGTATAGGTTATAAGTTCTGTGTACTGGACTTTGAATATACACTAATAAAGTTTATGTACTGAATTATGTGTACACTGAATTTTATGAATGTGAAGTCAGTCTTGATATCTGATGGGTATTTTGATTAGGCGCTAGTGAAGGGTGGCGTTTCTTGTTACTCCCAGAGGAGCTGGGAGAGCACCTCTAAGTAAACATTACAACACCTATAAGGAATACATATATTATATATTTATATATTTTTCCCTTTACTTCTGTACAGGAATTACGTACAGGGATTTTGTACTAATGTACAGGAGTTTTATACTTCTGTACAGTAAAACCATTAACATTTTTGACTTTTTTTTGTAACCATACATTTTATTTGCTTGGAATACAAAGGTTACATATCAGCAGCACAACACTTAAGATATTCAGGTGACATTTACCTGCTGTTGGAGTGCAAAATTTTGTGCACAAAAATATAAATACATTAACGGTCATGTAAGGCTCTACCGTCCACCTACACTAAAGATAGAGTCCTGAATGAAAAACACAGCTATGCCGGGCACAAACTTACTAGGATCTCCTCAGGCAAGGAGTCTCTTGGCCAGGGGCCGGGCACAAACTTATGAAGTGGTTACGTTGCTTAATAGGTGAACTTCTGGGCATAGTCCGGCCAGGCACTTCATCTTGAACGGGTTACAAAACTGGAAAAAAATCTGTAACACAAGAGGGTACTAAAATACCACACAGTTAGTGATGAGCATAACACTTTAGAAATAGGATTTTCCCGACTCCCAACCTCGCCTATCAGCGTGCTTCCTACTCTGTGACATATAGCAAGGAGCACGAGGTTGGGATTCCCTCATGGGATTTACGGTAGTGTCCCAAGAAACATTTGTGAGCCGGGACTGTGCCACTGATGGGTTCACGCTCACAACAAGATTAATGGCAGCGGCTGAGGCCACTGGGACTACAGTTGGTGCCGGTTGGTCCGGCCTCACGTCCTTGGGTGGAGTAGGCCGTGGCGCATCAGTTGGTGCCTGCTGTTTAGGCCACACCTCCGACTCGGGAGTAGGCCTGGGCACATTCTCTGTTACAGATGATGAACTGGACCTTGACATGTGCTTAGGATCCATGATGGGCATCTTGTACACTTCCTCTTCACAGGCTGTCTCTGGCAACCTCATCGGCCGAATCCCGTGGGGATCTGCTTCCCAGTCGTCCGATGGAAAGTATGTGAAGGGTATCTGTGTTGGATTTTTGGACCTAGTTATGGCTGCAGCCTATTCACCCCACAGACACTTGACTGGGGTGTACTCTACAATCTCCCAACGCTCTAGGGAGTGGTATCTTCTGGGCAGGTAGTCCCGCTGAATGGCCCTTCTATTGACTAATATGGTCCCGCCATTCCGGCAGTCCTGGAGGGTACCAAAGCCTCTGGCTTTATCAAATTTGGCAACTGTGGCGCATCGGCGCTCTAAGGTTGGCTCACCCTCTTGAGGATAGTCCAGCATACGAATATCGAGCTTCCAGCTTTTTAGTGTCCCTCTGTTGCTCTGCCTGGACATCATAAGGGAGGCGTTTCGGCCCATATCTCTCTCTATGCTGGGCCCTTAACTTTTCAATGATGCCTCCCTGTGAGCCCTTTCTGCCTCAGCTGTGGGGACCGGTGGATGGGACTTCCCTGGCTGTGGAAGGACATGGTCCCGCATGTACTGTAGGAACGCAGGCTTGTCGCCGAACACCCACTGCTGAAGGGGGGGGGGTGACTGCGGGCATGCGGGTGCAGACTTCTGTGCTAGGGGTTCCCTGTCAGGGCTGGAGGAGGATGAAGGAGTAGAAAAAGCGTCTTTGGCCGGTGTACTTACATCTGACTCCTTGGTTGCAATCTCCGCCCAGGATCCCCAGGATCTGTGGTGAGGGGACAGTCTCACGGCGATGTAGGTCCTGAAGTCTGCGGGGATTCCCCTCTCGGGGTGGCTGGCCACTCATCGTCCTCTGGAAGTGGGGGCAGGTTGCAGGCCTCCTTGGCCCCAAGAGACAACTGTTGCAAGCAGTCAGCATGTTCTTGGAAAAGTTGCGCTGCGGCCACGGCAACTTTCCGCTGACTCGGTGCCATCTTAGGACTCTCCTCACATGTCTCGGTGGGCTCCGCCATCTCTGTACTCCTTGCTGCCTGTTCCAGACTGGAGAGGGCTGGCCGTGCGGTCTCTTTTATAAGAGGCTCCAACAAAATGCCGGCCGGCTGGAAGGACGTCATCAGTGCAGTGCTGTCCCCTGGCGAACACAAGCAGAAGATAACAGTTCCACTTTGGCATAGGAACAGCTACCCAGGGGCCGGACGCAGACCAGCACGGGACATTTTCGCGCATTTTTCAAGTAAGTCATTAACTCTTGCTGGTAGAGAAAGAAAGACAATCTTCACCTCCCCCCTTACTTTTTGTAACGCCCCAGCTAAGCACAATTTCAATAGTAATGTTCCGTACACTTCTGGGCGCAATTTTAATCGCTACTTGCGATACTTCTGGGCAGTTCATAAAACACATTCCTGCTTAGGGGGAGGACTATGGCTCTTGCAATAACGGTATACACCCGTTTTTCATTGCGGGTGGTCAGGGTAGCAAAGTTATTAAAGGCATACACCCGTATCCTGTTTGTTGGACGCCAAAAGAGTTGTGGTGACTGGGTGAGGCAATGGTGTAACAGAGTCTGGTGGTATTAACCCTTGATTTGTCGTGACACCAGGGTGCGGTTGTTTTCTGAATGAGGCCCTGCTGATAACCAGCCCAAAAATGGCAGGAAATAAATGGAATGTCCACAGCAGGATTTATGAGATAACTGGAACTTTTACTTAAACTTCATATAGAACAGTCTTTACAGTTATGCTGTTTCTCTTCAGGTAACCGGGATGCATGATACCTCACAGGCTATGCTGGGACTTGTAGTATTGAGATTTATGCAGACCACTGTGCTACTAATTATTTGCTTTGCGTTGAATAGTAGTCACTAGGAATTGTAGATAGAGCTTGAGAACTCACGTTTTTGTAGTGGCTGCAGGTTCCTTAGGTTTTGGCCTAGTTGAGATAAATTTAGTAGATGCTGATTGTACTTCTTTAGTGTCCAGGTCTCAAGAGAGAAGAGCAGGAACCAAGAGAGTGAATTTAGAGACTACAGCCCCTTATATACTAAGGAGGCTGGACTACAGCCCATTGGCTGACAAGCCTGGAGGTCCTGAACCCAGGGAACTCTGGGTACATCAGATGACAGTATCACATGACCTAGGAAGTTCCTAAACATTTATACCATCTCTATGTACATACTTAACAATAGGTACAATACATTTATAATGTATAATATGAGGGAGAAATTAATAAGCAAGGGGGAACAGCCCTGCAGGAGAGCCCTGGGGAATGGAGTGGCTCTAACTGAGGGGACAGAAACAGGACAAGGTCCCGTAATGGGCGCCCCCCCCCCCCCAGCTTCTGCCCCTGCTTTCATTCAACCCCCCCCTGCTCTTGCCCCTGCTTTCATTCAAACCCAAACCCCCCTGCTTCTGCCCCTCCTTTCCTTCAAACCCCCCTGCTTCTGCCCCTGCTTTCATTCAACCCCCCCCCCCCTGCTTCTGCCCGGCTTTCATTCAAACCCCCCTGCTTCTGCCCTGCTTTTATTCAACCCCCCTTCTTCTACCCCTGCTTTCATTCACCCCCCCCCCATGCTTCTGCCCCTGTTTCATTTAACCGCCCCCTTCTTTCATTCAACCCCCCCTACTTCTGCCCCTGCTTCTATTCAACCCCCCTGCTTCTGTCCCTGCTTTCATTCAAACCCCCTCTGCTCTTGCCCCTGCTTTCATTCAAACCCCCCCTGCTTCTGCCCCTGCTTCTATTCAACCCCCCTGCTTCTGTCCCTGCTTTCATTCAAACCCCATCTGCTCTTGCCCCTGCATTCATTCAACCCCTACTGCTTCTGCCCCTGTTTCATTCAACTGCCCCCTGCTTTCATTCAAACCCCCCTGCTTCTGCCGCTGTTTCTTTTCAACCCCCTGCTTTTGCCCCTGCTTTCATTCAAACTCCCCTGCTTCTGCCCCTGCTTACAATCAACCCCCCTGCCTCTGCCCCTTCTTTCATTCAACCCCCCTGCTTCTGCCCCTGTTTTCATTCAAACCCCCTGCTTTCATTCAAACCCTCCCTGTTTTCATTCAACCCCCCCTGCTTTCATTCAACCCCCCCCCCCTGCTTCTGCCCCTGCTTTCACCCCTGGTTTCACTCAAACCCCCTCCCTGCTTCTGTCCCTGCCCCTGCTTACAATTCAATCCCTTTCCCTTGTGCTGTTTTCATAAAAAATTCTCGCTCCCCAACCCCTCACCTGTGCACTGTAAGGTATGCGGGATGCCGGGGAAGCACCGCTGCAGTGACGTGGATGCTTCCCCGCCCGGCGTCCAGATGCAGGATCCTCTCTGGCGGAAGCACTCAGCACATGATGCTGACGCTTCCGCCAGGAGGTAAATTCAAATAAAAAAAAAGAAGTTTTCCCCTCCGGAGCCCGTGGTACCCCCGGCACTGCCGAACGGCACCCCGGTCGTGAATCACTGGTATAAATGTGATGTCCCAGTACGGGATATGCTCCTACAGTCCTGTCTGGTTGAGTCCCTGTACATCCTCAGGGTTCATCTGCAGTGTTCCCCCATTAAGTGTATAGGTTGTACATAAAGTGTAAAGGACCTTTGATATGGTCACATGGTTATTAGTCACGTGATAGTGGTTGTCATATGTTAAAGTCACATGATTTGTTACCCAAAGAGCACAAGGTGACGAATATCGAGCTTCCAGCTTTTTAGTGTCCCTCTGTTGCTCTGCCTGGACATCATAAGGGAGGCGTTTCGGCCCATATCTCTCTCTATGCTGGGCCCTTAACTTTTCAATGATGCCTCCCTGTGAGCCCTTTCTGCCTCAGCTGTGGGGACCGGTGGATGGGACTTCCCTGGCTGTGGAAGGACATGGTCCCGCATGTACTGTAGGAACGCAGGCTTGTCGCCGAACACCCACTGCTGAAGGGGGGGGGTGACTGCGGGCATGCGGGTGCAGACTTCTGTGCTAGGGGTTCCCTGTCAGGGCTGGAGGAGGATGAAGGAGTAGAAAAAGCGTCTTTGGCCGGTGTACTTACATCCGACTCCTTGGTTGCAATCTCCGCCCAGGATCCCCAGGATCTGTGGTGAGGGGACAGTCTCACGGCGATGCAGGTCCTGAAGTCTGCGGGGATTCCCCTCTCGGGGTGGCTGGCCACTCATCGTCCTCTGGAAGTGGGGGCAGGTTGCAGGCCTCCTTGGCCCCAAGAGACAACTGCTGCAAGCAGTCAGCATGTTCTTGGAAAAGTTGCGCTGCGGCCACGGCAACTTTCCGCTGACTCGGTGCCATCTTAGGACTCTCCTCACATGTCTCGGTGGGCTCCGCCATCTCTGTACTCCTTGCTGCCTGTTCCAGACTGGAGAGGGCTGGCCGTGCGGTCTCTTTTATAAGAGGCTCCAACAAAATGCCGGCCGGCTGGAAGGACGTCATCAGTGCAGTGCTGTCCCCTGGCGAACACAAGCAGAAGATAACAGTTCCACTTTGGCATAGGAACAGCTACCCAGGGGCCGGACGCAGACCAGCACGGGACATTTTCGCGCATTTTTCAAGTAAGTCATTAACTCTTGCTGGTAGAGAAAGAAAGACAATCTTCACCTCCCCCCTTACTTTTTGTAACGCCCCAGCTAAGCACAATTTCAATAGTAATGTTCCGTACACTTCTGGGCGCAATTTTAATCGCTACTTGCGATACTTCTGGGCAGTTCATAAAACACATTCCTGCTTAGGGGGAGGACTATGGCTCTTGCAATAACGGTATACACCTGTTTTTCATTGCGGGTGGTCAGGGTAGCAAAGTTATTAAAGGCATACACCCGTATCCTGTTTGTTGGACGCCAAAAGAGTTGTGGTGACTGGGTGAGGCAATGGTGTAACAGAGTCTGGTGGTATTAACCCTTGATTTGTCGTGACACCAGGGTGCGGTTGTTTTCTGAATGAGGCCCTGCTGATAACCAGCCCAAAAATGGCAGGAAATAAATGGAATGTCCACAGCAGGATTTATGAGATAACTGGAACTTTTACTTAAACTTCATATAGAACAGTCTTTACAGTTATGCTGTTTCTCTTCAGGTAACCGGGATGCATGATACCTCACGGGCTATGCTGGGACTTGTAGTATTGAGATTTATGCACTCAAACCCCCTCCCTGCTTCTGTCCCTGCCCCTGCTTACAATTCAATCCCCTTCCCTTGTGCTGTTTTCATAAAAAATTCTCGCTCCCCAACCCCTCACCTGTGCACTGTAAGGTATGCGGGATGCCGGGGAAGCACCGCTGCAGTGACGTGGATGCTTCCCCGCCCGGCGTCCAGATGCAGGATCCTCTCTGGCGGAAGCACTCAGCACATGATGCTGACGCTTCCGCCAGGAGGTAAATTCAAATTAAAAAAAAGAAGTTTTCCCCTCCGGAGCCCGTGGTACCCCCGGCACTGCCGAACGGCACCCCGGTCGTGAATCACTGGTATAAATGTGATGTCCCAGTACGGGATATGCTCCTACAGTCCTGTCTGGTTGAGTCCCTGTACATCCTCAGGGTTCATCTGCAGTGTTCCCCCATTAAGTGTATAGGTTGTACATAAAGTGTAAAGGACCTTTGATATGGTCACATGGTTATTAGTCACGTGATAGTGGTTGTCATATGTTAAAGTCACATGATTTGTTACCCAAAGAGCACAAGGTGACCAAATGACCCGCAGCTAGCCTATGGGCTACTTGCTCAGCCCCCTTATAAGAGGGGGAGGTACTACAATCACTCTCTTAGATCCTGAGGTCAAGTCCAGTCCAGAAGTCTCAGAACTAGTGTCCAGCACATCTGGAGCCCTCAAGCCTAAATTGCAGCCACAAGTCAGTAAGTCAAGTCATCTATGTCTGCTGTCCCTATATTCAGTCAAGTCAAGTCAATTATAACCAGCAAGGCTGTGTTAAAGTCTGTCAAGTCACTGCAAGTACCAGCAAGCTGCGAGGTCCCCCGTGTTATTGGTCCCCTCTCTGGGATCCTGGCCTAGCTGTAAAGACTGTACCATCTGTCTACCTCAGTAAAAGCTACCGTTAACCTAACTGGCCTTGGACTATTATTTGCCCTGCCTAACCTAGGACTAGAGGTGCTACCTTCAGGTGGTTACATGCGTCAAGAACATTAAGGGGTTAACACCATCTACTCCTGGGCAACACCATCTGCCCCTACATTTCACATGGCACCCTGACACCACAACTCTTTTTCGGGTGTTTGCCATAGCCATAAAGCCACAAGTCCTCCCCCCTAGTCTGAGTTTGAACTGTGTCCAAGAAAAGTCGTATGCCGATGCGAAAAAGCTTGCGCCAGAAAAGTGTACAGGACTTTGTTACTGTAATGTGTTTTTACTGGGCCGCTGATAAAGTAGAAAGGGAGGTGAAGAAAGTTTTGCTGCCTTCTGTTGGGAAGTCTGTGAAAGTTATACTGACAATGTGCAAAATCTGAACTGAAGCCATGTTACACGCAAAAATGTCTGCCGTTGTACCTGAAAGGGTTAACCAGTTGGTCATGAAGCACGTCAAAATGTCCCATGCTGGTCAACGTCCCACCCCTGGGCGTGGAAGTTAAGTTGCAGTTCCTAGTCCGAAGTGGAACTGTGAGGATCCGCCTCCTGTTGCCGGGGGATTGGAAGTCAATGCTGTGCTGATTACGTGTTTCCGTATTTTACTGGAGCCCGTTGCCGAGGGGATGAAAACAGGAAGTTCCCTGGGCGCAGCCGTTTTGCGAATCCCATTGGCTGCGTCCGGCTCCGCTAATTCTGTCCACTGCAGCACAGACTCTGTAGACACCAACAATGGCGAGAGAGCCGGAGATCGCAAGTAAGCCGCAGATACCAACGCTCGCAAGTCAGTCTCCGGTACCGGTGGTGAGTCACCCAGCAGTGTCCCCGGGTATTTGACATTATGTGGGGAATCGCCACCCGGGGTATATCAGTCAGGTCAGAATAAGCCGCTGCAGCACCTCCCCAAGCATCTTAAAGGGCCAGTACTCCCCAGGTTGCAGGGGGGCCCAGCTGTAAAAGGACCCTAATTAAAGCACAGGGGGATGGGAAGATTACATATGGCTACCTTCTCCGTCTCTTCTTGATGGAGCCAATCAAGGCACACAATAATCAGATCAGAAAGGCATCCTATGATGGAAATCCTGACTCTAAGGCTAGGTTCAGATTACGGAATTTCCGCCTGCAATCTTGCTTTGAAATTGCAGGCAGAAATTCCGCTTTCTAAAATGTATAGTGTAGTGAATGATTTTCCGTTCACAAATTCACACTTCGGAATTTGTGAATCGGAATTTGTGAACGGACAATCCGCTCGGAAATTTCCGTCTGAAGAAAGGCGGTACTCTTTCTTCAGGCGGAAATCCGCGCGGAACACATTGCAGTCTATTGGAGACTGCAGTGTCCCCGCGGTCCTAGCGCCGACTGATTCAGCCGGCGCTGGCCGCTCTCGGAATCTCCGGGTGGAAATTTTCTGCCTGGAGATTCCGTAGTCTGAACCTAGCCTAAAGGTGCAAACAAATGACTTGAAGGAAGTTGTTAAACTGATTCCAAACAGCGCAGGCCAAGACATTGAAAAGGCCTGTCAGTCTATCTATCCTTTCCATGACGTCTATGTCCAGCGGGTCAAGATGCTGGGAAATTCAAAGTTGAGTTCATCAAAAAGAATTACCCGACCCACTCTTGCAGCAACAGAGGTTTGGCCGGGTCCGCAGGTGTCTACAGATGTGCCCAGACGTACTCCTGTTGTTGAGGAGGTTTTGCCTGACCATCGGGCAACAATGCAAGTGCCCAGGCCTACTCTGGTTGCTTCAGAGGTTTGGCCTGACCGGTGGGCATCAACAAAAGTGCCTCGGCCTACTCCAGCTGTTCAGGAGGTTTGGCCGGCCCAACAGGCACCAACTGTCATTCCAACGGTGGCGCAAGCTGCTGCTGTACAAGTGATGGTCAGTGTGAGTCCAACCATCACCGAATCCCGCTTGTCCCACGTCTCGTGGAACACACATGTCAACCCCATGGAGGGGGCCCAGTCTCATGGTCCTAGGTATATGTCACAGCCTAGAAAGCAGTCTGACCGACAAGGTTGGAATGGAAGATTACCTACATAAAAGAAATGTCGTATGGTCGTATGACTAACTGATTATGTGTGCAAGCACAATTTTTGTTGTTCCAGGTTACCAAGCAACGTTTAAAGGGGTATTCCAGGCAAAAACTTTTTTTTATATATCAACTGGCTCCGGAAAGTTAAACAGATTTGTAAATTACTTCTATTAAAAAATCTTAATCCTTCCAATAGTTATTAGCTTCTGAAGTTGTCTGTCTAACTGCTCAATGATGATGTCACGTCACGGGAGCTGTGCATGATGGGAGAATATCCCTTGCATGATGGGAGAATATCCCCATAAGAGCTGGACAGCTCCCGGGACGTCAGTCATCAGAAAGCAGTTAGACAGAAAACAGAAACTCAACTTCAGAAGTTAATAACTATTGGAAGGATTAAGATTTTTTAATTGAAGTAATTTACAAATCTGTTTAACTTTCCGGAGCCAGTTGATATATAAAAAAAAGTTTTTGCCTGGAATACCCCTTTAAGCACAGTGCCTGACGAACTAGTCAAGAAGGTTTTGCAGTAACCAATTTTGTAATTGTTGTGCCCGGCTACGGCCGAGAGTCTCCTTCCAGAACCTGACAGAGCCTAAGCTCTTAGAACCTGAACTCTATAATCAGGGGCGGACACAGACAACAGAGGGCCCCTGTGCAAAGAATATGCCTGGGCCACCCCCCACACCCAGGTAATATGTTTGCTAGGTAAGCAGGTAGTACGTTTGCAAGTAGTAAATTAGGTAAGTAGAACATTCTCTAAGTAGGTAGGCAAGTAGTAAGTTTGCAAGTTATTAAGGCAGGTAGTAAGTTCAGTTGGTAGGAAGGCAAGTAAAAGGTTTGCCGCTAGGTAGGTAGGTTACCGTATATACTCGAGTATAAGCCGACCCGAATATAAGCCGAGGCCCCTAATTTCACCCCAAAATCCCAGGAAAAGTTATTGACTCGAGTATAAGCCTAGGGTGGGAAATACATCATCCCCCCCTGTCATCATCCAGACCCCCGTCATTAACACCCTCATCATCATCACCCTGTCATCATCACCCTGTCATCATCCCCCCTTCATCATCACCGCCTGTCATCATCCCCGCTTCATCATCCCACACACCCCCTTCATCATCCCCTTGTCATCATCCCCTTGTCATCATCCCACACACCCCCTTCATCATCCCCTTGTCATCATCCCCACCCCCCTTCATCATCCCCTTGTCATCATCCTATTGTCATCATCCTCTTGTCATCATCCCACACCCCCCCTTCATCATCCCCCTGTCATCATCCCACACACCCCTCCTTCATCATCCCCTTGTCATAATCCCCCCCCCTTCAACATCCCCTTGTCATCATCATCACCGCTTGTCAATGTCTGATACAGTGGTCCTCAACCTGCGGACCACCAGATGTTTCAAAACTACAACTCCCAGCAAGCCCGGGCAGCCATCGGCCGGTCTTGCTGGGAGTTGTAGTTTTGAAACCTCTGGAGGTCCGCAGGTTGAAGACCACTGCGGCCTTCGACATCATCCAGCCCCCTCTCACCCCCTTTAGTTCTGTACTCACCTCCGCTCGGCGCTGGTCCGGTGCTGCAGGACTGTCCGGTGGGGAGGTCGTCCGGTGGGATAGTGGTTCCAGGCTGCCATCTTCACCGGGGGGCCTCTTCTCCGCACTTCGGGCCCGGAACAGAGGCATTGCCTTGACGATGACGCGCAGGGACGTTGGTAATGAACGTACCTCTGCGTCGTCGTCAAGGCAACGTGACTATTCCGGGCCCGAAGCGCGGAGAAGAGGCCCCCCCGATGAAGATGGCAGCCCGGAACCACTATCCCACCGGACGACCTCCCCAACGGACAGTCCTGCAGCACCGGACCAGCGCCGAGCGGAGATGAGTACAGAACTAAAGGGGGTGAGAGGGGCTGGATGATGTCGAAGGCCGCAGTGGTCTTCAACCTGCGGACCTCCAGAGGTTTCAAAACTACAACTCCCAGCAAGCCCGGACAGCCGATGGCTGCCCGGGCTTGCTGGGAGTTGTAGTTTTGAAACCTCTGGAGGTCCGCAGGTTGAAGACCACTGAGGGCGGAGAGTTCACTCGAGTATAAGCCGAGGGGGGGTGTTTTCAGCAAGAGAAATCGTGCTGAAAAACTCGGCTTATACTCGAGTATATACAGTATACGTTTGTTAGGTAGGCAGGAAAAGCATTTGCTAGGTAGGTAATATGTTTGGTTGGTAGGTGGGTGGCCACGTTACATTTGGTAGGTAGGCCCTTAGTCCAGTGTTTTCCAAACAGGCTTTGGCTGTTTGGGCATGCTGGGAGTTGTAGTTTTGCAACAGCTGGAGGCACTCAGGTTGGGAAACACTGGACTAAGGGCCCAACTACCCACCAAAATGCCACCTTCTGCTGCAAAACTCTAACTTCCAGCTTAAGACTGTCCGAGCATGCTGGGAGTTGTAGTTTTGCAACAGATGGAGAGACAATGTTTCGAAAACACTGCCGTAGTTAGTGTTTCCCAACCTGGGGGCCTCCAGCTGTTGCAAAACTACAACTCCCAGCATGCCCGGACAGTCTTAAGCTGGGAGTTAGAGTTTTTCAACAGCTGGAGGCACCCAGGTTGGAAAACAATGGACTAAGGACCTACCTACCAAACCTGAGTGTCTCCAGCTGTTGCAGAACTATAACTCCCAGCATGCCTGGACAGCTAAAGACTGTCAGGGGAATGCTGGGAGTTGTAGTTTTGCAACAGCTGGAAGTCCCCAGGTTGGAAAATACTGACTAAGGCAGTGTTTTCAAAACAGTGTCTCTCCAGGTGGTCCAAAACTACAACTCCCAGCATTCCCGGACAGTCTCTAGCTGTCAAGGCATGCTGGAAGTTATAGTTTTGCAACAGCTGGAGGCACACTTATTTGTAAACACTGGTGTAACACTGGAGGCACACTGATTTGTAAAACTGGTGCTGAAACAATGATGACACTGAGCGCACCGTGATTCACTGACCAGCAGGAAAAGCAGAAGGCGGCGAACAGAGAACGGGACACCAATATTGGAGCAACGGGGGAGCATAGACAGTTCAGTTAGTTTCTTTTGGAATAATTTTCATCCCTGGCACAGTGGATAAAACTAAAATAAAATACTAAAAAAGCCAGCAAGTAGAAGTAAAACGTCCGTCTTTATTCAGGGTTTTTCCTTAAAAGCCTTCACGGCGGCAGACAAACCGTGAACATATCAAAAATATGAAATATTGCACAAACAGAGGGGGGTCCCAAGCATGGCTGACGTGTTTCTGATCTATCGATCCTTACTCATAGCCTGTAGATCCTCAAATGAGGCACCCTTATATACTCCAGGGCATTTCCCCATTCCCACAGGAAGGGGAGGGACAGGTCCACATCACATGTGTGCATGATTAAAACAAAAACATGGGACCAAACACAGATAAATTATTCGGAGACATATCAGTAATGTAATATTAAATCTGTTTTGCTATTTAGACCATGGGGTTGAATGCAATTCAAAAGATAAATCCACATGATTTCCCTATTGTGGAGGGATCGAATATGGTCACCTCCCCTTTTATTTAGGGTCACCTTCTCAATGCCTGAGAACCTGAGGGAAGTGGTGTCTGAATTATGATATATTAGAAAATGTTTAGATATGTTAGAAATGTTCAAGCTTAAAGGGCCAGCAGCATGTCTAATGTGCTTTTGCATGCGTTTTTTAAGGGACCTTTTGGTGGAACCCACATATGTTAAGTGATATTGTGTGCACATGATTTTATATAAAACAAAAGTGCTATCACAGTTTATAAAGTTGTGAATGACATGGCATTTGCCATCCACCGTACCTTCTATTTTCTGGCATTTTTCGGCAAAGGGACATACCACACGCCGCGATTTACCGCACTTGTGGAAGCCCTTGGTGCTAATCCACTGGGTGGTAACACGAGCCGTGTCCACCATACTGGGAACAAGGAGATTGGATAGAGTAGGTGCCCGCCTCGCTGCAAATCTCACACCTGACTTTATAATCTCCCCTACCGTGGGATCTGTTGATAGCAAAGGTAAGTGTTTTATTACAATGCGTTTGATGTCATTAAATTCTGGACTGTACGTGGTGACAAATGTTGGACAATCTTTTGATTCAGTTGGTTGCTTACCTGTAAAAAGGGTTTTTCGATCCATAGGATCCACTCTCGAACAAGCTTTTTTCAAGAGCCATCCAGGGTAACCTCGAGCCGCCAGGCGTGTGCATGCTGCATCAGCTTCCCTGCATCAGATAGTAGATTTTCATTTAAATTGATATACAGGCCCGTGTCCATACATACTACCGAGCCGCCTTTATGGGCGGATCGGATCATCAAATTTTTGTTTTTCTTGGGGCGTGTCCTGGCAGCGCATGGCGGCGGTCGCATAACTCTAGTGCTCCACTGCTAGTGTGGCCATGCAGCAACTACACAGCGATATTACCCTGTTATTTACTCTCACCTTCTCCCTGCTGTTATCCGGATGATGACCCGCAAGAAGAGCCCGCTGAAGCTCACGGCCTTCTTCCCTGCGGCGGAGGCCTCTCAAGATGGCGCGGCCACGTCTCCTCCTCACCGGGGCTCTCAAGCGGCTCAGTGCGACTCTGCTTCACCAGCCATCGGAGGTGCCTCTCCGGCCTCGTCCTCCTTCCAGAGCAGCAGTGACCCAGGTACCTCTCCGGGGATACCCCCTGAACTGCAGTTGGGGCGACCTCTATCTGTGCCCAGAGCACCGCAGGTGCGCTTGTCCCTGAAATCCCCTGTGCCCCAGGGGTCTGGGTCCTGTGCAACTTCTGCACAAGTTGGAATGTCTGCCGCACCCCTTACGGAGCAGACTATGAGAGGCCTGTTGACGGAGTTGAAAACTTTTATTCAGCTGGACTTAAGCTCGGCAGTCTCCAGCATACAGCGGGAGATCTCCTCCTTGGGGTCCCGAACTGCACATATAGAAACTAAGATGGCGGAGCTCACCTCCTCTCACAATGAGGTGGTTGATGCGACCAACTCCCTGGAGGATGAGGTTCTGGCGCTTAGACTGAAAATAGCCGATATGGAAGATAGGTCACGGCGCAATAACCTGAGGGTTAGAGGAGTCCCTGAAACAGTTAAAACTGAAGACCTTAACCCCTTCCTGACCGACTTCTTTACCCTCCTGTTGCCTCAAGCCTCCTCTCTGGACCTCCTCATGGATAGAGTTCACCGTCTCCCGAAGCTGAAGTCCCTACCTGCTACTGCTCCGAGAGATGTGATCCTCTGCCTCCACTTCTTCCACATCAAAGACCAACTGATGGTGGTTGCACGCTCTCCTCCTTCCCTGCCAGAGCGATTTGCAGAACTACAACTATATGCCAACTTATCTGCAGCGACCTTAGCGAGACGCAGGGAGTTCAGCACGGGCACGAGAATCTTGAGGGAGCACGGCATACCCTATAAATGGGGTTTTCCCATAAAGCTGATCATCACTAAAAATGGTGCAAAACATGTTGCCTCCTCTCCTGAGGAATTGGAGAGACTCTGTGCGGATTGGAGCCTATCGGTTGGGAATGAGGCTCCCAAATCTCCATCGGCGCTCCCTACACGCAGGATTGAAGAAGAATGGAGTGTTGTGCCCAGCTGTAAACGGCAGAACCGCAAGTGATTTACTGCATTGTTTGATCATTAACTGTTCATTTGCTTTGTTCTCTCCCTTTCTGTACAGAAGTAGGCTGGTGGCCTGTTCGGGACTACTTGGGACTATGGTGGGAGGGTTTATACTGGGGTTGGTGTACCTCTCATTATGGTTTCTTTTCTTAACGTTCAGGGTAATTTCTAAACTGTTGCTTTGTTTTATGTGGCCCACCTGCGGGAGTGTTCTATTTGTACCCCCACTAGGGCCTACCTCATGGTCTTGAATGATCACTACCTAGTTGTTCTGTATGTTGTTGTTTTGTTGTTGGTTTGTCCTGTCTGTCTCTCTGTCGTGTTTGTCCCATCTTCATGTGCTACTGAGATCACTGAACCACAAATGGTGGTCACCACGTGCTTGTTATATATGGTCGCGGTCGCTGGACCTCTGACGCTACCCTCATTTATGTGTATAGCAGTACCACACACACTAGGCAAATTATTATGGGTATTAAAGTAGTGTCCATTAATGCTAAGGGGCTTAATTCTCCTTTTAAGAGATCATTGGCGTGGAGGGAAGCTAGGAGGCTGCACGCTGATGTTCTCTGTATTCAGGAGTCGCATTTAAATGCCCCTGATGCCCATCGATTTGCCTACAAACGGTACCCGCACATTTTTCACTCCCCTGCTGTTTACAAAAAGAGGGGGGTACTCATTGCTATAAGGGATACAGTGGCTCTGGAGGTGCAGGCAGTGCAGGGACGTTATGTTATCCTGGTGTGCGCGATTAATAAAGTTCACTACACTATAACTTCGGTTTATGCACCGAATAGGCGGCAGTGTGCCTTCCTTAGAGCTGTCCTTAGGAGGGTGGCGTCTGTCTCGCGGGGACATCTCATCCTTCTGGGTGACTTTAATTTGACTATGTGGCCTGCAGTCGACTCAACTTCCTCTAGACTACACACTGAACCTTCAGGGTTCTTCACTGTCATGTCTCAGGCTGAACTGTACGATGCCTGGTGGGTGCTTCACACCACCGAGGCAGACTTTACCTTTTACAGTCATGTACACCGTGTATACGCTAGAATTGACTACACTCTTGTATCTCGCTCCCTGTTGCCACTGATAGCTGACGCCTCCATTCTCCTCATCAAATGGTCTGACCACTTCCCTGTCACCCTTACCATTAGAGAATCCTATCAACAACACCCGGTACCTGTGTGGAGGTTAAATCCTGGGGTCCTTCACAATACTGAATATGCTGATGCCACCTCAAACATGATCCCTATGTTCTTTAGAATTAATGACACGGGGGACGTCTCTGACACTACCCTTTGGTGTTCCTTCAAGGCGACTATACGGGGTCATTTCATTAGTCAGACGGCCCACGATAGGAAGACCAAACAGCTACAGACTACTGAACTTCAGCATCGTTTAGCAGACCTCCATAGGCGAAACAAACAGCACTATTCCCCTGCTCTTGCGACTGAAATCTCGCAGGTACAGGCGAAACTACACTCCCTGTCACTCCACATGCATGAAATGGCTCTCAGACGCTTAAAAATGAACTGGTACTGGCAGGGCAACAAGGCGAGCTCCCTCTTGGCTAAACAGCTTAAGAAAAGGGATGCTAGGGCTAGGATTCCCTATATTACTAGAGGCGACGGGGTTAGGGTGGTGGATCCTAAGGGGATTGCTGACCTGCTTTGCTGCATTCTATGGGAACCTATACAATCTTAATCAGGATGCCCAGACTCAACAGCCCACGGCGGCCTCTATCTCCTCGTTTTTGTCTTCTGTGTCTTTGCCCTCCCTATCTCCTGATCAGATTGCTGACCTGAGTCCCCCCTTCTCGGTTGAGGAAGTGCTGTCCGCAATTAAGGCGCTTGGGCTCTTAAAGTTCCCTGGCCCCGATGGGATCACCAATGAGTTCTACAAAAAATTTGGCCCCCTGGTAGCTCCCTATCTAACTAGGACTTTTAATAGCGTTGCTTTTTCGGGATCTCCCCCGGCTGAAATGTTAAAGGCTTTAGTTGTCACCATTTCTAAGCCGGGGAAGCCGCTGGACAATACAGCTAATTATAGGCCGATATCGCTCCTCAACTGTGATATTAAACTTTATGCCATGGTTCTGGCCTCTCGCATTAACGCCATATTGTCTTCTTTGATCAGTAGAGATCAGGTGGGTTTCATTAAAGGTCGCCAGACGCTAGACAGCACCAGGAGGTTTATAAACTTGATTGCTTGAGCACGAGCGGACCGAACGACTTCTCTGCTCCTCTCTTTGGACGCGGAGAAGGCGTTCGATCGCGTCCATTGGGGATATCTCAGAGAGGTATTGGGGAAATTTGGCTTCCCCCCGGAGACTACCACTGCCATTATGGCCCTGTACACCTCGGCTAGGGTCTTCTCCGGTGGCAGCTTATCCGATAAATTCACACTGAGTAATGGGACTAGGCAGGGGTGTCCCCTATCCCCCCTGATTTTTACCCTTGTAATGGAGCCCTTTGCTCAGCGGATTAGGGAGTGTGATCAGATCAGGGGTGTAACTGTGGGCTCTGCCGAGCACCGTTTAGGACTCTTCGCAGATGATGTCCTGATTTGCCTATCGGACCCACAGATGTCGCTGGATCCGGTGATGCACATCATCGATGAGTTCGGTTCCGCTAGCTACTACAAGATCAACCCGACTAAGACTAACGTTCTACCTATTAATGTCCCCTTGGGTATGCAGACTGCTCTCCAGAGTAAATTCCCCTTTGTGTGGGCACGGGAGTATATTCCTTATTTGGGCATTGCATTGACTGCAGTGCCTTCGGATACGATCCCCACTAATTTCTCCATGCTACACTCTCATCTAACTAAAGAGATCGAGCACTACTCGTTACTCCCAGTGTCGTGGGTGTGACGAGTGGAGGCTTACAAAATGATGCTTCTTCCTAAGATTTTATATTTTTTTAGGAACATCCCGTTCATTATACCTGCTAAAATTATAGCCTCACTTCAAAAGCTACTCTTGCAATTTATTTGGGTGGGCCGGAGGCCCAGAGTAAGCGCTCGCCTGTTATACCAGCCGGTGAGAGATGGAGGGATGGGAGTCCCCAATCTAAAGTGCTACTATAATGCGGTGCTTCTGGATCAGTTGAAGAAATGGTGGCTGGCAGGTGACCCTCCTCACTGGGTTGACTTGGAGGCGGCCTTGATAGGTACCCCGTCCCTTAACAGTTTTTTGTGGTCTCTTTGTTTTTCTTCCTCCTCTGTTTTCTCTTCCCCCTACTCTACTATTGCGGCTGCCGTGAGGTTGTGGAGTAAATCGACTAGGGTCCGGACGTTGTGCCCCAACATATTAGTAGACATACCTCTGAGAGCGATTGGGGACCACTTGCTGGACATTGACCTTGAGGCCTGGATCTCGGCGGGTGTCCGAACAGTGGGTGACATATGGACACCGGATGGTATTAGGACTTACTCTGACATAGTGTCTACCTATTCACTGCCACATAAGGACTTTTACAAGTATCTATGCATAAGACCCTTTTTGAACTCCCTAAAATGGCCTGATTCTTTACCTCACACCTCTTACAAAACGCTATTTTTTTAACTCGCATTCTGCTACGAGAGGTATATCTGTCACCTATTCTGCATTACTTACTATTGACACCTCCGAACTATTTGGTTTTCAGACTAGGTGGGAGGAGGACCTGGCACGCTCTTTCTCTGCGGAGCAATGGAGCTTTGTTTTTGATCTGCATAAAAAACACTCTAGATTTGCTAATCACCTTGAGGCTTCTAGGAAGCTACTGTATCGGTGCTATTACACACCGATTCGCCTCTCTAAATTCTACCCTGCAGTTTCTCCAGTGTGCTGGAGGTGCTCCTCGGAGCCTGGTTCGCTTTTGCACATATGGTGGACCTGCGGGAAAATACGTCCCTTGTGGACTAGAATTAAGATCTTCTTAGACACCCTTCTGGACTGCCCTTTCCCTTGGGGTCCAGAGGTGGCCATTTTATTCTTGACCTTAGAGCAGGTTCCAATAGGGCCATCCCTTATACTATACCATATTCTTACAGTAACGCGGACCTCTATTGCCCGTAACTGGAAATCCACTGACGTGCCGGGTCTTCCTGCCATTGTGGCTGTGGTTCACCATAACCTCACCCTTGAAACTATGATAGCCAAGCGATGTGGTGCTAGGGGTCGAATTGCCTTACTGGAGAATTGGCTACAAGCTGTTGGTGCCTCAATTGAAGTGACGTCCTCCCAGCCTCACTGACCTGATAGTCTCTCTACCAAGTTAAGACTTTGCACTATTCATGGCCGACCACTATTATTATTATGATTATTGCTTTCTTGTCTAGCACTGGATCTTATATTTTAAGATGCTGTTGCTATGGGACTGTTATGTTCTACTGTTTTTGTTACTGTCTCTGTATTTGGCTTCCACTCTCGAAGCTTGTTTTTACTTATTTTGAAATTATAAATAAAGTTTTAAAAAAATGAATTTTTTTTTGTTTTTCTTTAATTTCTTTATGGCAGCAGCCTCCTTTTTATTCAAATTTGGACAAGTTGTATTGGACATTACTTTTGATTGTAGATTAACCAAATCTTTCATGATAAGGTCTTGGAACCAATCAAAAATTGCTGGTCTGGTCTGTATGGGGTAAAAATTTTGGTTTTTAGTGGAGAAGGTATGTGCAGTATTCACTTCATCACAAATTGATATCCCACTATTTTCAAGGAGACAGAGATCTCTAAAAGCAATTTGTTCTGCTAACGTATGCATTAGTGGTAAATCAGGGTTTATAGAAAGTTGAGGTGGGTCCGATGGTTCATCAGCATTTTCCACAAATTTTTTTTTCTTAACTGTTAAAGTTCTCACAAATGTATTTATATCCAAAATTGTCCGATAAACATCAAAATGATGTGTAGGAGAGAAACCCAGTCCTTTCCACAGGACCGAGGTTTCTTCATCTGTAATGATTTGTGCAGAAATGTTAATGACTTGAAAATCCTCTTTTATTACTTTTTCCGTTTGTCCTTGTTACGCTTCGAAGCTCTTCTTCCTATGTTTTCTGTCACCGCGCCTTCCTCGTTTTTTGACTTTCTTCTCGCATTGCGATTCTTGTGAGTGTTCACATATTGCGGCTCTGAGTCCCCGCTAGTGTCCGTGGTATCTGAACAATCTGAATTTTCAGTAAACTCCTGGTCAGAAGAACTAAATTCACATGGAGCGATTCTCTGTCGTGGCTTACTTGCGACATTGAATCGCTCTATTCCAGTATTCTGAAAAACCTGGCATTATCAGCTATCTCGGATATACTGATGAGATTTTCTAAATATTCTGTGGATTTGAGACATTACTGTCATGATTCGGCAGGCTGGATGTGAATCCTCTGTGTCAGCGAGGGATTGGCGTGGACCGTGTCGGTGGACCGGTTCTAAGTTGCTACTGGTTTTCACCAGAGCCCGCCGCAAAGTGGGATGGTCTTGCTGCTGCGGTAGCAACCAGGTCGTATCCACCGGCAACGGCTCAACCTCGCTGACTGCTGAGAAGGCGTGGGACAGAAGGACTAGAAAGAGGCAAGGTCAGACGTAGCAGAAGGTCGGGGCAGGCGGCAAGGTTCGTAGTCAATGTGGATAGCAGAAGATCTGGAACACAGGCTTTGGACAACACTAAACGCTTTCACTGGCACAAGGCAACAAGATCCGGCAAGGAAGTGCAGGGGAAGTGAGGTAATATGGACAGGGATCAGGTGGAAGCTAATTAGGCTGATTGGGCCAGGCACCAATCATTGGTGCACTGGCCCTTTAAATCTTAGAGAGCTGGCGCGCGCGCGCCCTAAGGAGCGGAGCCGCGCGCGTCAGGACATGACAGCCGGGGGCCGGGACAGGTGAGTAACTTGGGATGCGATTCGCGAGCGGGCGCGTCCCGCTATGTGAATCGCATCCCCGCCGGCAATGTCGGTGCAGCGCTCCCGGTCAGCGGGTCTGACCGGGGCGCTGCAGAGAGAGAGACGCCGGCGTAACAATTACATTATTGAGGTGGTAGATTTTGTGTTAAAACACAATAATTTTATGTTTGGTAACAATTTTTATTTGCAGCGCACGGGTGCTTCAATGGGAGCAAAGTCATCACCAGCTCGGGCTAACCTTTTTGTTTTTTGGTGGGAGGAGCAGTTTATTTTTTCTGACACCAATCCATTTTCCACATGCCTCGCATGGTATGGGAGGTATGTAGACGATTTGGTCATCATTTGTTCGTCCGACCCTCTGACCGTTGATGCATTCATGACATATATCAATAATAATCAGTTCAATCTTAAGTGCTCTCTGATGACACCTGTCTTGGGAAACGCTCAGTTTAGAAGAGGTTTGCTATGGGGATTTGCTTCTAAACTGGGCGTTGCCCGAGACAGGTGTCATCAGAGAGGACTTAAAAAAACAACCTTAACTTCAGAAGGTCATAAGTACTGAAAGGATTAAGATTTTTTAATAGAAGTAATTTACAAATCTGTTTAACTTTCTGGAGCCAGTTGATATATAAAAAAAAGTTTTGGCCTGGAATACCCCTTTAAGTCCCAGGATGCCCTTGGTCCTAGTGGGGTTAACCCCTTAAGGACGCAGGACGTAAATGTACGTCCTGGTGAGGTGGTACTTAACGCACCAGGACGTACATTTATGTCCTGTGCATAACCGCAGGCATCGGAGCGATGCCCGTGTCATGCGCGGCTGATCCCGGCTGCTGATCGCAGCCAGGGACCCGCAGGCAATGGCCGACGCCCGCGATATCGCGGGCGTCCGCCATTAACTCCTCAGGTGCCGGGATCAATACAGATCCCGGCATCTGCGGCAGTGCGCGATTTGAATGAATGATCGGATCGCCCGCAGCGCTGCTGCGGGGATCCGATCATTCAAAACGCCGCACGGAGGTCCCCTCTCCTTCCTCCGTCCGGCTCCCGGCGTCTCCTGCTCTGGTCTGTGATCGAGCAGACCAGAGCAGAAGATGACCGATAATACTGATCTGTTCTATGTCCTATACATAGAACAGATCAGTATTAGCAATCATGGTATTGCTATGAATAGTCCCCTATGGGGACTATTCAAGTGTAAAAAAAAATGTAAAAAAATTTAAAAGTAAAAGTAAAAAAATGTGAAAAATCCCCTCCCCCAATAAAAAAGTAAAACGTCCGTTTTTTCCTATTTTACCCCCAAAAAGCGTAAAAAACATTTTTTATAGACATATTTGGTATCGCCGTGTGCGTAAATGTCCGAACTATTAAAATAAAATGTTAATGATCCCGTACGGTGAACGGCGTGAACGAAAAAAAAAAAAAAAGGACAAAATTCCTACTTTTTTAATACATTTTATTAAAAAAAAATTATAAAAAATGTATTAAAAGTTTTTTATATGCAAATGTGGTATCAAAAAAAAGTACAGATCATGGCACAAAAAATGAGCCCCCATACCGCCGTTTATACGGAAAAATAAAAAAGTTAGAGGTCATCAAAATAAAGGGATTATAAACGTACTAATTTGGTTAAAAAGTTTGTGATTTTTTTTAAGCGCAACAATAATATAAAAGTATGTAATAATGGGTATCATTTTAATCGTATTGACCCTCAGAATAAAGAACACATGTCATTTTTACAATAAATTGTACGGCATGAAAACGAAACCTTCCAAAATTTGCAAAATTGCGTTTTTCGTTTTAATTTCCCCACAAAAATAGTGTTTTTTGGTTGCGCCATACATTTTATGATATAATGAGTGATGTCATTACAAAGGACAACTGGTCGCGCAAAAAACAAGCCCTCATACTAGTCTGTGGATGAAAATATAAAAGAGTTATGATTTTTAGAAGGCGAGGAGGAAAAAATGAAAACGTAAAAATTAAATTGTCTGAGTCCTTAAGGCCAAAATGGGCTGAGTCCTTAAGCGGTTAAAAGGTCAAAAGATTAAAATATATAAACTAAGAAGACACTGTGAAGTACGGGGATATACTCGGCAGGCCTGGAGAAACATTTTTCTAAAAGATATTTTTATGTACTTGATGTATTTCTAGGTGTATATCAACATATATATATGTCAAAGAAGAAAGCAGCACTCCTAAAGCATGAGTAGGTGCCTCCAGCTAGGATCCGGGTCCAGGATCCTGCATACGTAGTTCCAAGGAAAATGCTGTGGCACTCAAGGTATGGTGAAAAAATTAAAACTATTTATTCATCCCAAATGTGCAAAGAGCAACGTTTCAATGGTCTCACACCATCATCATCAAGCGGCTTGATAATGATGGTGTGAGACCATTGAAACGTTGCTCTTTGCACATTTGGGATGAATAAATAGTTTTCATTTTTTCTCCATACCTTGAGTGCCACAGCATTTTCCTTGGAACTGCGTATGCAGAATCCTGGACACGGACCCTAGCTGGAGGCACCTACTCACACTTGGAACTATATATATATGTATATACACACACAAATCAAAAAATACCTTTTTTATTGGACTAACAGAATTTTGTAGAGACAAGCTTTCAGGATTCCTCCCTTTATCAAGTCCAATTGTCAAGGACTTACCAATGATCAAAGGACTTTATAAATTATCAGGGAGGAATCCCAAAAGTTTGTCTCTACAAAATTCTGTTAGTCCAATAAAAAAGGTATTACAATCTGCATCACTGGACTAATATGGCTACTCACATTTACTATACAGATATACACATACCTGAAGATGGTTTAGAACCCTGTGATGTCACACATGCTTGTGATGATGTCACCGTAAGCTGTACAAGGAGGTGCGCGCCGGCTGTAGTCTCTTCAGTGTGTTTTGCATTCACAACCTGTGGTGCAAAGTGTTTGTTAGAGAGTTTCTATTTGCGATAGAGAATTCAAGATTTTGACCGTTCCTTGTCTGAAGAGAGAACCACAAGGTAAGTCTCAGCCTCTTCTATTCATACATACACAGGGCTTTTTGTTTGACAGTTTTTTTTTATTGCTGTTGCTTTTTTTTTTGCAAAAAAAAACAAGAAATTAATTTCCAAAAGAAATAACAAAAGTTATATTTCTCATAGCATTGTGACAATACTTGGCTTAGGCATTAAACATAATAAAACGCACAGATAGTATCATGACTAGAGCTTTTTCTTGCAAAACTGCTAAAATGCAATTATGCCCAAAAAAGCCCCCAAGAAAAAGAGTCCTAATTCATGAAGTTCTAAAAGATATAAGTCTATGAGAAAGATTTGGTGGTGTAGTAAAAGAATAACAGAAAGATTAGGGCAGAAATATAATAGTATATAATAGAATTCTGTGTGTACTAACAATAGAAATACTCTGGGTACTCCGAAAGGGAAAATTTTCAAATCAACTAGTGGCAGAAAGTCATATAGGGGACGGATAGATCCCAATGAGGTGGGGTAGGTTCATTATTAGTAAATGTATATAGCAGGATAGCCCAATTGTATCTACAGTATGAAGTTCACATGGCCCAGTGACCATACAGCCAAGCCCTTATAATCCACCATTACTGGGACAGATTCTGGGTTATCAGATATTACTAGGACCGGACAGGTTCAGGTTTATCAGATATTACTAGGACCGGACAGGTTCAGGGTTATCAGATATTACTAGGACCGGACAGGTTCAGGGTTATCAGATATTACTAGGACCGGACAGGTTCAGGGTTATCAGATATTACTAGGACCGGACAGGTTCAGGGTTATCAGATATTACTAGGACCGGACAGGTTCAGGGTTATCAGATATTACTAGGACCGGACAGACAGAATCAGGGTTGTCAGATATTACTAGGACCGGACAGGTTCAGGGTTATCAGATATTACTAGGACCGGACAGGTTCAGGGTTATCAGATATTACTAGGAATGGACAGGTTCAGGGTTATCAGATATTACTAGGACCGAACAGGTTTAGGGTTATCAGATATTACTAGGACCGGACAGGTTCAGGGTTATCAGATATTACTAGGACCGGACAGGTTCAGGGTTATCAGATATTACTAGGACCGGACAGGTTCAGGGTTATCAGATATTACTAGGACTGGACAGGTTCAGGGTTATCAGATATTACTAGGACCGGACAGGTTCAGGGTTATCAGATATTACTAGGACCGGACAGGTTCAGGGTTATCAGATATTACTAGGAGCGGACAGGTTCAGGGTTATCAGATATTACTAGGACCGGAGAGGTTCAGGGTTATCAGACATTGGTAACCTTAGGGAAGACGTCTCCATATAAAACACTTATAGAGAAGCGTCTTCTTCTGAGGCTGCGATGGTCTTAGTGTTATCTGTGCTGGACATTTCTGCTCTGTATGAAGGATCTATTGTATAATGACAGGAATGATGACATGTTGTCTAATGTGTTCACTTATCTCTCTCTCTCTAGTGTTTTCAGGCTTTGACCTGTGACCATGGCCTCTCCACAAGACCCATTGCTGAAGGAGGAGGAAGAAGCAATGGAGGACCATAGTGATATGGATGTAGAAAAGGGCGATATCCCTGAGAGGCAGAACCTGCCATCTCTAAGTGTGATGTCCACCGCACGTTCCATCATCACCGTAGTGATCCTCGCCTTTGTTAATTTGCTCATCTATGCAAATCGCTCCAGCGTGGCGGGGGTGCTGCCTTATATACAGAAAGCATATGACACCAATGCTAGTCTGTCAGGCTTATTGAATACATTGTTCATTGGAAGCTACGTGCTGGTCGCACCAATTGCCGGATATTTGGGCGACCACTGTAATAAGAAATATACTGTTTGCGCAGGAGTCATCGTTTGGCTGAGCATGACACTTACCCTGTCATTCATCCCTGACGGGTATTTCCTGCTCTTCCTGCTGACGAGTGGACTGGTTGGAGCCGGAGAGGCGACTTTCTGCACCATCGCCCCCTCCATCATTGCAGACCTTTTTACAAGTGACCAGCGGACCCGCATGCTGAACGTGTTTTACTCCGTCATACCTGTGGGCTGCGGACTAGGATACATCATCGGGCCCAAAGTGACTGATGCAGCAAGGGGCGATTGGCACTGGGCATTTCGGGTCACCCCTGGCCTGGGCCTCATAGCTGTGGCTTTGATGATTTTGGTCACAAAGGAGCTTCCAAGAACGACTACAAACGGGAAGAAGAACAACAAATCCCAGAAGTTTGCCAAATGGGCGACAGATCTGAAAAAACTATTTAAAAATCGAAGCTTCATGTTAACCACCATGGGATCGACGGCTGTATCCTTTATAGTGGGAGCCATAGGTGTATGGGGTCCGTCATACCTGACCCACGCACGAACACTCCTACAAGAGAAGGACCCTTGCCGTGCTGAACCGTGTGACTATCACGACATCCTAATATTTGGTGTGGTTACAGTCGTTTCTGGCATTCTGGGAGTTGTAGCAGGGACGGAGATAAGTAAAAGATATCGCAAATCCAACCCACGGGCGGACCCGCTTGTGTGCGGATGCGCGATGATGCTCTCCGCCCCTTTTCTTCTGTTGGCATTGACTTTTGGCAACATCAGCCTCGTTGCCACCAACATCTTCATCTTCATCGGAGAGACGCTTCTGTCAGTAAATTTCACCCTCATATCTGACATTATACTAAAAGTAGTAACTCCGTGGAGGAGATCTTCAGCCCTGGCCGTGCAGATGACAATCTATCACCTCCTAGGTGATGCCGGCAGCCCGTACCTCATCGGCCTGATATCTGACACCTACGAACGAGGATATGCCAAATCCCCTCTTCTGAAATACCGCAGCCTGGAGTATGCCCTCATGACCTGCACCATAATGGCAGTCATCGGAGGGGCCTTCTTCATGGCCACGGCCCTATATATAGAGAGGGACGAAAAAGAAGCAGAGATGGAATCAGAACCTCCGTCATCCTCCTCATCCTCACTGCTTCCTGCCGATGAGGACCGCGCTTCAGACTGAGGAAAAGTCATTGCTTACCTTTATCTCTATTACTTCATTAAAAAAAAATTAAGAAAAAAATAACTGCATTTGTTCTATGTTCCACTTTACCCCTTATTCTCTACCCAGGGGCGGACACAGACAGCAGAGGGCCCTTGTGCAAAGAATGGGCCTGTGCCCCCCCCCCAAAACATCAATTGTTCAGCACCCCCCCTCCATGTGTCACTTACTCAGGTGGACCCCCATATGTCACTTGCTGTATAAGTTTCTAATTATTTATTAAGGCCTCCCATATGCCGCAGCTCATTCAATCCCCCCCACATTAGGTAGCATAGATTCCCAAAATTAGGTAGCATAGATTCCCCACATTAGGTAGCATAGTTTCCTCACATTAGGTAGCATAGTTTCCCCACATTAGGTAGCATCGATTCCCTACATTAGGTAGCAGTTTCCCCCATTAGGTAGCATAGTTTGCCCACATTAGGTAGCATAGTTTCCCCACCTTAGGTAACATAGTTTCCCCACAATAGGTAGCACAGATTCCCCACATTAGGTAACATAGTTTCCCCACATTAGGTAGCACAGATTCCCCACATTAGGTAACATAGTTTCCCCACATTAGGTAACATAGTTTCCCCACATTAGGTAGCATAGTTTGCCCACATTAGGTAGCACAGATTCCCCACATTAGGTAACATAGTTTCCCCACATTAGGTAGCATAGTTTCCCCACATTAGGTAGCACAGATTCCCCACATTAGGTAACATAGTTTCCCCACATTAGGTAGCATAGCTTCCCCACATTAGGTAGCATATTTTCCCCACATTAGGTAGCATACTTTTCCCACATTAGGTAGCACAGATTCCCCACATTAGGTAACATAGTGTCCCCACATTAGGTAGCATAGATTCCTCACATTAGGTAGCCATAGCCCCCCCAAACACACAGACAGACACAGACACACACAGAGACACACTTACCTGCCCTGCACAGCGCTTCTCCTCTCCGGCAGCGGCCTGACGAGTGACGTCACTGACGTCCTCCTGAGCTGGTCTGTAGAAGTACGTCACTTGTGCGACGTCCCTCGTTAGACCACGGTAGGCCGGAGGCAGACTCACTGTATAAAGTGCCCACTGCGCTATTATACCCCGCAGCTGCTTTAGAACAGTGAGCAGCGGCGGCGCCAACCCTACCATGAACCTACTAGGCACAAAAAAAAGGGGGCAGCAAAATGCCGTCCCTGAAAAGTGCCACCTGGGACTTATGGTCCCACTGGGTCCCATGGTAGGGCCGACCAGAGGCGGCTCTAGACTTTGTGAGGCCTTAGGCGAAACTTGAACATGAGGCCCTGCTTTATTTTCTGCTGAAATTACATGGTGGTCCGGCTGTGAGATGGTTATACTGTGACATCACTGTGTATTATCCCTGTACTGTGACATCACTGTGTATTATCTCTGTACTGTGCCATCACTCTGTGTATTATCCCTGTAATGTGACATCACTGTGTATTAACTCTGTACTGTGCCATCACTGTGTATTATCCCTGTACTGTGACGTCACTGTGTATTATCTCTGTACTGTGCCATCACTCTGTGTATTATCCCTGTACTGTGACATCACTGTGTGTATTATCCCTGTACTGTGACATCACTGTGTATTATCCCTGTACTGTGACATCACTGTGTATTATCTCTGTACTGTGACATCACTGTGTATTATTTCTGTACTGTGCCATCACTCTGTGTATTATCCCTGTAATGTGACATCACTGTGTATTAACTCTGTACTGGGCCATCACTGTGTATTATCCCTGTACTGTGACGTCACTGTGTATTATCTCTGTACTGTGCCATCACTCTGTGTATTATACCTGTACTGTGACATCACTGTGTGTATTATCCCTGTACTGTGACATCACTGTGTATTATCCCTGTACTGTGACATCACTGTGTATTATCTCTGTACTGTGACATCACTGTGTATTGTCCCTGTACTGTGACATCACTGTGTGTATTATCCCTGCAATGTGACATCACTGTGTGTATTATCCCTGCACTGTGACATCACTCTGTATATTATCCATGTACTGTGACATCACTCTGTATATTATCCCTGTACTGTGACATCACTGTGTGTATTATCCCTGTACTGTGACATCACTGTGTATTATCCCTGTACTGTGACATCACTGTGTATTATCCCTGTACTGTGACATCACTCTGTATATTATCCCTGTACTGTGACATCACTCTGTATATTATCCCCGTACTGTGACATCACTGTGTATTATTCCTGTACTGTGACATCACTGTGTATTATTCCTGTACTTTGACATCACTCTGTATATTATCCCTGTACTGTGACATCACTCTGTATATTATCCCTGTACTGTGACATCACTGTGTATTATTCCTGTACTGTGACATCACTGTGTATTATTCCTGTACTGTGACATCACTGTGTATTATTCCTGTACTGTGACATCACTGTGTGTATTATCTCTGTACTGTGACATCACTGTGTATTATGCCTGTACTGTGACATCACTGTGTATTATGCCTGTACTGTGACATCACTGTGTATATTATCCCTGTACTGTGACATCACTGTGTGTATTATCCCTGTACTGTGACATCACTGTGTATATTATCCCTGTACTGTGACATCACTGTGTGTATTATCCCTGTACTGTGACATCACTGTGTATATTATCCCTGTACTGTGACATCACTGTGTGTATTATCCCTGTACTGTGACCTCACTGTGTGTATTATCCCTGTACTGTGACATCACTGTGCGTATTATCTCTGTACTGTGACATCACTGTGTGTATTATCCCTGTACTGTGACATCACTGTGTATTATCCCTGTACTGTGACATAACTCTGTATATTATCCCTGTACTGTGACATCACTCTGTATATTATCCCTGTACTGTGACATCACTGTGTATTATTCCTGTACTGTGACATCACTGTGTATTATTCCTGTACTGTGACATCACTGTGTATTATTCCTGTACTGTGACATCACTGTGTGTATTATCTCTGTACTGTCACATCACTGTGTATTATCCCTGTACTGTGACGTCACTGTGTATTATCCCTGTACTATGACATCACTGTGTATATTATCCCTCCCTGTACTGTGACATCACTGTGTGTATTATCTCTGTACTGTCACATCACTGTGTATTATCCCTGTACTGTGACATCACTGTGTGTATTATCTCTGTACTGTGACACCATTGTGTGTATTATCTCTGTACTGTGACATCACTGTGTGTATTATCCCTGTACTGTGACATCACTGTGTATTATCCCTGTACTGTGACATCACTGTGTATTATCCCTGTACTGTGACATCACTGTGTATATTATCCCTGTACTGTGACATCACTGTGTATATTATCCCTGTACTGTGACATCACTGTATTATCCCTGTACTGTGACATCACTGTGTGTATTATCCCTGTACTGTGACATCACTGTGTATTATCTCTGTACTGTGCCATCACTCTGTGTATTATCCCTGTAATGTGACATCACTGTGTATTAACTCTGTACTGTGCCATCACTGTGTATTATCCCTGTACTGTGATATCACTGTGTATTATTCCTGTACTGTGACATCACTGTGTATTATTCCTGTACTGTGACATCACTGTGTGTATTATCTCTGTACTGTGACATCACTGTGTATTATCCCTGTACTGTGACATCACTGTGTATTATGCCTGTACTGTGACGTCACTGTGTATTATCCCTGTACTATGACATCACTGTGTATATTATCCCTCCCTGTACTGTGACATCACTGTGTGTATTATCTCTGTACTATGACATCACTGTGTATTATCCCTGTACTGTGACATCACTGTGTGTATTATCTCTGTACTGTGACATCACTGTGTGTATTATCTCTGTACTGTGACATCACTGTGTATTATCCTTGTACTGTGACATCACTGTGTGTATTATCACTGTACTGTGACATCACTGTGTATATTATCTCTGAACTATAACATCACTGTGTGTTATCTCTATACTGCAACATCACTGTTGATACTTACACTGCACTGTGACATCACTGTATATATTAAGCCTGTATACCCTAATGCCACTGTACATATTTACCTTGCACTGCGAGTGACAATACAGGGTAAATATGCACAGTGACATCACAGTTCAGAGTTAATATAAACAGTAATGTCTCTGTACAGGGACAATAAACAGTTTTGCCACTACAGGGTTAATAAACGCAGTGTTGTCACAGTAGAGGGTAACTATACAGTGATGTCATTGTACCGGGAAAATATACACAGTGAAGTCAGCATTCAAGAATAATAAACTGTGATGTCACTACAGGGTTGTTATACACAGTGACATCAAATTACAGGATGAAGCACAGTGATGTCAGTTTATTATGAAGCACAGTGATGTCACAGTTTATTATGAAGCACAGTGATGTCACAGTTTATTATGAAGCACAGTGATGTCAGTTTATTATGAAGCACAGTGATGTCAGTTTATTATGAAGCACAGTGATGTCACAGTTTATTATGAAGCACAGTGATGTCACAGTTTATTATGAAGCAGGTGATGTCATAGTTTATTATGAAGCACGGTGATGTCACAGTTTATTATGAAGCACAGTGATGTCAGTTTATTATGAAGCACAGTGATGTCACAGTTTATTATGAAGCACAGTGATGTCACAGTTTATTATGAGGCAGGTGATGTCATAGTTTATTATGAAGCACGGTGATGTCACAGTTTATTATGAAGCACGGTGATGTCACCGTTTATTATGAAGCACGGTGATGTCACAGTTTATTATGAAGCACAGTGATGTCACAGTTTATTATGAAGCACGGTGATGTCACAGTTTATTATGAAGCACGGTGATGTCACAGTTTATTATGAAGCACAGTGATGTCACAGTTTATTATGAAGCACAGTGATGTCACAGTTTATTATGAAGCACAGTGATGTCACAGTTTATTATGAAGCACAGTGATGTCACAGTTTATTATGAAGCACAGTGATGTCACAGTTTATTATGAAGCACAGTGATGTCACAGTTTTTTATGAAGCACAGTGATGTCACAGAGACTACAGAATGTACAACTGTACGTATGATGATGATGGCGGGATGCTAGCGAAACGTCACACATACATGGGGGAATAAAACACTTTGTTTTTGCACCTTATCTGGGAGTGCCGCTGGATCTTTAGTTTTGTAGATAGATAGAAAGATAGATGATATATAGATAGATAGATAGATATGAGATAGATAGATAGATAATAGATATGAGATAGATAGATAATAGATATGAGATAGCTAGATAGATAGATAGATAGATCAGTGTATCCGAACCAGGGGGCCTCTAGCTATTCCAAAACGACAACTCCCAGCATGTCTTTGGCTTTATGAGCATACTGGGAGTTGTAGTTTTGCAACAGCTGGAGGCCCCCTGGTTGGGAAACACTGCTCTATCTATCTATCAATTATCTATCTATCCATCTATCTCCTATCTATCTATCTATATCATATCTATCTATCATCTATCTATCTATATCATATCTATCTATCATCTATCTATCTATCATCTATTAATCTATCTTTCTATCTATCTCATATCTATCTATATATCTATATATCATCTATCTATCTCTCATATCTATCTATCTTTCATCTATCTCTCATCTATCTGAGATAGATATGAGATAGATAGATAAATAGAAAGATAGATAGATACATAAATAGATGGATATAGATAGATGGATAGATAGATATGATATAGATAGATATATATGAGATAGATAGATATGAGATAGATAGATAGATACATAAATAGATGGATATAGATAGATGGATAGATAGATAGACAGATATGAGATAGATAGATAGATAGATATGAGATAGATAGATATGAGATAGATAGATAGATAGATAGATATGAGATAGATAGATATGAGATAGATAGATAGATAGATATGAGATAGATAGATAGATAGATAGGGGATAGATAGATAATAAAAAAAAACTCCAGAAGAGCAGCACAACAAAACTAAGAAAACCAATGCAATGGTGCACGCTGGGTGTGGACCTTGGTGAGAGCTTCACTTGTACTAGAAAAAAGCAAGAGACCAGCAGCACACAGAAAAATTACTGCAAAAAAGGTGGAGATTTATTGCATTATCCCAGTGTACAAGCTCCTTGAGAACGGCGACGAGAGGTCTCTGAAACGTCGCTTCTTTTGTACACTGGGATAATGCAATAAATCTCCACCTTTTTTGCACTAATTTTTCTGTGTGCTGCTGGTCTCTTGCTTTTTTTTTTTTTTTTGATAGATAGATAGATAATAGATAGATGATTGATATAGATCAGTGTTTCCCAACTAGGGGGGCCTCCAGCTGTTGCAAAACTACAACTCCCAGTATGCTCATAAAGCCAAAGGAATGCTGAGAGTTGTAGTTTTGCAACAGCTGGAGGCCCCCTGGTTGGGAAACTGATCTATCTATCCATATCATATAAATTTATCTATATCATATCCATCTATCTCCTATCTATCTATCTAATCTATCTAATCTATCTATCTATCTATCTGTCTATATCATATCTATCTATCATCTATCTATATCATATCTATGTATCTATCATCTATCTATCGATCTGTCTATCATCTATCTATTTATGTATCTTTCTATATATCATCTCTCTATTTATATATCATCTATTTATCTATCTTTCTATCTATCTCATATATATATATATATATATATATATATATTTATGTATCTATCTATCTATATATCATCCATCTACCTATCTATCTCTCATATCTATTTATCTATCTATCTCTCATCTATCTGAGTTAGATAGATAGATGTGAGATAGATAGATATGAGATAGATAGATAGATATGAGATAGATATGAGGATAGATAGATAGATATGAGATATATAGATAGATAGATAGATATGAGATAGATATGAGGATAGATAGATAGATAGATATGAGATATATAGATAGATAGATAGATAGATAGATATGAGATAGATAGATATGAGATAGATAGATAGATATGAGATAGATAGATGGATATGAGATAGATAGATAGATATGAGATAGATAAATAGATAGATATGAGATAGATAGATATGAGATAGATAGATATGAGATAGATAGATAGATAGATATGAGATAGATAGATGGATAGATAGATAGATAGATAGATATGAGATAGATATGAGATAGATATGAGATAGATAGGACAGATAGATAGATATGAGAAAGATAGATAGATAGATGCATACATAGATGGATATAGATAGATGGATGGATGGATAGATATGAGATAGATAGATAGATAGATAGATAGGAGATAGATATATAATAGATTGATAGATAGATAGATCAGTGTTTCCCAACCTGGGGGCCTCCAGCTGTTGCAAAACTACAACTCCCAGTATGCTCATAAAGCCAAAGGAATGCTGGGAGTTGTAGTTTTGCAACAGCTGGAGGCCCCCTGGTTGGGAAATACTGAACTACCTCCCACTGTCTCCTACAACTTTCCCCCTCTCCCCCAAGCAAGTTACTTACTTTAAAATGGCAGCATCAGCAGTGGGCACTGGGCAGGTAAGTCTTCCCTACTGGTGGTGTCCGGGCCTGTATACACACAGTGGGCCTGCTCCACAAGGTCCAGTATACAGGGGAGTGAGAGAGGGGGAAGAGCTTCCTGTCTGCTCTTCCCAGTCTGCATAGCGCGGCCCCTGCGTGGTGACAGGGCTGCAGGCTGAAGGTTTATTTAAAAAAAAGGATGGCGGAGTAGATGGCTCCGGGGGGCGGGGGGTGCAGCGGGGGCTCGGGCCCCTTACTGGTGGCCATGAGAGCTGCTAGTGACCTACTGCTGCTAGGGGGGGAACAAGGGGGGGGGCAATCATGATGTGGGGGGGGGCAATCATGATGTAGGGGGGGCCGCGGCCCCCCCTGGCCCCCCTAACCCTCCCCCCCCCCGCCCCCCCAGAGACGCCACTGGCTGCAGGGGTGGTTGAACGCAGCGTCCATCCGGGTGCTGTCAAACTTGCTGTGGTCGGGGAGTATGCGGTGGTATGTGGCCTAATGCTCGCCTCTGGGGCCGGACCTGGAGAGGGCAGCAGGCCCCCTCTCACGCTGGGCCCCTGTGCAGCTGAACCGGCTGCACAGGCGATATGTCCGCCCCTGTCTATAATGTATCTGGACTACTGAGCGATACATGGACATCTGTGTAAATACTGCCTAAGTAATATATTTTTGCTCACCATTATGCACAAATACTTTATTTGTGCTTCCGTACTAAAATGGTTGTAGTATAGTAAAAATGTATATAATTTGTTGTACACCAAAAAGTCATAGTGTACCGTGTTCTCTGATGTCTAGCAGTTTTCTTGTAGGGGTTTTCCTGAACCAATCAGGAGAAGCACCCCATCGCTAACATCATGTACAGTAAAGAGTAAGGTCCTGTACTACACATAGATCACAAGTATGCATAAAGTCATGGCACACTTAACCCACTTAACCCATTGCTGAGCTGTGAGCTATGCGCAAGGAAAGACTTAACTTACACTGCTGGACAGTGTAGGTTAACCCTTTGGGCGGTATACACTATAGATAGCTGTATATAGTGTATACAGAAGACAAAGAAGTCCCCTTACCTCCCTCCAGTCCCGACTGGGTTCATGTAGCTCCGCCCCTAGTGATGACGCCATTAGGGGGCAGAGCTACAGATGGGAGCCAGGCTGGTAAGGGTGTGAGGCTCTGTTCACATTGTACGCTTTGCCTTCTGCCAGTGTCCTCCCAGACAGGGAAACTCCAGCTGTTGCTAAACTACAACTCCCAGCATGCCCAGACAGTGTGGTTTTGCAACAATTGAAGACTCCCTGTTTGGAAAGACATCGCAATATGGGCGCTCTCCCCAGCGGAGAGCGCCCCAAAATTTTTTTTTCTTCTCGTTTCAGATCCGTGTATGCAGAGGATTAAGGGGGATTCGGAGGACTACTGCGGATGAACTGGATTTTTTTTATTTTAATAAAATGGCTAACGAGGGCTGTGGGGCAGTGTTTTTTAACCCCTTGGGGACAGAGGGTTTTTCCGTTTTTGCACTTTCGTTTTTTCCTCATTACCTTTTAATAATCAGAACCCTTTCAATATTGCACCTAAAAATCCATATGATGGCTTATTTTTTGCACCACCAATTCTACTTTGTAAGGAAATCAGTCATTTTACCCATAAATATACGGCGAAATGGAAAAAAATCATTGTGCGATAAAATTGAAGAAAAAGCGCCATTTTGTAACTTTTGGGGGCTTCCGTTTCTACGCAGTACATTTTTTGGTAAAAATGACACCTTATCTTTATTCTGTAGGTCCATATAATTAAAATGATACCCTACTTATATAGGTTTGATTTTGTCGGACTTCTGGAAAAAATCATAACTACATGCAGGAAAATTAATACGTTTAAAATTGTCATATAGGTTTGACCCCTATAACTTTTAATTTTTCCACGTACAGGGCGGTATGAGGGCTAATTTTTTGCACCGTGATCTGAAGTTTTTAGCAATACAAAATTTTGTATTGATCAGACTTTTTGAACGCTTTTTATAAATTTTTTCATGATATAAAAAGTGACTAAAAATACTCTATTTTGGACTATTTTTTTTGCGCGTACGCCATTGACCGTGTGGTTTAATTAATGATAATTTTTTATAATTTGGACATTTCCGCGCGCAGGGCGATATCACGTGTTTATTTTTATTTATACTTTTTTTTTTATGGGAAAAGGGGGGTGATTCAAACTTTTATTAGGGAAGAGGTTAAATGATCTTTATTCACTTTTTTTCACTTTTTTTTTGCAGTGTTGTAGCTCCCATATTGGGCTATAACACTGCACACACTGATCTTTTACATTGATCAATGGTTTCTCATAGGAAACCATTGATGAATGATTCTGAAGCTTGACTGCTCATGCCTGGATCTCAGGCACTGAGCAGTCATTCGGCGATCGGACAGCGAGGGGGAAGGTAGGGGACCCTCCTGCTGTCCTACAGCTATTCAGGATTCCGTGATTTCGCCGTGGCGATCCCGAACAGCCCACTGAACTAGCCGGGAGCAGTTTACTTTTCATTTTAGAAGCGTTGTTCAACTTTGAACGCTGTGTCTAAAGGGTTAATAGCGCGTGGCACAGCGATCAGTGCCAGCCGCTATTAGCCACGGGTCCCGGCCATTGTTAGATGCCAGGCCCGACCCGCTATGACACGGGGCCATGGCGTGGTCCCGCGTTATAGAAAAGAAGTGGGCGGAGGGCGTACAGGTATGCCCTTGGTCCCCAACAGGTTAAATAAAATAATTTTTCCAATGTGTCCTGTTTTTTTTATTTTATTGATTTTTCAGGCTTAGTAGTGGAAGCTGTCTTATTGACGGAATCCATTACTAAGCCGGGGCTTAGCGTTCGCCCCAAAAACAGCTATCGCTAACCCCCAATTATTGCCCTGGTACCCACCGCCACAGGGGTGCCGGGAAGAGCCGGTACCAACAGGCCGGGAGCATCAAAAATGGCGCTCTTGGGCCTAGTTGGTAACAGGCTTACGTTATTTAGGCTGGGGTGGGCCAGTAACAATGGTCCTAGCCCACCCTGGTAATGATAGGCTGTTGCTGCTTGGTTGGTATCTGGCTGTGAATAAAAATACAGAGAACCCTATGCATTTATTTTTATTTTTCATAAATAAATAAATAAAATTGCATAGGGTTCCCCGTATTTTTATATTAAAATTGGTTAGAACATTTTTGGTGCTCTCCGCTGGGGAGAGCGCCCATATTGCAATGTCTTCCCAAAAAGAGAGCCTCCAATTGTTGCAAAACTACAACTCCCAGCATGCCCAAACAGCCTTTGGCTGTCTTTGGCTGTCTGGGCATGCTGTGAGATGTAGTTTAGCAACAGCTGTAGTCTCCCTGTCTGGGAGGACACTGGCACAAGGGTCTGTTCACATTATACAAAAAGCACAATGTGAACAGAGCATCACACACTTACCAGCCTGGCTCGCGTCTGTACCTCCGTTCCTAATGACATCATCACTAGTGGGTGGAGCTACACGGACTCGGCGGGGATAAGGAGCAAGCGAGGGTGGTAAGCGGACCTTGTCTTCTGTATACACTATATACAGCTATCTATAGATAGCTGTATATAGTGTATACCACCCAAAGGAGCTATAGGAGCAGGGAGTCCTGTCAGAATAGTGACAGGATTCCCGGCTCCTGTTTGTATATACGGGTACACTATGCCCCCCTGTATACTATACGACCGAGGGAGGTGAGTAGTGATGCTGTACATCACTCCTCATCTCCTTGCACTCTGTGGACCGGGCGCTCAGCATCAGACCCACAGAGTGGTACCCAGAAGGCAGTGAGAAAACTGCAACAGGGGACAAATTTGGCTGTTTCCACACACCAGGGAAAACATCAGAAAAAACGCCAGAAAAACTGCCAAAATGCAGGAAAAAGTTGTAGTAGTTTTTCTGCCATTTTTTCCTGGCATTTTTGCTGGTGGGAAAAAAACCTCAGTGGAATGCTAGCCTTAGGCTAAGTTTCCACTTTGTTTTTTTTCTGGCAGTTTTTGAGCCAAAGCCAGAAGTGTATTTAAAAGGAATAGGACATATAAAGCATACACTCCTCCTCCCTTATGGATCCACTTCTGACTTTGGCTCAAAAACTGCAGTGGCAGATATCCAAAAACTGCCAGAAAAAAAAAAACAAGTGGAAACTTAGCCTTAAGGGCCCATTCCCACCAAGTATTCTTCAAGCAGAATTCCACTTATTCTCGATGGGATTCTGCTGCACCATTTATACTATACAATTTCCGCCCCAGACATTCAGCTATGAAAATTCTGGACCCCAGACCCCGCCAAAAGAATGAACAATTTTTCCCACAGCTGCTTCTCCCAGGGAATATAGTATTAATTTTAAAAAAAGAGCACATTGAGAAAATAACCCTTGTTTCATTTATCTATTTCTTATTAAAGATTTTAATAACACTAAGGGTACATTCCCACACGGCGTATTTGCTGCGTATTTGCTGCTGCGTATTTTATTTTCTCTGTTGAAGTCAATGGGTAGGAAAATACGCAGCACCAAATATGCAGCAAATACGCAGCAAAATACGCTGTGTGGGAACGTACCCTTACACAGAACACAAAATGAAGCAGCCTCTTTACTGAGTGACTGTTGCACCTATTGTTAGGTAACGTTAGGTTAACATACTCTGGATTTGCCTAATAAATACAGCGCATGAAATAATATTCCTAAAGTAACCTAATAGATTTACCAACAATAATTCCAGCAGAAATGGCCATGTAAAGAGCACTGCTTAATACGAAAGTACACAGCATATAGATTTTGTAGCATATAAAAGATAGCCTTTGATCTATTGAATGGGCAGAATACATGCTGTCCTAGTAGAGCCCTGAATAATCCTCCGGATAGATGAGCACCAGAAGTGGCCCATTACTTCTCCCTCAATCACAGTGTGACTCATGCCGCATTATACTGCAATACAGGTAGAAAGAACAAGCTGACAGGATGTGTGAGACTAGCTGCTGGGCACAAGAAAGCTGAAGTGTGGGATACTATTTCCAGAGACCCCAGGTAGAGCTACATGCTCTCAGGTAAACCCACTCTCAAATAATATGGCTGGTATTAGCTATTCATAACACAGTTTTGTCAACAAAAGCGGAAGAACCTATATACTGAAGACAATTTACCAATTACAGTCTCGCGTCTTTTTTTTATAGCATCTATAAAATTTGTTGAACACTTTATAGAAAGCTAAAATAAATATACTGTATATAGTACTATATGTGGAATAGATCAAGTCAGACACAGGGCTCTCCACTGCCACAACTGTCTAGGGCAGCAGCAAATCCCCAGATCCGCGATCTTAATCAGCACTCAGAGTTCTAAATAAACAGCGGGTTCCTGCGGGAGTGGTCGTTTCATCACAGCCATGCCCCCTCGTGACATCACGCCACACCCCCTCCATTCATGTCTATGAGAGGGGCGTGCCAGGCCAACACGCCTCCTTCCATAGACATGTATGGAGGAGGTGGGGTGTGACATCACGAGGGGTGTGGCCATGACATCACGATCAAGACCTACAGCTCTGAGCGTTCTGAACTAAATGTTCAGAATGCTGGAGCACCGCATTACCCCTTTAAGGCCAAAATGGGCTTGGTCCTTAACCTCTTAAGGACCCAGGACGTACTAGAACGTCCTGGCACCCTGGGCTTTAACCCCTTAAGGACTCAGGGTTTTTCCGTTTTTGCACTTTCGTTTTTTCCTCCTTACCTTTTAAAAATCATAACCCTTTCAATTTTCCACCTAAAAATCCATATTATGGCTTATTTTTTGCGTCCCCAATTCTAATTTGCAGTGACATTTGTCATTTTACCCAAAAATGCACGGCGAAACGGAAAAAAAATCATTGTGCGACAAAATCGAAAAAAAACGCCATATTGTAATTTTTGGGGGCTTCCGTTTCTACGCAGTGCATATTTCGGTAAAAATTGCACCTTATCATTATTCTGTAGGTCCATACGGTTAAAATGATACCCTACTTATATAGGTTTGATTTTGTCGCACTTCTGGAAAAAATCATAACTACATGCAGGAAAATTTATACGTTGAAAAATGTCATCTTCTGACCCCTATAACTTTTTTATTTTTTCACGTACAGGGCGGTATGAGGACTCATTTTTTGCGCCGTGATCTGAAGTTTTTATCGGTATGATTGTTGTTTTAATCTGACTTTTTGATCACTTTTTATTCATTTTTTTAATGGTATAAAAGTGACCAAAATACGCTTTTTTGGACTTTGGAATTTTTTTGCGCGTACGCCATTACCGTGCGGTTTAATTAATGATATATTTTTATAGTTCGGACATTTACGCACGCGGCGATACCACATATCTTAATTTTTTTTTTTTTTTACACTTTTTTTTTTTTATGGGAAAAGGGGGGTGATTCAAACTTTTATTAGGGAAGGGGTTAAATGACCTTTATTAACACTTTTTTTTACTTTTTTTTTGCAGTTTTATAGGTCCCATAGGGACCTATAACACTGCACACACTGATCTCCTATGCTGATCACTGGCGTGTATTAACACACCTGTGATCAGCATTATCGGCGCTTGACTGCTCCTGCCTGGATCTCAGGCACGGAGCAGTCATTCGCCGATCGGACACCGAGGAGGCAGGTAAGGGCCCTCCCGGTGTCCGGTCAGCTGTTCGGGACGCCGCGATTTCACCGCGGCGGACCCGAACAGCCCGACTGAGCAGCCGGGTCACTTTCAGTTTCACTTTAGAAGCGGCGGTCAGCTTTGACCGCCGCTTCTAAAGGGTTAATACCGCACATCGCCGCGATCAGCAATGTGTGGTATTAGCCGCGGGTCCCGGCCGTTGATGAGCGCCGGGACCGACGCGATATGATGCAGGATCGCGGCGCGATCCCGCTTCATATCACGGGAGCCGGTGCAGGACGTAAATATACGTCCTGCGTCGTTAAGGGGTTAAGGACTGAGGACGTACTAGTACGTCCTGGTGTTTCTCCGGTCTCTGCCGCGCCCCAGGCAGAGATCGGAAGCGGATGCCTGCTGAAATGCTTCAGCAGGCATCCAGGGCAAACGCCGAGTGGGGCCATGCCTGCCCCCCATTGCCCCTGTGATCTGCGGCGATACCGGGCTGATCGGGTCTCTGGGACCCGACCGCCCAGTAATTTTGCATGATCCCGGTTGTCACAGACAGCCAGGATCATGCTGGAGTATAGGAGCCACCTCCTCCTATAACCGACCAATCGCAGGGGGGGGAGTGGCGGTTACTTCCTCCTGCCCGGCCCCTGGAAGTCCGGAGAGAACGGGAGGAAGACAGAAGGACGCGGCAGGGGACGGGGGAGTGCTGGGGCCCGGCCCCGGTACTTACCTTGTCCCTGAAGACCCGGATCCCGGCGATGAAGGCGGCGACGGCGGCGACAGGTGAGTTCCTCTTCAGCCTCATCGGGCCCTTTACAGCAATGTACGTCGCCGTCAAGCGACATGCATTGCTGTAATGGGACTCTGTATACTACAACTCCCAGCATGCCCAGACAGCCCTTGGCGTTTGGGCATGCTGGGAGTTGCAGTTTTGCAACATCTGGAGGTCCACAGTTTGTAGACCACTGTGCCCTTCCAGATGTTGCAAAACTACACATCCTCAGCATGCCCTTACTGTCCAGGCATGCTGGGAGTTGTAGTTCTGTAACATCTGGCCCTTCAGATGTTGCAGAACTACAACTCCCAGCATGCCTGGACAGTTTTGGCATACTGGGAGTTGTAGTTTTGCAACATCTGGAAGGGCACAGATTGGGAACCACTGTATTAGTGGTCTGCAAACTGTAGTCCTCCAGATGTTGCAAAACTACAACTCCAAGCATGCTGGGAGCTGTAGTTCGGCAACATCTGGCTCTAAAGATGTTGCCGAACTATTACTTCCAGCATGCCTGAGAATGTTTGGGAGTTGTGGTTTTGCAACAACTGGAGGCACACTGGTTGGGAAACATTGTCTGTTTCCTAATTCAGCGTTTCCCAACCCGTGTGCCTCCAGCTGTTGCAAAACTATAACTACCAGCATGCACTGATAGACTGTGCATGCTGGGAGTTGTAGTTTTGCAACAGCTGGAGGTTCTTCCCCCCCCTCCTCCCGTGAATGTACAGGGTATATTCACATGGGCAAGGGGCTTACAGTGAGTATCAGGCTGAAAGTTTGCAATGCAGCAAATTTTGCGCGGCAGCTCAAACTCGCAGCGGGAAACACACTGTAATCCCCCGCCCGTGTGACTGTACCCTAAAAACACTACACTAACACAAAATAAAATAAAAAGTAAAAAACACTACATATACACATACCCCTACACAGCCCCCCTCCCCATCCCAATAAAAATGAAAAAAGTCTGTTACGCCACTTTTTCCAAAATGGAGCCTCCAGCTGTTGCAAAACAACAACTCCCAGTATTGCCGGACAGCCGTTGACTGTCCAAGCATGCTGGGAGTTTTGCAACAGCTGGAGGCACCCTGTTTGGGAATCACTGGCGTAGAATACTCCTATGTCCACCCCTATGCAAATCCCTAATTCAGGCCTCAAATGCGCATGGCGCTCTCACTTTGGAGCCCTGTCGTATTTCAAGGCAACAGTTTAGGGCCACATATGGGGTATCGCCGTACTCGGGAGAAATTGCCTAACAAATTTTGGGGGGCTTTTTCTCCTTTCACCCCTTATGAAAAGGTGAAGTTGGGGTCTACACCAGCATGTTAGTGTAAAAAAATAAATTGTTTGCACTAACATGCTGGTGTTGCCCTATACTTCTCATTTCGACAAGAGGTAAAAGGGGGAAAAAAGCCCCCCAAAATTTGTAATGCAATTTCTCCCGACTACGGAGATACCCCATATGTGGGTGCAAAGTGCTCTGGGGGCGCAAAACAAGGCCCAGAAGGGTGAGTGCACCATGTACATTTGAGGTGATTTGCACAGGGGTGGCTGATTGTTACAGCGGTTTTGACGAATGCAAAAAAAAAAAAAATAAACCACATGTGACCCCATTTCGGAAACTACACCCCTCACGGAATGTATTGAGGGGTGCAGTGAGAATTTACACCCCACTGGTGTCTGACAGATCTTTGGAACAGTGGGCTGTGAAAATTAAAAATTTTGTACAGCCCACTGTTCCAAAGATCTGACAGACACCAGTGGGGGGTAAATGCTCACTGTACCCCTTGTTACGTTCCTTAAGGGGTCTAGTTTCCAAAATGGTATGCCATGTGGGGGTTATTTTGCTGTCCTGTCACCATAGGGGCTTCCTAAATGAGACATGCCCCCCGAGAAAAATTTGCTCTTCACAAGCCAAATATGACTTCTCTTCTGAGCATTGTAGTTTGCCCGTAGTGCACTTCAGGTCAACTTATGGGGTACCTCCTTACTCAGAAGAGATGGGGTTACAAATTGTGGGGGTATTTTCTGCTATTAATCCTTGCAAAAATGGGAAATTTGGGGGGAAACACACATTTTAGTGAAATTTTTTTAAATTTTTTTTTTTTACATATGCAAAAGTCGTGAAACACCTGTGGGGTATTAAGGCTCACTTTATTCCTTGTTACGTTCCTCAAGGTGTCTAGTTTCCAAAATGGTATACCATGTGTTTTTTTTTTTTTTGCTGTTCTGGCAACATAGGGGCTTCCTAAATGCAACATGCCCCCCAAAAACCATTTCAGAAAAACGTACTCTCCAAAATCCCCTTGTCGCTCCTTTGCTTCTGAGCCCTCTACTGCGCCCGCCAAACACTTTACATAGACATATGAGGTATGTGCTTACTCGAGAGAAATTGGGCTACAAATATAAGTATACATTTTCTCCTTTTACCCCTTGTAAAAATTCAAAAATTGGGTCTACAAGAACATGCAAGTGTAAAAAATGAAGATTGTGAATTTTCTCCTTCACTTTGCTGCTATTCCTGTGAAACACCTAAAGGGTTAAAACGCTGACTGGATGTCATTTTGAATACTTTGGGGGGTGCAGTTTTTATAATGGGATCATTTGTGGGGTATTTCTAATATGAAGACCCTTCAAATCAACTTCAAACCTGAACTGGTCACTGAAAAATTGTGAGTTTGGAAATTTTGTGAAAAATTGGAAAATTGCTGCTGAACTTTGAAGCCCTCTGGTGTCTTCCAAAAGTAAAAACACGTCAATTTTATGATGCCAACATAAAGTAGACATATTGTATATGTGAATAAAAAAATAAATATTGGGAATATCCATTTTCCTTACAAGCAGAGTGCTTCAAAGTTAGAAAAATGCTAAATTTTCAAATTTTTCATCAAATTTGGGGATTTTTCACCAAGAAAGGATGCAAGTTACCATAAAATGTTACCACTATGTTAAAGTAGAATATGTCACGAAAAAACAATCTTGGAATCAGAATGATAACTAAAAGCATTCCAGAGTTATTAATGTTTAAAGTGACATTGCCAATGTGCTCCCTCCCGTTAAGGGCCAGCTTAGCTCTTTTTTTTCCGCCCCCAAAAACGGACTCAACCAGGTCCCGACAGATCCCATTGACTTAGGGATCCAGTAATTTACTGCAGTGTGGCAGATAAAAACTCCTGTTATTCTGACATAGTTGCTGATAAAACTCAGTCTAACGGCAATGTGAACGTGCCTCAACCCAGACTGCTTAAATAGGGGGTCTTCTCAGTGCTAAGAGAATTGTCTGGCATCTATGTTTGGCCCCAAATCATTGAGTCCAGGGGAGGAAAATACCGCAAATAGCTCTTACTTCATGAGAAAATGTTATTTCCTTTTTATAGAAATCATGGCTTACAAAATCATGGCTTTGTCCAAGCTGAAGCACAGGCATGGACAAAGTCAAGTAAGTGAGGGTGAGCTAGCACTCCTCTGTGCTCTCTCCTGTCTGATAGCACTCCTCTGTGCTCTCTCCTGTCTGATAGCACTCCTCTGTGCTCTCTCCTGTCTGATAGGACTCCTCTGTGCTCTCTCCTGTCTGATAGTACTCCTCTGTGCTCTCTGTTGTCTGATAGCACTCCTCTGTGCTCTCTCCTGTCTGATAGCACTCCTCTGAGCTCTCTCCTGTCTGATAGGACTCCTCTGTGCTCTCTCCTATCTGATAGCACTCCTCTGTGCTCTCGCCTGTCTGATAGCACTCCTCTGTGCTTTCTGCCGTCTGATAGCACTCCTCTGTGCTCTCCTCTGACTGATAGCACTCCTCTGTGCTCTCTCCTGTCTGATAGTACTCCTCTGTGCTCTCTGTTGTCTGATAGCACTCCTCTGTGCTCTCTCCTGTCTGATAGTACTCCTCTGTGATCTCTGTTGTCTGATAGCACTCCTCTGTGTTCTCTCCTGTCTGATAGCATTCCTCTGTGCTCTCGCCTATCTGATAGCACTCCTCTGTGCTCTCGGCTGTCTGATAGCACTCCTCTGTGCTCTCTCCTGTCTGATAGAACTCCTCTGTGCTCGCCTCTGTCTGATAGTACTCCTCTGTGCTCTCTCCTGTCTGACAGCACTTCTATGTGCTCTCTCCTGTCTGATAGCACTCCCCTGTGCTCTCTCCTGTCTGATAGCACTCCTTTGTGCTCTCTCCTGTCTGATAGCACTTCTCTGCGCTCTCTCCTGTCTGATAGCAGTCCTCTGCGCTCTCCTCTGTCTGATAGCACTCCTCTGTGCTCTCCTCGGTCTGATAGCACTCCTCTGTGCTCTCTGTTGTCTGATAGCACTCCTCTGTGCTCTCTGTTGTCTGATAGCACTCCTCTGTGCTCTCTCCTGTCTGATAGCACTCCTCTGTGCTCTCTTCTGTCTGATAGCACTCCTCTGTGCTCTCTCCTGTCCGATAGCACTCCTCTGTGCTCTCCTCTGTCTGATAGTACTCCTCTGCGCTCTCTCCTGACTGATAGTACTCCTCTGTGCTCTCTGTTGTCTGATAGCACTCCTCTGTGCTCTCTCCTGTCTGATAGTACTCCTCTGTGCTCTCTCCTGTCTGACAGCACTCCTCTGTGCTCTCTCCTGTCTGATAGCACTCCTCTGTGCTCTCTCCTGTCTGATAGCACCCCTCTGTGCTCTCTCCTGTCTGATAGCACTTCTCTGTGCTCTCTCCTGTCTGATAGCACTTCTCTGTGCTCTCTCCTGTCTGATAGCACTCCTCTGTGCTCTCCTCTGTCTGATAGCACTCCTCTGTGCTCTCTCCTGTCTGATAGTACTCCTCTGTTCTCTCTCCTGTCTGATAGCACTCCTCTGTGCTCTCCTCTGTCTGATAGCACTCCTCTGTGCTCTCTCCTGTCTGATAGCACTCCTCTGTGCTCTCCTCTGTCTGATAGCACTCCTCTGTGCTCTCTCCTGTCTGATAGCACTCCTCTGTGCTCTCCTCTGTCTGATAGCACTCCTCTGTGCTCTCTCCTGTCTGATAGCACTCCTCTGTGCTCTCCTCTATCTGATAGTACTTCTCTGTGCTCTCTCCAGTCTGATAGCACTCCTCTGTGCTCTATCCTGTCTGATAGCACTCCTCTGTGCTCTCTCCTGTCTGATAGGACTCCTCTGTGCTCTCTCCTGTCTGATAGGACTCCTCTGTGCTTTCTCCTGTCTGATAGTATTCCTCTGTGCTCTCTGTTGTCTGATAGCACTCCTCTGTGCTCTCTCCTGTCTGATAGCACTCCTCTGTGCTCTCTCATGTCTGATAGGATTCCTCTGTGCTCTCTGTTGTCTGATAGTACTCCTCTGTGCTCTCTGTTGTCTGATAGCACTCCTCTGTGTTCTCTCCTGTCTGATAGTACTCCTCTGTGATCTCTGTTGTCTGATAGCACTCCTCTGTGTTCTCTCCTGTCTGATAGCATTCCTCTGTGCTCTCGCCTATCTGATAGCACTCCTCTGTGCTCTCGGCTGTCTGATAGCACTCCTCTGTGCTCTCTCCTGTCTGATAGAACTCCTCTGTGCTCTCCTCTGTCTGATAGTACTCCTCTGTGCTCTCTCCTGTCTGACAGCACTTCTATGTGCTCTCTCCTGTCTGATAGCACTCCCCTGTGCTCTCTCCTGTCTGATAGCACTCCTTTGTGCTCTCTCCTGTCTGATAGCACTTCTCTGCGCTCTCTCCTGTCTGATAGCAGTCCTCTGCGCTCTCCTCTGTCTGATAGCACTCCTCTGTGCTCTCCTCGGTCTGATAGCACTCCTCTGTGCTCTCTGTTGTCTGATAGCACTCCTCTGTGCTCTCTGTTGTCTGATAGCACTCCTCTGTGCTCTCTCCTGTCTGATAGCACTCCTCTGTGCTCTCTTCTGTCTGATAGTACTTCTCTGTGCTCTCTCCTGTCCGATAGCACTCCTCTGTGCTCTCCTCTGTCTGATAGTACTCCTCTGCGCTCTCTCCTGACTGATAGTACTCCTCTGTGCTCTCTGTTGTCTGATAGCACTCCTCTGTGCTCTCTCCTGTCTGATAGTACTCCTCTGTGCTCTCTCCTGTCTGACAGCACTCCTCTGTGCTCTCTCCTGTCTGATAGCACTCCTCTGTGCTCTCTCCTGTCTGATAGCACCCCTCTGTGCTCTCTCCTGTCTGATAGCACTTCTCTGTGCTCTCTCCTGTCTGATAGCACTTCTCTGTGCTCTCTCCTGTCTGATAGCACTCCTCTGTGCTCTCCTCTGTCTGATAGCACTCCTCTGTGCTCTCTCCTGTCTGATAGTACTCCTCTGTTCTCTCTGTTGTCTGATAGCACTCCTCTGTGCTCTCTCCTGTCTGATAGCACTCCTCTGTGCTCTCCTCTATCTGATAGTACTCCTCTGTGCTCTCTCCAGTCTGATAGCACTCCTCTGTGCTCTATCCTGTCTGATAGCACTCCTCTGTGCTCTCTCCTGTCTGATAGGACTCCTCTGTGCTCTCTCCTGTCTGATAGGACTCCTCTGTGCTTTCTCCTGTCTGATAGTATTCCTCTGTGCTCTCTGTTGTCTGATAGCACTCCTCTGTGCTCTCTCCTGTCTGATAGCACTCCTCTGTGCTCTCTCATGTCTGATAGGATTCCTCTGTGCTCTCTGTTGTCTGATAGTACTCCTCTGTGCTCTCTGTTGTCTGATAGCACTCCTCTGTGTTCTCTCCTGTCTGATAGTACTCCTCTGTGCTCTCTGTTGCCTGATAGCACTCCTTTGTGCTCTCTCCTGTCTGATAGCACTCCTCTGTGCTCTCTCCTGTCTGATAGCACTCCTCTGTGCTCTCTCCTGTCTGATAGCACTCATCTGTGCTCTCCTCTGTCTGATAGCACTCCTCTGTGCTCTCTCCTGTCTGACAGTACTCCTCTGTGCTCTCTGTTGTCAGATAGCACTCCTCTGTGCTCTCTCCTGTCTGATAGTACTCCTCTGTGCTCTCTGTTGTCTGATAGTACTCCTCTGTGCTCTCTCCTGTCTGATAGCACTCCTCTGTGCTCTCCCCTGTCTGATAGTACTCCTCTGTGCTCTCTCCGGTCTGATAGCACTCCTCTGTGCTCTCTCCTGTCTGATAGCTCTCATCTGTGCTCTATCCTGTCTGATAGCTCTCATCTGTGCTCTCTACTTTCTGATAGCACTCCTCTGTGTTCTCTCCTGACTGATAGTACTCCTCTGTTCTCTCTGTTGTCTGATAGTGTTCCTCAGTGCTCTCTCCTGTCTGATAGCACTCCTCTGTGCTCTCCTCTGTCTGATAGCACTCCTCTGTGCTCTCCTCTGTCTGATAGTACTCCTCTGTGCTCTCTCCTGTCTGACAGCACTCCTCTGTGCTCTCTCCTGTCTGATAGCACTCCTCTGTGCTCTCTCCTGCCTGATAGCACTCCTTTGTGCTCTCTCCTGTCTGATAGCACTTCTCTGTGCTCTCTGTTGTCTGATAGCACTTCCTGTGCTCTCTCCTGTCTGATAGCACTCCTCTGTGCTCTCCCCTGTCTGATAGTACTCCTCTGTGCTCTCTCCAGTCTGATAGCACTCCCCTGTGCTCTCTCCTGTCTGATAGCACTCCTCTGTGCTCTCTCCTGTCTGATAGGACTCCTCTGTGCTCTCTCCTGTCTGATAGTACTCCTCTGTGCTCTCTGTTGTCTGATAGCACTCCTCTGTGCTCTCTGTTGTCTGATAGCACTCCTCTGTGCTCTCTCCTCTCTGACAGGACTCCTCTGTGTTCTCTCCTGTCTGATAGTACTCCTCTGTGCTCTCTGTTGTCTGATAGCACTCCTCTGTGTTCTCTCCTGTCTGATAGCACTCCTCTGTGCTCTCTGTTGTCTGATAGCACTCCTCTGTGCTCTCGCCTGTCTGATAGCACTCCTCTGTGCTCTCTCCTGTCTGATAGCACTCCTCTGTGCTCTCTCCTGTCTGATAGCATTCCTCTGTGCTCTCCTCTGTCTGATAGCACTCCTCTGTGCTCTCTGTTGTCTGATAGCACTCCTCTGTGCTCTCTCCTGTCTGATAGAATTCCTCTGTGCTCTCTCCTGTCTGATAGCACTCCTCTGTGCTCTCTCCTGTCTGATAGCACTCCTCTGTGCTCTATCCTGTCTGATAGCTCTTATCTGTGCTCTATCCTGTCTGATAGCTCTCATCTGTGCTCTCTACTGTCTGATAGCACTCCTCTGTGTTCTCTCCTGTCTGATAGCACTCCTTGGTGCTCTCTCCTGTCTGATAGGACTCCTCTGTGCTCTTTCCGGTCTGATAGCACTCCTCTGTTCTCTCCTCTGTCTGATTGCACTCCTCTGTGCTCTCCTCTGTCTGATAGTACTCCTCTGTGCTCTCTCCTGTCTGACAGCACTTCTATGTGCTCTCTCCTGTCTGATAGCACTCCCCTGTGCTCTCTCCTGTCTGATAGCACTCCTTTGTGCTCTCTCCTGTCTGATAGCACTTCTCTGCGCTCTCTCCTGTCTGATAGCAGTCCTCTGCGCTCTCCTCTGTCTGATAGCACTCCTCTGTGCTCTCCTCGGTCTGATAGCACTCCTCTGTGCTCTCTGTTGTCTGATAGCACTCCTCTGTGCTCTCTGTTGTCTGATAGCACTCCTCTGTGCTCTCTCCTGTCTGATAGCACTCCTCTGTGCTCTCTTCTGTCTGATAGCACTCCTCTGTGCTCTCTCCTGTCCGATAGCACTCCTCTGTGCTCTCCTCTGTCTGATAGTACTCCTCTGCGCTCTCTCCTGACTGATAGTACTCCTCTGTGCTCTCTGTTGTCTGATAGCACTCCTCTGTGCTCTCTCCTGTCTGATAGTACTCCTCTGTGCTCTCTCCTGTCTGACAGCACTCCTCTGTGCTCTCTCCTGTCTGATAGCACTCCTCTGTGCTCTCTCCTGTCTGATAGCACCCCTCTGTGCTCTCTCCTGTCTGATAGCACTTCTCTGTGCTCTCTCCTGTCTGATAGCACTTCTCTGTGCTCTCTCCTGTCTGATAGCACTCCTCTGTGCTCTCCTCTGTCTGATAGCACTCCTCTGTGCTCTCTCCTGTCTGATAGTACTCCTCTGTTCTCTCTGTTGTCTGATAGCACTCCTCTGTGCTCTCTCCTGTCTGATAGCACTCCTCTGTGCTCTCCTCTATCTGATAGTACTCCTCTGTGCTCTCTCCAGTCTGATAGCACTCCTCTGTGCTCTATCCTGTCTGATAGCACTCCTCTGTGCTCTCTCCTGTCTGATAGGACTCCTCTGTGCTCTCTCCTGTCTGATAGGACTCCTCTGTGCTTTCTCCTGTCTGATAGTATTCCTCTGTGCTCTCTGTTGTCTGATAGCACTCCTCTGTGCTCTCTCCTGTCTGATAGCACTCCTCTGTGCTCTCTCATGTCTGATAGGATTCCTCTGTGCTCTCTGTTGTCTGATAGTACTCCTCTGTGCTCTCTGTTGTCTGATAGCACTCCTCTGTGTTCTCTCCTGTCTGATAGTACTCCTCTGTGATCTCTGTTGTCTGATAGCACTCCTCTGTGTTCTCTCCTGTCTGATAGCATTCCTCTGTGCTCTCGCCTATCTGATAGCACTCCTCTGTGCTCTCGGCTGTCTGATAGCACTCCTCTGTGCTCTCTCCTGTCTGATAGAACTCCTCTGTGCTCTCCTCTGTCTGATAGTACTCCTCTGTGCTCTCTCCTGTCTGACAGCACTTCTATGTGCTCTCTCCTGTCTGATAGCACTCCCCTGTGCTCTCTCCTGTCTGATAGCACTCCTTTGTGCTCTCTCCTGTCTGATAGCACTTCTCTGCGCTCTCTCCTGTCTGATAGCAGTCCTCTGCGCTCTCCTCTGTCTGATAGCACTCCTCTGTGCTCTCCTCGGTCTGATAGCACTCCTCTGTGCTCTCTGTTGTCTGATAGCACTCCTCTGTGCTCTCTGTTGTCTGATAGCACTCCTCTGTGCTCTCTCCTGTCTGATAGCACTCCTCTGTGCTCTCTTCTGTCTGATAGTACTTCTCTGTGCTCTCTCCTGTCCGATAGCACTCCTCTGTGCTCTCCTCTGTCTGATAGTACTCCTCTGCGCTCTCTCCTGACTGATAGTACTCCTCTGTGCTCTCTGTTGTCTGATAGCACTCCTCTGTGCTCTCTCCTGTCTGATAGTACTCCTCTGTGCTCTCTCCTGTCTGACAGCACTCCTCTGTGCTCTCTCCTGTCTGATAGCACTCCTCTGTGCTCTCTCCTGTCTGATAGCACCCCTCTGTGCTCTCTCCTGTCTGATAGCACTTCTCTGTGCTCTCTCCTGTCTGATAGCACTTCTCTGTGCTCTCTCCTGTCTGATAGCACTCCTCTGTGCTCTCCTCTGTCTGATAGCACTCCTCTGTGCTCTCTCCTGTCTGATAGTACTCCTCTGTTCTCTCTGTTGTCTGATAGCACTCCTCTGTGCTCTCTCCTGTCTGATAGCACTCCTCTGTGCTCTCCTCTATCTGATAGTACTCCTCTGTGCTCTCTCCAGTCTGATAGCACTCCTCTGTGCTCTATCCTGTCTGATAGCACTCCTCTGTGCTCTCTCCTGTCTGATAGGACTCCTCTGTGCTCTCTCCTGTCTGATAGGACTCCTCTGTGCTTTCTCCTGTCTGATAGTATTCCTCTGTGCTCTCTGTTGTCTGATAGCACTCCTCTGTGCTCTCTCCTGTCTGATAGCACTCCTCTGTGCTCTCTCATGTCTGATAGGATTCCTCTGTGCTCTCTGTTGTCTGATAGTACTCCTCTGTGCTCTCTGTTGTCTGATAGCACTCCTCTGTGTTCTCTCCTGTCTGATAGTACTCCTCTGTGCTCTCTGTTGCCTGATAGCACTCCTTTGTGCTCTCTCCTGTCTGATAGCACTCCTCTGTGCTCTCTCCTGTCTGATAGCACTCCTCTGTGCTCTCTCCTGTCTGATAGCACTCATCTGTGCTCTCCTCTGTCTGATAGCACTCCTCTGTGCTCTCTGTTGTCTGACAGTACTCCTCTGTGCTCTCTGTTGTCTGATAGCACTCCTCTGTGCTCTCTCCTGTCTGATAGTACTCCTCTGTGCTCTCTGTTGTCTGATAGTACTCCTCTGTGCTCTCTCCTGTCTGATAGCACTCCTCTGTGCTCTCCCCTGTCTGATAGTACTCCTCTGTGCTCTCTCCGGTCTGATAGCACTCCTCTGTGCTCTCTCCTGTCTGATAGCTCTCATCTGTGCTCTATCCTGTCTGATAGCTCTCATCTGTGCTCTCTACTTTCTGATAGCACTCCTCTGTGTTCTCTCCTGACTGATAGTACTCCTCTGTTCTCTCTGTTGTCTGATAGTGTTCCTCAGTGCTCTCTCCTGTCTGATAGCACTCCTCTGTGCTCTCCTCTGTCTGATAGCACTCCTCTGTGCTCTCCTCTGTCTGATAGTACTCCTCTGTGCTCTCTCCTGTCTGACAGCACTCCTCTGTGCTCTCTCCTGTCTGATAGCACTCCTCTGTGCTCTCTCCTGCCTGATAGCACTCCTTTGTGCTCTCTCCTGTCTGATAGCACTTCTCTGTGCTCTCTGTTGTCTGATAGCACTTCCTGTGCTCTCTCCTGTCTGATAGCACTCCTCTGTGCTCTCCCCTGTCTGATAGTACTCCTCTGTGCTCTCTCCAGTCTGATAGCACTCCCCTGTGCTCTCTCCTGTCTGATAGTACTCCTCTGTGCTCTCTGTTGTCTGATAGCACTCCTCTGTGCTCTCTGTTGTCTGATAGCACTCCTCTGTGCTCTCTCCTCTCTGACAGGACTCCTCTGTGTTCTCTCCTGTCTGATAGTACTCCTCTGTGCTCTCTGTTGTCTGATAGCACTCCTCTGTGTTCTCTCCTGTCTGATAGCACTCCTCTGTGCTCTCTGTTGTCTGATAGCACTCCTCTGTGCTCTCGCCTGTCTGATAGCACTCCTCTGTGCTCTCTCCTGTCTGATAGCACTCCTCTGTGCTCTCTCCTGTCTGATAGCACTCCTCTGTGCTCTCTCCTGTCTGATAGCACTCCTCTGTGCTCTCCTCTGTCTGATAGCACTCCTCTGTGCTCTCTGTTGTCTGATAGCACTCCTCTGTGCTCTCTCCTGTCTGATAGAATTCCTCTGTGCTCTCTCCTGTCTGATAGCACTCCTCTGTGCTCTCTCCTGTCTGATAGCACTCCTCTGTGCTCTATCCTGTCTGATAGCTCTCATCTGTGCTCTATCCTGTCTGATAGCTCTCATCTGTGCTCTCTACTGTCTGATAGCACTCCTCTGTGTTCTCTCCTGTCTGATAGCACTCCTTGGTGCTCTCTCCTGTCTGATAGGACTCCTCTGTGCTCTTTCCGGTCTGATAGCACTCCTCTGTTCTCTCCTCTGTCTGATTGCACTCCTCTGTGCTCTCCTCTGTCTGATAGTACTCCTCTGTGCTCTCTCCTGTCTGATAGCACTTCTCTGTGCTCTCTCCTGTCTGATAGCACTCCTTTGTGCTCTCTCCTGTTTGATAGTACTCCTCTGTGCTCTCTCCTGTCTGACAGCACTCCTCTGTGCTCTCTCCTGTCTGATAGCACTCCTCTGTGTTCTCTCCTGTCTGATAGCACTCCTTTGTGCTCTCTCCGTTCGGACAGCACTCCTCTGTGCTCTCTCCTGTCTGATAGCACACCTTTGTGCTCTTTCCTGTCTGATAGCACTTCTCTGTGCTCTCTCCTGTCTGATAGGACTCCTTTGTGCTCTCTCCTGTCCTATGAGACAGGAGAGAGCACAGAGGAGTGCTAGCCCAATCACTCACTGGACTTTGTCCAGGCCTTTGCTTCAGCTTGGACAAAGCCATGATTTTATAAGCCATTTCTATGAAAAGGAAATACAATTTTCTTATGAAGTATATTAGGCTGGGTTCACACTACGATTTGCCGATACGGTCACTGCATCGGGCTTGGGGGAGAGAAAACCGGGCACTCGTGTTTCCCAGCTGGACCCGGCCCATATCTCATGCATTTGAATGAACCAACCGGAGTCAGATAGTGACTCCGGTCGGCCAATTTTTGCCCCGTATCTGGCTTTGTGACCGGACCTAAAACCGTGGTATGCTTCGGTTTTAGGTCCGGTCATAAAACCGGATATGGGGCAAGAATGAGCCAACCGGAATCACTATCTGACTCCGGTCGGGTCATTCAAATGAATGAGATATGGGCTGGGTCTGGTGACCGTATCGTCAAATTGTAGTGTGAACCCACCCTTAGAAAGGTTAATGTTTTGCCAAAATGTACACCATATAGAAAGTGTTTGAATCTGACAGTGCCCATACAGTTCAAACCCCAATCAATCTCTAGAATGTGCAGGTAGAGGAATTCCATCCCTGACTGCTTTTCTTCCCACTCTGGGCATTCTTCTCACACATATATCTAGGGATCTGTCGGGGTCTGAACATGAATAATGGCACATGTTAATAATAAAGCCGGCACATTTGTGAAGCCTTGTAGCCATGTTACTTTTATAATGTAGCCTAAAAACACTTTATGAATTAGGAACACAGCAAGTACATACATTCTGGTGCAGTTTGTACCAGAAGTGTCATATTTTGCCTGCTCCCTCAGTGTATGAGAGGGGTGCTGGACTGTTCCCTTGTCTGCCTAGGGCAGAACCTTATCTCTGATAAGACTTGTTCTGTGTGCACTGTCCCCTACAGATCAGTCACATGACACAGAGAGGGCCAGGTGTACAGCATACTCCACTGTGACAGCCCTCAGTATAGAGGAGACACACATGTAGCTGTCCCCACCTGTGACTCAGCCTGGCCTTGTGACGTACAGCGGCTCCTGTGGTGACTGACTGGCCAGGTCCGCTCCCCGCCAGCTGCTCGCTTCACTGATAGCAGACACTGTCAGCACAGCCGGGATCCACACTGCCCGGAGCGGGGCCATACACGGGAGGCGGCTGAGGTAAGTGCCTGCTTTATATACACAAAACCGGCTGCTTCCTCCAACTTCACCGGCTGATGTATATGTATGTACCGTGCACACCAGGCTGTGTTCTCTGTGCAGCCTCAAGGCTCCGAGCTGTCTGTACAACATTTACACAAGTCTAATGCCGGAACAACTTTTTTCTTTTGTTTTACAGCCAAGCAAATCTGGGTGTATGGAGGAATATATGTGGGTGTATATGGATATATGTGGGATTATGGATGTATATAAGTGGCTATAGGGATATGGATATATGTGGGTATGTAGAGGTATATGAATGTATATAAATATGTGAGTCAATATGGATGTATATATTATGTACACACACACACACACACACACACATATCCTTACACTTACACACACACACACACACATATGTATCTATATACCCTCATATATACCTATAAATAGATATATGTGGCTATATGAATAGTGTGTACTGTATGTGGAAATATATGTGAGTATATGGAGAACATCTGTGAGTATATGGAGGTATATTTATTTGTGGGTATATGGATATATAAGTTAATATAGGTAGCATATTGATATATATGTGGGTATATGGATATGTGTGAGTATATGGAGGTATGTTCATATACAGTCACGGCCGTAAATGTTGGCACCCCTGAAATTTTTCTTGAAAATGAAGTATTTCTCACAGAAAAGGATTGCAGTAACACATGTTTTGCTATACACATGTTTATTCCCTTTGTGTGTATTGGAACTCCAAAAATGGTCTGGACAAAATTATTGGCACCCTTAACTTAATATTTGGTTGCACACCCTTAGGAAATAATAACAGAAATCAGTTGCTTCCTATAAACATCAATAAGCTTCTTACACCTCTCAGCCGGAATGTTGGACCACTCTTCCTTTGCAAACTGCTCCAGGTCTCTCTTATTGGAAGGGCACCTTTCCCCAACAGCAATTTTAAGATATCTCCACAGATGTTCAATGGGATTTAGATCTGGACTCATTGCTGGACACTTCAGAACTCTCCAGCGCTTTGTTGCCATCCATTTCTTTGTGCTTTTTGACGTATGTTTGGGGTCATTGTCCTGTTGGAAGACCCAAGATCTCGGACGCAAACCCAGCTTTCTGACACTGGGCTGTACAGTGTGACCCAAAATCCATTGGTAATCCTCAGATTTCATGACGCCTTGCACACATTCAAGGCACCCAGTGCAAGAGGAAGCAAAACAACCCCAAAACATCATTGAACATCCACCATATTTCACTGTAGGTACTGTGGGGGAGATTTATCAAAACCTGTGCAGAGGATAATTTGCCCAGTTGCCCATAGCAACCAATCAGATTTCTTTTATTTTGCAAAGGCCTTGTTAGAGCTTAAAGAAGCAAGCTGATTGGTTGCTATAGGCAACTGGGCATATTTTCTTCTGCACAGGTTTTGATAAATCTCCCCGTGTTATTTTCTTTGTAGGCCCCATTCCGTTTTCGGTAAACATTAGAATGATGTGCTTTACCAAAAAGCTCTATCTTGGTCTCATCTGTCCACAAGACATTTTCCCAGAAGTATTTTGGCTTACTCAAGTTCATTTTGGCAAAATGTAGTCTTGCTTTTTTATGTCTGTGTCAGCAGTGGGGTCCTCCTGGGTCTCCTGCCATAGCATTTCATTTCATTTAAATGTCGACGCATAGTTTGCGCAGACACTGTTTCTCCCTGAGCCTGCAGGACAGCTTGAATATCTTTGGAACTTGTTTGGGGATGCTTATCCACCATCCGGACTATCCTGCGTTGACACCTTTCATAAATTTTTCTCTTCCGTCCACACCCAGGGAGATTAACTACAGGGCCATGGGTTGCAAACTTCTTGATGATGTTGCTCACTGTGGACAAAGGCAAATCTAGATCTCTGGAGATGGGCTTGTAACCTTGAGATTGTTGATATTTTTTCGCAATTTTGGTTCTCAAGTCCTCAGACAGTTCTCTTCTCCTCTTTCTGTTGTCCATGCTTAGTGTGGCACACACACACAATGCAAAGACTAAGTGAACTTCTCTCCTTTCTATCTGCTTTCAGGTGTGATTTTTATATTGCCCACACCTGTTGTTTGCCCCTGGTGAGTTTAACCCCTTAAGGACTTAGCCCTTTTTCACCTTAAGGACTGAGCCTTTTTTTGCAATTCTGACCACTGTCACTTTAAGCATTAATAACTCTGGGATGCTTTTACCGATACTCTATTTTTATTCTATTTTTTCGTGACATTTTTCTAACTTTGAAACTCTCTGCTTGTTAGCAAAATGGATATTCCAAATAAATGATATATTGATTCACATATACAATATGTCTACTTTATATTTGCATCATAAAGACAACATGTTTTTACTTTTGGAAGGAGGGCTTCAAAGTTCAGCAGCAATTTTCCAATTTTTTACAAAAGTTTCTAAATCTAAATTTTTCAGGGACCATTTCAGTTTTGAAGTGGATTTGAGGAGTCTTTATATTAGAAATACCCCATAAATGACCCCATTATAAAAACTGCATCCCCAAAGTATTCAAAATGACATTCAGAAAGTGTGTTAACCCTTTAGGTGTTTCACAGGAATAGCAGCAAGGTGAAGGAGAAAAATCTAAATCTTCATTTTTTACACTTGCCTGTTCTTGTAGACCCAGTTTTTGAAATTTTACAAGGGGAGATAAGTCTCCCAAAATTTGTAACCCATTTTCTCTTGAGTAAGGAAATACCCCATGTGTGGACGTCAAATGCACTGCAGGCGGACTACAATGCTCAGAAGAGAAGGAGTCACATTTGGCTTTTGGAAAGCAAATTTTGCTGAAATGGTTTTTGGGGGGCATGTCACATTTAGGAAGCCACTATGGTGCCAGAACAGCAGAAAGAAAAAAAAACACCACATGGCATATTATTTTGGAAACTACACCCCTCAAGGAAGGTAACAAGGGGTACAGTAAGCCTTAACAACCCACAGGGGCTTGACAAATTTCTGCTAAACTTGGACGTGAAAATGAGAAATTTTATTTTTTTAACTAAAATGGTGGTGTTACCCCAAATTTTTCATTTTCACAAGGGGTAATTGGAGAAAAAGCCTCCCAAAATTTGTAACCCCATTTCTTCTGCGTATGGAAATACCCCATATGTGGATGTAAAGTGCTCTGTGGGTAAACTACAATGCTCAGAAGAGAAGGAGCGCCATTGAGCTTTTGGTGAGCAAATTTGGTTGGAATAGAAGTGGGAGGCCATGTGCGTTTACAAAGCCCCCTGTGATGCCACAACAGTGGACCACATGTGACCCCATTTTGGAAATTACACCCCTCACAGAATTTAATAAGAGGTGCAGTGAACATTTACACCCCACTGGCGTTTGACAGATCTTTGGAACAGTGGGCTGTGCAAATGAAACATTTTATTTTTCATTTTCACGGACCACTCTTCCAAAAATCTGTCAGACACGTGTGGGGTGTAAATGCTCACTGTACCCCTTATTACATTCCGTGAGGGGTGTAGTTTCCAAAATGGGGTCACATGTGGGGGGTGGGTCCACTGTTCTTGCACTATGGGGGCTTTGTAAACACACATGGCCTTCAATTTAGGACACATTCTCTCCCCTAAAGCCCAATGGTGCTCCTTCTCTTCTGAGCATTGTAGTGCGCCTGCAGAGCACTTTACATGCACATATGGGGTATGTTCTTACTCAGAAGAAATGGAGTTACAAATTTTGGGGGGCTTTTTTCCTATTCTCCCTTGTGAAAATGAAAAATGTAGGGTAACACCAGTATTTTTGTGAAAAAAAAATGTTTTTTCATTTTCCCATCCAACTTTAACGAAAATGTGTCAAACACCTGTTGGGTGTTAAGGCTCACCATATCCCTTTTTAAATTATACGAGGGGTGTAGTTTCCAAAATGGGGTTACATCTGGGTATTTATTGTTTTGCGTTTATGTCAGAACCGCTGTAAAATCAGCCACCCCTGTGCAAATCACCAATTTAGATCTCAAATGTACATGGCACGCTCTCACTTCTGAGCCATGTTTTGCGCCCGCAGAGCACTTTACGCCAACATATGGGGTAATTCTGTACTCAGGAGAAATTGTGTTACAAATTTTGGGGATCTTTTTTCCTTTTACCACCAAAAATTTGTAATGCAATTTCTCCCAACTACGGAGATACCCCATATGTGGCCCTAAACTGTTTCCTTGAAATATGACCGGACTCCAAAGTGAGAGAACGCCATGAGCATTTGAGGCCTAAATTGGGGATTTGAATCCGCCACAAAAATACCCAACGGCAGTGTTTCCCAAACGGGGTGTCTCCTGCTGTTTCAAAACTCCCAGCATGCCTGGACAGTCAGTGGCTGTCCGGCAATACTGGGAGTTGTTGTCTTTCAACAGCTGGAGGCTCCGTTTTTAAAACAGTGCCGTACAAGGCGTTTTTTTTATGGGGGGGGGGGGGGGACTGTGTAGGGTATATGTATATGTAGTGTTTTACTTTTTATTTTGTGTTAGTGTAGTGTTTCTACTTTCACACGGTCGAGTTTACAGTGAGTTTCTCGCTGGGAGTTTGAGCTGCGGCGGAAATCTTAAACTTGCAGCAGAGAACTCGCTGTAGACCCGCCCGTGTGAATGTACCCTGCACATGGGGGGGGGGGGGGGGGCAAACCTCCAGCTGTTGCAAAACTACGACTCCCAGCAAGCACTGGCAGACCATACATGCTGGGAGTTGTAGTTATGCAACAGCTGGAGGCACATTGGTTGATGAGCGTTTGTTACTTAACTCATTGTTTCGCAACCAGTCTCTCAGTGCATCCTGGGAGTTGTATTTTTGCAACAGCTGGAGGCACACTGGTTGCAAAACGCTGAGTTAGGTAACAAACTCAGTTTCACAACCAATGTGTCACCAGCTGTTGCAAAACTGCAACAATCAGCATGCATTGACAGTCGAAGGGCATGCTGAGAGTTGTAGTATTGCAATAGCTGGAGTTCCAACTACAACTCCCAGCATGCCCTTTGGTAGTCTGTGCATGTTGGGAGTTGTAGTTATGCAACAGATGGATGCACACTTTTTCATAGAAAAAATTTGCCTCCAGCTGTTTCATAACTACAACCCCCAGCATGCAAAGACTACCAAAGGGCATGCTGGGATTTGTAGTTGGAACTCCAGCTGTTGTAAAACTACAACTCCCAGCATGCCCTTTGGCTTTGCATGCTGCGAGTTGTTGCTAGGCAACAGCAGGAGGTGAACAGGCCTCACCTCCTGCTGTATCCTGCCGCCGGGACCGCCGCCACTGCTGCCCCCGATCCTGCTGCTGCTGTCGCCGCCACCGCACACGAGGGGACCCCCGCCTTGATCGCCACCCCGATCACCACCCAGCAGGGCATGAGTGGTAGGTCTTTCCGACCGATCAATCATGTGATCGTGAGGTGGCACCCGTGCCACCTCACTCCTGCTGGGTCACCAGAGACCCGATGGACCCGGAATGGCCGCAAATCGCCGCTCTGATTTCACCGGCGATTTGCGGCGATCTCCGACATGGGGGGTCTCCCCAGTTGTTTGCACGGGGTGCCTGCTGATAGATATCAGCAGTCACCTCGGTCCGGTCACCGCCTGGCGGGGACCGGAATTCCCACGGGCGTACCCATACGCAATCAGTCCTTAAGGATTTTAAAACGGGGGCTTATGGATACACCCGACGTCCTTTAGGGGTTAAAAGAGCATCACATGATTGAAACAATCTTATTTTTTCACAATTTTGAAAGGGTTGCCAATAATTTTGTCCAGACAATTATGGAGTTTGGTGTGACATTATGTGCAATTTGCTTTTTTTCCTCCTTTTTTTGGTTTAGTTCCAATACACACAAAGGGAATTAACGTGTATAGCAAAACATGTGTTACTGCAATCCTGTTCTGTGAGAAATACTTCATTTTCTAGAAAAAATTCAGGGGTTCCAACATTTACTGCCATGACTGCATGAAGGCATATAGTATATGGATGTAGAAGAAAGATGCACCTTTTTATAAGACTGGGCACAGTTATAAGAAGTATACAGTCTGCAGCCAATGCCAGAAATCTGTTGGCCAGTTTAGCTGTCTGCATTCTATTTAGAAGCCACAGTCCTTTTGATAAATAACCATATATTGTTGTTGTTATAAAGTGTCGGAGGGGATTTAAAAATAGTTTTTGCCACAAAATAGAAAACTCAGATTCCACTGATAAATCTCCCTGTATAGGTGGATGCGCAAAAGAGCTGTTAATACAGAGTAGTTTACCACCCCTTAAAAGGGGTTCTCTTGTGGAAAACATTTATTTTTATTTTTTTTAAATCGACTGGTGCCAGAAAGTTAAACAGATTTGTAAATTACTTCTATTAAAAATCCTTCCAGCACTTATCAGCTGCTGTATATTACAGACAGTACTCTCTGCTGCCACCTCTGTCCATGTCAGGAACTGTCCAGAGCAGGAGAGATTTGCACTGTGGTCACACAGAAAAGAACAACTCAACTTCCTCTGGAGCATACAGCAGATGATAAGTACTGGAAGAATTAAGATTTTTAATAGAAGTAATTTACAAATCTGTTTAACTTTCTGGAGCCAGTTGATTAAAAAAAAAAAAAATGTTTACCACCGGAGTACTCCTTTAACCTCTTACATCATATAAACATTTATACAAAGAGAAAATTATATGACAAGTGTTTTATAGGTACGGATAGGTCACTCGTTTTGATAGCACTGTGATTGCTACGATTGGCCAGGATATAAGTAATAAGTACGCAAGTCCTGGCCCAACCCGCAGTACTAGAGACCTTATCTGAGAACAACATGGAGAGTTTTTAAAAATGTTTATCTTATTAAAAATATCTTTATTTGCTGACACAGAAATTCCAGACTCCAAACCCGCTGAAAGAATGAACATGTTCATCATTTTGTAGGAATTCTGTGCGGAATGCATTGCCACCAATAGTGACTGTGTAGGTCCGTGCGGTCCTAGTGCTGATGGTGTAAATGCACCCTAATGGCACATCCAGTCAATATGCCATACATGTTTAAGTTGTGTGTACCCCTTTAAATAACCTCTTCCTGCATAGCATCTTTTGAGAGCATAGTCATCATACCCAATAAGTGATCATTAACCAAAATTCTAACTTGAAGCACACCAGTACTGTATGCACATTGCACGTTTCAATAACTTTCAGATGCACAAAGCAAGATGTTTACTTTTGTCAATTTTTAGATTATAATGTTTGTTTTTAAGTCAAGGATAAAAGTTTCCATAGGTTGTTTATTGGTAAATAAGGTGTGTTAAGCCTTTTTTTTTCAGATTAGCTACCAATATGGAAAAAAATTGACACTGTAATTGACAATATATTTAGGACATATCTAGTGATATGTAATTATATAAGTTTTTACATTAAAGCACAAGAAAATAAAAGAGCCATTTGAGGGCAAAGTGTACATATTGATTTTTCTACCAGAAATACACAATCATTTGATACTATTGCACTAGGTCTGAACTGGTGGAGATGTGGTCTTATCCTTACTTAGGGTGGTTTCACACCACGTTTTGTACTTACGGCTCCCGTTTATGGCTGGGAGGAGGGGGGCGGGGCTTAATTGCAGCGCCCGCACTCAGCTGTATAGGGGAACCGTATTTAATGCATGTCTATGAGCTGACCGGAGTGAACCGCAGCCTCCGGTCGGCTGCATTTTCGGCCGTATGCGGTTTCCCGACCGTAGGCAAAAACGCGGTCGACCACGTTTTTGCCTGCGGTCGGGAAACCGCATACAGCCGAAAACGCAGCCGACCGGAGGCTGCGGTTCACTCCGGTCAGCTCATAGACATGCATTAAATACGGTTCCCCTATACGGCTGAGTGCGGGTGCCGCGATTAAGCCCCGCCCCCCCGCCCCCCTCCTCCCAGCCATAAACGGTGGTGTGAAACCAGCCTTAAAGGGGTACTCCGGTGAAAACTTTTTTTTTTTTTTTAAATCAACTGGTGCCAGAAAGTTAAACAGATTTGTAAATTGGGGGGGGGGGGGGGGGGGTGCGGCCCATAGACTGGTTTGAGCGGCATTGGGGCCGCTCTGCCGGTGGGTCGTTCCCCCCTGTGGGCTTTGGCGTCGCGGCGGTGGTGGTCGCCGCCCGGTGCTGCGCCATTTTATGCTAGGGACGTTAGGGATAGGTGACTCTGGATAGGTGGCCTTGACGTGGCGAGTGGGCTTGTACTTTTTGATCAAAAATGTATACTAACAACCTGTTAGTTTTTGATATTATGCTGAGAAGCAACCAGATCATTATACAAGATTGTAGATGTGCACTATGTCTGTTTTTCTACCCGAATTCACACTGTGATTTCTATCCCCTCCTTTTTCTTTGTGTTAACATGTGCTGCACTCTTCCCCACCCCCTCAGCCCAACCCTATATAAGCAGTAGTTAGCTGCACATGGGCCATTTCTTTCCTAGCAGCCTCCCAGTCTGACTGGGAGAGCATGGTAAGTGAGCTATTACATCCCTGTTCACACTGGTGTGGTGCTGTGCGGTGTCCGTTGCCGCCGTGTCTGTGGGGGGGTGCGGCCCATAGACTGGTTTGAGCGGCATTGGGGCCGCTCTGCCGGTGGGTCGTTCCCCCCTGTGGGCATTGGCGTCACGGCGGTGGTGGTCGCCGCCCAGTGCTGCGCCATTTTATGCTAGGGTCGTTAGGGACCCACTCTGGATAGGTGGCCTTGACGTGGCGAGTGGGCTTGTACTTTTTGATCAAAAATGTATACTAACAACCTGTTAGTTTTTGATATTATGCTGAGAAGCAATCAGATCATTATACAAGATTGTAGATGTGCGCTATGTCTGTTTTTCTACCCAAATTCAGATTTGTAAATTACTTTTATTAAAAAATCTTAATCCTTCCTGTACTTATTAGCTGCTGAATACTACAGCGGAAATTCTTTTCTTTTTGAAACACAGAACTGTCTGCTGACATCACGAGCACAGTGCTCTCTGCTGACATCTCTGTCCATTTTATGAACTGTCCAGAACAGCATATGTTTGCTATGGGGATTTCCTTTTACCCTGGAGAGTTCATAAAATGGACAGAGATGTCAGCAGAGAGCACTGTGCTCATGATGTCAGCAGAGAGCTCTGTGTTTCAAACGGAAAATAATTTCCACTGTAGTATTCAGCAGCTAATAAGTACAGGAAGGATTAAGATTTTTTAATAGAAGTAATTTACAAATCTGTTTAACTTTCTGGCACCAGTTGATTAAAAAAAAGAAAAAAAAAGTTTTACACCGGAATACCCCTTTAACCCCTTAAGGACTGAGCCCTTTTTCACCTTAAGGACTCGGACATTTTTTGCAAATCTGACCACTGTCACTTTAAACATTAATAACTCTGAAATGCTCTTAGTTATCATTCTGATTCCGAGATTGTTTTTTCGGGACATATTCTACTTTAACATAGTGGTAAAATTTTGTGGTAACTTGCATCCTTTCTTGGTGAAAAATCCCAAAATTTGATGAAAAATTTGAAAATTTTGCATTTTTCTAACTTTGAAGCTCTCTGCTTGTAAGGAAAATGGATATTCCGAATAATTTTTTTTTAATTCACATATACAATATGTCTACTTTATGTTTGCATCATAAAATTGATGAGTTTTTACTTTTGGAAGACACCAGAGGGCTTCAAAGTTCAGCAGCAATTTTTCACAAAATTTGGAAACTCGCTTTTTTTCAGGGACCAGTTCAGGTTTGAAGTGGATTTGAAGGGTCTTCATATTAGAAATACCCCATAAATTACCCCATTATAAAAACTGCACCCCCCAAAGTATTCAAAATGACATTCAGTAAGCGTTTTAACCCTTTAGGGGTTTCACAGGAATAGCAGCAAAGTGAAGGAGAAAATTCACAATCTTCATTTTTTACACTCGCATGTTCTTGTAGACCCAATTTTTTAATTTTTGCAAGGGGTAAAAAGGAGAAAATGTTTACTTGTATTTGAAACCCAATTTCTCTTGAGTAAGGACATACCTCATATGTCTATGTTAATTGTTCGGCGGGCGCAGTAGAGGGCTCAGAAGGGAAGGAGAATGGTTTTTGGGGGGCATGTCACCTTTAGGAAGCCCCTATGGTGCCAGAACAGCAAAAAAAAACACATGGCATACCATTTTGGAAACTAGACCCCTCGGGGAACATAACAAGGGGTAAGGTGAACCTTAATACCCCACAGGTGATTCACGACTTTTGCATATGTAAAAAAAAAAAAATTTTACCTAAAATGCTTGGTTTCCCAAAAGTTTTACATTTTTAAAAAGGGTGAAAGCAGAAAATACCCCCCAAAATTTGAAGTCCAATTTCTCCCGATTCAGAAAACACCCCATATGGGGGTGAAAAGTGCTCTGCTGGCGCACTACAGGTCTCAGAAGAGAAGGAGTCACATTTGGCTTTTTGAAAGCAAATTTTGCTCTGGGGGCATGCCGCATTTAGGAAGCCCCTATGGTGCCAGGACAGCAAAAAAAAAAAAAAAAACACATGGCATACCATTTTGGAAACTAGAGCCCTCAGGGAATGTCCCAAGGGGTTAAGTGAACCTTAATACCCCACAGGCGTTTCACGACTATTGTATATGTAAAAAAAAAATATATATTTTTTTTACCTAAAATACTTCTTTTCCCAAAAATTTGACATTTTTAAAAAGGGTAAAAGCAGAAAATACCCCCCAAAATTTGTAACACAATTTCTCCCGAGTACGGCGATACCCCATATGTGACCCTAAACTGTTGCCTTGAAATACGACAGGGCTCCAAAGTGAGAGCGCCATGCGCATTTGAGGCCTAAATTGGGGATTGCATAGGGGTGGACATAGGGGTATTCTACGCCAGTGATTCCCAAACAGGGTGCCTCCAGCTGTTGTAAAACTCCCAGCATGCCTAGACAGTCAACGGTTATCTGGCAATACTGGGAGTAGTTGTTTTGCAACAGCTGGAGGCTCCGTTTTGGAAACCGTGGCGTACCAGACGTTTTTCCTTTTTATTGGGGAGGGGGGCTGTGTAGGGGTATGTGTATATGTAGTGTTTTTTACTTTTTATTTTATTTTTTGTGTTAGTGTAATTTTAGGGTACAGTTGCACGGGCGAGGGTTCACAGTAGTTTCTCGCTGGCAGTTTGAGCTGTTGCAGAAAATTTGCCGCAGCTCAAACTTGCAGCCCGATACTTGCTGTAAACCTCCGCCCATGTGAGTGTACCCTGTTCGTTCACATTGGGGGGGGGGGGGACACGACATCCAGCTGTTGCAAAATTACAACTCCCAGCATGCGCTGACAGACTGTACAAGCTGAGAGTTTAAGTTTTGCAACAGCTGTAGGCACACTAGTTATGTATCACTGAGTTTGTGACCTTACTCAGTGTTTCAAAACCAGTATACCTCCAGCTGTTGCAAAACTACAACTCCCAGCATGTACGGTGCATGGTGTAAGGTGACTGCTGGGAGTTGTAGTTTGCAACAGCTGGGGGCAGACCGGTCCTGAAACACTGTTAGTTAAAAAAAACTGAGTTTCACAACCAGTGTGCCTTCAGCTGTTGCAAAACTACAACTCTCAGCAGTCACCGACAGCCAATGGGCATGCTGGGAGTTGTAGTTATGCAACCAGCAGATGCACCACTACAACTTCCAGCATGCACTTTAGCTGTTTGTGCAAGCTGGGAGTTGTAGTTATACAACAGCTGAAGGTACACTTTTCCATAGAAAAAATGTGCCTCCAGCTGTTGGAAAACCATAAGTCCCAGCATGCCCATAAGGGAATGCTGGGAGTTGTGGTGGTCTGCCTCCTGCTGTTGCATAACTACAGCTCCCAGCATGCCCTTTTTGCATGCTGGGAGCTGTTGCTAAGCAACAGCAGGAGGCTGTCACTCACCACCTGCTGCTGCTCAGGGAACAGGTCAGTCCCGCTGCCGCCGTCGCTGCTGGGGCCCCGATCCCAACAGGGACGCCGGGGATCGGGGTCCCCAGCACCCGGGGTCGTCTTCCCGCACCCGCTCACGTCCTCCGGAAGAGGGGCGGAGCGGGTGCGGGAGTGACACCCGCAGCAGGCGCCCTGATTGGTCGGCCGGTAATCCGGCCGACGAATCAGGGCGATCGTGAGGTGGCACCAGTGCCACCTCACCCCTGCTGGCTCTGGCTGTTCGGGGCCGTCAGAGACGGCCCCGATCAGCCAGTAATACCGGGTCACTGGAGACCCGATTGACCCGGAATCGCCGCAGATCGCTGGACTGAATTGTCCAGCGATCTGCGGCCATCGCCGACATGGGGGGGCATAATGACCCCCCTGGGCGATATGCCGGGATGCCTGCTGAATGATTTCAGGAGGCATCCGGCTCTGGTCCCCAACCGGCTAGCGGTGGGGACCGGAATTCCCACGGGCGTATGGATACGCCCTGCGTCCTTAAGGACTCGGACTGCAGGGCGTATCCATACGCCCTGCGTCCTTAAGAGGTTAATGAAAATACTGCATGTCATCACTTCAATGCTGCCTGAACCACAAACCATCTGGACGGTCCCCGGAGATTTCTACCTGCCTTGTTTGATCTTTCCTTCTACCCAAACAGAGAGAGATTTATCAATAAAAGCTGGTTTGGAAGTGAGAATTTGCCCGTTCCGATGACTTGTGGTTTGGGCATGGAAGTGATGACAGGTTCCTTTTTAAAGTCTGTGTCAAAACGTTTTCACCGTAGATCTTGCCACAAATCCATGGTAAATCTGCAGCAAAATCTGTGTAACATGGGGAATTGACCGCAAATCAACTGCAAATGTCACCTAATTACATTGCTGCGCTGCGACCAGATGTTAGAGAGTCAATAGAGAAACACAATACGCCGAACCCACTTTGCGTTTTGCATTTTTTCCCCCTGACCCCGGAGTTTTTGTTGAATCGCAGCACGCTGAGACTATGGCATTATTATTATTATTATTATTATTATTATTATTATTATTATTATTTTTTTTTTTTTACAAAAACGCCATAGTTTCAGCATCGGAGTGAAGTAGTGATGGATAGCATCACTACTTTCCTCTGTAGCCGTACAGTATACAGCGCAGCACCATATTCTGTCCTGCAGAGATCAGCACTAAGCTATGCCCATGGCTGTACTTTGTAAAACTCCTTCCTATCAAGAATATACAGAAAAACAGTCATGTGTATACGTCACTGCTTTACTGTAACCCCATGCTGGGCTGTGCAATACACTGCTGAACAGTACTAATTAACTCTTTGTGGGGCATCTAGTATAGACAGCCATCTATATATGTCCTCTTACCCCAACCTGATTTCAGCTCAGGCCTGGTCTGGGTAGCTCCGCCTAAAGGCTGTCCGGGAATGATGGGTTATTGTAGTTTAGCAACACCTGGAGGGAACACACTGCATTATGGATGCTCTCCCCCATTTACTAACCCATTTTTCGTGTTTTTCTTTTTTTGTTCTCCTTTGAGACCTGTGTATCCTGTGGACTATGTCGTCTTCTGTGGACTACTTTGATGACCGGATTTTTATTTTATTTCAATAAAATGATTATTGTCTTACTTTTGTGTTTGTTTTGTAACTTTTTTTTAACGTGTTTTTTTTTATTGAATATTCAGGCTTAGTAGTGGAAACTGTTTCCTAGACTGAGTCCATTACTAAGCTGGGGTTTAGTGTTAGTCCCCAAAACAGCTAGCCCTTATTCCCCATTATTTCCCAGGTACCAGCACCACAGGGGTACCAGGAAGGCTAAGTTTCTACTTGTTTTTTTGTCCTGCGTTTTCTGGTTTGAAAAAAACACAAGAAAAAACACCTGAAAAAACACCAGTGCAATTTGCCTGCGTCTGGCGTTTTTTCTGGCATTGTTTCTGGCGTTTTTTCATTGTGTGGAAATGTCATTTTTGGCCCCTTTGGCGTTTTTTTTTTTTGGTACCCAAAATTTGTTGGGTACCAAAAAAAAAAAAAAAAAAAAAAAAAAAAAAGGATGCAGTAGTGATGGAGAAAGATTTATTTAAAGAAATGTCTATTTTTTATAACAAAATTTTGATGTTTAATAAAGTGTGTGTTCACTTTTTTTTCTCTTTTTTTGAAATTTTTTAGGTAGTACTACTACTCCCGGCATGGAACAGACTCTTCCATGATGAGAGTTGTAGTACCTGTACTAATAGACATATCGCCCTGGGTGTCAGTCCTGACACCCGTTGTGATCCTCCTGTAAAATGTATAGATACGGCCGGCTGCTCTTCTATGGTCCCCTGCACTGACGTATATATACACCTATACATATTTCCCACAGAGAGTTGTGATTGGCTGGAACCATTTGGCCAATCACAGGAAATATGAATATGTGTATATATACGGCAGTGAGGGAACAATAAAAGAGCGGCCGGCCGCATCTATACATTATACAGGAGGATTGCAACGGAAACCGGGCGATCTGTCAATTAGTACAGGTACTACTACTTCCATCATGGAACAGTGTGTTCCATGCTGGGAGTAGTGGTACCACCTTAAAAATAAAGAATAAAAAGTGAAAAACACACACTACATTTTTATTATTGCCGGCTACATTTTTAGGTCCCTGCCCGTACACATAAATTGATCCCTGTTTAAAAATTAATAAAAATGTTGTTATAAAAAAGATACATTTCGTTAAATACAATTTTTTCCATCACTACTGTATCTTTTTTTTTATAATTGTTTTTTTAATGGTACCCAACGAAATTTTATTAAAAAAGGTATCTCCATCACTTTTTTGGATTGCTAAAGTCCAAAAGAGAATAAAAACCGCCTGAAAAAACGCCAAAGTTAAAACCCACATGGCATTTTTCTTGGCGTTTTTTTTTTACTTCCATTGACTTCTATGGGAGAAAAACGCCATAACATGCTGCGATTTTGCAAAACATGAAATGTGCCAAAAAAAGAGTAAAAAAATGGCAAAAGGTTAAAAAAAAAAAAACCACCAAACTGAAAAACGCCAAGTGGAAAAAGAATTTTGTGATTTCTCATTGATTTACAGCTAACATCTGGCCGCAGCGGTTTTTGGCCAAAAAAACGCCATGCAGCAGAATTGGCGTTTTTCCTAAAAAAAAAAAAAAAAAAAAAAAAAAAAAAAAAAAAAAAATAGAAAGTTAGTCGAAGAGCCGGTACAAAAAGGCCCGGAGCGCCAAAATTGGCACTCCTGGGAATAGGCGGTAACAGGCTGACGTTATTTAGGCTGGGGAGGGCCAGTAACAATGATATATTGTGTAGCAAGACAAAAAACACTTCAGCGCTGTTACTCCTAAGTATATGTTCCTCAACAATGGCTGTGAACTCCAAGCCTTGTGGACGTCTTCAGGTGGTGCAATCTCATGCAGAGAGGCACAGCTTTAAAACAATGAACATTGTAAAATAAAGATGAAAGCACTCTCCTTGTCAGTCCTATTCCCCTGCTTTTTACAATCCTGTTGTCCTGCTCCTCCACCCCCTTTTGCACCTTTCAGAATGAATAAAATCTGAAGGATTATTTTGCTACTAGACAAGGAGAGTGCTTTCATCTACATTTCTACAACATTCATTCCTATATCAATGATACTCGCCAACCCTGGTAACGTCAGGTTGTTGCTGCTTGGTTGGTATCTGCTAATATTTTAAAAGTATTTTTTTGGGGGAAAAAAAAACAAAACATGTGTGGTTCCCCGTATTTTCATTTTCAGCCAGATACCAACCAAGCAGCAACAGCCTCATGTCGCCAGGGTTGGCGAAGACCGTTGTTTTTGGCCCTCCCCAGCCTTTATAACAGCAGCCTGTTACCGTCTAGGCCCATGAGCGTCAACCTTGGCACTCTGGGCCTATTGGTACTGGCTCTTCCTGGTAGCCTTATGTGGTGTTAGTGTTACGCCCCAGCTTGGTAATGGACAAAAAAAAAACCACTTTATTACAAAAAATATATATTTTATTGAAACTAAAGAAAAAAAAGGTCATCAAAGTTGTTCACAGAATCCAACATAGTTAACAGAATACACAGATCTGAAACGAGAAGAAAAAAAAAACCATGGAAAAATGGGTTAGTACATTTTGGCTGTCTGGGGGTTGTAGTTTAACAACAGCTGGAGGATCTCTGCTTTGGAACACAGTGCCTAAAAGGCTCACCACCCTGGCTCCCGGCTGTAGCACTGCCTATAATGACATCATTACTAGGGGGTGAAGCTACGCTGACCAGGCCGTTGCTGAAGGCAGTGTAGAGTAAGTGGAAGCCTGGCTAATGTATCCAGTAAATATAGCTATCTTTAGATGGCTGTATATACTGGATACCCCACAAAGAGTTAATTAGCTCTGCTCAGCAGCTATTTCCTTGCTGGACTGGTGCATAACACACAGCTCAGCAAGGGGTGACAGTAAAGCAGCGATGTATTTGCGTCATTGTTTTACTGTAAATTTATCCTGGGTAGGAGATATACCATGTATTGGCTGTTTCCGCACATCAGAAAAAAATATCCGAAAAACTGCCAAAACTCAGGAAAACGCTGTGGCAGTGTTTCTGGTATTTTTGCAAATGGAAAATAACAAAGTGGAAGTCTAGCCTAATACATGGCATATTTTACCTGTTCAAATCTGCAGGTAAAAGCTAGAGAATTTTCTCTACATGTTATTTTAGGCTAACACATTGAACAGCTGCATTCCCTTTCAGAGAAATAATTTAGGCCCCTTTCACACTACAGTTGTCATCCTGCTTTTTCACTGCCATTATTTTACAATAACAGATGAAAAAAACTGGATGCAATAACGGAAAATAACTGATGACCATCATACGTTATTTTTAATGTTTTTTTTTCTTAAAAACCTTGTGTTGTTCATCTGTTATTAACAGTTACATCCGTTTTTTTTAATCAGGTTTTTAACCCTTTTTTTTGTAAAGCTGTGCTGAGCATGCCCAAAAAAACGAATCTTAAAAAAATTAACAATAACGGATGATAACGGATATTTTTTTTTTTAACATCCGTTTCCCATAGACTTCAATGTTACATATTTTTTCACCAGACCAAAATTTGTGCAAAAATAATGGACATTAGTAAAAACAGACTTACCTGATGCAAAAGGATGTTCAAAAAATCCCATTGACATGAATGGGATTTTTTGACGGCCGTTTTCAGGACTATTTGCCCGGAGTAATAATAGAGGTTTTTACAGGATGATACCTGTTGTGTGAAAGGAGCCTTACTAGCTACATATTGTCTGATATAATGGTACTTGTACAAATGCACCATTTACCATTGTGCTTGAGATGGAGACATCAGACTTACCTTTAATGGATTTTCAGTAAAAGCGGGAATTTTTATTGAATTAGGCAAAGTTTCCACTTGTTTTTTTTTTTTGGCAGTTTTTGGATATCTGCCACTGCAGTTTTTGAGCCAAGGTCAGAAGTGGATCCATAAGGGAGGAGAAGTATAAGTCCTTCCTTTATATGTCCTATTCCTTATGAATACATTTCTGGCTTTGGCTCAAAAGCTGCAGTGGTATATATCCAAAAACTGCCAGAAAAAAACAAAGCAAGTGAAATCGTAGCCTAATAGAGGCATTTGAAATGTATTTGCTATTCAGTATATACGGTCTTCAGCTTCTGATTTTAAATTAGGTATATATTAAACTAGTTTAAAGACTAGAAAATACTTACTTTTGAACATTAGAATCTTGCATTCAACACTGAAATGAAGAGATTAGTACATACTCCATTCTATCTGTAAAGTGTCTTACCAGAGATGTAGATCCTCCTAGCTGCAATGATTTGGACACTAGCTAGACTGGTCTTTTTGCCTCTAGGCTAGTAAGGAGGTATGGCTAGATTACTAGGTCATGGTGACCGATTGGGAGCAGTAGATCTGATGCAGCTGTAGCATACTTGGTAACAACAGGCCAGAGGATGAGTCAGAAACATTCAGAGTCAGTAGTAGAATAACAAGCACCAGATGCACAATGCCAATGGCAATATAAGAGCAATACCCAGGGACAAAAAAAAAGGTTTAAGATCAGGGTCAATTAAGAGTAAGGGCCATATTACAGGGAGCAACTAGCGGCTGAACAGGATAACATTGCCCTCTGTAGTTGGGCCAGTGATTTGCCAATGAAGGAGCAAAACTCTTGTTCTTCAGCTGATTGGGTTGTTTTGACCTGTCAAAAAATTATTGCTCATTGGCTGCACATCTCCCTTTGTAATAGGGGACGTGCAGCGTATGCATGATGACAACAAAGGGCCGCTCAAATAATCTAGGGATCATACCTTCAGCCCTCTTACATGCCGCTCAAGCCTTATAATAGGCTCTGTAAATCATTGGGTGTCAAACATGCAGCCCGCAATGAATATCTTTGCGGCCCAGCAAAGTTATTAATTGCTCTGGTCAGGGCCGGATCATTATTGGCGCTCCTGCAGCGCCTGCTTCTGGCCCCGTGCCCGCATGGGGCCCCAATCACATTCGGGGCATCCCTGTATCCCGAAAAATCTTTTCAACACAAAAGGATTCCCCGGTTACCTCTCTGCGGCCCCGCGTTAACTTTAAAAACGCAGGGGCCGCCGAGAGGTAGCGCACGCAGGGACATCCCGTGTGTGCACCCATAGGAGAAGAGCAGAGCGGAGCAGAGCAGTGAGGAGGATGCACGGGTGGTGGTCGGAACACTGAAGTGGGGCAGTAAACAGGTATACAGCCTCCAGCCATACACTGTATATGGCTGAAGGCTGTGTGTCTGTGGGGGAGCTGTACTGCACCTAATGTGGGGAACTGTACTGCATCTAATGTGGGGAACTATACTGCACCTAATGTGGGGAACTGTACTGCATCTAATGTGGGGAACTATACTGCACCTAATGTGGGGAGCTATACTGCACCTAATGTGGGGAACTATACTGCACCTAATGTGTGGGAACTTTACTGCATGTAATGTGGGGAAACTGTACTGCACCTAATGTGGGGAACTATACTGCCAACCTAATGTGGGAGAACTGTACTGCACCTAATGTGGGGAACTATACTGCACCTAATGTGGGGAACTATACTGCACCTAATGTGGGGGAACTATACTGCCAACCTAATGTGGGGAACTATACTGCCAACCTAATGTGAGGGAACTATACTGCCAACCTAATGTGAGGGAACTATACTGCCAACCTAATATGAGGGAACTATACTGCCAACATAATGTGGGGGAACTGTACTGCACCTAATGTGGGGAACTATACTTCCAACCTAATGTGGGGGAACTGTACTGCACCTAATGTGGGGGAACTGTACTGCATCTAATGTGGGGAACTATACTGCACCTAATGTGGGGAGCTATACTGCACCTAATGTGGGGAACTATACTGCACCTAATGTGTGGGAACTTTACTGCATGTAATGTGGGGAAACTGTACTGCACCTAATGTGGGGAACTATACTGCCAACCTAATGTGGGAGAACTGTACTGCACCTAATGTGGGGAAATATACTGCACTTAATGTGGGGGAACCATATTGTATCTAATGTGGGGTAACTATACTGCACCTAATGTGGGGGAACTATACTGCACCTAATGTGGGGAACTATACTGCCAACCTAATGTGGGGAACTATACTGCCAACCTAATGTGAGGGAACTATACTGCCAACCTAATGTGAGGGAACTATACTGCCAACCTAATATGAGGGAACTATACTGCCAACATAATGTGGGGGAACTGTACTGCACCTAATGTGGGGAACTATACTTCCAACCTAATGTGGGGGAACTGTACTGCACCTAATGTGGGGGAACTGTACTGCACCTAATGTGGGGAACTGTACTGCATGTAATGTGGGGGAACTATACTGCACGTAATGTGGGGATACTGTACCTAAGTGGGGAACTGTACTGCACCTAATGTGGGGAACTATACTGCCAACCTAATGTGGGAAAACTGTACTGCACCTAATGTGGGGGAACTATACTGCACCTAATGTGGGGGAACTATACTACACCTAATGTAGGGGAACTATACTGCACCTAATGTGGGAAACTATACTGCACCTAATGTGGGGAACTATACTGCACCTAATGTGGGGAACTATACTGCCAACCTAATGTGGGGAACTATACTGCCAACCTAATGTGGGGAACTATACTGCCAACCTAATGTGGGGAACTATACTGCCAACCTAATATGGGGGAACTATACTGCCAACCCAATGTGGGGGAACTGTACTGCACCTAATGTGGGGAACTATACTTCCAACCTAATGTGGGGGAACTGTACTGTACCTAATGTGGGGGAACTGTACTGTACCTAATGTGGAGGAACTATACTGCACCTAATGTGGGGAACTATACTGCACCTAATGTGGGGGAACTGTATTGCACCGTCTTGTGCAGAGGGGCATGGGGTCTTGTGCAAAGGGAGCATGGAGTGTTGTACAAAAGGGGCATGGGGTCTTGTGAAGGGGGGTCATGGGGTCTTGTCCAAAGGGGACATGGGGTGTTGTGCAGGGAGGGCATGGGTGTTTTTATTTATTTTTTATTTTTTATGCAGCCCACATAAACTTAAACCTTGTATTTTTTTGCCCATGTTAGCCTTTGAGTTTGAATGCCAATCTATGAGACTGGTGCTTGTTTACAGCATGCAGTTTATGAGTATAGGGCCATCTAATGGATCTCTAGGGTCTGGACCAGTAACACAATGAGGGAGAGCAATAAGAGGCAGAACCACAGTCAGCAGATAAGTAATCTCTGGCTCTCTCGGCTTTAAATAGACTGTCATCCCACAAATATTTTTAGACAATGTGGGATATTTATCAAAGGATTTAGACTGTTTGTTTTTTCTTGTCTAAATTTGTCGCACAGAAAGTCGCAGTCTAAATATGTGCAACTTTTCTACGACTTTTGCTCTCGAGGATTTTAGAACATGATGCATTCTAGTCTATTTTAGACGGAAATGCATTGGTGCTGAATTTATCAAAAGCGACTTTTCAGCGACAAGTCCCATCGGCTGAGAGTACGCCAAAATTTCAGACCATGTTGGAGCAGGTTTAAATACAGTCTAAAGCATAGATTGCGAAGTCCGTGCACAGAATTTATCAAGAGCCGCGCAACTTTTGATAAATTAGGCGCAGAAAAGACCAGCCTAACACTCTGTAGTTTGGTCTATATTGATGCGGGACATAGATAACTTTGATAAATATCCCCCAATATCTGCCTTGCTATTTCAATACCACTTTGCAGCCAGGACCATGGCCCATACAAGCAGAGCCGAGAGATTGCAGGAGACATCAGAAGAGGAGAAGAAGAGGCATCCACACCCATTAGTTGGGCCAATGTCCTTGAACTGGAACCTGGTGCTTTCGCAAAATGATTTCTATTATTTGAATTATTATTAATAATTTAAAAACTAGAAGGCGGAGTTTAACACTTTGGACTTGCAGTGTTAGGTGGTTTAAAGTTTTCCTGTCATTAAAACAGGGCACCCATGTTTTGGTTGGCTCAGTGTAGGTGTTGATTATCCTTTTAAAAAATCATTTTACTTACCTCTGCCTACGTTCCTGTGCTGATTCCCTGTTCTGCCTGAAGTTGGCACTGTGTTTTTTTTTTTTTTTTTTTTTTTATCTGGTCTACTTGTGAGTTAAGTAGAAGAGGTGCATCTCAGTTGGTACATACACTGTCTAACTGTTGAGAAGGTAAGGGCCTATTGACATGGCAGAATGTTTCCGCATCCGCACCAATTCCGCTTCCGCATTCATTTAGGTGGTTTCTGGATCTTGTGTGGAATCTGCATGCGGAAATTCAGAAGTGTGAATGGGAGTGCGGAATCTCATAGAAGTCTGTAGGGCTTTAATTTGAGGCAGAATCCCACACAGATTCCACATGCGGATTTCGCCTCAAATTAAAGCCCAATAGACCTATGGGATTCCGCTCTTCCATTCACACTTCTGAATTTCCGCATGTGGATTCCACACCAATTCTGCACAAATTCTGCCGTGTGAATAGACCCTAAGGGTCCGTTCACACTGAGTAATTCAAGAGGAATTTACTCGAGTAATTCCTCTTGAATTCTCTGCTTTAATTCACAGCTCCTCTGCCCATTGACTTTAATGTTTTTTCCGCTGTCCGGTTCACACTGAGGAAATTCCGCTAGCGGAATTCCGACCCTGAATTCCTTGATGAAAGAACATGTTCAGTCTTCAAGTGGAATCCGCAAGCAGAATCCAAGTTAATGGTAAAAAGAAATTCTGCCTGACATTGTTTTCAAGTGTAATTCAAGCGGAATTCAGGAAAGTAGAATTAAATAGCCTCCTCCTTAATTTCTTTTCATTGTAAATTCCGCTTGAAAACCACTTGATGGATAAGATGACAGAAGGCAACAATTTCCTGACCGAAATTATTCCTGGTGAATTCCTCAGTGTGAACATACCCTAAGGCTAAAGTTTCCACTTGGTTTTTTCTCTGGCAGTTTTTGGAAAATTGCCACTGCAGTTTTGAGCCAAAGTCAGAAGTTGATCCATAAGGGAGGAGAAGTATAAGTCCTTCCTTTATATGTCCTATTCCTTATGAATACACTTCTTACTTTGGCTCAAAAATTGCAGTGGCAGTGTTCCAAAAACTGCCAGAAAAAAAACAAGTGGAAACTTAGCCTAAGGGAGACCTGAGCAATCAAATTCACAGCAACAGGAAAACTGGCTTTTATTCAGTAAGGAGCTATACATTTTCTAGCCTGAAAACAATATACGCAAGATCCCAAGTTCGGCCCAAGTGGGTTCCTTCCTATATCCTATAAGGCCTAGTAAGCATGGTTTCGGCTACAGTGGTGATGTAATCCCATAAACTGTATGAATGAGCGAGAGTACTTCCCTCTAGATAGGAATAAGCTGATCGCTTTCTCATACCATATGAAAGAAATGAGCCCTAGGCTGACTTCAGGTCTAGTCCCAGCCTCTGCAAAACAGAGTGGTGTACACCTGGAGATTTATCAAAACCTGTGCAGAAAAGTTGCTGAGTTGCCCATTGCAACTAATCAGATCTCTTCTTTCTTTCTTGCAAAGTTGCAGCATGTTGAGCCAATGGCGTTTTTCCCCCTGAAGTCTATGGGAGTGAAAAAACGCCAAGAAAAATGACATGTGGGTTTAACAATCCAAAAAAGTGATGGAGATACCTTTTTTTAATAAAATTTCATAGGGTACCATTAAAAAGTAAAAATAAGATATAGTAGTGAAGGAAAAAATTGTATCTTAACGAAATTTATATTTTTTATAACAACATTTTTATTAATTTTTAAAACAGCGATCAATTTATGTGTGTGCACAGGGCACTAAAAATGTAGCCGACAATAATAAAAATGTAGTGTGTGTGTGTGTTTTACATATTTTTTTTTTTAGGTAGTATTACTACTCCCAGCATGGAACACACTGTTCCATGATGGGAGTAATAGTACCTGTACTAATTGACAGATCACCCAGGTCCGTTGCGATCCTTCTGTATAATGTATAGATGCGGACAGACGCTCTTCTATGGTCCCCTGCACTGACGAATATATACACCTATTCATATTTCCCACAGAGAGCTGTGATTGGCCAGATGGTTCCATCCAATCAAAACTCTCTGTGGGAAATAGGAAAAGGTGTATATATATGTCAGTGCAGGGGACCATAGAAGAGCAGCCGGCCACTATACATTATACAGGAGGATCACAGCGGGTATTAGGAGTGACCTCCGCTGTGATCTTTCCTTAACTGCAGGTACTACTACTCCAAACATGGAGCACACTCTGCTCAATGCTGGGAGCTGTGGTACCTGCATTAATAGACAGTTCGCAACAGGTGTCAGAACTGTAGTACCTGCAGTTAAGAACAGATCACAGTGGATTTCACTCCTGACACCCGATGCGATCTTCCTGTCTATTGCAGAGATGGAGCGGCTCTATACAGCGCTCGCATCTCTGGCCAGTGATGTGAATAGAACATCACCTATTCATATTTCCCTCTGAGAGCAGTGATTGGCTGCAACCATCCGGCCAATGCCCACTCTGGGAGGAAAATAGGAATTTTTCTATTCACATCACTGGTCGGAGTACAGAGCAGAGATGCGAGCGCTGTATAGAGCCGCTCCACATCTCTGCTATATTTTGGACAATCGCAGCGGGTGTCAGACACATGGGGCGATATGTCTGTTAGTAAAGGTACTAGTACTCCCATCATGGAACAGTGTGTTCCATGTTGGGAGTAGTAGTACTACCTACAAAATGTAAAAAATAGAGAAAAAAAAGTGTAACACACACTGTAAAAAATGTATAAAAATTTTGTTATAAAAAATATAAATTTCGTCAAATACATTTTTTTTTCCATCACTACTGCATCCTTTTTTTTTTTTGGGGGGGGGGGGTAAAAATTCCATTTCCACTCAAATGCAAAAAATGCCAGAAAAAACGCAAGAAAAAAAACGCCAAACACAGGAAAATGCTGTGGCGTTTTTCCTGGAGTCTTTTTTGGCCACAAAAAAACAAGTAGAAACTTAGCCTTAGGTTTCCAGGTGCATTTAGTACAGAATCCCTGTTTTGGATTTGGTTTGACCTTGCTTCTTTTGCTATACTTGATCCAGCTGTCTCTACCTTCCAACAGATACCTGGAGGGCCATTTCACAGTGCCAGCCACTGCTTTCTTACGTGCTCTGTTCCAGCTGTCTAGTTGCTGTGTTAGCTCTAACAAATTATGCGCACACAAGCAGTCTCTCTAGAATTATAACTAAGAAAATGATGTGTAGGATAAATTGCTGAGAGACCCTGATATATAGATATGCTTCCCCTCCAAAGTAGCACTAAGGCACTGGAAAGTAGCTTCAACAGAGACATCTGTAGTATGGATTTTTGGTTGCCAGTAGGGATGTCCAGATACTATTTTTTTTAAAGACAGAATATGAGTACCGATACTTTTTTTTTTTTAATAATAATTTATTTATTTTATAGTAATATAAGTGATATAACAGGCAGAGCCGGGACGTTTCCGCCGATACCAATTACCAATACTTTTTTTCAATGTCAGGGTTTTTGACGTTTTTTTTTTTTTTACCGCTTAACACCTTAAGGACCAAGTGTTTTTCCGTTCTTGCACTTAATTTTTCTCCTCCTTACCTTTTAAAAATCATAACCCTTTCAATTTTTCACCTAAAAATCCATATGATGGCTTTTTTTTTTGCGCCACCAATTCTAGTTTGTAATGTCATTTTACCCAAAAATGTATGGCGAAATGGAAAAAAATTATAATTGTGTGACAAAATTGAAGAAAATACACAATTTTGTAGCTTTTGGGGGCTTCCATTTCTACACAGTACATTTTTTGGTAAAAATTACACCTTATCTTTATTCTGTAGGTCCGTACGATCAAAATGATACCCTACTTATATAGGTTTGATTTTGTATAATTTAAAAATCATAACTACATCCAGGAAAATTTATACGTTTAAAATTGTCATGTTCTGACCCCTATAACTTTTTTATTTTTTGCTTATGGAGTGGTATTAGAGCCCATTTTTTGCTCCGTGATCTGAAGTTTTTATCGGTACCATTTTTGTTTTGATCAGACTTTTTGATCACTTTTTATTTAAATTTTTTGCGCATACCCCATTGACCATGCGGTTTAATGAACAATATATTTTTATACGCACGGCGATACCACATGTTTATTTTTATTTTTTTACATTTTTTTTTATTGAAAAAGGGGGTCATTTGACTCAGGGAAGGGGTTAAATCACATTTATTAACTCTTTTTTTCACACTTTTTTTTTTGCAATGTTATAGCCCCCATAGGGGCTATAACTTGAATTACACTGATTGCAGGCACTGTTCAATGCATTGCCAAAGCATTGCATTGATCAGTGTTATCTGCGCTTAATTGCTCAAGCCTGGATCTCAGGCTTGGAGCCAGGTACCGAGCCTTCCGCTGTCCTCTCAACAGTTCGGGACGCCGCAATTTCACTGCGGGGGTCCCAAACAGCTCCTCTGAGCTAACTGGCATCATATTTTCCCGTTTTAGACGCGCGATCAACTTTGATCGCAGCGTTTAAAGGATTAATACCGGACATCAGCCCGATCGGCAATGTGTGGTATTATCCGCGGGTCCCGGTTGCTGATAGCAACCGGGACCACGCAGATACCAAGTGCGCTCAGCTTATAAGCACACTTCACAGATCGGGAGCCGGCCATGGATGGAAATATACGTCCTTGGTCGTTAAGAACATAGGACTTAAAGGGGTACTCCAGCACTTAGACATCTTATCCCCTATCCCCTATCCTAGCCGCTGGGGACCCCCGTGATCTTGCATGCAGCACCCCAGTTAAAATCAGTCCCCGGAGCATGTTCGCTCCGGGTCTGATTACCGGCGACCACGGGGCAGGCGGCGTGTGCTGTCACGCCTCCGCCCCCGTGTGACATCACGCTCCGCCCCTCAATGCAAGCCTATGGGAGGGGGCGTGATCAGACAATACTGATCATTGCTATGCCTATGGATAGCACTGTTCAGTATATGCAATCTAATGATTGCTTTAAATAGTCCCCTATGGGGGAAAAATTTGAAAAAAGCCCCTCCCCTAATAAAAAAGTAAATTGCCCTTTTTCCCATTTTACCACCAAAAAGAATAAAAAAAATAAACATTTGATATGGTTTTGGTATTTGGTTTTGGTATTTGGTATTGTTTAATTGTCAGAACTATCAAAATATAATGTAAATAATTCCGTACGGTGAATGGCGTAAAAGTAAAAACAAAAAGTGCAAAATTGGTCACCTCACATTGCAAAAAAATAATACGCAAAAGTGGTACCAAAAAAATCGACAGATCACAGTGCACAAAATGGGCCTTCATGCAGCCCCATATACAGAAAAATTAGAAAGTTATAGGTGGTCAGAATAATGCCATTTTAACCCCTTAAGGACGCAGCTTATTTTCACCTTATGGACGCAGCTCCTTTTTGCAAATCTGACCACTGTCACTTTATATATCTCTGGGATGCTTTTACCTTTTATTCTGATTCCAAAACCTAAAGAAAATGACCCAGATTGGTTGGGGGTCAATAGACAAAATTAACCTAACCCCAAGGCCGAAGCCCAGGGTGAAAAACCCCTTATTGCTCAACCCTTAAAAAGTAACCTTTATTGGTATATATTAAAAGCTCCGCAGTGTAAAGTTAAAATAATCGCCGAAACATGTAGGGGTGGGCATATTGTTTGAGTTTTAACCAACCCTCTGACAAGGCAGTGTGAGTGTCTGCAGCACCGCACTTAATACTGTAAGGGAATTTTCCCTCATTAACCCTGTACACACCTGTCAGGGGTTATTTTAACTTTACACTGGGGAGCTTTTATTATACCAATAAAGGTTACTTTTTAAGGGTTGAGCAATAAGGGTTTTTTCACCCCAGGCTTCAGCCTTGGGGTCAGGTTAATTTTATTCTGATTCCGAGATTGTTTTTTCGTGACATATTCTACTTTAACATAGTGGTAAATTTTCGTTGTTTCTTGCATCCTTTCTTTAGCATTTTTCTAACTTTGAAACTCTGGTTGTAAGGAAAGGGGATATTCCAAATATATTATATATTGATTCACATATACAATATGTCTACTTTATGTTGGCATCATAAAGTTGACATGTTTTTACTTTTGGAAGACATCAGAGGGCTTCAAAGTTCAGCAGCAATTTTTCACGAAAATTTTCAAAATCAGAATTTTTCAAGGACCAGTTCAGTTTGAAGTGGATTTGAGGGGCTTTCATGTTAGAAATACGGCATAAATGACCCCATTATAAAAACTGCACCCACCAAAGTATTCAAAATAACATTCATAAAGTTTGTTAACCCTTTAGGTGTTTCACAGGAATAGCAGCAAAGTGAAGAAGAAAATTCTAAATCTTAATTTTTTACACTCGCATGTTCTTGTAGAGCCATTTTTGAATTTTTACAAGGGGTGATAGGAGAGAAATCCCCCCAAAATTTGTAACACCATTTCTCTCGAGTAAGTAAATACCTCATATGTGGATGTAATGTGCTCCATGGGTGCACTAGAGGGCTCAGAAGGGAAGGAGTGACAATGGGATTTTGTTGAGTGAATTTTGCTGAAATGGTTTTTGAGGGGCATGTCGCATTTAGGAAGCCCCTATGGTGTCAGAACAGCAAAAATAAATAAAAATAAAAAACCCACATGGCATACTATTTTGGAAACTACACCCCTTAAGGAACATAACAAGGGGTACAGTGAGCCTTAACACCCCACAGGTGTTTGACGACTTTTCGTTAATGTTGAATGTGTAAATAAAAAAAAAATCATTAAAATGCTGGTTTTTCCCCAAATTTCACATTTTTACAAGGGGTAATAGGAGAAAATGCCCCCCAAAATTTGTAACCCCATTTCTTCTGAGTATGGAAATACCCCATGTGTGGACCTCAAGTGCTCTGCTGGTGAACTTCAATGCTCAGAAGAGAAGGAGCCACGTTTGGCTTTTGGAGAGAGAATTTGTCTGGAATGGAAGTCGGGAGCCATGTGTGTTTACAAAGCCCCCATGGTGCCAGAACAGTATACCGCCCCCCCACATGTGACCCCATTTTGGAAATTACACCCCCTCACAGAATTTAACCCCTTAAGGACACAGACCATTTTGACCTTAACCCCTTAAGGACCCTGGGTTTTTCCATTTTTGCATTTTCGTTTTTTCCTCCTTACCTTTAAAAAATCATTACTCTTTCAATTTTGCACCTAAAAATCCATAGGATGGCTTATTTTTTGCGCCACCAATTCTACTTTGTAATGACATCAGTCATTTTACCCCAAAATCTACGGCGAAACGGAAAAAAAATAATTGTGAGACAAAATTGAAAAAAACCCTCCATTTTGTAGGGGCTTCCGTTTCTACACAGTACATTTTTCGGTAAAAATGACACCTTCTCTTTATTCCGTAGGTCCACACGATTAAAATCATAACTACATGCAGGAAAATTTATACTTTTAAAATTGTCGTCTTCTGACACCTATAACTTTTTAATTTTTCCGCGTATGGGGCGGTATGAGGGCTCATTTTTTGCACCGTGAGCTGAAGTTTTTAGGTGTACCATTTTTGCATTGATAGGACTTATTGATCTTTTTAATTTTTTCATGATATAAAAAGTGACCAAAAAATGCACTATTTTGGACTTTGGAATTTGTTTGCGCGTACGCCATTGACCGTGCGGTTTAATTAACAATATATTTTTATAATTCGGACATTTATGCACGCAGCGATACCACATATGTTTATTTTTATTTACACAGTTTTTTTTATGGGAAAAGGGGGGTGATTCAAACTTTTATTAGGGAAGGTGTTAAATGATCTTTATTTACTTTTTTTTTTTCACTTTGTTTTGCAATGTTATAGCTCCCATAGGGGGCTATAACACTGCACACACTGATCTTTTACGTTGATCAGTGGTCCGTGGCCCCGCGTTATAGATCGGGAGCAGACTCATGACCTACCGGTACGTCATGGGTCCTTAAAAGGTTAAGGACCAGGCCAATTTTCTTTGCATTTTCATTTTTTCCTCCTCGTCTTCTAAAAATCGTAACTCTTTTATATTTTCATCCACAGACTAGTATGAGGGCTTGTTTTTTGTGCGACCAGTTGTCCTGCATAATGACATCACTCATTTTACCATAAAATGTATGGTGCAAATAAAAAAAAACGATTTGTGTGGGGAAATTAAAAATAAAACCGTAATTTTGCTAATTTTGGAAGGTTTCGTTTTCACGCCGTACAATTTACGGTAAAATGACATGTGTTCTTTATTCTGTGGGTCAATATGATTAAAATGATACCCATGATTATATACTTTTCTATTATTGTTGCACTTTAAAAAAATCGCAAACTTTTTAACCAAAGTGGTATGTTTAAAATCCTTCTTTTTTGATGACCTATAACTTTTTCACTTTTCCGTATAAGCGGCGGTATGAGGGCTCATTTTTTGCGCCATGATTTGCACTTTTTATTGATATGACATTTGTGTATATAAAACTTTTAATTTTTTTGTAGATTTTTTTTATAAAATGTGACAAAAAAGCTTAAATTTTGTGCATTTTTTTTTACGTTCACGCCGTTCACCGTACGGGATCAGCAACATTATATTTTAATAGTTTGGACATTTACACATGCGGCGATACCAAATATGTGTATTAATTATTATTTTTTACACTTTATGGGGGTAAAATGGGAAAAAAGGACATTTTACATTTTTATTGGGGAGGGGATTTTTAAAATTTTTATTTTTTTTACTTTTGTACTTTTTTTTTTAAAACTTTTTTTACTTTCATTTTTACACATTAATAGTCCCCATAGGGGCTATCTATGGCAATCGTTTTATTGCTAATACTGTTCAGTGCTATGCATAGGACACAGCACTGATCAGTATTATCGGTGATCTTCTGCTCTGGTCTGCTCGATCTCAGACCAGAACAGAAGACCCCGGAGATGGCCGGAGCAAGGTGAGGGGACCTCCGGCCGCCATGCTGGATGATCGGATTGCCGAGGCAGCGATGTGGGCGATCTGATCATCCATTCAAAGTACCGCACTGCCGCAGATGCCGTGATCTATATTGATCACGGCATCTGAGGGGTTAATAGCGGACATCCGCGTAATCGCAGATGTCCTCCATTACCGGCGGGTCCCTGGCTGCTGATAGCGGCCGGGACCTGCCGGACATGACGTGAGCACCGCTCCGGTGTTCGCGGTCATGACGAAGCGTAAATGTACGCCATGGTGCGTTAAGTACCACGGCACCATGACCTACATGGGGGTTTTCTACGCCAGTGATTCCCAAACAGGGTGCCTCCAGCTGTTGCTAAACTCCCAGCATGCCTGGACAGTCAATGGCTCTCCGGAAATGCTGGGAGTTGTTGTTTTGCAATAGCTGGAGGCTCCGTTTTGGAAACCCTGCCGTATGATACATTTTTCATTTTTATTGGGGGGGGGGGGGGGGAAGTGTAAGGGGTAAGTGTATATGTAGTGTTTTACACTTTATTATGTGTTAGTGTAGTGTTTTTAGGGTACATTCGCACTAGCGGGGGTTTACGGTGAGTTTCCCGCTAGGAGTTTGCGCTGTGGTGGAAAATTTCACATAGGGGGGGGGGCAAACCTCCAACTGTTGCAAACCTACAACTCCCAACATGCACTGACAGACTGTACATGCTGGGAGTTGTACTTTTGCAACAGCTGGAGGCACACTGGCTGGAAAACCTTGAGTTAGGTTCTGTTACCTAACTCAGTATTTTCCAACCAGTGTGCCTCAAGCTGTTGCAAAACTGCAACTTCCAGCATGTACTGATCGCCGAAGGGCATGCTGGGAGTTGTAGTTATGCAACAGCTGGAGGCACGCAATTACAACTCCCAGCATGCCGAGACAGCCATTTGCTGTTCTTGCATGCTGGGAGTTGTACTTTTGCAAGATTTAAAGGGCCATGGTATAGATACCACCACACAGTGATCTCCAAACTGTGGCCCTTCAGATGTTGCAAAACTACAAATCCTTGCATGCCCAGACAGCAAACTGCTGTGTGGGCATGCTGGGAGTTGTAGTTTTTGCAACATCTGGAGGGCTCCAGTTTAAAGACCACTGCATAGTGGTCTCTAAACTGTTGCCCTGCAGATGTTTCTAGGCAACAACTCACCGGCAACAACTAGTCAGCAGGATCGTCGCACAAGCTCGAGGATCGTCGCCCGCTCACGTCCCGGTTCCCCTGCTGTGCCCAGACTACCGTGGATCTGTGATCTCCAAGCTGTACCCCTCTAAATCTTGCAAAACTACAAATCCCAGCATGCACAAACAGCTGTGTGGGCATGCTGGGAGTTGTAGTTTTGCAACATCTGGAGGGCTCCAGTTTAAAGACCACTGCATAGTGGTCTCTAAACTGTTGCCCTGCAGATGTTTCTAGGCAACAACTCACCGGCAACAACTAGTCAGCAGGATCGTCGCACAAGCTCGAGGATCGTCGCCCGCTCACGTCCCGGTTCCCCTGCTGTGCCCAGACTACCGTGGGTGGGCAGAGTGGGGGAACCGAACTTTAACCTCCCTCCCCCCCCCCCCCCCCCCCGATCTGCTATTGGTCGGTCGCTTCTGACCGACCAATAGGATGGGTGGCATCCCCTGCCACCTCACTCCTATCCCTTCCAGGGGATCGGGGGTGTCTTGGACACCCCCGATCCCCCTCATTTTCCGGGTCACCGGAGACCCGTATGACCCAGAATCGCCGCTGATTTGATTTCAGGACCCCCCTCGGCAATGTCCCGGGATGCCTGCTGAACAATTTCAGCAGGCATCCCGGTCCGGTCCCCGGCAGCTAGCGGCGAGGACTAAAATTCCCACGGACGTACCAGTATGCCCTGCATCCTTAAAGAGTAGCTATCATTAACTAAACTTTCCCTAATCCCCCTCCCCATCTATCCCTGTATTCATTTTTATTTAAATCCCCATTAAAATAACTTTTTAGCAGCATCTTTATTAGGAGTTTAGCTCTCTCCAGAGGGCAGGAAGTGGATGTGGCCCGGCAGGCGCGAAGTGTGAAGCCTGGCCGGCCGACTTCCGCCGTGTCTCTCTCCTGTATCTGAGATACTGCAGCCAATGAGAAGAGGGAGATGCAGGGGGCAGGGATATTTAATTAACGCGCCGCACGAGCACTGTGCTCGCTCTCTGCCTGTTTCATATTCAGGCAGAGAGCGAGCTGAGGACGAGCATTTCGGACCACGCTGCCATGCCAGCAGTGGTCCGAACGTGCTCAACGTGAGGGGGTGGGGTGGGGGGGGGGAATGATTCCTGGACCACACCTAGTGGCCAGGTTTTCAAAAGCAAAATAAACAGTGAAAACGAGATTTTTTTAAATTAACATATATTACAAAGATATTTATTTAGGCATAAACTATTTAATTAAAAAATTTTTTTTTTAATGAGAGTACCCATTTAAGGACTCATGCATACGCCCTGCGTCCTGAAGAGGTTAAACATACATAAAAGCGGTACAATAATAGAAAAGTAGGGAAACATGGGTATCATTTTATTCATGTTGACCCACAGAATAAAGAAAGTGTAATTTTTTACCGTAAAGTGTACAGGATAAAAAAAAAAAAATGTTGGGGGTTTGCTGTCAAGTACAATTGGTCACGCAAAAAGCAAGCCCTCATACTCGTCTATGGATGGAAATATAAAAGAGTTATGATTTTTAGAAACAAGGAGGAAAAAACGAAAATGCTAAAATAAAATTGGCTGGGTTCTTAAGGCCAAAATTAGTCCTTAAGGGGTTAAAGTTTTTTTATTTTTTATTTTTTTTTCATGTTTTGGGTCAAATCTTTTTCTAGATAAAAAAACAAAATAAAATGTTGTAATGCACATTAGGCCTTTTGTTCCTAAATGATCAACAAGCGCATAGTATTTCAATGGTATAGCTGACCTCTTCACTGGAATTGAAGTAGTTTCCTGTGTTTGGGGCTATATAAATATAATTAAAGGCCTTTAAGTATTTGTAATAGGAGCATTCCCTTTCTATTACAAATCTGAGGTCCCCCATGTTTTTAAGCCGGAACAGGCTTTCCTTAAGAAATTTGTTGAAAGGTCTCACATTTAAAACTGGTCTAAATTTTATCCCCCCTTCTTGATCTTGGTCTGTCCTCAAAATTTTTCTCATCTCTGATGCTACTTCTGGCTCCTGATCCAACCTCTTATCTGACCTACAAGGGAAGGGAAATTTGTGGAAGAGAGTGTGTGTTCTTATCTGGGGGGTTATTTTCGTAAGGGAGACTTGGAGAAACCTCCATTATAAGAAGAGCCTTGTCCCTTACTGTAAGGCTTTTTTGATGTCCCTGGTTGTACTCGTTGGTCTGGCCTTGGGACTGATAAGATCAAGCCTCCGCACGAAAGCACTCTTTAACTGATAGGAATGTTTTTTTCTTAATTCTGAAAAGGTCTATCATGCTCGATATTGTCCTTTAAATTATTCAATAAATTCTAGGCTAAACAGATTTGAGCTCTCCAGATTAGGGTATTCATGCCATTTTGGTCCTAATTCTAACAGGCCTGCCACGGTTAGCGAGCTGGCCTTTCTTATATTATTGATGTAGTTAAATGACTGTCCTATCATGAGGACTGCCCTACTCACTGCTTTCAATAAGGCCATTTTGGAAGTCAGCAAAAGTCTTATATCAGTACTAGAATTTTATACCTGACCATCTGTGTCTGCAATTTTTAACTAGATATTTCTCATAGTATTTTCCGTCTTGTCAACTGACACCAAGTTATCTGCAATTGATATCAAGGCTGGTTTGATTTCAAGGGCCATTAAAGGGGTACTCCAGCATAGAACTTTCAAGCCATGATCCCTGGGTTGTCAGTATATAAAACAACATAGGCTTACCTGCCACTCCTGTGGTGCCCTGGAATCACGGCTCCAGTCCTCCAGTGCCGTCTTCCTGGTTGGAGGTGGTTGACACATCATACTATTGATCCGCTAATCACCGCCTGCAGCAATGTCCCGCCTCAGCCAGCAATAGGCTGAGCTTTACTCTAAGCTAAGTCATGTGACTTCATAGGAAGAAAGTCATTGGATTGCAGTATGCGATCCACAAAATGAAAGCCAGGATTATCACGTAAGCATACCAATACAGGATGCTAGAAGTAAGGAAGAATTAGCTCAGATGCCATGGGAGACCTATGCAAGTATAAACAAAGGGGATTGGGGGGTATTTTATGTTCTGAGGAAGGGGGCACAGTTTATATGACCCCATTGACACATTGAACAGAGTATTGTAAGTTTTGTATGTATAAATCGGGAGTGATTCAGTGATTTTATTGGATCTGTTTTATTAAAGCCTGGAGGCACCAGAATGTTAGTTCCACATAGTTAAACACAGATTTGGGAGATAAACAAATGCGTAAAGGGGTTGTTATCACATATATTTTTACACATGCCCTCACAGGAGTGAAAAAAATGTATGCACAAAAATTTGTAATACATTGTGTTAAGCTGTGCTTTCCCCACAACCTATAATTGTTTTCTTTGTTTTATATCGATGTGATATATCTTCACCTGGGCCTGATTTTGGAGAAGGTACCAGGGATATAGTTTGATTTGATGCACACTGAGCCAATAGAGTTGAGTTATGCCATACTGAAAATAGAGGTATGAGGGTGAAGTATGTTCAATATTCATGGTCCTGCTATAGACAACTCCCCCCCCCCCCCCCCAACACCAGTTATCTGCCCATTTCTGTTGTAAAATCTTTTTTCTTTTTATAAAAATCTGAACAGTACAGAAGAGCTATTTAGTCATTTATTTAGTCAGTGTTCTATCTGTGCAAATTCATGAGGAGAAGCAAACAGTTCAAATAGTTTGAGGTAGTGCGATGTATCCTGGCAAAAATGGTGTTTGGTATAACACTTGCATCCCTCAAATGAAGGATTACTGTAACATAGTCAGCCGTTCTCTCAGGGTCTGACGCTACTGAAAATACTTCCTTTTCCATTGCCACTGGAAAAATTCTCAGGTAAGCCCGTGATTGCTGCTTCTACGAAGCACAGCTGTGGTCCGCCCTGTAGGTCAGCAGGGGCCGGCCTGACGTCCTAACAATTATCCTGCCTGCCCGACGCTGCCAGCCTGGCCCTACCTGTAGGCTGGTTCACAGTGGCCAGACCACCTGCCCACCCATCCACTAGCACACAAGGTTCTGACAGTATCAGGACCTTGTGGATGGTGTACTCTGTGCAGTTAGTGTCGGGCTGGAAAGCTTAAAACTCTTACCTCCGTTTTCTGTTTGTGGCAGAGCTAAGAGCTAAAAGCTCCCTGGCCTGCTACTGAATGTGCTCTTTGCTCCGGGACCTGCTTCAGGGCCGCACAGGATGTCTGTGCTGACGTAGATGGCGTGATGACGTTATATCAAGCTGCCTTCACCAAACCAGATGGAGTGGCGCTTCATGGGCATGTAAAGTGTTTTAAGTAACTGGAAAAGGGGAGTCCAATTGTAATATGGAGGAAAGTGGGGGGAGGGGGGGAAATCAGGCTACCTACCTAATATAGGGGAATAAATTAGCCTGTCTACCTAATAAAGGGGGGTGGGGAGTGGGGGATAAATCAGCCTCTCTACCGATCTAATATGTGGGAGGGACAGTCTATACCTATCTAATATGGGGAGAGGCAATCCATCTACCTACTAATATGGGGGGAGAAGCCTATCTACCTATCTAATCTGGGGGGGGGTGGTGGTGGTGGGGAGTGGGACAGCCTATCTACCTATCTAATATGGGTGAAGCAGGCAGTCTACCTATTTATGAGGGATCTGTCCAGCTTAATGAGGGATCGGTCCTGTCAAACTAACCTGATTAGCTTTTATGAGGAGGTGAGCTCCAGACTGGTCCAGGGGCAATTGCTAGATGTCGTATATCTGGATTTTTCCAAAGCATTTGATACGGTGCCACATACAGTAAAAGGTTGGTGCATAAAATGAGAAGGATGGGGCTGGGGGAGAATGTGTGCAAGTGGGTAAGTAACTGGCTCAATGATAGGAAACAGAGGGTGGTTATTAATGGTACTTATTCTGATTGGGTGACTGTTACTAGTGGGGTACCACAGGGGTCCGTCTTGGGTCCTGTCCTATTTAATATATTCATTAATGACCTGGTAGAGGAGTTGAATAGTAAAATAGCAATCTTTGCAGATGATACTAAACTCTGTAAAGCGGTAAACACAATACGGGACAGTGCACTGTTACAAACGGATCTGGATAATTTGGAGGTTTGGGCTGGGAAGTGGCAGATGAGGTTCAACACTGATAAAAGTAAGGTAATGCACATGGTAAAGAAAATCCAGGCTGGGATTATGTATTAAAGGGGAGCACACTTGGGACACTGACATGGAAAAGGATTTAGGAGTCTTAGTTAATAGTAAATTTAGCTGTAGTGACCAATGTCTGGCAGCTGCTGCCAAGGCAAATATAATCATGGGGTGCATCAATAGGGGCATAGATGCCCGCGACAAGGAAATAATTCTACCGCTGTGCTAATCACTAGTCACACCACACATAGAATACTGTGTACAGTACAGGGCACCAGTGTAGAAAGAAAGATATAGTGGAGCTGGAGAGGGTTCAAAGACGGGCAACCAGAGTAATACGGGGAATGGGAGGACTACAGTACCCAGAAAGATTATCAGAATTGGGGTTATTTAGTTTAGAAAAAAGAAGGCTTAGGGGAGACCTAATAACTATTTATAAATATATCAGGGGACAGTACAGAGATCTCTCCCATGATCTATTTATACCCAGGACTGTTTCTATAACAAGGGGGCATCCTCTACGTTTAGAGGAAAGAAGGTTTCTACACCAGCACAGACAGAGGTTCTTTACTGTAAGAGCACTGAGACTGTGGAATTCTCTGCCTGAGGAGGTGGTCATGGTGAACTCTGTAAAAGAATTCAAAAGGGGTCTGGATGCATTTATGGAGAATAACATCGCTGGTTATGGATACTAGATTTATAGGGACAGAACGTTAATCCAGGGATTTATTCTGACTGCCATATTGGTCAGGAAGGAATTTTTACCTCTAGTATGAGGTTTTTTTGCCTTCCTCGGGATCAACTCGGTAGGGACTCATTAGGGTTATAGGTTGAACTTGATGGACTCTGGTCTTTTTTCAACCTTATAAACTATGTTACTATTGAATATGGGGGGGAAGGGCTGGCTTATTTATCTATCTACCTGTCTCACATGGGGGAGACAGCCTATCCACCTATCTAATATGGGGGAAACAGCCTATCTAATATGGAGGGCAGTGTTGGGAAGGATCAGCCTACCTACCTAGCTGATATGAGGGGCGACCAACCTACCTAATATGAAGAGGGCTTCTGTATTTCATATGGGGGATATCTACTTACTTAACTTTGGAGACCTATGGGAGCTACTTAATAACCAAATATGGCTTTGTACTTAAAATGAGTGCTCTAAATATCTAATTCTGGGGCTCTACCTACTTACCTAATATTGTCAGGTAGATTCTGCGGAGACGAGCCGTGACTGGGAGAAGTTATGACAGCCTGGGATGGATGGAGAAGACGGAAAAAGGGAAGAACTCCAATCAGAGGAGACGTCATCTGTGAGTCCCTACATGTAATGGTAATGTTTTATATGGTCTACAGTAAGGATCGACCGATTGTCGGTTTGGTCGATATTATCGGCCGATAATCGCTATTTTGGAAATTATCGGTATCCGCAATTACCTTGCCGATAATGCCCCGCCCCGGCCAGAGACAAACATCGCCGCCGCCCCATTGCCTCCCCCCATCCTCTGTCCACATACCGCCGCCGCCCCATCACCTCTTCCCATCCCCGGTGTTATAATTACCTGCTCCCAGGGTCCACGATCCTTCTTGCTCCTGCGCTGTTGCTGTGCGCTACGTAATGACGAGTGACGTCCCCGACGCGACGTCACCGTCAGTGCGCATAGTGACAGCTCAGGAGCCAGAAGGATCGTGGACCCCGGGAACAGGTATTTATAACATTGGGGATAGGGGGAGGCGATGGGGTGGTGGCGGTATGTGGACAGAGAATGGGGGGGGGGGCGGCGGTATGTGGGCAGACGATGGGGGGGAGGCGATGGGGCAACTGTGGGGGTTAGACTCAGGACCCCAGGGGGAGAGAAGCAGGTGGCGGCGGCGGAGGTCTCTGGCACCGCAAAAGCAGCTGTAGTTCATTGATTTAAAGCGTCCGCTTTAAATCATTGATCTGCAACGGCTTCTGCCCCGCCGGGGGGGGGGGGGGGGGGGGGGGTGTTGAAATAGCCGTTAACTTATACCGGAATATCGGTTTAAGTTATCGGCTATTGGCCTGAAAGGTGACCGATTATCGGTATCGGCCTTAAAAAATCGATATCGGTCGATCCCTAGTCTACAGTGCCGGTATAGAGCTGGTATCTACCACTATATGGGAAATGTATGGGGAAATATATTAGTTATTTTGATGATTGTATACACCTATGTCTGACTGAAAAGTGAGGGTACACTTGATTCTGACTATGTGATTATGGGAATAGAATTATCAAAACCTGTGTAGAGGAAGTGTGGTGCAGTAGTCCATAGCAACCACTCAGATCGTGTCTTTCATTTCCAAAAAGGCCTCTGATATATGAAAGAAGCGATCTGATTGGTTGCTGTGCGCAACTGCACCACTCCTCCTCTACACAGATTTTGATAAATCTCCCCCATATATTAGTATAACATAGTAACATAGTTCATTAGGTCGAGTCCATCAAGTTCAACCTATAACCCTAATGAGTCCCTACTGAGTTGATCCAGAGGAATGCAAAAAAAAACTCATACTCAAGGTAAAAATTCAGTCCCGACTAATATGGCATCAGAATAGATCCCTGGATCAACATTCTGTCCATATAGATCTAAAATCATTAACCTGTAATGCTATTATTCTCCAAAAATGCATCCAGACCCCTTTTAAATTATTTTACATTATTTTATAGAGTTCACCATGACCACCTCCTCAGGCAGAGAATTCCACAGTCTCACTGCTCTTACAGTAAAGAACCCCTGTCTGCTGGTGTAGAAACCTTCTTTCCTCTAAACGTAGAGGATGCCCCCTTGTTATAAATACAGTCCTGGGTATAAATAGATCATGAGAGAGATCTCTGTACTGCCCCTGATACATAGTTACATAGTTACATAGTTAGTATGGTTGAAAAAAAGACATACGTCCATCAAGTCCAACCAGGGAACTACATTTATAAATAGTTATTAGGTTGCCCCTAAGCCTTCTTTTTTCTAAACTAAATAACCCCAATTCGTATAAACTTTCTGGGTACTGTAGTCCTCCCATTCCCCGTATTACTCTGGTTGCCTGTCTTTGAACCCTCTCCAGCTCCACTCTTCTTGTACACCGGTGCCTAGTACTTTACACAGTATTCTATGTGTGGTCTGACTAGTGATTTGTACAGTGATAGAATTATTTCCTTGTCGTGGGCATCTATGCCCCTATTGATGCACCCCATGATTTTATTTGCCTTGGCAGCAGCTGCCCAACACTGGTCACTGCAGCTAAATTTACTATTAAAGGGGTTATCCACCATAAGGTGATTTTAGTACGTACCTGGCAGACAGTAATGGACATGCTTAGAAAGGATCTGCACTTGTCTTGGTGCTAAATGGCTATGTTGTGAGATTACCATAACACTGGCTAGCTTTTTGTGAACTGGTATTTCCTGCTTGAGTTTTCTTTTTTTGACTACAAATCCCATTTTCCTCCCTCCCACACATTGAAACATAAATGAGCTGCATCCATTCAAAAAGACCTGTGGTTTTCAATCAGGGTGCCTACAGCTGTTGCATTAGTTGCTGATGGATTTTTCTCCCACCAAGCGATCACTCCACCCATTGAAGCTGACATGTTTCCTGTCATCAGCTGACTAGTGAGTCAGGTCTTGGCTGCATTGTGAAAAATCTGAGACAACAGTCATTTTGTATGTGGTTAAAAATAAATATTGGGGCAAAAATCACATAAGTGTGATAAAACCGTCACAAACAGGTACAGACACTATATTATGAACTACACTAACTTTACAGCCCCTGTAGCATAGTCAAATAAAAAAAATTCCTGGAATACCCCTTTAACTAAGACTCCCAAGTCTTTTTCTACGTCAGTCGTCCCAAGTGTGCTCCCATTTAATACATAATCCCAGCCCGGATATTTCTTCCTCATATGCATAACCTTACATTAATCAGTGTTGAACCTCATCTGTCACTTCTCACCCCAAACCTCCAACCTATCCAGATCCATTTGTAACAGTTCACTGTCCTCTATAGTATTTACTGCTTTACAGAGTTTAGTATAATCTGCAAAGATTGACACTTTACTATTTAACCCCTCTACAAGGTCATTAATAAATATATTAAATATAACAGGACCCAAGATGGACCCCTGTGGTTCCCCACTAGTAACAGTCACCCAATCAGAATAAGTACCATTAATAACCACCCTCTGTTTCCTATCACTGAGCCAGTTACTTACCCACTTGCACGCATTTTCCCCAGTCCAAGCATTCTCATTTTTTGTACCAACCTTTTATGTGGCACCGAATAAAATGCTTTGGAAAAATCCAGATATACGATATCCAGTGATTCCCCCTGTTCCAGTCTTGAGCTCACCTCTTCATAAAAGCTGATCAGGTTAGTTTGACAGGACTGATCCCTCATAAAGCCATGTTGATATGGAGTCATACAGTTATTTTTTATCAAGATACTCCAAAATAGCATCCATTAGAAAACCCTCAAACAATTTACATACAACAGAGGTTAAACTAACAGGTCTATAATTCCCGGGGTCACCTTTTGACCCCTTTTTGAAAGTATTTATTTATAACTGTTTATGACAAACAAACACATACACAGTGAACAAATAGCTCGAGCACAGAGCTCCCCAATAAGGATATTAGATACAGGGTACTAAAGCAACTTCAACCGGGAAATTAAGTTGATCCGCGCCCGAACACCAACAGGACAGTCGACAGACACACAACAATCAGACACACCAGATACACCCGGAGTAACCTCTCACCTCAACTAGTTAAAGAGAAACAGCACACTGCCCAGGAGAACCCAAACGCTCCAGAGGGACCACCGATTCACCTATCAATAACCAAGGCATCCAGACTTTGTCACATTTTTTAAGACATTTACGACTACTATACAGAGTGATATAGATTTTATCAGTGCTCTTGTAACTATCTTACTCCCGGACAAATCCGTATACAGAATCTATATACCGAAGGATATCAAAGTAAATCAAACGGAGCCTATGTCAGTTTCAAATGCTTCAAAGTTCTGCATGCTCTTCTGAGCTTTATTTCAAACCGTTCAACCTTATATCACCTTTGCAATTAAAATAAGTTCCCACCCTCACTAGTGGGATGTTCTTAGTCTTAGCATATCATATGAGGTATAGTCCTTTGTTAAACTTCAGGGGGCTGCAAGTCCTCTTGCACGCTAGCCAGCAATTTCCTCTGTTCGATGGTGGGGGTCAGACAGGAAGGAGCAGAATAACATTAGGGGGAGGGGTAGCTCTGTCCAAATGGGCATTTTACATATACTGTACATAAACTTATATATATATACACACACACACACACACACACACATACATCCATTACAAGAGTCCTATACAATGGTACATATTTGTTAACCAGAATGAGCCAACGCGCCATAGGGGGGAGAGAGGTATCCTTCCATGCTGGGATCAGGACCTTACGGGCACAGAACAGGAGAAACCTAATGAGCAGGCGCCTATGAGCGCCTGAAGCCAGATCATTAATAACACCTAACAGACATACAACAGGAGAAAACACAAGGGAAACTCTAAGTGATCCGTCAAGAACTGCATCACCTCTCTCCAGAAGGGTTCCACAAAAGGACAGCTCCACATAGTGTGTATAAGAGCCCACATCCGCGCTGCACCTAAAACAAGAGTCAGAAGCAGAAACCTCTATATGGAACAGCTTGACTGGAGTGTAATATAAGCGTAGGATCAGTCTAGCTTGGATAAGCATGTCCCTAGCACTGACTACCGTAGGGTAGTACGTTTTAGTAACTTCCCTCCACTGGTCCTCAGACAGATCTGGAATATCCTCAACCCACTTCACAAAAGCCAATGCAAACGGGTCAGGGCCCACAGATTGAAGTAATGCATAAGCTTGAGTCAGAGGTTTGGGAAGGTCAGTGGTACCCAGAAGCAGCTCCACCTCCGAAAAAGCCGGAGTCACAGGAAGGGAGCCAAACTGTGCCTCAACCGCATGCCTCAGCTGGAAGTACCGAAATTGGGCACCCCGAGGGAGATCAAAATGGTCACGTAGTTCAGAGAAGGAGGGGAAAAAAGGAAATTCCCCAAACAAATGCATAGCAAACTTGACTCCATGATCACTCCAGAAGCCGGGCATCCTCCAACTCCTGAACGTGCTCAAAATTACGGTTTTCCCACAGAGGTGCTCTAGGAGACATCACCAGCAACGGCCGACCATACCTCAGCCACAGTTTGAATAGGGGCCAGCAACCTAGAATTAGAAGTGTGTGTGTAAAAAGTATTGGTCATGGTTTCATACAAACCCATCATAGCTCCCACAAGGGCAATAGATGCATTCGCCAGAAACTTGTCGATCCACCAGGCAGCATAAACCAATTGAGATGCTAAAAAATAATCATACATGTTAGGAGCAGCTAAGCCGCCCCGCTGTTTAGGTGCCTGAAGCAACGCCTGACCCAATCGCAGTGATTTATCTTGCCAATAAAAGGATCTCAGCATACCTTTCAGCTTAACAAAGTATTTCCTAGGAGGAATTACCGGAGAAAGATGGAAGAGATACAGAAACTTAGGAAGGTATATCGTTTTAAAGATTTTAATCCTGCCGGCTAGGGAAAGAGGCAAGGATGACCAGGCCTGTAACTTGACTGACACCAGTGACAAAACCGGATCCAAATTCAACCTTACATAGTATCTCACACACGCAGAAACCTCCACTCCCAAATATCTGAATTGAGACACTGTTTGTAGACCATTAGGAAGAAGCGGAATGGGGTCCGCAGTCACCGATAGAGGCATCAAAGCTGACTTAGCCCAATAAACCTTGAGGCCGGAGAAGAAACTAAACTTGTCTAAGAGGCCAAACAAGGCCCCCATGGAGCCCTGAACATCAGCTAAGTATACTAGCGTGTCATCTGCATACATGGAGACTTTCTCCTCTAAGGAGCCCCGACACACCCCCTGAATACAAGAGGACGATCTGATGGCTGCCGCCAGCACTCCACTGCTAGAGCAAACAAAAAAGGGGGCATCCCTGCCTCGTACCTCTACCCAGCTGCAAGGACTCTGAAACCTCCAAATTGGTGTGCACCCTGACTCTAGGGCTATCATATAGCAAGTGTACCCATGCCCAGAACCGAGGAACAAAACAAAGGACCCCCAGGACACCCCAAAGGTACACCCATTCCACAGAGTCAAAAGCCTTGTACACATAAAACCCGTCTGGTCAGGATGAACGATAGCGGCTATGACCCTTCGTAACCTATTAGCTAATATTTTAGCCAAAAGTTTGATGTCTACATTAAGGAGAGAAATAGGTCTGTAAGAATCAGGCAATGTCAGATCCTTCCCTGGTTTAGGAAGAACTATGATAAGGGCCTCTCATGGAATCAGGGAGTCTCTCAGTCTCCATAGCCGCTCTAAATAGGTTCTGAAGAATAGGTATCGGCCGCTCCTCATTCGCCCTGTACCAATCACCAATCATCCCATTCAACCCCGGAGTTTTTCCTGTCTGTAGAGAAGCAATAACCATAGAAACTTCCTCATCATAGAAAAGGGCTTCTAAATCGGCTGCCTGAGCAGCAGTCAAAGGCATATGAGGCAATCCCTTCAAAAAGGGCACCAAATCTTCCGGCACAACCAACAAGTGAGATGTATATAGCTCAGCATAAAAGTCCTGGAAGACAGCATTTATAGCAAAAGGGTCAGATTTCAAAATCCCAGAAGCCTCCCTAATACAAGATATAGCGACCACTGGCCTACTCTCTCTAGCCAAATAAGCCAACAACCTACCATTTTTATCCCCAAATTCGAATATGGCCCGCCTCCCTGTCCACCAACCGCTTTTGAACTTTTTCTCTCTGAAGGATCAGGAGAGCCCTCACCACCTCCGCTTCCAAAACCCCAATCTCTACCTGCAGTGCACGTTCCCTAGCGGAATAAGCAGCCCTCCGTCAGGCAACCCCAGTCATAAAGGCCCCCCTAACATGAGCCTTATAAGCATCCCATTGCACCAACCTGTCAGGGTGAGACCCATTATTTTCCCAAAAACAATTGTGAGCTTCCAGCAAGGTTGCCGTCACCACCTCCTCCTGCAGCCAGCCAGGGTGCATCCGCTTGACTTTGGAAGATTGGTGAGGGCCTAAACCCAATGATAACACAATAGCTGAGTGGTCTGAGATCCCCCCAGTGGTGTATGTGACATCTCTTACCAAAGGCAGAAGATAAGAGGAGGCATAAGCCAAATCTATTCTGGAGAATGATTTATGCACCGCTAAATAGAAGGAGAACAATGGGTCAGACGGATGCTACCAACGCCAAACCTCTGTAAGAGACAGTGCAGCACTCCAGGCATTAAGTCCAGGGAGCCAGACTGCACCAGTGCGATCGACACTCCAATCTGGGACCGCATTGAAGTCACCTATAAGGAGAACAGGCAGAGAGGGAAAAGTCAGTAATTTGGACGTGACACAGTCCAGGACATCAACACAGAATGGAGGGGGGACACCGACATCAAAAGAAAACTGAAGGCATGTAAGGAACATTGAAGGATCACAAACCTACCAAATTGGTCACACGCTACCTGATCAATGACCAGAGGGAGATATTTAGTCACCAAAATAGACACCCCCCAGCAGAGGAAGAATAAGTGGAATGATATCCCCTCGCTATCCAAGCCCGTTTCAAGGCAAGAATTTTCTGACCAGTAAGATGTGTTTCCTGTAGACAAATCATGTGTGGAGTCTGCTTCTTTACAAAGTTTAGGCACAGAGCCTGTTACATTGCAGCTCACAATACCAAGTAACCCCATTATCAATACCTAAAAAAAACTATTTGCAGTATAACCACCACCGGGCCAAGTAGTCGCAACAGTTTACAGAAAACATAATGCCACCACCAGAGGTGCTCAGGGAACAAAAACCATACACACCACTTACAGGACATCACAGAGACAAACGGGGCACAAACATCAAATACAGAAACAAATGCAAAACATATAGAAAGCAACCGAAACATAACCCTGTCTAACACTGGGAACATGTGCAGACCTAGACCCTAAACACTAACCAATGGGCAGTAGCAAGAACTCCACTAGAGTAGCCCACCCCACTCCCACCGAGCCAACCCACTATACTAACTCTGTGGCCAACTCACTAGATATCCCTCCAACCAGGGACATAATCCGTAGTCCATGAACTCTAAGGCCGGCCTAACCAGTAACCCAGCTCCCTACATTAACTAAAGGAGTGAGAAGCAGAAGATGACTTGCGCTAATGCGGTACAGGATCAGTCCGGAGGAGCAGCATCCACACAATGCAGGGCCTCAGCTGGAGATGTGAAGAATCTGGTGGATGCTCCATCTGCCACTCAAAGATGAGCCGGGAACAGCATGGCATAGCGATATCCCTTGGTGCGGAGTTGAAGGCGCACCTCAGTAAACTTGGCTCTTTGTTTACGTAATTCCACCGAAAAATCGGGATAGAAGGCAACTCTACTTCCATTACAGCGCACTTCTCCTTTCATGTAAACAGCATGCAGGATAGCGTTCCGATCCTTGAAGTGTAGTAACTTTGCAAGAATAGGTCTAGGAGGAGCTCCAGGAGGAGGAGGCCTACTCGGCACCCTGGGTGCCCGTTCCACAGTGAAGTAGGGTGAGAAAGTATCAGCCGGAAGGATCTTCTTCAGCCACGACTCCAGAAATGCCGGAAGGTCCACCAGGCAAATATTGTTGCACCGAAGTCTATTTTCCATGTTATCAGCCCGGTCCAAGACAGTTTTTACTTGTCACTAAAGAGAAGCCATTTGGTCTGGCAGGGGTTGAAGGGTATCCTCAACTGCAGAAACTATGCGTTCCACCTCCTCCGTACACTCACTGATTTTTTGTGTCTCATGCCGTAGAATCACAAAGTTCTGTTGCAGCTCATCCACCTTCGAGATCATCAGAGTCTGGCAGGAAGTAAAGGCTGCAAGCAACTCCGTAAACTTCTGATCCACCAAAGCAGCAGGACACATAATATGGTGCGGAGAGCAGTGCCTCTCAGGGCTAGGAGAGCCCACAAACAGCGAAGGAGTCGGTTCAGGAGACTCTCGCCCCATCACCTCTGGATGCCGAGAGAACTGGCTAAGGGCCTTGGCAGCATGAGCAGAGACCTTGGACGTCAATGGTGTGGCAAGACATGAGTCCCCTCTGGAGCACCCGCTCTCCTGAGAGTGCACCTCATCCGAGGAGGCCTCATCCTCCGAGGACAGTCTAGCAGCCCCAGCCGTGTTTTTAGACTTCTTGGATTTGCCTTGCGGTCCGCTGATATTGACAATGCTTGATATGGAGAACAGTCCAGAGGTAAGTATAAGCTCTGCAGGAGAGGTAGTAGATGGTAAGTAGCACAGCAGCACTCTGCAGGCACCAGGGTATTCTGTCCCGCAAACTTCAGCAGCCTGCACAGCCTGTGTATGAGATGTAGAAAAGCGGCACCACAGCAGTTTCCACAAACCAGAGCCATAAGGAGAGCACTATAGGTCCCAGCAGCCCCCACAGTCAGTGCTTGAGATGTAGAAGAGTAGCACCGTATCGGACACCCAGGAGGGAGCAATGCAGGCACACATCACAAGTCACAGCAGTTCCACTAGCCACGGCAAACTAAAGGGATATTCATAGCCACACTGCTCAGATATAGCCCTCGAGGGGGAGGCACCACAAGTCCCAGCAGCAGAGGGTAACAAAGTTCAGTAGGAACATATAGATGGGCATCCACCACAGCAGCAAGGCGGGCACCCGGCACCACAAGTCTTAGCAGTCCTCCTTTGGGCACAGGCAAGTGGCAGTCCAGAAACAGTATGCAGGGTGGTGGACCTTTTGAGTAGTACACCACAAGTACCAGCAGGTCCCCTTGACAGGAGGTATATAGGCCAGGTGATGTAGTTCTGTAGCAGCTACACAGCACCCAGAGGCAGCCCTTCACTCAGCAGAGGACAGCGGGAGTCACCATGGCAACTTTGAGGTCACTCCCACGAAGCAGGGGATAATGGCCGCCGTTCCCCCACGCTAAGGACTCTATTCAGGCCCCGGGCCTGCGACCAGCCTGTTCCAGGCCCCTCTGTGCCTCCTCCCCGGTACCTGCCGAGCCCCGCACCGCTCCCGCTGCTCCACAGGACCTCCGATTCAGCCGTGCCTCCGCCGCAGCCTCACCGCACCTCCACCAACTCCGCCAGCCACCTATGGACTGTACCAGAACTAGCCCCACAGCCACCACAGACCCAGAACGGGAATCGGTGCCACAGGATTAGTGGAGAATCAGGGTAATTTAGAGCTGGGTCAGCGGGCGCACTGCAGAGTGCGACTACTCAGCTGTCCATCCAGGCCATGCCTCTTGACCCCTTTTTTTAAATATTGGCACCACACTTGCCATGCGCCAGTCCTGGGCAACAGTCCCTGTTACTATAGAGTCCCTGAATATTAAAAATAGGGGTCTGTCTATTACATTACTTAATTCCTTTTTAATTTGTTCCACTTATTTTCTTGCTTGTGTAGATGATATGAGATTAGGGAAAGGTGGGATCATTTACTGCTACAGGGGAGTGGAAATTTTATAAAAAACTGCTTGTCCACGGGACTAAAATGGAGCAAAATCTACTTGTCCCTCATGACGATCCACTTGTCCGGGACAATTTTCGCTTTTACACTCTCGTTTTTTCCTCCTCGCCCTATAATAGCCATAACTACCTACTATAAGGACACCTTTTAATTTTTCAATAACATATTCTCCGAACCAAAAAAAAAATAAAAAAAAAAATATATATATATATATATATATATATTTATATATTAAGGGAAGTGAAATTGAAATAGTAAAAGATAATTTAGCAGATTTGGTGGTTTTCTTTTCTGCGCCATTTACCTTGTGGCTGAGATAACATGTTAGTTTTATACTTTAGGCCGCCTGATTACAGCAATACCATATTTGTATCGTTTACGTCATGTTTTACTAATTCTGGACTTTTTCAAATTTTTTTAATTGCCATTTTTTAACCCCTGTAGCTTTATTTTTTTTTTTTTCGCATACCAGGCTGTATGAGGGCTCATGTTTTGCGCCATAATCTGTTTTTTGTATCGGTACCATCTTGGTATTGATCTGACTTTTTAATCGCTTTTTAACTTTTTTTTCTGGGATATTATAAAAATTGCAAATCTGTGGTTTGGTATTTTTTTTACATTTACCGTACAGGATACATAATGTTATATTTTCATAGGTTGTACAATTACGCACGAAGCGATACCAAATATGTTTATTTTTATTATGTTTGCATGTTTTTATATAGGAAAAGGGGGTGATTTTAACTTTTAACATGGAAGGGGTTAATGCAGCGGTCTTCAAACTGTGGCCCTCCAGATGTTGCAAAACTACAACTCCCAGCATGCCCGGACAGCCAACGCCTGTCCTGGCATGCTGGGAATTGTAGTTTTGTAACATCTGGAGGGGCACAGTTTGGAGACCACTAGGTTAATTTGTGACTTTCAAACTTTTATTAAAACTTTTTTATTTTATTAAATTTTTTTACACTTCATTACACTTCTAGGAGGAATCATTAGATTCCTCATACAGATGAATAGAGTTCTATTGAACTCAATTAATCTGTGTGCTCTGTGATCCATTGATAGAGCCTGGTCCAGCCAGGATCTACAATAACAGAGCCGGGACAGGAGGAAGCAGAGGTAAGTCCTCCGGCTACCTCTATAGTGGATCGCCCCCCTGCGATCGCGCTGCGGGGGGGCCATCCACCCCACTAGCCCACCAGAGAGCATTCACATCTCCCTTTAGACGCCGCTGTCAGCTTTGACAGCGGGGATCTAAAGGGTTAATAGCCAGCCGCGGCGATCGCCGCATGCTGGCTATTAGCGGCGGCCCCCGGCTACTGAGAACAGCCGGGGGCTGCAGAGTATGGAGCGGGCAGGAATCCTGAGCCTGCTCCATACATACTGCAGAGCACCGCATGCATCTCCCCGTGCAGACGTGCCTCCTCCCCTCAGCTCTCCGAAGCTACAGCTGGGGGGAGTGAAGGCAGAGGACGCAGGTCTGCACGGGGAGAAATAAGCCACGCCCCCTCATCTCCCCCCGCACGTCTGCTTCGGAGGACACAGGCTGCAGAGTATGGAGCGGGCAGGAGTCGGCAGCCCGCTCCATACAGACTGCAGATCGCCGCCGCACTTGTCAGGTCTGGCCCTGCTTGCCCGAAGCCGGGCTAAGGGCCGGACAAATTCACCTGCCCGGCGCCCAAAACTGCTAGTCCCGGGCGTCGGGCGATAGAAATTCCACATCCCTGTGCTAAATTTGCCACAGTGCATTGTGCACCACAATTTGTCTGCAAAATGGGGTGAGATAGTAAGTGATATAGTAAGTGGGCTGGTGGGGTTTATGCTCCAGGGCTGCTTTTTAGTCCCAGTCTGGCCTTGGCTGCGGTCACTTATCTGACAAACAAAATGAGGCGCCGCTGGCACCCATCAGCTGTTCCTGTGTGGCTGCTTCCCATTGAACAAAAGAGAAATGATAAACTAGTAACAAGGCAGTAAGGCTGTTGTAAAAACCACATACTTATTGAATAGACATACTGTGCCTTAAAGGGGTTATCCAGGATAAGAGAAACTGATTTCTTCAAAAAACAGCATCACGCCTGTCCTCAGGTCATATGTGGTATTGTAGCTCAGCTTTATTGAATTGCATTGAGTCAAGCTGTAACACATTGGCAGGTGTGGTGCTGTTTTTGGAAGAAATTGCCTCTGTTTTTCTATTCCTGGATAACCCCTTTCCCCAGTAATAAAGCAAGTATTAGTGATACAAAGGTCATTTATGATTTTATAAATGGAGAACACTAACGTTTATGACTTACTTCCATGATCCAGATGGTAGGAAACCTTTGAGTCAACAAATGTCATGATCAGGTGCAGGGAGTGACACAATGTGTAATTGCTCATCTTCTCACTCTTTTAGCTGAAAAGAGACTCAATTATGGCTCCCAAATTTTGTTTATTAGTAAGAGGCGTGATATAATAAAGACAAGTTCCTTTATTCCATCCCTGGGTTCACTGGAGTCTATACTGGGGAAGAAATAATAACTAGCTAGGACATTTATTCCTGATGTAGCTTGCGGTTCCTTCCTCATTCCTTGCACACACAGAATCAGGAAATACATTTTCATTGTGCTTACTCCTAGTTGTGGCATCTGTTTATATGATATTTTATATACATTCTTGCCAGTAAAATGGTTAGGTATTAAAGAAAAAAAAATTTCAAATCAATTGGTGCAGATTTGTAGATTTTCTCTACTTAAAAAAAAAAAAAAAAAATCTCCCAGTACTGCTGCTGTATGCGCTGGAAGAAGTTGTTTTTCTAATCTATTTTATTGCTTCCTGCTGCCACCTGTGTCTGTGTTGAAAACTGTCCAGAGAAGGATGATTTTGTTGTGGGGGTTTGCTACATTTACCCTGCTGCTGTGCTTCGGTAAAAGGAGCTCTGTCGTATTCCATTGAAAGGACAGGAGTTGAGCTGAGAAAAAAAAAGTACTGAATTTCAAATTTCTTTTTTTTTTCAGCTCAACTTCTGTAAAATACTCCAAACTGCATGGTCCAGTGTGAACCTTGCCTAATTTACAAATCTGTATAACTTTCTTTATAACAGAAACAAAGTACATTCACAGTTGTTATACTTAGGTATAAAGGGCAGCATAGACATTAGAGAATAATGTAGAGGTTCCTGTGTATGCCTTGTGCTTACCTGTTAAGCTAATGTTGCAGGCATGAACTTGGTTCCAGAAGTGGCTCTCTAATTCGTCGATTTACGCGGCCGCCTAAGGCCTCGCGGCTGCCTAAATCGTGTAATTAGAGCAGTGATTCCCAACCCGGGTGCCGTGGCACACTGGTGTGCCGTTCGGCACTGCCCAGGGTGACGCGGGATTTTGCTGTCAAAAGTATTATTTTTTATTTCCCTCCACGGTGCCGCAGAGGGGAGGGAAGTTTGTGTGTGCACCTGAGGCTGTAACAGGATCTAAGATGATGTGACCATCATGTGATCAGTCACATGGAGGAGGAGGAGTGACATGATCAGGGGCTGCTGTTCTAGGCCTCAGTGTACCCCTACATCCCCCAGCGTCCCTTAGCTTCCCCCTCCCCCCTGCGGGCCAGAGAGGGAAAGTATGCGTATGCAGCGCCGGGCCGGTGTAGGGACCTGTGCCCCAGCGTCCCCCTCCCCCCTGTGGCGCAGTGAATGACTGCCCTGCCGGAGCCCTCAGTTGGTGCCCTGCCGGAGAGGGGAAGAACGGGGAAGAAAAATGGCTTGCTTAAGGTACTGTACCATGTCCATCCCCCTCCTCTCACCCATGTCCATCCCCCCCCTCTCACCCATTTCCATCCCCCCCTCTCACCCATGTCCACCCCCCCCTCTCACCCATGTCCACCCCCCCCTCTCACCCATGTCCACCCCCCCCTCTCACCCATGTCTATTCCCCCCTCTCACCCATGTCCACCCCCCTCTCACCCATGTCCATCCCCCCTTCTCACCCATGTCCATCCCCCCTTCTCACCCATGTCCATCCCCCCTCACCCATGTCCACCCCCTCTCACCCAGGTCCACCCCCCCTCTCACCCATGTCCATCCCCCTTCTCACCCATGTCCATCCCCCCTCTCACTCATGTCCATCCACCCCCTCTCACTCATGTCCATCCACCCCCTCTCACCCATGTCCATCCCCCCTCTCACCCATGTCCATCCCCCCTCTCACCCATGTCCACCCCCCCTCTCACCCATGTCCATCCCCTCTTCTCACCCATGTCCATCCCCCCTCTCACCCATGTCCACCCCCCTCTCACCCATGTCCATCCCCTCTTCTCACCCATGTCCATCCCCCCTCTCACCCATGTCCATCCCCCCTCTCACCCATGTCCATCCCCCCTCTCACCCATGTCCATCCCCCCCTCTCACCCATGTCCATCTCCCCTCTCACCCATGTCCACCCCCCTCTCACCCATGTCCATCCCCCCTCTCACCCATGTCCATCCCCCCTCTCACACATGTCCATCCCCATGTCCATCCCCACCTCTCACCAATATCCACCCCCCCTCTCACCCATTTCCATCCCCCCCTCTCACCCATGTCCATCCCCCCCTCTCACCCATGTCCATTCCCCCCTCTCACCCATGTCCACCCCCTCTCACCCATGTCCATCCCCCCTTCTCACCCATGTCCATCCCCCCTCACCCATGTCCACCCCCCCTCTCACCCATGTCCACCCCCCCTCTCACCCATGTCCATCCCCCCCTCTCACCCATGTCCATCCCCCCTCTCACCCATGTCCACCCCCCTCTCACTCATGTCCATCCCCCCTCTCACCCATGTCCACCCCCTCTCACCCATGTCCATCCCCCCTTCTCACCCATGTCCATCCCCCCTCACCCATGTCCACCCCCCCTCTCACCCATGTCCACCCCCCCTCTCACCCATGTCCATCCCCCCCTCTCACCCATGTCCATCCCCCCTCTCACCCATGTCCACCCCCCTCTCACCCATGTCCATCCCCCCTTCTCACCCATGTCCATCCCCCCTCACCCATGTCCACCCCCTCTCACCCATGTCCACCCCCCCTCTCACCCATGTCCATCCCCCCCTCTCACCCATGTCCACCCCCCTCTCACCCATGTCCATCCCCCCTTCTCATCCATGTCCATCCCCCCTCACCCATGTCCACCCCCTCTCACCCATGTCCACCCCCCCTCTCACCCATGTCCATCCCCCCTCTCACCCATGTCCATCCCCCCTCTCACCCATGTCCACCCCCCTCTCACTCATGTCCATCCCCTCTTCTCACCCATGTCCATCCCCCCTCTCACCCATGTCCATCCCCCCTCTCACCCATGTCCATCCCCCCCTCTCACCCATGTCCATCCCCCCTCTCACCCATGTCCATCCCCCCTCTCACCCATGTCCATCCCCCCCTCTCACCCATGTCCATCCCCATGTCCATCCCCACCTCTCACCCATATCCACCCCCCTCTCACACATGTCCATCCCCATGTCCATCCCCCCCTCTCACCCATGTCATCCCCCCTCTCACCCATGTCCATCCCCCCCCTCACCCATGTCCACCCCCCCTCTCACACATGTCAATCCCCACCTCTCACCCATATCCATCCCCCCCCTCTCACCCATATCCATCCCCCCCTCTCACCCATATCCACCCCCCCCTCTCACCCATATCCATCCCCATGTCCATCCCCACCTCTCACCCATGTCCACCCCCTCTCACCCATGTCCATCCCCACCTCTCACCCATGTCCATCCCCACCTCTCACCCATGTCCATCCCCACCTCTCACCCATGTCCAGCCCCACCTCTCACCCATGTCCAGCCCCACCTCTCACCCATGTCCATCCTCCCCCCCTCACTCACATTTATCCTCCTGTCATCCATGTCCACCTTGTCCACCCCCCTGTCCATCCCTGTCACCCATGTTAACCCCCCAGTCTACCCCCTGTCACCCATGTCCACCCCTCTGTCCCCCCTCTTTTATGCCCCTTGTCATCCTTGTCCACCCTCCTCTCATCCCTGTTTACACCCATATCTCCCGTGTCCACCCTCCTGTCATTCATGTTCACCTTGGTCACCCCTGACCATCCCCCTGTCATCTTGAGGCTGATGCTGGTAAAGTGTGGAGCCTAATAGATTTGTTTTGCAGGTTTAACGGTGAAGAGTTGTGGCTGAAAGAAATGGTCAGGACGGTCCGGACCAGACGAATTACATTGATCAGAGAAGACGTCACATGTGAGTTGCTGTATAAAGCAGCACTTTAAACTACATACCCACTGATAAATAGATATTGGAATTTGTGTCCATTGTGGCCTTTTTTTTTTATTTATTTTTTGCAATTTATACAGAATATTAATATCGCCTGCTTACTTTTTTTTTCTTCTTCTTTTTATCACGCTTGGGGGGGGGGCTCAGATTTATTTTCGCCTAAGGCCTAAAAAAGTCTAGAGCCACCTTTGCTTTGTTCTGTACTAGTTGGCAATTCTATCACTGATATGGATTGCTAATGCTTTCCACATTTCCCATCAATCCTCTGGCTGAAGATGTGGCATTTGATAATTGCACCTGGTTATCTAATTAGGCTGATTGTGCTGACGTCTATCAAGGTGAACAGATTACACTCATAAATAGGTTGGTTTCAGTTAATAATAAATGCAGTTTGGATTCATTTTCTTATTTAAAGTGCATTTTTGACAGAAATATTGCCACAAAAAGCAAAAGAGATTTGACCTATAATCACAATGGAGGTGTTTCATAAAGATTTCAAGTCTTCAGGCTGTGTTTGCATTTTGAATCTTTAGTGCTAATAGTCTGATCTATCAAAATATAATATTAATGATTACGTACAGTGAACGGCGTAAGCGTAAAAAAATGTAAAAGTCCAAAATTGTTGCTTTATGGTGACATCACATTCACAATAAAATTAATAAAAACCGATGAAATAGTCACATAGGCACAAAAGTGATACTTAAAAAAAACTCCAGGTCATTGGCGCCAAAAATTTGCCACCATACAGCGCCATATATGAAAAAATGAGAAACTTATAGGTGGTGAAAAAATTGAAATTTTAAACATACTGGTTTTGTAAAAAAAAAGTTTGAGATTTTTAAAAAGCAGCACAATAATAGAAAAGCATGTATCCATGGGTATCATTTTAATCGCATCGACCCACAGAATAAAGAAAACTTGTCTTTTTTTCAGGAAAGTGTACAGCTTTAAAAATATACCCTCCAAAATTTGAAAAATTGTGGTTTTCCTTTAAATTTCTTCAGGTGTCATTACAAAGTGCAATTGGTCACAAAAAAAAAACAAACCCCATATGGGTCTGTGGATGGAACTATTAAAGAGTTATAGATTTTAGAAGGCGAGGAGGAAAAAATGAAAACTCAAAAATAAAATTGTCTGTGTCCTTAAAGGGGCACTGTCAGATACAAAAACATTTGATATGTTGTAAAGCATGCAAAACCAATAGGTTTTACAATTGCTTACATTAGAAAATTTTGAGTATTTCATACTGAAAAAGCCAGTCAAACAACTGCCCCTCCGCCTGCTTGGACACATACTAGTCCTGCTGTGTCCATGCATCATGGACACACTTCCTTGATTGACAGTTGTGAGCGCAGGGCTCACAGCGGGAGGAAAAATCCTTCCACTGTCAGCTTGTGTCCCACTACTGTCAGTGAGGACAAGCTGGTAGTTTTAGTTTTGCTAATGCTAGGGGAGATGTGAGCAGACAGCATACTGAGGGAGGGGACGTAGACCTGCACTGTGAGGCCACGCCCCCTCCCTTTGAGAGGAATTCAGACTAGTGAGCTAAATTAAAAGTGTAATAAAAAAATAAATAAAGGTGCCAGACACATAAAAATTAGATGTACATGGTCAGGATTAGCTACTGAGTGAAATATAAATATAAAATATACAGTTTTTTTGCAGGATCTGACGGGTACGCTTTAAGGCCAAAATGGGACTTGTCCTTAAAGGGGTACTCCGCCCCTGGCATCTTATCCCCTATCCAAAGGATAGGGGATAAGATGTTAGATCACCGCGGTCCCGCTGCTGGAGACCCCGGGGATCGCCGCTGCGGCACCCCGCCATCATTACTGCACAGAGCGAGTTCGCTCTGTGCGTAATGACGTGCGATACAGGGGCCGGAACAGCGTTACTTCATAGCTCCGCCCCTCATGACATCACGGCCCGTCCCCTTAATGCAAGTCTATGGCAGGGGGCGTGATGACCGCCACGGCCCCTCCCATGGACTTGTATTAACGGGGGCGGGCCGTGACATCTCAAGGGGCGGAGCCGTGACGTAACGATGCTCCGGCCCCTGTATTGCCCGTCATTACGTGCAGAGCGATCTCGCTCTGTGCAGTAATGATAGGGGGGTGCTGCAGCAGCGATCCCCGGGGTCCCCAGCAGCGGGACCCCGGCGATCTGACATCTTATCCCCTATCCTTTGGATAGGGGTTAAGATGTCTAGGGGCGGAGTACCCCTTTAAGGGGTTATGCAATGAAATGTGTTTTATATTTTATAAATATTTCTTATTTGAAATATATTATTCTTTGAGAACTGAGCTTTATATAATTCTTCTGTGTTTTCACTTTTAGTATGAGCTAAGAACTGTTAGGATTATGTTAGATAGCTAATATTTGTAGAGGCCTAATATAGAAGGTAAAACAAGTCCCTTTAAAATATTTGTACTGCATTAAGTTTACACATCCTTTGAAGCGTGTAAATGAGCAAGGTGTACAGGTATGCCTAATGAACTTGTACAGAAGGAAATTGTTCCATCTTCCCTTTAGTTTTCCTCTATTCAGCAAAATTCTACGATGTTATTAACCCCTTAAGGACGCAGGGTTTTTCCGTTTTTGCATTTTCATTTGTTCCTCATCATCTTCAAAAAATCATAACGCTTTCAATTTTGCACATAAAATTCCATATGATGGCTTATTTCTTGCGCCACCAATTCTACTTTGCAGTGACATTTTTCACCAAAAATACACGACGAAACGGAAAAAAAATTCATTGTGCGACAAAATTGAAGAAAAAATGTCATTTTGTAACTTTTGGGGGCTTCCGTTTCTACGCAGTTCATTTTTCGGAAAAATAACACCTTATCTTTATTCTGTAGGTCCATACGGTTAAAATGATACCCTACTTATATAGGTTGGATATTGTCGTACTTCGGAAAAAAATCATAACTACATGCAGGAATCATCTTCTAAACCCTCTAACTTTTTTATTTTTCTGCGTACGGGCCAGTATGAGGGCTCATTTTTTTGCGCCGTGTTCTGAAGTTTTTATTGGTACCATTTTTGTATTGATTGGACTTTTTGATCACTTTTAATTCATTTTTTCTTGATATAAAAAGGGACCAAAAATACACTATTTTGGACTTTGTTAACTTTTTTTTTTCCACTTTTTTTTTGCAGTGTTATAGCTCCCATAGGGACCTATAACACTGCACACACTGAACTCCTATGCTGATCCCTGCAAAGCCATAGCTTTGCACGGATCAATGAGATAGGGGCTTGATTGCTCAAGCCTGTAGCTCAGGCTTGGAGCAATCAATCGACGATCGGACGCCGCGGAGACAGGTAAGGAGACCCCCGCCTGCGTCCCAGCTGATCGGAACATCGTGATTTTATCGCTATGTCCCGATCTGCCCGACTGAGCTGCCGGGAAGCGTTTACTTTCGCTTTCAGACGCGGCGGTCAACTTTGATTGCCGCGTCTGAAGGGTTAACAGCGCACGGCACAACGATCGATTCTGCGCGCTGTTAGCCCAGGGTCCCAACTATGATTAGCAGCCAGGACCGACCCGGTGTGATGCGGGGGTCACGGTGTGATCCCGTTTTAAACACCGGGATCGGGCGTAGAGCGTACAGGTACGCCCTACGTCCTTAAGGGGTTAATAATGCAAAAGTCATTGTGCATTTAAATGCATGTACACATTTTTCATCTACCGCTTCTTTCTTAAAGGGTGATTTACTAATAGAATGCTATAAACAGGCTTACACCAGAACTTGTCTTAAACGTGAACACATTTAAAGATAGCTGCCAATCACTAGAGTCAGTAGGACCACCCATTGGACTCATTACTAATGTGTGGTCCTACTGGACCTTTTTCCTAAAAAAAAACTACAATGCATTCATAAAGTCTTCAGACCCTTTCACTTTTTTTTACATTTTGTTATGTTGCAACTTTTTGGAAAAAAAAATTAGGTGGACACCTTAGATTATAACAACATTCTCATTTCCAATTTTTCTCCAATTTCTTCTCACCATTTCCAAATAATATTCCAGTCTTCTCTTCTTAAGGGTACTCTGGGGAAGCAGTTTCCCCCTTTCATCTGTCACTTACATGCAGGAAGTGAGAGAAAGATGTCATTATCAGTTCCACCTTGTCTTTGGGCAAAACCCTCACTAAGAGTAGCCTCCACCCTCCTGGAAGACAAACACCACATGATTTTTGTCTTGTCTAGTAGTCTGGCTTCACAGCCACACCTCCCCTCCCCTCTTGCTGGGAGAGAAACAGCCCAGCATCTCCTCAGCACATAATGCTGCTCTTTGCCTGCTGTAGATCTAATCACTGACTGCTGCCATTCAGAGCATACCATGATTTATTGCTGGGGGGGGGGGGGCAAGGATAGTTTGAAAGAATAGTCATGTACAGTATGTGCTGCTCACTGTGTTTACAACAACACAGCATACACACAGATAGTAAAAGCAGTTGGCTGGCAGCCATTACACAGAGCTGCACTGACTGCTGGGAGTTGTAGTCTGGGCTGCAAGCAAATAATTTTTCTTAATTCTTAGTCCTGATCACTGCATATCTTAAAGGGGTTGTCCAGCGAAATAATCAACCTGTGTATAGTGTCAAAAAGTATAATAAAGCAACTTACTAATATAATGTTATTAGCCATAGGGCACAGATTTCTCCATATCGGCTCTGCTCTCTTCCTTGCAGCTGTGAAATCATGTGACTGTGAATGCAGAGAGCTCCCATTCCTCCCCTCCTCTCCTGTCTGCTGAGGATGACACTATTGATTTGTAGAGGGGGAGCACCTATTACTGCTTATTAGATTTTAAGACATCAGAATGCCTTTCTCAGATGAGAATGATAATGAGCAGTAATATGGGCTTCCCTCTTCACATCAGTGGTGGGATGAGCTGGAATGAGAGCAGACTTCTTTCAGAGAATGTGATGGGATGTCAGCTGATATTGAGAGATCTGTTCACTATGGCTAATAATTATATTATATTAGTAAGTTGCTTTAATATACTTTTTAGCACCATACACAGGTTGTTTCTTTCAATGGACAACCACTTTAACTGTATATATCTTAAATTCTACCTGTCAGAGCACCCAAAAAAAACAAAACTGTTGTTGCTCAGTATCTCATCCTGATCATGTACATGTAATCTTTATGTGTCTATGACCTATATTTCTCTTAGAATTCCCTTTATTTACTTGGAGTGATTGCAAAGTGAAAGTACTTTTCATTTACAGCAGGGGTCGAGTCCTCACTGTCATGACCACTCCCCTTCCCTCGCTGCTCTGGGAGCGGTAACCATTTCCTTTCTGGTTTTATGCTATATATACACACACGGTGTGCCTACAGCTTTTGCAAAACTACAGCTCCTTGCATGCCCACACATCCTATGAGTTATAGTTTTGCAACAGCTGGAGGCATATGATTGGTAAAACTGATTTTTAGCAGTGTTGCTGCAGGCTGTGTTCCTCCACTTGTTGCAAAACCAGTGAAACTCAACTACCCCCGGCTAGCTCAGTGGCCTGTTCGGGACCACCGCGGTGAAATCGCGGTGTCCTGAACAGCTGTAGGATATGAGGAGGGTCCCCCTACCTGCCTCTTGGTGTCCGATCGCCGAATGACTGCTCAGTGCCTGAGATCCAGGCATGAGCATTCAAGCAACAGAATCATCGATCAATGGTTTCCTATGAGAAACCATTGATCATTGTAAAAGATCAGTGTGTGCAGTGTTATAGTCCCCTATAGGGGCTATAACATTGCAAAAAAAAAAAGTGGAAAAAAAGATCATTTAACCCCTTCCCTAATAAAAGTTTGAATCACCCCCCTTTTCCCATTTAAAAAAAAAACTGTGTAAATAAACATTTGGTATCGCCGCGTGCGGAAATGTCCGAATTAAAAAAATATTTCATTAATTAAACCGCATGGTCAATGGCGTACTAGCTGAAATTTCCAATGTCCAAAATAGTGTATTTTTGGTCATTTTTTCTATGTCATGAAAAAATAAATAAGAAGCATTCAAAAAGTCCGATCAATACAAAAATGGTACCGCTAAAAACTTCAGATCACGGCGCAAAAAATTAGCCCTCATACCACTAAGTTATGGGGGTCAGGAGATGACAATTTGAAACGTTTAAATTATCCTGCAAAATCAAACCTATATAAGTAGGGTATCATTTTAATCGTATGGACCTACAGAATAAAGATAAGATGTAATTTTTACCAAAAAATGTACTGCGTAGAAATGGAAGCCCCCAAAATGGTGTTTTTTCTTCAATTTTGGCGCACGATGATTTTTTTTCCGTTTCGTCGTCGATTTTTGGGTAAAATTACTGATGTCATTACAAAGTAGAACTGGTGATTCAAAATTGAAATAGTTATGATATTTTAGGTAAGGAGGAAAAAATGAAAGTGCAAAAATGGAAAAAACCTTGGTCCTTAAGGGGTTAATGTAGTAGCTTTGTTTCATGATGCAGAACAAGAACAGTTGTTAAACAGTTGTGGGTTTTAATTTCCTTTTCTGCAGAAGTATGCACTTTCTGTAAGCCTGGTTGGACCTGGAATACATATGTGACTTTTAAATGGAGAAGTAAAAAGAAAAAAATTACAACGTTAGCAGATTTCAGAAATGTGCTTTGGAATAAGCAAAAATCAAAAAGTCGCAGCATGTATAGAAAAGTTGCATGTGCGCAAGTACATGCGACTTTTTTACTCAGAAAAATTTACTACAGAGCTTGATAAATCTCCTTCTTAATCCCTGTGCTGTACCTTTTTCTCTCTTTTGCTTAGACAATAGCCAGCAGACAATGAGATAAAATGGCGACCAGAGTCCCTCTTACCTGTACCTGGGTGCACCTGGATCTTCGCTCTGCTTATGCAGAATGCTTTAGGCAGGCTCTAGTAGCAGAGAGCAGATAGCAATGATCAGTGAATACAATCTAATGATTGCATGTAATAGTTCCCTATGGAAACTTAAAAAGTGTAAAAAGAATAGAAAAAAAGTTTTTTAAAATATAAATAAGCCCTTCCCCTACTAAAAGTTTAAATCAGTCCCCATGTTTCCATTTTATAAAGAAATACAACATAAATGTATTTGGTCACGCCCCCTCCCATAGACTTGCATAGCGGGGGCGGGGGGTGACGTCACACGGGGCGGAGTCGTGACGTCACGATACTCTGGCCCCATGGTCGCCACCCGGCTGTTTGTGAGCTGGCACTGCGGCATGCAGCTCAAACAGGTGGGTGGTAAATACAAAATTGCGGGAGTCCCCAGCGGCAGGAATCCCGCTGTGAGACATCTCAACGCAAAACAATATCAAAGTAAAAAATTGCAAATTTTTGGTCACATCTGGAAAAAATGGAATAAAAAGTGATCAAAAAGTCACATATATGCAAAATTGGTACGGATAAAAACTACAGATCGCTTAGCAAAAAGCCCTCTGTACAAAGTACAAAGTACAAATGGGTTATGGCTCTTATAGAATGAGGATTAAAAAATGAAAACGCAAAAATTTAAATTGTCTGTGTCCTCAAGGCCAAAAACTGTTTTCTTAAGGGGTTAAAATGTAACTACAGTGTTGTTGTGGTGGCAGGATACACTTCCTGAAAATCCGTAGTCTGCTCATTTTAGCAGCAGGCTACAGAGTTTCTGGAAGTTTTAAAAATGTATCCAGCCATTGCAGCAACATTATAGCCACACTGTAAAGATGTATTATAAAATTATGAACCTAGTTGGTTATAAAATGTGCATATACACTTTAACCCATTCCCACAAAATTAGGTACATGTACGTGGTGATTAGGGAGGACTTCCTGCTGCCGGACGCTGTGACAGTTTATTGAACTCGGCTGAGCTTGAAGGAGGCCACCTGCAGCTGTGCTCCGATCCTATGTTAACCCTGTAGATGCTGCGGTCACTGTGTACGCAGCATCTATTAGGGTAACAGAGGGAGGGAGCTCCCTCTTACACTGAGCGATGGTTGCCAGACAGTGGCCTCCGTTGTCATGTCTACAGGAGCAGATCAGTCTCTACCTAAGGTAGAGACTGATCTATCCTATGTCAATCAGTGTAAAACTGACAGACATAGGCATAATTCAATGGAGTACAGATGTGTACTCCATTGAATTATGTGAATCATAGTAAAAAACAAAGTAAAATGTGAAAAAAAACTAAAAATTAGAAAAATAAAATAAAAAAAGTTGCTTTATATCACACTGCGCATGCGTCTGCATGTAAACTACATCAGTGCGTCATCTGAGTACGCCACATGACTTGTCATGTGACTGTAGTCATGTGATCGCCTACTCCGGACTGTCAGCTGCCCATAACCACGGCTACCACCGACGCTCAGCTGTCAGTGGGAGCCGGGGCACAGAGAGCTGAGCTTCCAGACTGGATCGATGATGGTAGGCTCCCATACAGCAGTACGTGTACACAAAATAAAGAAAATTTATATATTGAATTCGTCTGTACGATAGCATTAGAAAAAGTAACCTCATAAAGAGTTATTTAACTCTAAAAAAGAGTGAATCTAAAATAGATTGGTCAAAATCTCAAATAAATATAAAAATATCTATAGTGTAAAATTATTCAATAGGGAATTTTTTTTTATAAATAAATAAAAAAAAGAAACGAAAAAAATCATAACTATTTAATCAAAAAAAGACTAAAGAATAACACAAAAATAATTAAAAAACAAAAAACATTAAAAAAATGGAAAAATAAATATTGTAAATAAATAAAAAAAGAATAAATGAAAACAAATATAATAATAAAAAAAATCTGAATCCATTTATAATTGCACATGGACTGAAAGCTGCTCCCCTATGAGTGAACTATACACAGGTGGTGGCCACTCTGTAGCTCTTTTGTTTGTACTAAAAATCCCCTGCACTGTAGGACCCCCACTTCACTTCTCTGCACCTCTAGGATACCAGACAACTAACTGGGTGCGAGACACTCGGTGTCGGTAGGTTACCTCATATCTCCCTCAACCCCTCTACAGATAATTTGGGGTGTGCCCGCTATTTCAACGGCACTAGTACTTCATCTGGGCATGTCTCAGGTGGGTCCAAAATGTGGATGTTCATTTTTTTCGCTAAATTTTGGATTTTCTTTTGTTAACATAAAACGCTAAATAGATCAATCAAGTACAATATGTTACAAAAAACTATCTCATAATCACTTTCATAAGTAAAAGCTTTCCAAAGTTATTACCAAATAAGTGGACACATGTCAGATTTTGAAAATATGCCTTGGTTATTAAGGCCAAAACAGACTAAGGATTAAAGGGGTTAAGGGTGTATGCACATGTTCGGTATCCTGCACATATTTGATGCTGCAGATTTAATGCTGTGTTCAGTCTTTTAGTTTACATTGAAATCTGCAGCATTAAACATGTATACTGTTTGTGTAAATACACCCTAAAATGGTTATGCACGGTTACAACTTTTGCTATTTCTTAGGGATTTGGATAATATTGTATATAGAGAAAGTAACATTGCACTCACCCTCCGGTTTGCGGATAGTGAAGAACTTTATTTGGACGTTGCAAAGTACAGGAACATCAGGACAATGAAGAATAAAACAACCAGCTTGTCACGATGCCGGCTGGCAGGTGGTGGATCCTCTGTGCCAGAGAGGGATTGGCGTGGACCGTGCTAGAGGATCGGTTCTAAGTCACTACTGGTTTTCACCAGAGCCCGCCGCAAAGCGGGATGGTCTTGCTGCGGCGGTAGTGACCAGGTCGTATCCCCTAGCAACGGCTCAACCTCTCTGGCTGCTGAAGATAGGCGCGGTACAAGGGAGTAGACAGAAGCAAGGTCGGACGTAGCAGAAGGTCGGGGCAGGCAGCAAGGATCGTAGTCAGGGGCAACGGCAGAAGGTCTGGAATCACAGGCAAGGAACACACAAGGAACGCTTTCACTGGCACTAGGGCAACAAGATCCGGCGAGGGAGTGAAGGGGAAGTGAGGTGATATAGGGAAGTGCACAGGTGTAAACACTAATTGGAACCACTGCACCAATCAGCGGTGCAGTGGCCCTTTAAATCGCAAAGACCCGGCGCGCGCGCGCCCTAGGGAGCGGGGCCGCGCGCGCCGGGACAGAACTGACGGGGAGCGAGTAAGGTACGGGAGCCGGGGTGCGCATCGCGAGCGGGCGCTACCCGCATCGCGAATCGCATCCCGGCCGGAGGTGGTAACGCAGCGCCCCGGGTCCGTGGAACCGACCGGGGCGCTGCAGTGAGGGAAGTGTAGCGAGCGCTCCGGGGAGGAGCGGGGACCCGGAGCGCTCGGCGTAACACAGCTCAGGAAGAGCACGTGGAGCGACGGGGTACTTCTGTCCCCCATCTTGTGAGGCGCATATGTTCTCTTAGCCTCATGAAAGCAGGTCATATCGTGGAGCCGATATAGAAACTCCCACATGGGAAAAATAAACAGTACACTATGTAGGGGGTCCTGCAGGTGATGAATGACTTGACCTGTATGTCCATACCCCCAATCTTATAGTTCGTGCTTGCTGCTACATGCCTGCAGTGTGGGCAATGAACACATTTGTGGTTGCCCATTGGAGCCATACTGTCCAGCCACGTCCTTTGTTTCTCTACCATAGAGGAAACAAACTTGCTTCTGACTAGTTTATTCTCGATTGTCGTGCTGCATCTGAAGGTGACCAGGGGCTTATTCACTGCCTCATCATGGAGTGCTGGGTCAGCTTCAATGAGATGCCAGTGTTTGAATAGCACAGAGCGCACCATATCGGACAGATTGTTGAACTTCAAATAGAAGGTGAAACGTTTCACATCCGAACTTTATTCTTGTTTTCACTTATAAGGTCTTTTCTGGAGAAGCTATCAGTTCTCCGCAGGGCATTGTCCACAGTGGTGGAAGGGTAACCACATTTCAGCAGGTGGGATTTCAGAGCACTAGCTTGTACCTTAAAATCTTCTGGTTTACTGTTGACCTTTTTCAGGAGTAAAACTTGGCTAAAGGGTAAGGATTCTTTAGTATGAATGGGTTGGAAGGACCCCATGAGAACCTCAGCTCCAAAGAAAAGAGAGCTTTGGAATGGCTAAAAAAACGGTCTGACTTAATCTAAAGAAAGCAGACAAGTGCAATGCCGTGGTAGTGATGACCAAAGACAACTATCTAAAGGAAGCAATGAGACAGCTCAATGACACCAAAACTTATACTGTATTAAAGGGGTACTCCAGTGAAAAACTTTTTTTTTTTTAAATCAACTGGTGCCAGAAAGTTAAACAGATTTGTAAATTACTTCTATTAAAAAATCTTAATCCTTCCTGTACATATTAGCTGCTGAATACTACAGCGGAAATTCTTTTCTTTTTGAAACACAGAGCTGTCTGCTGACATCATGAGCACAGTGCTCTCTGCTGACATCTCTGTCCATTTTAGGAACTGCGCAGAACAGCATATGTTTGCTATGGGGATTTCCTTTTACTCTGGCAGTTCCTAAAATGGACAGAGATGTCAGCAGAGAGCACTGTGCTCATGATGTCAGCAGACAGCTCTGGGTTTCAAAAAGAAAATAATTTCCGCTGTAGTATTCAGCAGCTAAAAGTACAGGAAGGATTAAGATTTTTTAATAGAAGTAATTTACAAATCTAAAAAATAAGGTGCAGCTCACAACAGAAGGACCGAGGCAGTTAAAGCTAAAGCCGGACCCCACCGGCAACAATAATGTAAATTAATAAAAACCTATAGCTTATGCCTCTAGGACCTCACCAATGGTGCATAATGGTGTGGACAAAGATAGATGTAACAGCGTTTGTTCAAAAATTGCTTTTAATTCAGATAAAATGTAATATATATATATAAATAAAATCGTAGCAAAATATCACATTACACTGGCATTGATCTAATGAAAAACTCACTGGGCCCTAGTGAGGTATCAAAAATTGTGTGAATTAATATTGAGTAAGTCCATAAATCTGCAGATAGAAAAAATACAAATAAAAATAAAAATACCAATATAAAAATAAGTCCATAAAAAATGTGTGATTATTGAAACATAAAGTCAATGAAGAAATTAATAAAAAAGAGTTGATGAATGAATAATACGGAATATCTCTCACCACTGCTTCTGGCTTGGTCTGTTGTGATGGATAGATCGCAGCCTCATAATCCTCGTGTGCCCCAATAGATGGAAGGGGGGCACAGATTGGTAGATCTCCCTTAGCAGCCCCGTTGGCAAGGGGGCGCAGATGTTACGTGTCGTAGGCTCCGATGGCAGGGGAGCAAGTGGCAGTTGCAGCGCTCGGGACCTCGTTCGCTTGTCGGTTTAGCACAGACGGCACTAGTCTGGCACTCCGTGTGAATAGTGCCAGGTTTCTAAACGCGTTTCGGGGTACTGGGAAACTAAGACCTCCGACCCCTTCCTCAGTAGAAATGTGTATATATACACATTTCTACTGAGGAAGGGGTCGGAGGTCTTAGTTTCCCAGTACCCCGAAACGCGTTTAGAAACCTGGCACTATTCACACAGTTATCATCAACGTCCATCTGCAAATACCTCGGCAATAGAGGAGTCAAACCTGCCTTACTCCGCCCTGCCTGGCTGTAACCTTACCTCCATTGCATCTCATAGCCTCACCTTTTGCCTCCACGTGGGACGCCAATCCCAGACCTTCCATTGCTCCCAGAACACCATCATCAGCAGACCCGCTGTCGCACCTGAGCCGACTGACACTCCTACCGGAGTGCCAGACTAGTGCCGTCTGTGCTAAACCGACAAGCGAACGAGGTCCCGAGCGCTGCAACTGCCACTTGCTCCCCTGCCATCGGAGCCTACGACACGTAACATCTGCGCCCCCTTGCCAACGGGGCTGCTAAGGGAGATCTACCAATCTGTGCCCCCCTTCCATCTATAGGGGCACACAAGGATTATGAGGCTGCGATCTATCCATCACAACAGACCAAGCCAGAAGCAGTGGTGAGAGATATTCCGTATTATTCATTCATCAACTCTTTTTTATTAATTTCTTCATTGACTTTATGTTTCAATAATCACACATTTTTTATGGACTTATTTTTATATTGGTATTTTTATTTTTATTTGTATTTTTTCTATCTGCAGATTTATGGACTTACTCAATATTAATTCACACAATTTTTGATACCTCACTAGGGCCCAGTGAGTTTTTCATTAGATCAATGCCAGTGTAATGTGATATTTTGCTACGATTTTATTTATATATATATTACATTTTATCTGAATTAAAAGCAATTTTTGAACAAACGCTGTTACATCTATCTTTGTCCACACCATTATGCACCATTGGTGAGGTCCTAGAGGCATAAGCTATAGGTTTTTTATTAATTTACAAATCTGTTTAACTTTCTGGCACCAGTTGATTTAAAAAAAAAAAAAAGTTTTTCACCGGAGTACCCCTTTAATGTGAAACAAGACCCAACACAAAAAGTACAGTCTAATCTGCAGTCCTTTTAATGGCGACAGGTGGAGAGAGGCATGCTGTCCAGGAGGACGGCTGAAAAACTACTTCCACCTTACCCACCAAAGCCTCAGTGGTAACACCTGCCCAAAGTATATACATCGATGGTGAACCCCCCCCCCCCAGGGAGACCCATCATTTCGGGCAACAGATGGGTAACCAAATTTTTGTCGCAGTTTTAGGATGGCTTCTTCATCCTATGTTAATAGATGTTCCATCATATGTCAAAGATACTGACAACTTTCTGAGCTGACTCCAAGATGTATTCCCAGAACCAGGTGACTGCCTGGGTTCTATAGACGTCCAGTCTTTGTACACAAGGATTCCCCACGATCTGGGGATCCATGCATTAAAAGAGTTTTTGACGGCTGATGGCAAACCACCTGAGTACCGCAATTTTTTGGCAGAAGCACTGGAGTTTGTGCTCCAAAACAACTACTTCCAATTCAACATCCAGTGGTATAAACAATATAAGGGGACTGCAATGGGCACTCCAGTGTCTTGCACATTCGCAAACCTGTTCTTAGCCCACCCTGAGTCAATTGGTTTACAGCACCAAAAATCCTTTTGTAAAGAACATCAAGTTCTACAAGAGGTTTGTGGATGATGTGTTTGTGATGTGGAGGGGGTCAGAATCAGAATTCAGTGACTTCATCAAATTCCTGAATAAGAATAATCCAATGAATGTGTTTTTCACTTCAGCCTTCAGTCAATCTAAAATCTCGTTTTTGGATGTCGTGGTCAGGGTGGACTGTATAGGACTGCATAGAGACTAACGGTTACAGAAAACCTTCAGCACCACTCTTCTATCTGCAGTACAACTCCTTCCACCCCAATAAAGAATCCTTCCCCTTTGGTCAATTTTTACGCCTGAAAAAGGTCAACAGTAAACCAGAAGATTTTAATCCCTTAAAGGGGTACTCCGCCCCTAGCATCTTATCCCCTATCCAAAGGATAGGGGATAAGATGTCAGATCGCCACGGTCCCGCTGCTGGGGACCCCGGGGATCGCCGCTGCGGCACCCCGCTGTCATTACTGCACAGAGCGAGTTCGCTCTGTGCGTAATGACGGGCGATACAGGGGACGGAGCGTGAAGTTATGGCTCCGCCCCTCGTGACATCACGACCCCCCCTTAATGCAAGTCTATGGCAGGGGCGTGATGACCGCCACGCCCCCTCCCATAGACTCGTATTGAGGGGGCGGGCCGTGACGTCATGAGGGGCGGAGCCGTGACGTAACGATGCTCCGGCCCCTGTATTGCCCATCATTGCGTGCAGAGTGAACTCACTCTGTGCAGTAATGACAGCGGTGTGCCGCAGCGGTGATCCTGAGGCTCCCCAGCAGGGGGACCGTGGCGGTCTGGCATCTTATCCCCTATCCTTTGGATAGGGGATAAGATGTCTAGGGGCGGAGTACCCCTTTAAGGACCCCGGGTTTTTCCGTTTTTACACTTTCGTTTTTTCCTCCTCACCTTTTAAAAATCATAACTCTTTCAATTTTGCACCTAAAAATCCATATGATGGCTTATTTTTTGCGCCACCAATTCTACTTTGCAGTGAAATCAGTCATTTTACCCAAAAATCTACAGCGAAATGGAAAAAAAATCATTGTGTGACGAAATTGAAGAAAAAACTGCATTCTGTACATTTTGGGGGCTTCCGTTTCTACGCAGTACACTTTTCAGTAAAAATGACACATTATCTTTGTTCTGTAGGTCCATACGATTAAAATGATTCCCTACTTATATAGGTTTGATTTTGTCGTACTTCTGGAAAAAATCATAACTACATGCAGGAAAATTTATACTTTTAAAATTGTCATCTTCTGACCCCTATACATTTTTTATTTTACTGCGTATAGGGCGGTATTAGGGCTCATTTTTTGCGCCGTGATCTGAAATTTTTAACAATACCATTTCTGTATTTATTGGACTTTTTGATCGCTTTTTATTCATTTTTTCATGATTACAAAAAGTGACCAAAAATATGTTATTTTGGACTTTGGATTTTTTTTGGCGCGTACGCCATTCACCGTGCGGTTTAATTAATGATATATTTTCATAGTTCGGACATTTACGCACACGGCGATACTACATATGTTTATATTTATTTTTATTTACATGTTTTTTTTTTTTTTTATGGGAAAAGGGAGGGGATTTGGATTTTTATTAGGGAAAGGGTTAAATGACATTTAATAACTTTTTTTTTTTTTACACTTTTTTTTTTGCAGTGTTATAGCTTCCATAGATGGCTATAACACTGCGCACACTGATCTTTTACACTGTTCACTGCAAAGCCATAGCTTTGCATTGATCAGTGTTATCGGTGGTCGAATGCTCAAGCCTGCATCTCAGGCTTGGAGCAATCAATCGCTGAAGGGATGCGCCGGAGGAAGGTAAGAGGGTCCTAGATGATTGGGACACCGCATTTTCACTGCGGTGTTCCCGATCAGCCACACTGAGCAGCCCGGAAGCTTTTACTTTTGTTTTAGACTAAAGGGTTAATAGTGTGCGGCACCGCGATCGCTGCCGCGCAATATTAGCCCCGGGTCCCGGCTTCAGATATATGTCGGGACCGACCCGATATGACACGGGGTCACTGCATGACCACGCGTTATATCGCGGGAGCCGGTCAAGGACGTAAATATACGTTCTTGCTCGTTAAGGGGTTAGTGCACAAGCTATTGCTTTGAAATCCCACCTGCTGAAACGTGGTTACCCTGCCACCACTGTGGACAATGCCCTGCGGAGAGCTGATAGCTACTTCAGAAAAGACCTTATAAGTAAAATCAAGAAGAAAGAAAGAAAGGATGTGAAGCGTTTTACCTTCTCCTTTAAGTTCAACAATCTGTCTGATATGGTGCGCTCCGTGCTATTCAAACACTGGCACCTCATTGAAGCTGACCCAGAACTCCATGATGTGGCAGTGAATAAGCCCCTGGTCACTTTCAGACGCAGCACGACAATCAAGAATAAACTAGTCAGAAGCAAGTTTGTTGCCTCTATGGTAGAGAAACAAAGGACGTGGCTGGACAGTATGGCACCAGTGGGCAACCACAAATGTATTCATTGCCCACACTGCAGGCATGTAGCAGCAGGCAAGAACTATAAGATTGGGGGAATGGACATGCAGGTCAAGTCCTTCATCACCTGCAGGACCCCCTACATAGTGTACTGTTTATTTTGCCCATTTGGGCGTTTTTATATCGGCTCCACCATACGACCTGCTTTCATGAGGCTAAGATAACATATGCGCCTCACAAGATAGGGGACAGGAGTCCCGCATCTCTTTCAGCATATCCAGGAATGCCACAGCGGTAACTCTAACTGTCTTCACTGGTTCGGGATTGAGACGTTGAAAAAAACCCACGGTGAAAAAGACTTACACATGTGTCGGCTCCAGAAGGAAGCAGTATGGATCTCAAGACTGCGAGCAACATGGCCATTAGGCCTGAATGAATGGAATGAACTCAATGCATTTATTAAACCATTATAGTTCATTTTGATTGCTTCTCTTTCCTGTGCTTCTTTCATTCCTATCTTCTCCAGCACCTGCCCTCTCTTCTCTTCTCCTTTGCTCCATTGTTTCTACCTCCTTTTTCTTCACCTCTTTCCCTCCCTTCATCTCCTTTCCACCTCTCTCTCTTTACCCTACCCCCTTTTTCTCCCTGCTCTTTCTCCTCTCTTCATCACCCTTTTTCTTTTATCCTCCTTTTGTGTTTTTTTCCTTCTCTCCTGCTCTGTTCTTTTCTTCTGCCCTTCTCCCGCATTCTTGTATCCCCCTTCCCCCCCTTTTCCCCCTTTTTTCCTTCTTTCTTTACATTTTCCCTCTTCTTCTTTCTTTCTTTTCCACCATCACCCATTTCTGTATTTCCTGAATCCCGTATATACCTGCATAATTACCTGCATGTTTTCTTTCCACAAGTTAGTAGAGTTGGTATCCCATCAGCTGCGGGGCTGATCCAGTTTGTGTCACAGCAATAGGTAACAGCAGCCTACCTACTTACCTACGGGCACTCAGTTTGCTTACCGGTTACCATAGCTACAAGTGACATCGGCGAGCAACTCCCTCCCACGGAGACCGTATCTACTTAGAGTGCTGCTGGGGCAGGGTTCGGGCATAGGCGTGACCAAGCGGTGTGAGACTGCAAAACAGAGCTGTCACTCCACGTGCTCTTCCTGAGCTGGTTGTTTTATTTTTCATTGTCCTGATGTCCCTGCACTTTGTAATGTCTGAATAAAGTTCTGGAGGGTGAATGCAATGTTACTTTCTCTATATACAATCTTTAAAATAGGGCATCTCATAGTTACTATAATAGCTCTTAAAACCACTAAAGCACTTGATAAAAGAATAGCCACTAAAACCACCATAAGTACCAATTAAAGGGGTTGTAGTAAATATTTTTATATAAGTACTCAGGGCAAGAAACAGGAAAAAAAAAAAAACTATGGGCTTTTTTACATGGCTGCCTGTCCCCGTAAATTTCTTTCCCTCTGCTGTCCCATTCAATGCTTTTACTACCGGCTTTTAAATGGCTGTAAAGGGATCCCATTGATGCCAATGGGATATTTTTTACAATCCCTTGTCAGCCGTTTGCACCCGTTTGCTTTCCTTTCCGTAATTTTTTGCAGGAGAAAAGACAGCGCATGCAGTATTTTTTCTCCCATCAAAAGTAACGGAATAGAAACAGATATAGTAAATTTAACATTGAAGTCTATGGGTAACGGATTGAAAACGGATGAGCCTTTAATATCTTTGTTTGCACCCGTTTTCTCCAATCCGTTTTTGATCCATTATTACTTCTAAGCATGCTTAGAAAAAGGTGTGGAACCAGGAAGTAGCCAGACAATAATAAAAACAGTATGGTCTGTTTAGCAGCAATGACGGGAGAATGGCGGGACTGGTGATAACAGCTGTGTGAACCTAGCCTAACCTGCTGCTGATCACCATTCAGACAGTGCGTCTCCACTGCTCCAAATTTTGGTTAAAAAAATTGGTACAAAAATGTAGTAGTACAATAGTGGAAAAACTATATAAATCAGGTATTGTTTTATTGTATTGAATTTTAGAATAAAGAGAACATTTGATTTTTTTTTTTTTACCATAAAAATAGAACCATAAGTTTAAAAATTGCATTTTTTTGTTCAATTTCTCTTCACATAGCAGTTTATTTTTATTTTTATAAAGTTCAATTGATTGCGCATAAAACAGCCCTCATATGGGTCTGTAGATGGGAAAACAAAAGACGAGGAGGAAAAATGAAAATTGTCTGTGTCCACAAAGCCAAGATGGGCTGTGTCCTTAACCCCTTAATGACCACGGACGTAAATGTACGTCCTGGTTTGGCGGTACTTCCCGCACCAGGATGTACATTTACGTCCTATGTATGACCGCAAGCATCCTAGCGGTGTTCGCGTCATACACGGCAGGTTCCAGCTGCTATCAGCAGCCGGGGACCCGCCGGTAGTGGCCGATATCCGCGATCGTGCGGATGTCCGCCATTAACCCATCAGATGCCGTGATCTGTACAGATCAAGGCATCTGCGGCAATGCGCATGATAAAATAGATGATCGGATCACCCGCAGCGCTGCCCCGTCGATCTGATCATCTGTAATGGCGGCCCGGAGGTCCCCTCACCTGGCTCCGGCCGTCTCCCAGCGTCTCCTGCTCTGGTCTGAGATCGAGCAGACCAGAGCAAGGAGATAGCTGATGATACTGATCAGTGCTATGTCCTATGCATAGCACTGAACAGTATTAGCAATCAAATGATTGCTATAGATAGTCTCCTATGGGGACATAAAAAGTCTAAAAAAAAAAAAAGTTAAAAATGAAAAGTAAAAAAAAAGTTAAAAATCCCCTCCCCCAATAAAATTTTTTTTTCCTTTTTTCCCATTTTACCCCAAGATGGGCTTTATAAACATATTTGGTATCGCCGCGTGCGTAAATGTCCGAACTAAATGTCCAAACTATCAAAATATAATGTTAATGATCCTGTACGGTGAACGGCGTAAACGTAATTTTTTTTTGAAAAGTCCAAAAATGCAGCTTTTTTGTCACATTTTATTTTAAAAAAATTAATAAAAAATTATATAAAAGTTTTATATAGGCAAATATGGTATCGATAAAAAGTTCAGATGACGGCGCAAAAAGTTAGCCCTCATACCGCCCTATATACAGAAAAATGAAAAAGTTATAGCTGGTCAAAATAGGGCGATTTTAGATTACTGATTTTGTACAAAAAGTTTTAGATTTTGTTTTAAGCGGTACAAAAATATAAAAGTATCTAGCCATGGGTATCATTTTAATCGTATTGACCCACAGAATAAAGAACACTTAATTTTTACCGTAAATTGTACAGTGTGAAAACGAAACCCTCCAAAATGTGCAAATTTGTGGTTTTCATTAAAATTTCCTCCCTAAAAAAAATATTTTTGGGGGTTCGCCGTACATTTTATGGTAAAATCAGAGGTTTCATTAAAAAGTGCAATTGGTCGCGCAAAAAACAAGCCCTTATATGGGTCTGTAGATGGAAATATGAAAGAGTTACTGATTTTAGAAGACGAGGATGAAAAAACGAAAATGCTAAAATAAAATTGGCCTGGTCCTTAAGGTGAAAATGGGCTTGGTCCTTAAGGGGTTAAAAGGTTAGGGGATGAGAATATGTTGGTAGAGCACACAGGGCACTGCACCAACATTTGTATAGCCAATGTTAAATTATAATATCTCATTTGTTGCAGTGTGACATTGAAATTTGACTAGAAAAAGCATCTATTTATTTACAAAAGGAAACTCTTTTCAAAGACTGTGCCTTCAAGGTTGCCAAGTAGTTTCTAATGGCATACTTCACTCAAAATTAAGATTAAGTATTACTTAAAATCCACTTGTTGAGAGTATCCAGATGTAAAGGGGCATTCAGATTGATTAATGACTGTGACATTTATTAAATGTCAGGAGATAACATTATAGAATGATCTCATCTATTTTATTGTTTTATCAGCTTATCAAGAAAAATTGGGAATGTTGCCACAATCTCTTGCCAGTCTGCAAAATCCATAAATTACACATATTCCATCAGCCTTAAAGGGGTACTCCGGTGAAAAACGTTTTTTTTTTTTTAAATCAACTGGTGCTAGAAAGTTAAACAGATTTGTAAATTACTTCTATTAAAAATCTTAATCCTTCCTGTGCTTATTAGCTGCTGAATACTACAGCTGAAATTCTTTTCTTTTTGAAACACAGAGCTGTCTGCTGACATCACGAGCACAGTGCTCTCTGCTGACATCTCTGTCCATTTTAGGAACTGTCTTCACCAGCATATGTTTGCTATGGGGATTTTCTTCTAACCTGGACAGTTCCTAAAATGGACAGAGATGTCAGCAGAGAGCACTGTGCTCGTGATGTCAGCAGACAGCTCTGTGTTTCAAATGGAAAAGAATTTCCACTGTAGTATTCAGCAGCTAATAAGTACAGGAAGGATTAAGATTTTTTATTGAAGTAATTTACAAATGTGTTCAACTTTCTGGCACCAGTTGATTTAAAAAAAAAAAAAAAAAAAAGGTTTTCACCGGAGTACCCCTTTAACCCCATAAGGACCAAGGACGTACCGGTACGTCCTTTGTCCTGCTCTCCCGATATAACGCGGGGTTACACAGTAACCCCGTGTCATATCACGACGGGCCCAGCGTCATAGTGAAGCCGGGACCCGCCTCTAATAGCGCGCAGCGCCGATCGCGGCGCCGCGCGCTATTAACCCTTTAGTCGCGTGCTCAGAGCTGAGCCGCGCGGCTAAAAGTGAAAGTTCCCGGCTAGCTCAGTCGGGCTGTTCAGGATAGCCGCGGCTAATCGCAGCATCCCGAACAGCTGACAGGACAGCGGGAGGGCCCCTACCTGCCTCCTCGCTGTCCGATCACCAAATGACTGCTCAGACTGAGATCCAGGCATGAGCAGTCATGCGGCAGAATCGTTGATCACTGGTTTCTTATGAGAAATCAGTGATCAATGATGAAGATCAGTGTGTGCAGTGTTATAGGTCCCTATTGGAGCTATAACACTGCAAAAAAAAAGTGAAAAAAAAAAGTGAATAAAGATCATTTAACTCCCCCCCTATTAAAAGTTTGAATCACCCCCTTTTCCAATAAAAAAAAAAGACATTGTAAATAAAAATAAACATATATGGTATCACCGCGTGCGGAAATGTCCGAATTATAAAAATATATCATTAATTAAACCGCTCGGTCAATGGCGTGCGCACAAAAAAATTCCAAAGTCCAAAATAGTGCATTTTTGGTCACTTTTTATATCATTTAAAAATGAATAAAAAGCGATCAATAAGTCCTATCAATGCAAAAATGGTACCGTTAAAAACTTCAGATCACGGCGCAAAAAATGAGCCCTCATACTGCACCATACACGGAAAAATAAAAAAGTTATAGGGGTCAGAAGATGACAATTTTAAATGTATTAATTTTCCTGCATGTAGTTATGATTTTTTCCAGAAGTCCGACAAAATCAAACCTATATAAGTAGGGTATCATTTTAATCGTATGGACCTACAGAATAAAGATAAGGTGTCATTTTTACCAAAAAATGTACTTAGTAGAGACGGAAGCCCCCAAAAGTTACAAAACGGCGTTTTTTTTTCAATTTTGTCGCACATTATTTTCCCGTTTCACCGTAGATTTTTGGGCAAAATGACTGACGTCATTACAAAGTAGAATTGGTGGCGCAAAAAATAAGCCATCATATGGATTTTTAGGTGCAAAATTTAAAGAGTTATGATTTTTTAAAGGCAAGGAGCAAAAAACGAAAATGCAAAAACGGAAAAAACCCCGGTCCTTAAGGGGTTAACATAAATTCACATAGCTCCTTGTTTATGTTAAAGAAAGTGAAAATTTCTCTGTGTTTTTCTGATGCCATAGTGTTTTTGGCTTGTTGCAGATATTGCAGAATCACAATATATTATGAAGCGGTCTAAGGGGAATCTTCTCTCTATCCATATTACAGCAAGTTTTGCTACATAAATGTGGAGTGTGATTTATATAAAATCTGACTGTCCACTGGGGCACCCACCATATCCTTGTGTGAATCCCATGCAAATCCTGAGTGTATTAACATGTTTAATCAGCTTTTGGATATAGTAATTTCTAGTTCTTTCTCCTTTTGCGTATATGTTACTTTTTTTTATAGTTTTTATATATATTTTTTGGAAATGTGATATGAAAAAAGAGCTGCAATTTTGGACTTTTTATGTTAACAACGTTTACCGTACGGGATCATTAACAATATATTTTGATAGTTCTGACATTTATGTACACGTCGATAATAAATATGTTTGTAAATTATTTTTTTCTACACTTTTTGGGGTAAAATTGGAAAAAGGGGCCATTTAAATTTTTATTGGGTCCAGGGGCTTCTTCATATTTTTTTCAAACTTCTTTTTACTATATTTTTACACTTTTTATATCCCCATAGGGGACTATTTATAACAAACCTTAGATTGCTAATACTGTTAAGGGCCTTAGACTGCTAATACTGTTAAGTGCTATGCATTAGCATAGCACAGATCAGTATTATCGGCAATCTACTTCTCTGGTCTGCTGGAAGGCAAACCAGAGAAGAAGACGCTGGGAGAGTGGCAGAGGCAGGTCTGTCCGCCATCTTGGATCATCAAATCCCTGCGGCTTTGCCGCGGGCGATCCGATCATCCATTGCAAATGCTGCAGATGCCGTGATCAGTACTGATCACGGTATCTGAGGGGTTAATGGTGGACATCATTGCGATCACTGATGTCCGCCATTACTGGCGAGACCATGGCTGCTATTAGCCGTGCATGAAGTTTCAAGTATAGGACGTAAATGTACATCCTAGTGCGTTAAGTACCAGGACGTACATTTACATCCTGTGTCATTAAGGAGTTAAGGTTTGTGTCATTGTATTCTTTGACTTCTGACTATCTTCTTTCTTCATCTCAGCTAGTCTAGCTACAAATATGTCCTCCACTTTGAGGCTAGGTGCACACTAGCCTAATATAGCCATATTATGGCTGCAAGGCCTGGCCTGACTGCAGGTCTTATGACTCAAACTGACAGCTGTCAGGTCAGGTCGTCAGACCTACAGTTAGCCTGGGTTTTGCTGTAATAGTGTGGTTGTAAAAAAAAAAAAAATATCCATATTAGGCTAGTATAAACCTGCCCTAATGCTGTTTTATGTTTCTATGGTTTGACCCTGATTGATGAGCATTTGATTCTAGCAGCAGTAACCTGCTTCTATTCTTTCCCGAGCCTGGTCTGTAATTTGGTGTCAATCATGTTCTGGAGTTCTGGGGTCAACAGAGTACTAATCCCCATGGCAGATAACAGGAAACATAAACAAATTGATGCTTACCTAGCCTTAGTCCCCGTAAGACTTCTGCAGATCCTGGTCTTCCCTGAGCGGTTCACATGTCATCTGTGGTTCCTTCTTCAGACACAAGCAGCTGGTTGCAGAACCTTACCGCCCAGCCAATTACTGGCAGCAGTGATGTCCCTTCTCGGCCACTGATTGGCTGAGAAGGAAGGTCCTGCAACCACCTTCTTGTCTCTGAAGAAGGAAGCACGCTGGGACTGCTTGGAGGAGAGGAGGAGAATGGCAGACCTACAGAGGACTAGGTGAGAATCAGTTTTCTGTTATTTTTCCCAGGCACCATACTAATGGGGAAGGACAGAAAATGTGTGTGTGTGTGGATGGGGGGGGGGGGGGGGGGGAGGGGTTTGGCGTTATGGGACAGGTGAAATTGGCATGGGGAGGTGAACATGACATAAGGGGATTGGACATGAAATAGGGGGATTTCACCATTTGTTTTATATCGCAATTGCATATTGAAACTGCAATATTTACCTCCCATATTTTCAATATGACATTTTCCCCAAGTGCCCTAGTGTAGATTTGGTCAGTGTCGGATTTATTATGTTTTTGTTGTATGACATTACATTCTGATTTGTATCGAACACCAGGATAAATTTGATCAGCTGCCCTGCTTAAATGGTATGATATGAGCAGTTAAAGAAACCTTCACAAGCACTTACTTGGTTTTAGGTAGGAAGCAAAGCCCTGACTCTAGCAGTGCTAAACTGTTTTTTGTCCAGTATTATTATGACTTGCTTCCTCTCTGTTTTTAGTATTCAAAGCTAAATAGGGGAGACTATCTAATGGTCATAACTCTATAGTAATGATGTCTTTCTGAGTTCGGCTGTTTTCTGTGCTTCAGGCTTTGAACAATAGCATTAAAAAATACATACGTCTTAATACAATCAGTCACAAGTTCAAAATGAGTATACAGGAAAATATATGGGACCGTGACATATACTACAGGTAAACAATTACATCTTGTCCAATTTTTTCATATTGTAGATTATAAGAAGAAAGACACAAGTAAATGATAAATGGATAGACCCAGAGGTCAACGGCACATATGAATATAATATATGAGCATGGCCAATGCATTGTGACATGGATAATAACATTTGAGCACATTACGCATTCATTTGCTCTGTAATGCCAATTTACTTTTTGATGCATATTTACACTTGTTGGTAGTAATGAGGTATCTACATGAATCTGGCACCCAGGAGCTTAAAAGAACATGTTGGTAGTTGTAGTTTTACAACAGCTGGAGGCTGGGCCCCATTTCTGTCTCTCATCTTCCTGTGTAGTCTTTCCTCTAGTGCTGTCTTCACCATGATCGAGAGAGGTAAGTGGACATGTCTGCTTACTGTATACAGTATATAGCCATCTGTATGCTGTATGCCACCAGCATCTCTGGTGTGCATCGCTTAAGTGCTTTGTTTTTGCTTTAGGTGTATATATTGTGCTTTTCTGGCACTTGATTGCACCCCATATTTACTTTGTAGGTTCTCTGTGCAGAAAAGACTCCAAACTGGAACTTTTAGCCCAGCCGGGGTTGGCAGAGTATGGAGCGGGCAGGAGTCGGGAGCCCACTCCATGCAGACTGCTGAGCACCACCGTGCTTGTCAGGTCCAGCCCTGCTTGCCCGGAGCTGGGCTAAGGGCTGGAAAAATTCACCTTCCCGGCATCCGGAACTGCATGTCCCAGGCGTTGGGCGATAGGAATTCCACATCACTGCCCACACTTCGGCCCCTGCCTACTTGACAATCTGCCCTAAATGAAAGACTCTCAACCAAGCGACAATCCTTGTACTAACTAAGTGCAAGGCATAGCACAGTTAAAACCCAAAAAACTAAGTCAAATGGTCAGGACAAAAAGTATGAGCTAGAGACCAACGAACATGAACTCAGGTCAGGCAAGTAAGAAGCCAAATCCAAGAGAAGCGAAGAGGTACCAAATGACCAGGCTAAGAATGGTCAGAAAACAGGAAGGAGGTCAGAGAAACTAATGCAGACAAAACAGACTTGACCATTGGTGAACGAACCACACTCACAAGGAAAGGAAATTCTCACAGCCAGGTTTAAATAATCAGCCAAGCAGGTGTGTGTCAAAGCTCCAAACCTAACAGGCCCAGCACTCCAGCAGGGAACAGGAAGCTGAAGCTGTCAATCACTAGTATCCAGACCAGTGTTTCCCAATCTTTTTCGGCTCAGGGCACCCAGAGGGGAAAAAAAACGCGGGGCACCCCTAATGAAGTTGATGAGCAAAAAAAAAAAAAAAATGAAAAAGGCTGCAATGCACAATATCCAATATTTATCAGTGGGTATTATGTAGTTTAAAGTGCTGCTTTATACAGCAACTCACAAGTGACGACTTCGTTGATCAGCATCCTTCCCTGTTCTTCTCCGTTTGGTCCGGACTTTCCTGACCATTTCTTTCAGACACAACTCTTCACCGTTAAACCTGCAAAACAAATCTATAAGGCTCCGCACTTTACTAGCATTAGCCTCCAGATTCCCCTTTTACAAGTGAAGAAGAATACAGGGGCAAACAGGTGTAAAGGGGTAACAGAGGGGTGCAGAAAGGTGTACATGGAAGACAGGTGTGTAGAGGAGTGTACATGTGTGACAGAGGGGTGTACATGGTGACAGAGGGGTGTAGAGGAGTGTACATGGGTGGCAGAGGGGTATAGAGGAGTGTACATGGGTGGCAGAGGGGTGTAGAGGAGTATACATGGGTGGCAGAAGGGTGTAAAGGGGTGTACATAGGTGGCAAAGGGGTGTAGAGGAGTGAACATGGGTGTCAGAGAAGTGTAGAGGAGTTTACATGGGTGACAGGGGTGTAAATGGGTGGCAGAGGGGTGTAGTAGTGTACATGGGTGGCAGAGGAGTGTACATGGGTGGCAGAGGGGGTGTAGAGGAGTGTACATGGGGGGCAGAGGGGTGTAGAGGAGTGTACATGGGTAACAGAGGGGTGTACATGGGTGACAGAGGGTGTAGAGAAGTGACAGATGGGTGTAAAAGAGTGTACATGGGTGACAGAGGGGTGTAGAGGAGTGTACATGGGTGGCAGAGGGGTTTAAAGGGGTGTACATGGGTGGCAGAGGGGTGTATATGGGTGACAGAGGGATGTACATGGGTGGCAGAGGAGTGTAGAGGGGTGTACGTGGGTGATGGGGTGTAGGGAGGTGACAGAGGGGTGTACGTGGGTGACGGGTGTAGAGGAGTGACAGATGAGTGTAGAGGGGTGTACATGGGTGTCAGAGGGGTGTAGAGGAGTGCATATGTGTGGCAGAGGGGTGTAAGAGTGTACATGGGTGGCAGAGGGGTGTAGAGTAGTGTACATGGGTAACAGAGGGGTGTACATGGGTGACATAGGGGTGTAGAGGAGTGACAGATGGGTGTAAAAGAGTGTACATGGGTGGTAGGGGGGTGCAGGGGAGTGTACATGGGTGGCAGACGGGTGTAAAGGGGTGTATATGGGTGGCAGAGGAGTGTAGAGGGGTATACATGGGTGACAGAGGGGTGTACATGGTTGACAGGGGTGTAGAAGAGTGTACATGAGTGGCAGAGGGGTGTAGGAGTGTACATGGGTAGCAGAGGGGTGTAGAGGAGTGTACATGGGTGGCAGAGGGGTGTCGAGGAGTGTACATGGGTGGCAGAGGGGTGCAAAGGGGTGTACATGGGTGGCAGAGGGATGTACATGGGTGACAGGGGTGTACATGCGTGACAGAGGGGTGTACATGTGTGTAGAGGGGTATACATGGGTGGCAGAGCGGTGTAAAGGGGTGTACATGGGTAATAGAGGGCTGTACATGGATGACGGGTGTAGAAGAGTGTACATGGGTGACAGAGGGGTGTCCATGGGTAGCAGAGGGGTGTAGGAGTGTAGCTGGCTGGCAGAGGGGTGTACATCGGTGACAGAGGGGTGTAGAGAAGTGACGGAAGGGTGTAGAAGAGTGTACATGTGTGGCAGAGGGGTGTAGAGGAGTGTACATGGGTGGCAGAGGGGTGTAGAGGGGAGTAGGAGTGTACATGGGTATCAGAGGGGTTTAGAGGTGTGTACATGGGTAACAGACGGGTGTACATGGGTGACAGAGGAGTGACAGTGGCAGATGGGTGTAGAACAGTGTACATGCGTGACAGGGGTGTAGAAGAGTGTACATGGGGGCAGAGGGGTGTAGAGGAGTGTACATGGGTTGCAGAGGGGTGTACATGGGTGGCAGAGGGGTGTACATGGTGACAAGGGTGTACATGGGTGGCAGAAGAATGTACATGGGTGGCAGAGGGGTGTACATGGGTGACAGGGGTGTACATGGGTGGCAGAGGGGTGTAGGAGTGTACATGGGTGGCCGAGGGGTGTAGAGGAGTGTGCATGGGTGGCAGAGGGGTGTAGAAGAGTGTACATGGGTGACAGAGGGGTGTAGAAGAGTGTACATGGGTGACAGGGGGCGTTGGGGGGTGACGGGTGGCCAGGAGTGACAAGGTGGCAACAGGGGTGGACAGGGGTTACAAAGGGACAGAGGGGTGAACATGGGGGACAAGGATGTGGTCAGAGCGGTGGACAATGGGGGGTGAACATGTGTGGCACGGGGATGGACAGGGATGACAGAGGGGTTTATTGGGGGATTGCCAAGGTGGACATGGATGACAGGAGGGTAGATATGGGAGACAGGGGGTCAGAGGGGTGGACAAGGGGGACAAGTTGTTAAAAGAGGGGTGGACAGGAGTGACAGAGGGGTGGACTGGGGGTGACAAAGGGACAGAGGGGTTAATAGAGGGGGTGGACATAGGTGACAGAGGTGTAGACTGGGGGGTGGACAGGGGGGGTGAACATGGCTGACAGGGGGATGGACAGGGGTGACAGAGGGGTGGACATGGATGACAGGAGGGTGGACACGGGACATATGGGGGTAAACAGGGATAACAGGAGGGTGGACAAGGATGACAAGGGGGATAAAAGAGGGGATGACAAAGGGACAGAGTGGTGAATAGGGGGGTGGGCATGGGTGACAAGGGGGTAGACGGGTGTGTTGACAGGGGGGGATGAACATGGGTGACAGGGGGTAGACTGGGGGGTGAACATGGGTGACAGGGGTGGACAAGGTGGACATAGATGACAGGGGGGTGGACATGGGTGAGGGGGGATGGACATGGGTGAGAAGGGGGGATGGACATGGGTGAGAAGGGGGGATGGACATTGGTGAGAGGGGGGATGGACATGGGTGAGGGGGGGAATAGACATGGGTGAGAGGGGGGTGGACGTGGGTGAGGGGGGAATGGACATGGGTGAGAGGGAAGATGGACATGGGTGAAGGGGGGGGGGGTACGGACATGGTACAGTACCTTAAGCAAGCCATTTTTCTTCCCCGTTCTTCCTCTCTCCGACAGGGCACCGACTCAGGGCTCTGGCAGGGCAGCGACCCAGGGCTCCGGAAGGGCACTCATTAACTGCGCCGCAGGGGGGAGGGGATGCAGGGTCACGGGTCACTACACCGGCCCGGCGCAGCTTCTGCGTTCTTCCCCTCTCTGGCAGGGCACTCACTCACTGGGCCGCAGGGGGACGCACACACGCATGCACAGCAAAGCGCACACAGCACACACAAACTTCCAAGGAAGGCCGGGTGGGAAATAAAATAAAAAATATGACGGCAAAATCTCACGGCACTTCAGTGTGCCACGGCACCCCGGTTGGGAATCACTGATCCAGACCTTCAGTGTGCAGGAAGGAAGATCACAGTGGATCATTTTAGATCTCTTTCTGTCTAATCACTATTGCAATGCCTGTACCAGTCCCTGCATTGGTATTCAGCCATGATAAAATACAATTTAAACATATTACTCTCACCCACAAGACTCTCCACAGTAGTGCACCACTAGTTATATATCCTCCTTCACCCCTATCTATAGACACTTTCACCCCTACTTATAGATAAACTTTCGTAAGAAGGGCTAACTCATGCTTTTGTTACTATGTAATGTTTGACATTTCTCTAGTAAGGTATTGTAAAAGATGTTGGCGCTATTTAAAAATTATTATCTCTCAAGATGCCGCTGCCAACTTGATTGGTAACATGCTGATATTTTTGTGAGGTGCTCTAAGCTATTAGTATTGTTGTGTAGTAAGTAATAAAGCAGAGACTTCTGCTTCTTCCGTCAAGCCGGATTCCCTGCTCCTATAATGGGCGCATAGTACTTTAACCAACAAATTTACAAGGGAAGTGCAGGAACATAAGAAAGTCAAAGGGGTACTCCGCCCCCGTCAGCATATCCTCTATACAAAGGATAGGGGATTAGATGTCTGATTGCAGGGGTCCGGCCGCTGGGACCCCACCCCGATCTCCCTGCAGCAACCAGTGTTTGTTTAGAACGCCGACTACGGCACTGGAGAGTCGTGACGTAATGGCCACAACCCCCGTGACGTTAAGCCACAACGCCTCAATGCAAGTCTATGGGAGGGGGCGTGGCGGCCGTCACACCCTCTCCCATAGACTTGCATTGAGAGGAGGGCGCAATGCCTCGAGCATGGCCTTAACGTCACAAGCCTCCGGTGCCGCATCACCAGTCATAAGCGGATAAGATGTCTAGGGGTGGAGAACCCATTTAAATCTGAATATCTGTTTATAGTCTATAGTTTGCAGTCTATAAAAATATATGGGGGAATTTATTATTAATGGTAAAGTTTTCTTGTCTATTTAGATGCAAATTCTTTGCTTAATGGCTTAAATGTGCAATAACTCAGTGCCTTTTCATTTGGCTATGATTTGCAGTGGTAATGTATTAAAGAACTGTACCTTTTCACACAATGCATGACATTTTGGTGCAAGGCTACACCATTATTTTGCTGGCTTAGAAAAAGTGCAAAATGTTTGCATGAATTGGGTAAGGTGTGTGGACTTGGGCCTAAATTATCATAACGTGTGCTCCTTTTTAATAAATTTGGCGCAAGGACACACCAAAAAATGTCAAACCGTGTATAAAATCAATTCACCCAGACAACATTGATACATTTTTCCCAATGTTGCACAGAATTATTTTTTTTCAGTGAAAAAGCTACGCCCAGATGCTTGCGCAGAGTCAACAGGGCGATATAAAATGACAAACCCACTTTGCATTTTTGGATTTGGTATTTTTTTCCCTCATCTTGGCCTGTTTGTGACGATTATGACTCAAAACTGCAGCATGCTGAGACTATAGGAAGTTGAGTTTTTCTTTTCTGTCTGACCACAGTGCTCTCTGCTGCCACCTTTGTCTATGTCAGAAACTGTCAGGAGCAGGAGAGGTTTGCTATGGGGATTTTCTCCTACTCTGGAAAGTTCCTCACATGGACAGAGGTGTCAGCAGAGAGCACTGTGGTCAGACAGAAAAGAACATCTCAACTTCCTCTGTAGTATACAACAGCTGATAAGTACTGTAAGGATTAAGATGTTTTAATAGAAATAATTTACGAATCTGTATAACTTTCTGGAGCCAGTTGATATGAATTTTTTTCCCCCACCAGGATACCCCTTTAAGGCAAAAACACCATAGTTTCAGCATCTGAGGGAAGTAGTGATGAGTAGCATCACTACTTACCTCCTCTGACCATACAGTATACATTGCTGCATAATGCAGTGCTGAATAGTATCCCTGCTTCTAGCGGGACTGAGCTGTGCCTTTAGCTGCACAGCTGTGGGCACAGCTCAGGCTGAGCAGGAAATATATATTGTATCTATACTCTACCAACAAAAAGATAAAGCTGGGCACCACTGACAGAGCAGAATATATTAAACAGCTGGAAAAGTTATGGGGTATGAGTCCTTGCAGACCAGGGGAATGGAGGTGCTTCACGTGTGGATATGTACAGGTACAAACACTTCAATATAGAGAAGGAGAAAAACAGAGCACACACCTGAAAGTTCCTGCTGCCACAGATATATTCGCAGTTCATACAAAACACAAATGAGACTTCTTCCCCATGAATGCGAGCAGAGGTGAGAGGCAGGACTCCAGGTGAACGCTCCTGCCTCTCACCTCTGCTTGCATTCATGGAGAAGTTTCATTTGTGTTTCGTATGAACTGTGAATAAATCTGTGGCAGCAGGAACTTTCAGGTGTGTGCTCCATTTTTCTCCTTCTCTATATTGAAGTGTTTGTATCTATACTCTGTTTAGACCGCTGGTTTACTGCATATTCTTGCTGGGCAGGAGATATACGCTTAGCCCAGCTAGGAGCAGGGACTGCAATCAGTATAGTGACTCCTCTATAGTATACTGCATGCACTTCTGTATAATATACACCGAGCAGAGGTAAGTGGTGATTTTTTGCATCCGACCCACAGAGTGGTACTCTGAAGGGAGTGGAAAACTGCCACAGGGTTCAAAATTGGTGTTTCCATACAATTGGAAAAAAAAACTGAAAAAAACAACTTAGAAATGCAGGAAAAAGCAGTTGCATGTTTTCTTGCGTTTTTCACGTGAAAAAGAGGCCAGAAGAAAAACAAGTGGAAACCTAGCCTTAGGGTAGGAAGAAAGGCATACTAATGGGGTCTGGTCAGAGCTTCATAAAGAGGGGATCTGCCAAACAGGGGGATATGTACTATGTGTAATTGTACCAGGGCTTTCCGGGGCTGGTTCTGAGGAATCAGCTCGACGGCTGCCCCGATGTGACCTGTTCCCTCCGGGTTTCGCCATGAGGCTGAGAGGGTCTAGAGCCGAGGTACTTTTGTGCCTTGGGGAGTGGTGACCCCGAGGTGCCGAAACTCACTGGGAGGAAGGAGTCACTGAGTTGAAGCACGGGCACCATAATCTCTTCACCTTGTGGCACTCACCTCTTGATTCCCGGCCTTCTGGCTAGGATCAGAGAAATTTTTATAGATCCGGCCTGATGTCCGGGCAGTATATCTGCACACATTCACTTATTTATTTCCTTTTTGTCTCACTGTGTCACTTTTTGCGTGTTGTGTGTTCACAGGATTTGTCCGGATGCGGTAGCCCTTCTGGGTGTCCCTCCTGGCGGTCTAGGGGAGGTGTGTGTGGCCATTAGGTTCCGCACCTCCCTGCAAACACCCCGGGTACTCCTGCTTTGGCAGGGTACCTACCGTTATTGGCTCTGCGGGCAGATACCTTGGCTAACGCCAAGGGGGATGCCGGGAGCATTTGTGGTCCCCTAGTAGCTTCGGCGAAAAGGGACATCGAACCTGGAACCTCGCAGGTACCTTTTGGTCCGGAGGCGAAGGGTAAGGTTTGTTGGGGGGCCTCTCTCCTATTGGAGAAGGGCTTGTGATAGACCGCATCCTTTGTGCAGGTTTTTTTAGTGTAACACGTTTGCACTTTTTCTTGCACTTTGGGTGATTCGAGAGCACGTTCCTCGGCTTTAGATAAAAAAAAAATTCAAATTTCTTATCTTGGACAGCCCGGGCGTCGATGAAGAAGAGGAGTGAAGACCCCTCGGATTCCCATGTCCCCCTGAAATGAATGCCCAATAGTTTGGCCCTGTGATCTGCCTCTCCCCTCACAGATTGTATTGCTTGGTTATTTAGATTTTTGGTTCTTTTCTCTTTCAGGATTGAGCGGAGTGTTAGGCTAGGTTTTTTCAGGCGTTTTTTGGCCACAGCAGTTTTTGAGCCAAAGTCAGAAGTGGATCCAGCAGGAAGGAGAAGTATAAGTCCTTCCTTTATATTTCCCATTCCTTTTGAATACACTTCTGGCTTTGGCTCAAAAACTGCAGAGCCAGTTTTCCAAAAAATGCCTGAAAAAAAACCTATGTGGAAACCTAGCCTGAGTGTAGCATTCAATATATAGCTTAGGGAACCTGTGTTATGTATTGTACTGTCATGCTTTGTGTGATAGTAATTTATTGTATAACTTGTAATGACTGTACAATTAATAAAGCTCTTTCAAATTTCTTACATTGGGGCTGTGATCTATATAAATAGACCAGGAATACTGCCTATAAATCTTGCACGGTGTACTGAATATAAATACAGATTTCTTGCTCTCTTTGGAATCTCCTTGATGTCTCATCTCCAAAGATACAGTTGGGCAAAAAAAGTGTTTAGTCAGCCACCAATTGTGCAAGTTCTCCCACTTAAAAAGACGAGAGAGGCCTGTAATTTTCATCATAGTATGCCTCAATTATGAGAGACCTAATGAGAAAAAAAAATTCTATAAAATCACATTGTCTGATTTTTAAAGAATTTATTTGCAAATTATTATGGAAAATAAGTATTTGGTCAATAACAAAAGTTCATCTCAATACTTTGTTATATACCCTTTGTTTGCAATGACAGAGGTCAAACTTTTCTGTAAGTCTTCACAAGATTTTCACACGCTGTTGCTGGTATTTTGACCCATTCCTCCATGCAGATCTCCTCTAGAACAGTGATGTTTTGGGGTTGTCGCTGGGCAACACAGACTTTCAACTCCTTCCAAAGGTTTTCTATGGGGTTGAGATCTTGAGACTGGCTATGCCACTCCAGGACCTTAAAATGCTTCTTATGAAGCCACTCCTTCGTTGCCCGGGTGGTGTGTTTGGGATCATTGTCATGCTGAAAGATCCAGCCACATTTCATCTTCAATGCCCTTGCTGATGGAAGGAGGTTTTCACTCAAAATCTCATGATACATGGCCCCATTCATTCTTTCCTTTACATGAACCAGTCGTCCCTTGGCAGAAAAAGAGCCCCAAAGCATGATGCTTCCACCCCCATGCTTCACAGTAGGTATGGTGTTCTTTGGATGCAACTCAGCATTCTTTCTCCTCCAAACACGATGAGTTGAGTTTTTACCAAAAGTTCTACTTTGGTTTCATATTTCCATATGACATTCTCCCAATCCTCTTCTGGATCACCCAAATGCTCTCTAGCAAACTTCAGATGAGCCTGGACATGTACTGGCTTAAGCAGGGGGACACGTCTGGTACTGCATGATTTGAGTCCCTGGCGGCATAGTGTGTTACTGATGGTAGCCTTTGTTAACTTGATCCCAGCTCTCTGCAGGTCATTCACTGAGTACCCCCATCTGGTTCCTGTTTTTTTGCTCACTGTTCTTGTGATCATTTTGACACCACAGGGTTAGATCTTGCGTGGAGCCCCAGATCGAGGGAGATTATCAGTGGTCTTGTATGTCTTCCAATAATTGCTTCCACAGTTGATTTCTTTACACTAAGCTGCTTGCCTATTGCAGATTCAGTCTTCCCATCCTGGTGCAGGGCTACAATTTTGTTTCTGGTGTCCTTCGACAGGTCTTTGGTCTTGGCCATAGTAGAGTTTGGAGTGTGACTGTTTGAGGTTGTGGACAGGTGTCTTTTATACTGATAACAAGTTTAAACAGGTGCCATTAATACAGGTAACGAGAGGAGACTCTTAACCCCTTAAGGACCAGGCCAATTTTATTTTTGCGTTTTCGATTTTTCCTCCTCGCCTTCTAAAATTCATAACTCTTTTATATTTCCATCTACAGACCCATATAAGGGCTTGTTTTTTGCATGACCAATTGTACTTTGTAATGAAATCTCTGATTTTACCATAAAATGTACGGTGAACCCAAAAATAATTTTTTTTAGGGAGGAAATTTTAATGAAAACCACAATTTTGCACATTTTGTAGTGTTTCGTTTTCACACTGTACAATTTACAGAAAAAATTACATGTTCTTTATTCTGTGGGTAAATACGATTAAAATGATACCCATGGCTAGATACTTTTATATTTTTGTACCGCTTAAAAAAAATCTAAAACTTTTTGTACAAAATCAGTAATCTAAAATCGCCCTATTTTGACCACCTATAACTTTTTTCATTTTTCCATATATTTTTGCGCCGTCATCTGTACTTTTTATCGATACCACATTTGCATGTATCAAACTATTAGATTATTTTTATAATTTTTTTTGGCGAATAAAATGTGACAAAAAAGCAGCATTTTTGGACTTTTTTATTTTTTATGTTTAGGCCATTACCGTATGGGATCATTAACATTATATTTTGATAGTTCGGACATTTACGCACACGGTGATACTAAATATGTTTATTAAAAAAAATGTTTATGCTTTTATAGGGGTAAAATGTGAAAAAGGGACAATTTTCATTTTTATTGGGGGAGGGGATTTTTCACTTTTTTTTTTCAATTTTTTTGAATGCTTTTTATGTCCCCATAGGGGACTATCTATAGCAATCATTTGATTGCTAATACTGTTCAGTGCTATGCATAGGACATAGCACTGATCAGTATTATCGGCTATCTTCTGCTCTGGTGTGCTCGATCTCACACCAGAGCAGGAGACAGATGGAGGCAGGTGAGGGGACCTCCGTCCGCCATTATAGATGACTGGATCGCAGCGCTGCGGGCGATCCGATCATCTATTTTATTAATGCGCATTGCCGCAGATGCCGTGATCTGTACTGATCACGGTATCTGAGGGGTTAATGGTGGACATCCGCACGGTCGCGGATGTCGGCCATGAACGGTGGGCCCCGGCTGCTGATAGCAGCCGGAACCTGCTGTGTATGTCCCGAGCACCTCTCCGATGCTCGCGGTCATACAAAGGACATAAATGTACATCCTGGTGCGCAAAGTATTGCCAAACCAGGACGTACATTTACGTCCGTGGTAGTTAAGGGGTTAAATAAGTAGAGACCCAGAAATCTTGCTTGCTTGTAGGTGACCAAATACTTATTTTACCAAGGAATTTACAAATTAATTCATTAGAAATCCAACAATGTGATTTCCTGTATTATTTCCCACCATTCTGTCTGATTGTTGAAGTGTACCTAAGATCAAAATTACAGGACTCTCTCATCTTTTTAAGTGTGAGAACTTGCACAATTGGTGGCTGACTAAATACTTTTTTGCCCCACTGTAAACTGCGCCGTGGCATAAACAACAGGAAATTTGACTTATGTTTAATGCAATGAAATTCATTGGAGACACTTTTAAGGTATGTTCACACGTACGCAGATTTAAATGGGTATTCCAGGATTTTTTTTTTTATTTGACTATGCTACAGGGGCTGTAAAGTTAGTGTAGTTCATAATATAATGTCTGTACATGGTTTTTGACGGTTTTCTCACAATTCTTCTGTGATTTTCACTCCAATATTTACTTTTACCAGCATACAAAATGACTGCTGTCTCAGATTTTTCCCAACTTGCAATGTGCCCGAGACCTGACTCACTAGTCAGCTGATGACAGGGAGCCTGTCTGTTTCAATGGGTGGAGGGATCGCTTGGTTGGAGAGAGATCAATCTGCAACAGCTGTAGGCACCCTGATTGAAAACCACAATGATTTGAATGGAGGTAGCTCATTTATGTTTCAATGGGTGGGTTGACTGATGTGTGGGAGGGAGGAAGATGGAATTGTGGGATTTGTGGTCAAAAAAAGAAAAGTCAAACAGGAAATGCTAGCTGGCAAACAGCTAGCCACAGTTTTATGGTAATCTCACAACATAGCCATTTAGCCCCAAGACAAGTGCAGATCCTTCCTAAGCATGTCCATTACTGCCTGCCAGGTACGTACTAAAATCACCTTATGGTGGATAACCCCTTTAATGCGCAGGATTTGATGCGCAGGATTTTTCTGCTGCAGATTTCAATGTAAACTAAATGACTGAGCACAGCTTCTAATCTGCAGTTACAAATCCTGCACATCAAATCTGCGCAGGATCCTGTATGTGTGAACGTACCCTTAATCAGAAAAAAGCCTGCTTAGAGACATATTAGCAGTGTTTAGATATTATACTTTTGTGAATTGCAGTAACATACACACTGTAGTTTTCAGTCACTGTTTTGTTTGTGTCCCTCTAAAAAAGAAAAAAACCTTCTGTATGTTTGCTAGAATTGCTTTATGATCAGAATTGCCCTCATATATACTTTCTTTTCTAAAGTATTCCATTAGATGAGAAATGCTGCAGTAAGTGCTCTTCATTTTATGTCAGCCTCGCAGATGGACTTTAAGCTGTAATATGCATTTAGCCTTCAAGCTTCCAGTCCGCTTGCCTCCTGGTACAAACATTACTTGTATATTGCTGTGTATGTCTACAAGATTGTCGTGTACATTTTCAATAAGTGACAGTAAATTTCTCTATAGCTTTTAGCACTGTATAAGAATCCCTGTCCATAAAGCAAAGCAGGGCAATTGGTGTTATGTCTAGCTCACGAACAGCTATTTCCAAGGTTAGAAATTAAAATTTATTTTTAAAAATCTTTTTCTATTATAGGAGAAAAATCCAAAAGGAAAAAATACAGCTCACTTTAATGCAAGCTAGTCCAGGGCTTCTACTCCAGCTGCACGGGAGAGGCACGCAGCCGATTTGCGGTAAAGATGAAAGATCCCAAGTTCAGTGTGTAGACCAAGTCCATACAAAAAGGGTTCCAGCACTCCGGAGTTATAGTATAAAGCATAGTCTTTATTTAATCTATAGAGATAAAATGGTACAGGGAAGAAAGTGGTAAAAACACTGACGCGTTTCATGTATTCTTTGACAAAGGATAGATGAAATGCATCAGTGTTTTTACCACTTTCTGCCCTGTACCATTTTATCTCTATAGATTAAATAAAGACTATGGCTGGCATTTATCATTGTAGGTGTAAGTGAAGCATTTTTTTACACCTTTTTTTTTGTGTGCTGGTAATGTGTAGGAGCACCAAATTTATTAAATGATCACAGAGCATTTGATACATTTTGGGCAGGTCACACTGAAATTTAGTTTTAGAGATTTTTCAGTGGCTTTGCGCCTTTTTTGGGTCTTTTCACAAAAAGACGCAGTTGATAAAACCCTTCCGTATCATGTGTATTGCCAAAATCAGTGGATTGCAACTCAAAATCAGCAGAAATGTGTAAACCAAAAGTTGCAAGAAAGGCGCAAATAAACCCTGCTTGCGCCTTTTTTGCGCCTTTTCTAAACACAAAAAACTGTCTAAAGACAATAATAAATGTCGGCCTATGTTTTATACTATCACTCCGGAGTGCTGGAATCCTTTTTGTATGAGCTTGGTCTACACAATGAACTTGGGATCTTTCATCTTCATCGCAGAACGGCTGCGTGCCTCAAAATCTATATTTATCAATCTGTATAAGACCAAAATTTGCCTGATGGCAACCAATCATAGCATTGCTTTCATTTCTCAACTTGTTCTGGTAAAATTAAAGATGAGCTGTGATTGGTTGCTATTTGTCTTAGACAAACAACAGACCTATTTCATCACCGATTGCTAGAAAGTGGGTCCTGTGCCCAATGTTCCTCATTACTTGCTTCTTTTATTTTCCAGAGGCCTTTTAAACTCGTAAGTAACACAGGGCATACCTGTATGCCTTTGCTGCCTAGTCCTATATGCACTAGGGCAGTGGTCTCCAAAGTGTGGACCTCAGGCTGTTCCAAACCTAAAACTCCTAGAATGTCCGTACAAAAAAAAAAAAAAAAAAGAGGTTATAGGGGTCAGAACAGGGCAATTTTTAGCATACTGATTTTGTCAAAAAGCTATGTAAATGTAGGTATTGTTTTAAGATAAACAGTCAGTTTTGCCGTAAAGCGCACTGCGTGGAAAATGAAAAAGTTGTAAAATTGCAAAGTGTCATTGCAATGTACAATTAGTCGCACCTCATATGGATAAAAAAAATAGTTATGTCTCTTAACTCTATTACTAGCAGCGGGTTTCACGCTGCGGGAAACCTGCTGCGAGTTACGCTACCATTGATTTGAATGGGTGCACAGACGGTCTGCAATAGTGCAATAGTGTCAGATTTTTGGACTGTCCGCGGACCCATTTAAATCAATGGTAGCGTAACTCTCAGCAGGTTTCCCGCAGCGGGAAACTCGCTGCTAGCTACTAGCGTGTGAACGCTAAGAATGCAGTGGTAAATGTACGCCCTGCGCCCACTCCCGTTCTATGATGCATTCTCAGGAGCTGAACGCCTATCATAGTGGAATGGTCCCAGCTGCTACCAATGGCTAATGACGGACATCACCAATCAGCTGAGAGGATGGCGGCAGGCCCTTACCTGCCTCCTCGTTGTCCAATCGGCGCTTCAGTGCTGCAGGAAGCCTGAAGCAATGGAGTGCCGATAACACTGATCAATGCTGTTTTATGGCACAGCATTGTTCAGTGTGTGCAATCAAAAGATTGCATGTAATAGTCCACTTTTATAATCCCTATAAAAGTTATAAAAATATAATGTTAATTAAACCGCACAAATCGAGGGTGTAAATGTAAAATAAATACCAATTGCAGATTTTTGGTCACTTCATATACCATAAAAAATGTATAAACTGCAATCAAAAAGTCCCATCAAAACAAAAATGGTACCAACTTTTGGTGCAAAGTACAATTGGTGGTGTAAAAAACAAGGCCTTATATGGGTCTGTAGGGGGAAAATTGAAAGTGTTTTATTAGTTGAGGAGGAAAAATGAAAAATTCCTGTGTCCTCAAGGGGTTAAAGAGTAAGGAGTTAGAAAGGAGTTAAGGGTTAAAAATGAAAGAAGCAATATAATTGGTTGCTATGGGCAACTGCTCCACTGTGTCTATGTCTTTGAACTAGCTGAAAACAGTCAAGGAAAGCCCTTACCTGTTTTCTCTGGCGCCAAAGAAAGAAAATGGACCCGCACCCCATTTAGACTGTGTCTCACTCTTACAACTTGATTTCACAACCCTGATGATAATACTGATATACATCAAAGTCGTGATTTTGAGGAGAGTCTAGATTAGGTATGGTGGGTGATGAAAGACTGCTAGCAATTATTTGTCATGTCTCTATCTAGAAAAGCTCTTCCTTGTCAAAAATGGGTTAACGCTTGTGTTTTTATTTATTTATAATTTTGTATTCACATCTGCTTAATCTCCAGAAATATATTTCTTTATAAACTTTTAATGATGATACTACAAGTATAAATTAATTTTATAAAATACCGTACACTATTCAATTTTTTATTTTTTTAATAATTTTTTTAATTTTTAAATACCGTAAGTTTGAGCATTCAGCATTCAGGCAGGTCATGTTTGTCAAGTACTGTTGCTTACTGTTAAAACTTGGCTGCCAAGTGAATTTGTGTATTTTGATGTTTTGTTTGGCACGTGTTGGTTTTCCTTTTAGGCTTTGGTGAATCTCATTCAAGTGTGCTGTGTATCCTGTGTATCCTGTTCATCTGATTTACAGTGTACTCCTTGCCTTGCGGAAATATACTGTACAAGTGTTGCCAGTGTTCAGCACACACAAACATTGTGCCAAAATGCTGCATTTTTGCACTGTGGTTTGTCCATGCATTATTTAGAGATGAAAAATGTTTTAATGTGTTTCACCTGTAAAAATGGCAGTCTGTGTTCACGCAGACATAAACCGTACCGATTTCTGTTTAAAAAAATCTTAGAGTTTTGTCTGAAAAAAAAAATAAAAAATAAAAAATTGATGTGATTGATGGCCCTGCTTAGAAGCTCATATTGAAATTAATGGGAGCTTTGTGACATTTAAAAACTGCACCCCTCAAAGTATTCAACATTACAATATTAGGCTAGGATTCCACTAGTTTTTTTTTTTCTCCAGCATTTTTTTTTCACTGAAAAACCCCCAGAAAAAATGCCAGTGCAATTTCCTGCATGTGACATTTTTTTCTGACGTTCCTAGGAGAAAAACGCCACGATTTCAGGGAAAAAACGCCATAGGCTCAACATGCTGCGATTTTGCAAAACCGCCAAGGAGCTGAAAAATGCCAAAAAGAGTGAAAAAACGCTAAAAGTATTTAAAAAATGGCAAACTGAAAAACGCCAAGTGGAGAAAGAATTTAGGGATTTCTCATTGATTTACAGGTAACATCTGCCCGCTGCGTTTTTTGGCCAAAAAACAAGTGGAATTCCAGTCTTAGTGTGCGTTCACACGCTATTACTAGCAGTGGGTTGCCCACTGCGGGAATCCTGCTGTGAGTTACGCTACCATTGATTTAAAGGGGTTATCCACCATAAGGTGATTTTAGTACGTACCTGGCAGGCAGTAATGGACATGTTTAGGAAGGATCTGCGCTTGTCTTGGGGCTAAATGGCTATGTCATGAGATTACCATAACACTGTGGCTAGCTTTTTGTGAACTAGTATTTCCTGTTTGAATTTTCTTTTTTGACTACAAATCCCACAATTTCATTTTCCTCCCTTCCACACATCAGCCTCCCCCACACATTGAAACATAAAGGAGCTGCATTCATCAGACAGGGTGCCTACATTTGCATTAGTTGCAGATTGATATCTGTCCCACCAAGCGATCGCTCCACCCACTGAAGCAGACAGGCTCCCTGTCATCAGCTGACTAGTGAGCTGGGAAAAATCTGAGACAACAGTCATTTTGTATGCAAATAAAAATAAAAATTGGAGTGACAATCACAGAAGAATTGTGAGAAAACGGTCACACACATGTACAGACACTATATTATGAACTACGCTAACTTTACAGCCCCTGTAGCATAGTCAAATAAAAACATTCCTGGAATACCCCTTTAAATGGGTCCACAGACAGTCCGCAATAGTGTCAGATTTGCGGACTGTCCGCGGACCCATTCAAATGAATGGTAGCATATCTCACAATGGGTTTTCTGGAGTGGGAAACCCACTGCTAGTTACTAGCGTGTGAACGCACCCTTAAAGTTATTTACCCTTTAGGTGTTTCACTGGGATAGCAGCAAAGTTGGAAGTCAAAATCTTAATTTTCTTGCAAATATTCCAGTTTGGCACATGGCAGAGCGAAATTCCGCAGAAGAATTCAGTCGGAAATTCTGCTGTAGGTTACAGCAAATTGAAATGAATGGGATTCCGCAGTCCCTTTCAGACAACAGAATTTCCGTGTCAGAAATTCTGCTTTTTGCATTTGTCAAAATATAAGACTAGTCTTATAAATTGCGGAATTCCCTAGCGTAATCCCATTGAGATCCATGGGGCTTGAATTTCAGCAGAATTCTGTGTTTATTTAACACTGAATTCCGCCAAAATTACCGCACAATTCTGGTGGAATTCCGCTATTCTGCTCAGCAAGCTTTGCTGAACGTACCGTAATTTATATGGAATTTCAGAAATTTCGCCATGTGAACATACCATTACACAGCAGATAGTAACACAAAAATGCAACTCATTATTTATTGCCCTCTTTTTGCAATTTTTAGAAATATCCCATATGTGGCCCTAGTGCAATACCTGAGTCACCCCTAGGTCTCAGACATGAAGGAGCACCATGTGGTTTTTGAGGCCTTCTTCAGATTTGAGTATATTTTCCACTACCATTTCATGTTTGCAGATGATTTGGGGTGCTAAATCCCCCAAATGTGTCCCCATTTTGGAAACTATACACTTCAATGAATGAAACAAGGGGTGCAGTAAGCATTTAGACCTCACAGCTGTTTGACACAATTTTGGAACAGTTGGCTATGAAAATGAAAAATTACAACTTTTACACTAAAATGCTAGTATAACCCCAAATTTTCCTTTTTCACAGGCGGTTAAAGGAAAAAAAGCCCCGCAAAATCTGTAACCCTTGAAAATGCTCATATATGGACGTAAAGTGCTCTCCAGGCGCACGGCAGGGCTCAGAAATGAAGGAGTGCCATTGGGCTTTTGGAAAGAGGATCTGGCTTAAGCTAAGTCAGGGGCCATGTTGTATTTACAAAGCCCCATGGTGCCAGGACAATGAAAAACCCCCACATGTGATACTATTTTGGAACTACACCTCCTCAAGGAATGTAACATGGGTACAGTGAGCATTTACACCTCACAGGTGTTTGGGACAGTGGGTCATAAAAATGAAAAATTTTAATTTTACACAAAAATCCTGGTGTATCCCCTAATTTGTAATGTAAAGGAAAAATTGAGAAAAAGTCCCACATAATTTGTAACCCAATTTCTCCTTAGTTTGGAAATACCCCATATGTGGATTTAAAGTGTTTTGTGGGCAAACAACAGGACTCAGAAACAACAGGGCTCAGAAAGGAAGGAGCGACATTGGGCTTTTGGAGAGTGAATTTGGCTGGAACGGATGTCTGGGGCCATGTCACATTTCCAAAGCCCCCATGGTGCCAAGACTGTTGAAACCCACCACGTGACATTAATCCCCTCAAGGAATGTAATAAGTGGTGCAAAGAGATTTTGGACACCACAGGTATTTGACAGATTTTTGGAACAGTAGGCAAATGTAATCTTTTACAGTAACATGTTGATGTAGCCCCAAATTTTCACAAGGGGTAAAAATAAGAAAAAGACCCCCAAAATCTGAAATACATTTTCTACTGAGTACTAAAATATCCCATATGTGAAAGTAAAGTACCCTGTGGGTGCACGTCAGGGCTCAGAAGATAAAGAGTGCCATTGGGCTTTTGAAGAGTGCATTTGGCTGGAATGGATCTAGGGGGGCATGTCGTGTTTATAAAACCTCCATTGTGCCGGAACAGTGGAAACCCCCCATATGACCCTGTTTTAGAAACTACACCCCTAAAGGAATGTAACAAGGAGTCAAGTGAGCATTTACACTCAGATTTTTGCAACAGTGGACAGTTAATCTGAAAAATAAAAATGTTCATTTTCACGTCCCACTGTTCTACAAATCTGTCACACGCACTACTATATCAGTTCAAGTTGATGGTGAATATACTCCTGTACATTTGACATCTTATTTGGACATGATGCTAGTGGAACGTAAGATTTAAAGTATCTAATGTGATCCAGCTACATGATATTGCAAAGATATCTATTGATCCATATCGGGACATTTTTCCATATTGATTGCAAACATTGATATTTTACCATATAATACTATAAGATGTGTCATTTTATGGTTGTTTATTTTGCACTTTATGTAGTAAATAGTCAGGTTTTGCACTCACAAGGGCCCTGCGTTGTGCAGTCCTGCGTATGTATATGACATATTGATTGGACCTATTTTTAAACCAATATTTTAATAAATTTATATTATTTAACAGTACTTTATTAATTTATTATTGTCCATATCCCTGAGCTCCATAATCTGTCTTTCTATTGTCTATATTTTCGGCTCTTAGGGAATAAGAGCATTAATGGTGAGCTTGGGAGTGTTATACTAGACATAGTGAACAAGACCTATATTGTTTTTGGTTAGTTGTTTTTTATTTCTCATTTATTTTATTTTTTAAGCTTTTATATTAGAACCTAATGCTTGGCTTTCTGCGACCGGTGCAATAATAACAGCAGCCATCTTCTCTAGATCCCCCCCCCCCCCCCAACCAGAGACACTGTGTTCCTGTATACGATACTGCCACACACTGTGCCCCTGAATATAATGATTCCACATTCCGTACCCCCCCCAAATATTGCCAAACACTAGAATGATTCCACTGCACCTTCTAATGAACTGTGCCACTATGCCCCCCAATGAACTGTGCTACTATGCCTCTAATGAACTGTGCTCCTGTACTGTTATATCATTGTTTCCCAACCTGTGACTCTCCAGCTGTTGCAAACTTCAATTCCCATCATGCAGTGACAGAAGAGCATAATGGGATATTTAGTTTTGCAACAACTGAAGAGCAACAGGTTGGGGAACAAAACTCTAAATAACCTGCCCCCTAATGAAAACTCAATGCATTGCCGTGTTGCTCTGGCACCTTTTACTCAGGTCTGGCCTTAGCAGAGTGATGCAGCATCATAGGGGAAGTGCTAGGTGGCCAGACAGAGAGCAGAGTGTTCCCTCGCTTCTTCCAGCTCTCAGCTATTCAGTTATATTGGTGTCCTAGGCTATGTTCACACTCCAGAATTTCTGCATGTGTTTATAGTCTTTAACTTTAATGCAATTCAGCAGTCCCATTCACACTGCAGAATTTTCACTGCAGACATTCTGCAGCTAAGATTCCGCTTTCTGCTTTCCGCATTCTGGAGATTTCGTGTGGAATCCGCATGGAAGTTGTGCAGATTCTGCACAAAGTTTAACCCCTTAAGGACCGGGGTTTTTTTCCGTTTTTGCATTTTCGTTTTTTGCTCCTTGCCTTTAAAAAATCATAAATCATAAATTTTGCACCTAAAAATCCATATTATGGCTTATTTTTTGCGCCACCAATTCTACTTTGTAATGACGTCAGTCATTTTTCCTAAAAATCTACGGTGAAACGAAAAAAAAAATCATTGTGCGACAAAATTGAAAAAAAAACCACTGTTTTGTAACTTTTGGGGGCTTCCGTTTCTACGTAGTACATTTTTCGGTAAAAATGACACCTTACCTTTATTCTGTAGGTCCATACGATTAAAATGACACCCTACTTATATAGGTTTGATTTTGTCGGACTTCTGGAAAAAATCATAACTACATGCAGGAAAATTAATACGTTTAAAATTGTCATCTTCTGACCCCTATAACTTTTTTATTTTTCTGTCTATGGGGCGGTATGAGGGCTCATTTTTTGCTCCGTGATCTGAAGTTTTTAACGGTACCATTTTTGCATTGATAGGACTTATTGATCGCTTTTTATTCATTTTTAAATGATATAAAAAGTGACCAAAAATGCACTATTTTGGACTTTGGAATTTTTTTGCGCGTACGCCATTGACCGTGTGGTTTAATTAACGATATATTTTTATAATTCGGACATTTCTGCACGCGGTGATACCATATATGTTTATTTTTATTTACACTGTGTTTTTTTTTTTATTGGAAAAGGGGGGTGATTCAAACTTCTAATAGGGGAGGAGTTAAATGATCTTTATTCACTTTTTTTTCCCACTTTTTTTTTGCAGTGTTATAGGTCCCATAGGGACCTATAACACTGCACACACTGATCTTCATCATTGATCACTGGTTTCTCATAGGAAACCAGTGATCTATGATTCTGCCGCATGACTGCTCATGCCTGGATCTCAGGCACTGAGCAGTCATTCGGTGATCGGACAGCGAGGAGGCAGGTAGGGGCCCTCCCCGAACAGCCCGACTGAGCTAGCCGGCAACTTTCACTTTTAGCCACGCGGCTCAGCTCTGAGCGCGCGGCTAAAGGGTTAATAGCGCGCGGCGCCGTGATCGGCGCTGCGCGCTATTAGAGGCGGGTCCCGGCTTCACTATGACGCCGGGCCCGCCGTGATATGAGGAGAGCAGGATCAAGGACGTACCGGTACGTTCTTGGTCCTTAAGGGGTTAAAGAGGCTCTGTCATTATGAAAAACATTTTATATTTTGTAGTACTACTGATAAGATGACTTTTTTAAATATACATTTATTTAAAAAAAATTTCAATTTTACTAAAAAATCTAAAATGAAAATAGCCGCCACTATGGGTCATCTATCTTTATGCAGACAGGCTTCTCTCAAGTGTGTTGGGGTCTAGTATAGGAGATCAATACGGCACCACTACAGACTTCAGCTGTTCCTTAGCTACAACTCCTATGATGGGAGTTGTAGTTTAGCAACAGATGGGAGTACAATCTTTGTAAAACTCTGTTAGAGCTGTGTATTCTCCAGCTGTGTGCCTCCAGCTCTTGCAAAACTACAGACAAAGGATGTGTGGGCATGCTGGGAGTTGAAGTTTTGCAACAGCTAAAGGCAACAGGATCAGTTCACACGTCCTTTTTTTTTTTTTTTTTGCTGCATATTTTGCTACTCATTGAAGTTAATAGGCATCAAAAACTGCTGCAGCAAAAATATGGGTGTGTGAACTGAAAAGTTTCCTGCTCATATTTGATGCTGCAGATTTCAATGTAACTTGAACTCTGCTTTAAATCTGCAGACTTTGCGCCTTAATAGACCATTAGGCTAAGTTTCCACTTGGGTTTTTTTCTGGCGGTTTTTGGAATACTGCCACTGCCAAAGCCAGAAATGTATTCATAAGGAATAGGACATATAAAGGAAGGACTTATACTCCTCCTCCCTTATGGATCCACTTCTGACTTTGGCTCAAAAACTGCAGTGGCAGATATCCAAAAACTGCCAGGAAAAAAAAAAAAACATAATTTCCCAGGCTGATATTCTATCTATTGAATGAAATGGGTAGCAAAATCATCATCAGCAAATATGCAGCAGATATACAGCATTCTCAGCATATTTTCTGCTGCTGATTTTCCTATCCATTTAATGTGAATAGGTAAGAAATCAGCAGCATAAAATAGGCTACAGAAAAACGCTGCAAATGCTGTACGTGTGACCCTACCCTTAAAAGGCAAATCAAATTATGTCTAATACTGTGTAATACTGCACTGGAGTTTAGACATTTCTGCCCTATTGTGTGTTTTTACTGAAAACTTTAATCTGTTTTTCCAGTCTTATGCTAAAATGTATTTAAAATTCTGAAGTCATTACTATGTAAGGAGAATTATTTTTAGCTCCGCTCATTCACAGTATTGTAGATTGATAGAGGAATATTTCAGTTACGCTACCTGACTTTTCTCTTCTGTAACAAAGCTAATAAGAATATCTCCTGGAAGATGCTGTGTGTCTGCAGCTGCTGTACCTTTAACCATTGCACACTGTTCAAGTGGTAACAGGATGTTGTTAGTCCAACAATTGAGCCACGTGATTGTCTGCTCCCTGACTCTCAACATTTGGGAGGTTCTATTTTGTCTTAGGCGTGGATTTCCACTGTAACATTTCCACCATGTAGCAAGCAGAAACAGGAGGTAGCTTGAACTTAATACTGGCTTGTAATGAAAGTGCAGCCAATACATGCAGGTAGGCAAAGTATGCTAGGTAAGTGGACATTTCTTTCATGCAGTTCTGAATAACATGATGCATACCTCTTGTATTCTGTTTCCCTGTAAAAGAGATGTGGAACCTGGAAGCCTCTTTTCAATATGGTTCATATACATGAGTGAATGCAAAGGAAATCCCCAATATAGTTATATACTGAGGGTAAAATCAGTTTAAAGTTTTAAAGGGTGTGACCACTGGGACCCTCCGCATTCTCCTGTACTGGGCCCATAGACTTGATACGCTTCACCCACCATCTTTCTGGATGGGCACAAGTGACAGTTCACTGTGCTTTACAGATATATATGATTGTCCTATCTATATACTTGTGTCAACTTTTACTGTACCCCTGTGATAAGGAGGAAACTGATGTGCAAATCATGGCTCTTCCAGGCTAATTAGTGCTTTGGCCTTAAGGCATCAGGGCGTACAGGTATGTGCTTTGTTTTTCTGGTCACCATTACTAGCTAGGCGGTGATTGGACCAGGATGGCTACTTATCTAACAGCAGCCATCCTGACATATCACTCAGGGAGGTCCTTAGACCCCACCTCATGAGCACCGTGATTGGTCCGCCAGGGCTACTGCTGAGAGATGTCACTGGATGGTGAGAGCGTGTACATGTCAGCGTGCAGCGGGGGGTGGCGCATCAGATGGATGGCAGTGGGACCGGTGGCAGCAGCAGGAGTTGAGAGTTGTGTGCCACTTGCTGTTGCAAAAGTACAACTCCCAGCATGCATAGACAGCCAGAGGGCATTCTGGGAGTTGTAGTTATGCAACAGCTGGAAGCACACAACTCCAACTCCCAGCATGCCATTTGCATGTCCGTGCATACTAGGAGTTGTAGTAATGCAAAAGCTAGTAGCATTTTTTTTCTATCAAAAAGTGTGCCTATAGCTGTCGCATAACTACAACTCCCAGCATGCACGGACAGCCAAAGGGCACGCAGGGATTTGTTGATGTGTGCCTCCAGCTGAGTAATAATGAGTAAAACACTACACATATACACACACCCTTACACAGTTACTACCCCCCCCCCCCCTCGAAAAAATTTTTTAACTGCCTGTACAACAGTGTCTCCTAAACAGGGAGCCTCCAACTGTTGCAAAACAACACCTCCTAACATGACCAGAAAGCAATTGTAGTTTTGCAAAAGCTGGAGGCACCATGTTTAGGAAACATTGCCGTAGGTTATTTTTAGTGGAGGAGGCAAATGCCATGCTTGCATCATAGTCCACCAATGAGGAAGAACCCTCTATTATTTTTCTTCCCCCTCCTCATCCTCTAGTGATGATGAACCCTACTAAAAGGTGAAACTGCAGGGTGATGCCAGTAGAGTTCCCCCGTACAAGTTTCTCTGTCCCCCATAATAGTGGCCCTGTACAATTTTCTTTGTCCCCATTATCAATCTTACTGAAACCCAAACTGTCTGATTTTGCCCAACAATCAATCACAGCTCAGTTTTCATTTTACCAAAATTAGTTAAAGGGGTATTCCAGGCAAAAACATTTTATCCCCTATCCAAAGGATAGGGGATAAGATGTCTGATCGCGGGGGGGCCCGTCGCTGGGACCCCCCCCCCCGTTATCTCCCTGGAGCACCCTCATTCTATGCAAGAGGGCCGTCACGCTCCCTCCCATAGACATAAATGGAGGGGGCGTGGTGTGACGTCACATCCCCAGTCCCGGAAACCCAATAATTTCGGAACCTGGAGACACAGAATGCGGGTGCTGCAGGGAGATCTCGGGGGGGAGTCCCATCGGCGGGCCCTTCGATCAGACATCTTATCCCCTATCCTTTGGATAGGGGATAAAATGTTTTTGCCCGAAATACCCCTTTAAGCTATGGAAGCTGAACTGTGATTGGTTGTTATGGGTAAACCAGTCAGTTTTGATAGATCAGGGCCAATGTGATAGGTATTTTCATAAGAAATTCATAGTACAGCTAGGTTTACTTACATTTAAGGTGCATACTACAAAAAAAAGGAAGAAATAGGCAAATGCAACCAACTAAATTTTTTTGTTTTGTTAAAAGGATCCTTCTGCATAGGCATCAAGTTACTTCCTGGTCTAGCCTGATGTGAACCCAGCCCTGTGAACGCAGTGGGAAAATTGCCTTAACCAATTAAGGATGAAAGGCGTACAGGGGCACCCTCGTCCCTTGATACTTAACCTGTCCTGATGTCCTGACGTCCTGGTACTTAAGGACACAGGGCGTACCTGTGAATTCCGGTCCCCGCCGCTCGCCGGGTGGGGAACGGGATGCCTGCTGAAATCATTCAGCAGGCACCCCCTGCAAACCCCTCGGGGGTCCTGAGACCCCCCCCCCCCATGCCAACGATCAATTCAGATCAGTTATTTGCGGTGATTCTGGGCTGATCGGGTCTGTAATGACTCGATCGCCAGAAAATAGGGATGATCGGACCATCCTGAAGGATAGGTGGCAGGGGTGCCACCTCCTCCTATCCCCTGCCATTTATCGGTCATGACTGACCGACCATTGGCAGTTAGGGATGGGGGGGGGGGGGTGATTAAAGTTGAAATCCCCGCTCTGCCTGCCCCTGGATATCCGGGAAGAGTGGGGGGGAAGATGGCGGCGGGTGCTGGAGCACTCCAGGATGGTGAGGGAAAGGGCATGCTGGGAGTGTTAGTAGTATGCCTCCAGCTTTTGCATAACTACAAGTCCCAGCATGCTCTTCAGCTGTCAGTGCATACTGAGAGTTGTGGTTTTTGTGTAGTTCAGCTGAAGGCACAATGGTTGTGAAACACAGAATTTGCTACCTAACTCAGTGTTTCACAACCAGTGAGCCTCCAGCTGTTGCAAACTACAACTCCCAGCATGCACTGATAGACCATACATGCCGGGAGTTGTAGTTTTGCAACAGCTGGAGGCACACTGGTTGCAAAACACTGAGTTAAGTAACAAACTCTGTGTTTTGCAAGTCTGCCTTCAGCTGTTGCAGAACTACAACCCCGAGCATGCACGTACAGCCAAAGGGCATGCTGGGAGTTGTAGTTTTGCAACAGCTGGAGGTTTGCCCCCCCCCCCATGTGAATTTGCAGGGTACATTCACACGGATGGGAGTTTACAGCGAGTTACTCGCATGTTTGAGATGCAGCAAATTTTCCGCTGCAGCTCAAACTCCCAGCGGGAAACTCGCTGTAAACCCCCGCCCGTTTATTTTGTGTATTGCAGTGTTTTAAGGGTACATTCAAACGGTAAAACACTACATGTACACATAAAAATAATACAAATAATAAATGTACACATAAAAATAAAAAATGTCTCGTACGACACTGTTTCCAAAACAGAGCCTCCAGCTGTTGCAAAACAGCTCCCAGTATTGCCGGACTGTCCAGGATTGACTGTCCAGGAATGCTGGGAGTTTTGCAATAGCTGGGGGCACCCTGTTTGGGAATCACTGCTGTAGGGTGATTTTTGGTATCAGAGGCAAGTCTAATTCTTGCATCCGGGTCCGTCCCTATGCAAATCCCTTATGTAGGCCTCAAATGGGTTTAGGGTCACATATGGGGTATTCCTGTACTCGGGAGAAATTGCCTAGCAAATTTTATGGGGCATTTTCTCCTTTTACTCCTTATGAAAACGTAAAGTTTGGGTCTACTCCTGCATGTTGTTGTAAATTTTTTTTTTTTTTTTACACTAACATGCTGGTGTTGCCCCATACTTTTCATTTTCACAAGAGGTAAAAGGAAAAGACCACCAAAATTTAGTGCGGAAATACCCCATATGTGGATATAAAATGCTCTGCGGGCTCACAACAAAGCTTAGGGATGAGAGCGCCATGTACATTTGAGGTGATTTGCACAGGGGTGGCTAATTGTTACAGCGGTTCTGACATAAATGGGGGGAAAAAAAACACCCATGTGTGACCCCATTTTGAAGGGAGAATGTGTCTGGAATTGAAGGCCATTTGCGTTTACAAAGGCCCCATGGTGCCCGAACAGTGGACCTCCCCACATGTGATCCCATTTTGGAAACTACACTCCTCATGGAATGTAATAAGGGGTAGAGTGAGCATCTACAACCCACAGGTGTCTGACAGATTTTTGGAACAGTCAATTTTTCATTTGCACAGCCCACTGTTCCAAGGTACGCCTTTACGCCCTGGTACTTTAGGACGAAATAAGGGGGATCCAAGACACCCACGATCTCTCTGAAGGGATTGGAGGGAGGTGACAGGGGTGCTACCCCTCCTATCCCTGCTATTGGTCGTTCAGAAGCGGCAATCAATAGCAGATCATGGGCAGGGATAGGAGGGGTAGCATTAACGTTCGGTTCCCTCGCTCTGCCCACCAACTGATGTCCGGGCAGAACGGGGGAACCGACGGGGATCAGCGCCGAAGGTCCACTTACCATCTGCGGTGGCAGCAGGTGGCAATTGGCGGTGGCGATTTTTGCGTTTTTGTATTTTCCTCCTTGCCTTCTAAAATTCATAATTCTTTTATGTTTCCATTCCCAGACCCATATGAGGGCTTGTTTTTTGCGTGACCAGTTGCACTTTGCAATGACATCACTAATTTTGTGTAAGGAAACTTAAGTGAAAATCATAATTTTGCAAATTTGGGGGGGTTTCGTTTTCGCACTGTACACTTTACAGTAGAAATTACATGTTTTCTTTATTAGCTTAGTTAGCTATACCTGGATTGCATGCGGCGAGCATGTATATATATGAATGAATATGTATTCATGGGGAATTACTCACAACCGCAACGGTCAGGTCTTCTTGCAGATTTCTAATTTATTTGCATGATTTCTTCCCGGTCACATAAGATTTTTCTTTTCAATCATATTCAAGACTACATGGGGCACGGTGGTTTACAACCCCTCAATCATGCGTACAGGTGTGGGGCTCGAGCTGGGTTAAATATGCTGGTAAAGTACATGTTTAACCCTTTCTGCGCTGGTTCCATTTAAACATTACATAACACCAACTATTTTATATAACTACAGCTACTTATAAAAATGCCGATCGTTTCTAACTCCGTTATCCAATATGCCTCACGCCTCAGTAATGCTTTTTTGTTCTCTTCCTTATTTTTTCTTTTTTTGACTTCTTCAACTACTTGCCATCTGAGATCTGTTACTATGTGTCCGATTTGTTTAACCTCTTCAGGACATAGGGCGTATGGATACGCCCTGCATCCCGAGTCCTTAAGGACCGAGGGCGTATCCATACGCCCGTGGGAATTCCGGCCCCCACCGCTAGCCGGTTGGGGACCGGAGCCGGATGCCTGCTGAAATCGTTCAGCAGGCATCCCGGCATATCGCCCTGGGGGGTCATTATGCCCCCCCATGTCGGCGATCGCCGCAGATCGCTGGACAATTCAGTCCAGCGATCTGCGGCGATTCCGGGTCAATCGGGTCTCCGGTGACCCGGTGACCCGGAATTACTGGCTGTTCGGGGCCGTCTCTGACGGCCCCGAACAGCCAGAGCCTGCAGGGGTGAGGTGGCACTGGTGCCACCTCACGATCGCCCTGATTCGTCGGCCGGATTACCGGCCGACCAATAAGGGCGCCTGCTGCGGGTGTCACTCCCGCACCCGCTCCGCCCCTCTTCCGGAGGGCGTGAGCGGGTGCGGGAAGACGACCCCCGGTGCTGGGGACCCCGATCCCCGGCGCCCCTGTTGGGATCGGGGCCCCAGGAGCAGCTGCGGCGGCGAGGGACAGTCCAGCGATGAAGCAACAGCAGGAGGTGAGTTACAGCCTCCTGCTGTTGCTTAGCAACAGCTCCCAGCATGCAAAAAGGGCATGCTGGGAGCTGTAGTTATGCAACAGCAGGAGGCAGACCACCACAACTCCCAGCATTCCCTTATGGGCATGCTGGGACTTATGGTTTTGCAACAGCTGGAGGCACATTATTTCTATGGAAAAGTGTACCTTCAGCTGTTGTCTAACTACAACTCCCAGCTTGCACAAACAGCTAAAGTGCATGCTGGGAGTTGTAGTGGTGCATCTGCTGGTTGCATAACTACAACTCCCAGCATGCCCGTTGGCTGTCGGTGACTGCTGAGAGTTGTAGTTTTGCAACAGCTGAAGGCACACTGGTTGTGAAACTCAAGAGTTTTTTTTTACCTAACTCAGTGTTTCACGACCGGTGTGCCTCCAGCTGTTGCAAACTACAACTCTCAGCAGTCACCTTACACCATGCACCGTACATGCTGGGAGTTGTAGTTTTGCAACAGCTGGAGGCACACTGGTTGTGAAACACTGAGTTAGGTCACAAACTCAGTGATACATAACCAGTGTACCTACAGTTGTTGCAAAACTACAACTCTCAGCAGTCACCGATAGCCAACGGGCATGCTGGGAGTTGTAGTTATGCAACAGCTGGATGTCCCCCCCCCAATGTGAACGTACAGGGTACACTCACATGGGCGGAGGATTACAGTAAGTATCTGGCTGCAAATTTGAGCTGCCGCAAACTTTCTGCTGCAGCTCAAATTGCCAGCGAGAAACTACTGTGAACCCCCCGCCCGTGCGACTGTACCCTAAAAACACTACACTACACTACCACAAAAAATAAAATAAAAAGTAAAAAACACTACATATACACATACCCCTACACAGCCCCCCTCCCCTCCCCAATAAAAATGAAAAACGTCTGGTACGCCACTGTTTCCAGAACGGAGCCTCCAGCTGTTGCAAAACAACTCCCAGTATTGTCGGACAGCCGTTGACTGTCCAGGCATGCTGGGAGTTTTGCAACAGCTGGAGGCACCCTGTTTGGGAATCACTGGCGTAGAATACCCCTATGTCCACCCCTATGCAATCCCTAATTTAGGCCTCAAATGCGCATGGCGCTCTCACTTTGGAGCCCTGTCGTATTTCAAGGCAACAGTTTAGGGTCACATATGGGGTATCGCCGTACTCGGGAGAAATTGTGTTACAAATTTTGGGGGGTATTTTCTGCTTTTACCCTTTTTAAAAATGTAAAATTTTGGGGAAAACAAGCATTTTAGGTAAAAAAAAAAAATAAATTTTTACATATGCAAAAGTCGTGAAACACCTGTGGGGTATAAAGGTTCACTTAACCCCTTGTTACGTTCCCCGAGGGGTCTAGTTTCCAAAATGGTATGCCATGTGGGGTTTTTTTTGCTATCCTGGCACCATAGGGGCTTCCTAAATGCGGCATGCCCCCAGAGCAAAATTCGCTTTCAAAAAGCCAAATGTGACTCCTTCTCTTCTGAGACCTGTAGTGCGCCAGCAGAGCACTTTTCACCCCCATATGGGGTGTTTTCTGAATCGGGAGAAATTGGGCTTCAAATTTTTAGGGGTATTTTCTGCTATTACCCTTTTTAAAAATAAAAATTTTTTGGGAAAACAAGCATTTTAGGTAAAATTTTTTTTTTTTTTTTACGTTTGCAAAAGTCGTGAAACACCTGTGGGGTATTAAGGCTCACTTTATCCCATGTTACATTCCCCGAGGGGTCTAGTTTCCAAAATGGTATGCCATGTGGGGTTTTTTTGCTGTTCTGGCACCATAAGGGCTTCCTAAAGGTAACATGCCCCCCAAAAACCATTTCAGAAAAACGTACTCTCCAAAATCCCCTTGTCGCTCCTTCCCTTCTGAGCCCTCTACTGCGCCCGCCGAACATTTTACATAGACATATGAGGTATGTGCTTACTCGAGAGAAATTGGGCTACAAATACAAGTAAAAATTTTGTCCTTTTACCCCTTGTAAAAATTCTAAAATTGGGTCTACAAGAACATGTGAGTGTAAAAAATGAAGATTGTGAATTTTCTCCTTCACTTTGCTGCTATTCGTGTGAAACACCTAAAGGGTTAAAACACTTACTGAATGTCATTTTGAATACTTTGGGGGGTGTAGTTTTTATAATGGGGTCATTTATGGGGTATTTCTAATATGAAGACCCTTCAAATCCACTTCAAACCTGAACTGGTCCCTGAAAAATACTGAGTTTGAAAATTTTGTGAAAAATCGGAAAATTGCTGCTGACCGTTGAAGCCCTCTGGTGTCTTCCAAAAGTAAAAACATGTCAATTTTATGATGCAAACATAAAGTAGACATATTGTATATGTGAACCAAAAAAAAATGTATTCGTAATATCCATTTTCCTTACAAGCAGAAAGCTTCAAAGTTAGAAAAATGCTAAATTTTCAAATTTTTCATCAAATTTACGGATTTTTCACCAAGAAAGGATGCAAGTATCGACAAAAATTTACCACTATGTTAAAGTAGAATATGTCACGAAAAAACAATCTCGGAATCAGAATGATAACTAAAAGCATTCCAGAGTTATTAATGATTAAAGTGACAGTGGTCAGATGTGCAAAAAACGCTCCGGTCCTTAAGGCCAAAATGGGCTCCGTCCTGAAGGGGTTAAAATGATTCACTACAATAGTTTCTCCGTAATTCGTTTCTTTCATTCCCTCTTGCTCCAAGTTTTAATACCTTCTTAACATAGATTTATGCTCACCGAGTCTTACTTTAATTTGTCTAGATGTTTGGCCCACATAGGCTATGCCGCAAGGGCACTTTAGGAGGTAAATCACATTGGAATAGAAACCCTTGTTTTTTTATTTTAGTACATTTTGTGGGATGGTAAATACAATTGCTTCTTATGATACTATGGCATTGGGAACATGATAGACACTGATATGTACCGCAAACACAGAAAAAGCGTAACACTGAAAAAATATCAGCACACCAATATTATAATGCATAAGACAAATCTTTATTTATTACATACAAAACCCTGTAAACAACCACACTAGAATGGTAAGAAGGGAAAAAGATAACATGAATTCAAAATATGGGCTACAAAGTAAAGTAAAGCCCAAGCACATCTCTGGGGAGGGGCCATGAGCCCCCTCACCTAGATATTGCCACCAGTCCCACACGCTGTCAGCACCCATGAGGAAGTCGCCTTGGGAGTGACAAAACGCGTGGGATCTCTTGTGGCCCCGTCCCCACATCTATGACATTACTCCTTGATCTCTCCATCCAGTCTGGCACGCTTGCTTCCTATCATCTTTATGTTCGCAAGTATATAGGAATTGCATCATTTGAGTACCATTGATATTATCAACACTTGTTCTATCCCTTACTTTGTATGCATATTATATATTCTATTATATATGTTACCTGGATGGAGTTTGTCTACATCTTACTGTGTGGGACAGGTGCAAATATCTAGGTGAGGGGGTTCATGGCCCCTTCCCAGAGCTGTGGTTGGGCTTTACTTTGTAGCCCATATTTTTTATTGATTTTTATCTTTTTCCCTTCTTACCATTCTAGTGTGGTTGTTTACAGGGTTTTGTATGTACTAAATAAAGATTGGTCTTATTATGCATTATAATATTGGTGTGCTGATATTTTCTCAGTGTTATGCTTTTTCTGTGTTTGTGGTTCATGTGTAATGTACACTGATCAGCACCCATATCATATTATTATTGATTGAGCCCCCTGAATTCTTGGTTCTCTCACTGATATGTACTGTTCTATTTTGTTGCTAGAAAATCTTGTTTTTTTAATTTTTTTTAGGTTTTACATCACTTCTTATCAATCTATCTCCAATAGTTTTACCTTTTTTAAAGGCAAACAGTGGTGGATCTTTAAATAGTTTACCAAATTTAGTATCTGCTCTTAAGACTTTTCAATATTTTTTTAATTGCATTTTGTATTATTATAGACCTTTTGTCATATCTTTCTGTATACATTATTCTGTTTTTCGTATTTTTCTGATCTCTGTCTAAATATTTCTGTTTTTCCAATTTCTTCTGCAATTTTTTTCCTTTTCTCCCTTTCTATAGCCTTTCTCTATGAATTTTTCTATCAACATTCTTTTGTTTTTTATTGTACTCTTCATCATTGCTAGATATTCTTCTTGCTCTTATAAATTGGCTTTTAGGGAGTCCTTTAAAGGTGGTAGGTGAATGGTAAGATGTGCGATGTAGCATACTATTTCTATCTGTAGGTTTATTGTATATAGTGGTAGTAGTATCTATACCCTTTTCATGAATTTCCACATCTAAAAATTTTTTTTATTACTTCTGCATTATATGTTAAAGGGGTATTCCAGGAATTTATTTTATTTGACTATGCTACAGGGGCTGTGAAGTTAGTGTAGTTTTATAATATAGTGTCTGTACCAGTGTGTGACGGTTTTCTCACAATTCATTTTTTTTTTTTTATTCAAACAAGAATGTTTTATTGGTCTGAAATTGAACAACAGACAATGAAATAAAATTCACAACTCGGAGGTCAGCATTCACTGGCAATAGTGTATATCAGCGGTGGTAAGACAGAGGGATTATGCGTCTAACTGAGCTGTTTGAAATCATCGTCTACCACCAGTCATAACTCCAAACTACTGTCGACCGCTGAAGGAATATAAGCCTGAGAAACCTAGCTCCGTTATCAAATAGGATACAAAAAGAGAGAAGGGAAGATGGGTAGCTAGAAAGGGGGGGGGGGTGTAAGAAAGGCGGGATGAAAAATTAGAAAGAGTAGGTTGGAGAGGCGAGCTGAAAAGCGCATGAAAGGAAGGATGCTCCATGACAACGAGCTCGGGAGGTCATATCCACAGGAATAGGTAGGTGAGAAAAGATGCAGAAGGGATGAGAAACATCAGTGGGGGGCGAAAAAGAGAACACACAAGGCTGTAAGGGAAGGACAATAGGACTCGGGTACTCACTCAGACAACAACTGCGTAGCGCATCCACCGCCCGACACTCCATCCTCTGCTCTCCGAGGGTCCATGTCCCCGTCATACCCCACTGTCAGTCGTGTAAAGTGGTGATTTAAGGAAAGCAAGCAAGGGGAGCCAGATCTTGGTGTACTTGTCCTGCCTACCAGAGGAGTTCGCCATCAACTCCTCCATGCGGCACAGGAAAAGGATCTCCTTGTACCATTCAGAGATGGTGGGGGCAAGTGTGTCCCTCCAGTGCCTAGGTATAACAGTTCTCGCCGCCATCAGTAGGAAATGAGCCAATGTCCTCGAAGGGGTCTTCCTGGTGGCAGGCAAAATGGACAAAAGAAGGACCTTAGGGTCATTTGGGTAGGAAACCCCAGATATGGAGGCGATGCGGGCAACCACCGCTTCCCAGAAACTGGCAAGTGAGGGACACGACCACCAAATATGTGTCATCGTCCCCTCTGGCTCACCGCAGCGCCAACATGAATCTGGTATCGAGGGAAACATGTGGTGTAGTATAGTTGGGACCCTGTACCACCGGGATAAAAGCTTATAATTCGTCTCCTGAGCCCTACAAGAGATAGACAAGCGATGACACAAAGTAAAGGCCGTTGACCAGTCAGACGGTGAGAAGGTCGTGTGCAGTTCTGACTCCCACGCCCCCACAAATCTAGGTGGGGATCGCTCAGCCTCATCCATCAGTAGGTTGTAGATCTGGGAGACCGGTATGAGAGGCATGGAATCAGAAGTGCACATCCGTTCCAGAGGTGAGAGTGGTCTGGCTAGATGTAAGGTCAGTCCCGCGGTCTGTATAAAGTGGTCTAACTGTAAGTATTGCATATGGGTTAGCGGTGTACGGGAGTGCTCTGGAACCAAGTCCGTATAGGGTTTCAGTCTTGTCCCGTCCAGAAAGGAGCCCAATGGAAGGAGCGCCTGGCCGGTTCTACCCAGGAGCTCAGTGCGTTGTAGTCCAGGAGGAAAGAGGGGATTGCCGGTGACAGGAGTTAAGGGTCCATTGGGCGTTATCAACCCCCCACCCGCAACATATCTACGGTATGTCGTGACCAACTCCCGAGACACCCAAGGTAAGTCGCTGCAGAGCCCTGACGGCGTGGCCCCCTGGGGCAACCATGGAAAGGAAGCAAAATGTTTGTTAATGTGTACCTCGGCCCCCACCCACCTCTTGGACGTGTGGCCGTGGAAGTAGTCCAGTAATCTCACCAACGTAGCTGCAATATAGTAGGCCTTACAGTCCGGGACTGCCAAGCCCCCCGCCTGCTTATGCCTGGTCAGGATTTGTCTGGCTATCCTCGACGGTCTGCCCGCCCATATGAAGGTCCTGAATAGCGCTTCTAACTTCTTGAAGAAGGCAAGGGGGAGAGTTATGGGTATTGTCTGGAATAAGTAGAGCAGCCTTGGGAGAACATTCATTTTAAGAATGCTCACCCTCCCAAACCATGAGAAAGTCCCCTTGGTCCATTTGCGCTAGTCGCTGTCGATCGCGGTCACTACCGGTTGAAAATTGAGGGTGAAACTGTCAGACAGGTCCGCCGGTACCTGAACCCCTAAGTATTTAATGGACGTGGAATTCCAGCGGAAAGGGTGATCCTTCTTAAGTTGGGTCACCTGCTCCCTGGGAAGACTGACATTAAGGGCCACACTCTTATCAAGATTAATTTTATGATTACTGAAGTGCGAGTACGTCTGTATGGTCTGTAATATGGCGGGCAGGGATGACTGTGGTGTTGCGACGTAGAGGTGCAAGTCATCCGCGTATGCCGAGCAGACGTGGTTCTCACCCCCCTGCCGGAACCCCATGACAGCAGGGTCCAGTCTCAGAGCGTTCAACAGGTGCTCCATACATAAAACATAAAGCAAGGGGGAGAGCGGACACCCCTGTCTCGTACCATTATGGATCGGTATGGGGGAGGAGAGCGAGCCGTTAACTCTCACATTCGCCTGAGGATTTGAGTAGAGGGCCATGATACGTCCCATCATCGCAGGGCCTAAGCCAATTTGAGCAAGGGTGGCCCTCATGAACCCCCAGTCCACCCTGTCAAATGCCTTTTCAGCATCGAGCGACAGTAACATCAGCTTCTGGAGAGATGTCTTAGCTAAGTGAATGATAGAGAATGCTCTAATGGTATTGTTGCGAGTCTCTCTCAATTTAACAAAGCCAGATTGGTCAGGGTGAATCAGGGGGCCCAGAACGGCAGCCATACGGTTTGCCAGCAACTTGGCGAACAGTTTGGTATCTACATTGATCTCTTATGTTGGGCTTCTAGGGATGTCAGTGACTCCAGTAATCGCCGTAGCCTGTCCGACCTCTCCCTTTTGAGACGCGAACCGTGTCTAATCAGAACCCCCCTCAGCACACATTTAAGTGCTGCCCATTGGGTGGGGAGCGGCGTGTCATCAGTGGCGTGGTCAGATACAAAGTGGACCACTGTGGATTTTAGGTCAGACAGGCAGAGCGAGTCCAGTAGCAAGGATTCGTTCAAACGCCAATTAAATTGCGGTGTACTAAGGGTGGGGAGGAAGAGTGTGCAGTGAACTGGTGCATGGTCAGACAAGAAAAGGTTCCCGATTTGGGATGAAGACAGCCTGGGTAGGTAAAAGTGTGGGAGGAAAATGTAGTCCAGTCGGCTGTACGAGTTATGGGGGCTGGAGTAGTAGGTGTAGTCTCGGTCAGTGGCATGCTGGAGCCTCCACACATCGCACAACTGCATGGCATGTAAAAGTTTCCTGAGCTTACTAAGTTGACCGTACGAGACAGCCGAGCGCTGCGTGGAAGCGTCCAGCATGGGTTGCAAGGCCAGGTTCAGGTCACCCCCCAGTATCAGCATACCCTGGGTGAAGGAGGATAAGTCCTCTAGCGTTTGCGTTAGGAATGGAATTTGCATGGTATTAGGAGCGTATATTGTCGCCACTGTCACCACTTGTTCCAGGATCATCCCCTTAACAAATAGATACCTGGCGCCAGGATCAACTTTGACGTCCAAGGCAGTAAAGGGCAGGGAACGATGGAAACCAATCGAAACCCCCTTCGAACGAGACTCAGGGTTTGTGCTGTGGAACCAAGTGGTGAAGTATCGGCCAAGACGCTCCGGCATGTGGTCTGTCTTGAAGTGAGTTTCTTGAATACATAAAATTTTGGTATGGTGTTTGTGTAGGTGGTAGAGGACCTGGGATCTCTTTTCTGGGGTGTTGAAGCCCTGGACAGTTAATGTAGTAATCTTAATGTCTGACATGGTACCTGTGATCTGGGAGTCCGGGAGCAGAGGCACGGAGTGGAGGGGTCAGCGGTGAGTCCCGAGGCCTAGACATAGGATAGGAAAACACACAGGGGGAAGAGGGAGGTTAGATAAGTGAGGCAAAGGGAAATAGACAGAAAGAAACAAAAAACAAAGAAAATTAAAAATAAATGAAGAGAACAAAACAAAACGAAAAAAAAAAAAAAAAAGCAAGTCAACCTGCAATCTTAGCTATCTGCAGAACAAAACTGCTGCTAAACAGGTGTATGTGATCTACACCAACCCTAGGTGGGGGAGTTAAACTATAGCAGTAAGACAATCCTGTCAATCAACTATCTGCTGGAAAGGTTAACCTATCTGTCGAGCCGGTCTACACCAGGTTTTTAAAGCTCTGAACTAGAGATATAAGGGGGAAGTGCATACAGTCCAAGCCATGGTCGGTATGAAGCTCCAGGAATCTGAGGGGGGGGGGGGGAGCGGGGCAGGGAGAGGGAGGGGACAGAGGTAAAATAGGAACTGGGATTATCTACTGGAGGGGGGCTTGACTTCTGACCATATGGCAAAACTGGAGGGGATGTGTACTGTTCATGACTAGTCCAGCCTAGGGAACCGGAGTTTCACTTCAAGTAGCAGTCGCTCAAGGTTCTATTTCTCCAGGTTCCGGTCTGAAAGGCGGTCTCCTTTTACTCTGGGGGAGCGGATCTCCAGTAGCCATTCGCCGAGTCGAGGAGCGTTGCGACGATCGCAAGGCCGGTGGAGGGGCATATGGGTCCCTCAGGAAGGCAATCCAGTCAGGCAAGGTGAGAGGCGGAAGTCCCAGAGTATCCAGAAAGTTAGACAAGTCCCCAGGTTGTCTCAGAGATGCAGTCAGGTTGCCAGACGTGACGTGTAGCGCAAACGGGAACCCCCACCGATATTGAATGTTACGCTCCTGTAGTAGGCGTAGGAGTGGGCGCAGAAGTGCTCTTTGGCGGAGAGTGCGACGTGATAGATCCGGGTATATTTGCAAAACAGCACCATCAAAGCCAATGTCTCCTTGTTGTCGCACCTTCTGCATGATTTGCTCTTTCACAGTATATTTATTAATGCGGCAGACGACGTCTCGGGGGCGGGTCGGGTCAGTACTGGGTGCCCTCAACGCTCTATGCACCCTATCAAGCTCGATGTGGGTCTCTGGAGGACGTCCCAGGATCATATTGAAGACTCCAGTAATCGTAGCGTGTAGGTCAGGTGTTCTGGTCTCCTCAGCGAGGCCCCGTATGCGGACGTTGTTTCTGCGATTCCTGTTTTCAATGTCGTCCAGATGATCCGCAAATGCATGGTGAGTGGACGTCTGGGCATTCAGTGCCGTTTGCATATCTTTCAATGAGGCAGTGACAGATTCTTTAAAGTCCTCCAGCACCGTCATCCTGCCCTGCAAGTCCGCCACTTCACGCTGAACGGGTTGTAGATCTTGGCGCCATGCAAATTTGAGATCAGAGGCCAATGCAGACAAGTCCGCCTTGGTGGGCAGTAGCGCCAGTAATGCTTGTAATTCGGGATGTCCCTTTAAAAGTGCAACCGCCTGGGCAGGAGGTGGAAGGGAGGATGCAAGATATGCACTGTCCTGAGAGCCCTGGGGCCCTTGGTGAGATGGTGTTGCTGGTTCTGGGACCCTCTGCTGTTGCTGTGGGCGAGGGGCTGGTCCCCTATCTGCAATAATTAGGTTGGGGGCCACAGAGGGAGAAAGCCAGGGTGATGAGTGTCCTGGGTGTTCCAGGGGGGTTCCAAGGGTAGCAGTATGCGGGCCAGCTGAATATGATTGCTCCTGCCCGGGTTCCATCTCAGAGGGGTATAGCGGGGGGGTGGGCGAGGGGGGCCCCTCCTGGCTCCTAAATATGGAGGGGATGCTCAGGGATGGCGAGGGGGCCCTGCATCCCTCCATCATGACTGAGGGCAGAGGAGCCAGGGACTCAGATGGTTGTGCGGCCAGAAGCCCCCTAGCACTCACCTCCTCCCGCGGTTCCGCAGCGACAGGAGCCGGTCTGAGGTCACCTTGTCCCTCCTGCCTCACGCTGCTTCTCTCCTGATGGCGGCCGTCTGAGGGAAGGCAGCTGCTAAGCTGCTGCTGTAGAGGCCGGGGTCTGTCCTCTGCACTGTCGGAAGCCCGCGGCAGCTGCTCCGTTCCACGGCGATGCCGGGAGGGCAAGTCTAGAAGAGCAGGCAGCGGGGTCCCCTGTGAAGCCGCGGCGCGCTGTCTCGTGGCTGGAGGGGAATAGGCGGGAGCCCCTGGATCCCGTTGGTCCCGCGCCATCTTGGATTGCGCAGGCATCCTCTGTGGCGGTTCCGTTAGCTCACTCAGTGGGCTGAAGAAGTTGTGGATCGGGGTCCCCGTAACCCTGGGTGCCCCTGCAGATCGCCCCCTCTTCCTCGATCTCCTGGCGACCATGTGAGGTAATGATTTCCCCTGTTTTGCAGGCCTGGGAGACGGAGCTCTTCTTTCCAGCGTCCTACATGCGCCATAGCAGGACACGCCCCCCTTTCTCACAATTCTTATGTGATTTTCACCCCACTATTTATTTTTACCAGCATACAAAATGACTGTTGTCTCGGATTTTTCCCAGCTTGCAATGCGGCCGAGACCTGACTCGCTAGTCAGCTGATGACAGGGAGCCTGTCTGCTTCAATGGGTAGAGGGATCAATCTGCAACTAATGAAACAGCTGTAGGCACCCTGATTAAAAACCACAGGTCTTTTGTTTCAATGGGTGGGGTGGCTTATGTGTGAGAGGGAGGAAAATGGCATTGTGGGATTTGTAGTCAAAAAAACATTAGTCAAACAGGAAATACAAGTTCACAAAAAGCTAGCCACAGTGCTATGGTAATCTCATGCCATTTAGCCCCAAGACAAGTGCAGATCCTTCCTAAGCATGTCCATTACTGTCTGCCAGGTACGTACTAAAATCACCTCATGGTGGATAACCCCTTTAACCCCTTCAGGACCAAGCCCATTTTGGCCTTAAGGACCAGAGCGTTTTTTGAACATCTGACCACTGTCACTTTAAACATTAATAACTCTGGAATGCTTTTATCTATCATTCTGATTCCGAGATTGTTTTTTCGTGACATATTCTACTTTAACATAGTGGTAACATTTTGAGGTAACTTGCATCCTTTCTTGGTGAAAAATCCCAAAATTTCATGAAAAAATAGAAAATTTTGCATTTTTCAAATTTTGAAGCTCTCTGCTTGTAAGGAAAATGGATATTCCCAATTTTTTTTTTTTATTATTCACATATACAATATGTCTACTTTATGTTTGCATCATAAAATTGAGGAGTTTTTTCTTTTGGAAGACATCAGAGGGCTTCAAAGTTCAGCAGCAATTTTCCAATTTTTCACAAAATTTTCAAACTTGCTATTTTTCAGGGACCAGTTCAGTTTTGAAGTGGAATTGAAGGGTCTTCATATTAGAAATACCCCATAAATTACCCCATTATAAAAACTGCACCCCCCAAAGTATTCAAAATGACATTCAGTCAATGTTTTAACCCTTTAGGTGTTTCACAGGAATAGCAGCAAAGTGAAGGAGAAAATTCTAAATCTTCATTTTTTACACTCGCATGTTCTTTTAGACCCAATTTTTGCATTTTTACAAGGGGTAAAAGGAGAACATTTTTACGTATATTTGTAGCCCAATTTCTTTCGAGTAAGCACATACCTCTTATGTCTATGTTAAATGTTCGGCGGGCGCAGTAGAGGACTCAGAAGGGAAAGAGCAACAAGGGGATTTTGGAGAGAACATTTTTCTGAAATGGTTTTTGGGGACATGTCACCTTTAGGAAGCCCCTATGGTGCCAGAAAAGCAAAAAAAAAAAAACACATGGCATACCATTTTGGAAATTAGACCCCTCGGGGAACGTAGCAAGGAATAAAGTGAGCCCTAATACCCCACAGGTGTTTCACGACTTTTGCATATGTAAAATAATGTTTTCCTTTTACCTAAAATGCTTGGTTTTAAAAAGGGTAATAGCAGAAAATACCCTCCAAAATTTGAAGCCCAATTTCTCCCGATTCAGAAAACACCCCATATGGGGTTGAAAAGTGCTCTGCTGGCGCACTACAGGTCTCAGAAGAGAAGGAGTCAGATTTGGCTTTTTTGAAGCTAATTTTGCTCTGGGGCATGCCGCATTTAGGAAGCCCCTATGGTGCAAAAAACAAAAAACCACATGGCATTACATTTTGGAAACTAGACCCCTTGGGGAACATAACAAGGGGTAAAATGAACCTTAATACCCCACAGATGTTTCACAACTTTTGCATATGTAAAAAAAAAAAAAAAAAAAATCACTAAAATGCTTGTTTCCCACAAATTTTGCATTTTTACAAGGGGTTATAGCTGAAAAATTACCCCAAAATTTGTAGCCTCATTTCCCTTGAGCAAGGAAATAACCCATAAATGGACATAAAATGCTTTGCTGGTGAACTACAGGTCTCAGAAGGGAAGGAGCAAAATTTGGAGAGAGAAATTTTTTGGGGGCATGTCGGATTTAGTAAGCCCCTATGGTGCCAGAACAGCGGGAACCTGCTGAGGTATTCAACTAGGGGTATAATGGAAAAAATTTTTAGTTTTGTTTAGGGGTTTAGCAAGATGCTAAAAATAAAACTATACCTGCCAAGGTATTCAACTAGGGGTATAATGCAATTATTATTTTTTTTGTTAGGGGTTTAGCAAAATGTTGAAAATATAAAACTATACCTGCCAAGGTATTCATCTAGGGGTATAATGGGAATTTTTAGTTTTATTAGGGGTTTGCCAATTAGATTTTTTGAAATCATGTAGTGGAGAAAAAGGGGAAAATAAATGAATTGCTCACATGTCATTCCAAGGGTGCATTGGGTAGAGTTATCCAAAGTAATTCTAAAAATAGTTAAAGGGGACAAATTTAGATATCATATGTTGTGTTATAGATTTTAGATCTTCAATGCACAGACCGGGTTTGTTGGGACATGTCTCACAGTGGTATATAGTGCATTTTCTATATAGGGGTGAGAAGTGCTCTGCTGGCGCACTACAGGTCTCAGAAGAGAAGGAGTCACTGTTACGCCGAGCGCTCCGGGTCCCCGCTCCTCCCCGGAGCGCTCGCTTCACTCTCCCCGCGGCAGCGCTCCGGTCACGTCCTCTGACCCGGGGCGCTGCGATTCCGCTGCCAGCCGGGATGCGATTCGCGATGCGGGTAGCGCCCGCTCGCGATGCGCACCCCGGCTCCCCTACCTGACTCGCTCTCCGTCTGTTCTGTCCCGGCGCGCACGGCCCCGCTCCCTAGGGCGCGCGCGCGCCGGGTCTCTGCGATTTAAAGGGCCACTGCGCCGCTGATTGGCGCAGTGGTTCCAATTAGTGTTTACACCTGTGCACTTCCCTATATCACCTCACTTCCCCTTCACTCCCTCGCCGGATCTTGTTGCCTTAGTGCCAGTGAAAGCGTTCCTTGTGTGTTCCTTGCCTGTGTTTCCAGACCTTCTGCCGTTGCCCCTGACTACGATCCTTGCTGCCTGCCCCGACCTTCTGCTACGTCCGACCTTGCTTCTGCCTACTCCCTTGTACCGCGCCTATCTTCAGCAGCCAGAGAGGTGAGCCGTTGCTAGTGGATACGACCTGGTCACTACCGCCGCAGCAAGACCATCCCGCTTTGCGGCGGGCTCTGGTGAAAACCAGTAGTGGCTTAGAACCGGTCCACTAGCACGGTCCACGCCAATCCCTCTCTGGCACAGAGGATCCACTACCTGCCAGCCGGCATCGTGACAGTAGATCCGGCCATGGATCCCGCTGAAGTTCCTCTGCCAGTTGTCGCTGACCTCACCACGGTGGTCGCCCAGCAGTCACAACAGATAGCGCAACAAGGCCAACAGCTGTCTCAACTGACCGTTATGCTACAACAGTTACTACCACAGCTTCAGCAGTCATCTCCTCCGCCAGCTCCTGCACCTCCTCCGCAGCGAGTGGCCGCTCCTGGGATACGCTTATCCTTGCCGGATAAATTTGATGGGGACTCTAAGTTTTGCCGTGGCTTTCTTTCCCAATGTTCCCTGCATCTGGAGATGATGTCGGACCTGTTTCCCACTGAAAGGTCTAAGGTGGCTTTCGTAGTCAGCCTTCTGTCCGGAAAAGCCCTGTCATGGGCCACACCGCTCTGGGACCGCAATGACCCCGTCACTGCCTCTGTACACTCCTTCTTCTCGGAAATCCGAAGTGTCTTTGAGGAACCTGCCCGAGCCTCTTCTGCTGAGACTGCCCTGTTGAACCTGGTCCAGGGTAATTCTTCCGTTGGCGAGTATGCCGTACAATTCCGTACTCTTGCTTCAGAATTGTCCTGGAATAATGAGGCCCTCTGCGCGACCTTCAAAAAAGGCCTATCCAGCAACATTAAAGATGTTCTGGCCGCACGAGAAATTCCTGCTAATCTACATGAACTTATTCACCTAGCCACTCGCATTGACATGCGTTTTTCTGAAAGGCGTCAGGAACTCCGCCAAGATATGGACTCTGTTCGCTCAAGGCGTTTCTTCTCCTCGGCTCCTCTCTCCTCTGGTCCCCTGCAATCTGTTCCTGTGCCTCCCACCGTGGAGGCTATGCAGGTCGACCGGTCTCGCCTGACACCTCAAGAGAGGACACGACGCCGTATGGAGAACCTCTGCCTGTACTGTGCTAGTACCGAACACTTCCTGAGAGATTGTCCTATCCGTCCTCCCCGCCTGGAAAGACGTACGCTGACTCCGCACAAAGGTGAGACAGTCCTTGATGTCTACTCAGCTTCTCCACGTCTTACTGTGCCTGTGCGGATGTCTGCCTCTGCCTTCTCCTTCTCTACAGTGGCCTTCTTGGACTCTGGATCTGCAGGAAATTTTATTTTGGCCTCTCTCGTCAACAGGTTCAACATCCCGGTGACCAGTCTCGCCAGACCCCTCTACATCAATTGTGTAAATAATGAAAGATTGGACTGTACCATACGTTTCCGCACGGAGCCCCTTCTTATGAGCATCGGATCTCATCATGAGAGGATTGAACTTTTGGTCCTCCCCAATTGCACCTCGGAAATTCTCCTTGGACTTCCCTGGCTTCAACTTCATTCCCCTACCCTGGATTGGTCCACTGGGGAGATCAAGAGTTGGGGGTCCTCTTGTTCCAAGAACTGTCTAAAACCGGTTCCCAGTAACCCTTGCCGTAACTCTGTGGTTCCTCCAGTAACCGGTCTCCCTAAGGCCTATATGGACTTCGCGGATGTTTTCTGCAAAAAACAAGCTGAGACTCTACCTCCTCACAGGCCTTATGATTGCCCTATCGACCTCCTCCCGGGCACTACTCCACCCCGGGGCAGAATTTATCCTCTCTCTGCCCCAGAGACTCTTGCCATGTCCGAATACGTCCAGGAGAATCTAAAAAAGGGCTTTATCCGTAAATCCTCCTCTCCTGCCGGAGCCGGATTTTTCTTTGTGTCCAAAAAGGATGGCTCCCTACGTCCTTGCATTGACTACCGCGGTCTTAATAAAATCACGGTTAAGAACCGCTACCCCTTACCCCTCATCTCTGAACTCTTTGATCGCCTCCAAGGTGCCCACATCTTCACTAAATTGGACTTAAGAGGCGCCTATAACCTCATCCGCATCAGAGAGGGGGACGAGTGGAAAACGGCATTTAACACCAGAGATGGACACTTTGAGTATCTGGTCATGCCCTTTGGACTGTGCAACGCCCCTGCCGTCTTCCAAGACTTTGTCAATGAAATTTTTCGTGATCTGTTATACTCCTGTGTTGTTGTATATCTGGACGATATCCTAATTTTTTCTGCCAATCTAGAAGAACACCGCCAGCATGTCCGTATGGTTCTTCAGAGACTTCGTGACAACCAACTCTATGCCAAAATTGAGAAATGTCTGTTTGAATGCCAATCTCTTCCTTTTCTAGGATATTTGGTCTCTGGCCAGGGACTACAGATGGATCCAGACAAACTCTCTGCCGTCTTAGATTGGCCACGCCCCTCCGGACTCCGTGCTATCCAACGCTTTTTGGGGTTCGCCAATTATTACAGGCAATTTATTCCACATTTTTCTACCATTGTGGCTCCTATCGTGGCTTTAACCAAAAAAAATGCTGATCCCAAGTCCTGGCCTCCTCAAGCAGAAGACTCCTTTAAACGACTCAAGTCTGCCTTTTCTTCGGCTCCCGTCCTCTCCAGACCTGACCCTTCCAAACCCTTCCTATTGGAGGTTGATGCCTCCTCAGTGGGAGCTGGAGCTGTTCTTCTACAAAAAAATTCTTCCGGGCATGCTGTCACTTGTGGTTTTTTCTCTAGGACCTTCTCTCCAGCGGAGAGGAACTACTCCATCGGGGATCGAGAGCTTCTAGCCATTAAATTAGCACTTGAGGAATGGAGGCATCTGCTGGAGGGATCAAGTTCTCCTGTTATTATCTACACCGACCACAAGAACCTCTCCTACCTCCAGTCTGCCCAACGGCTGAATCCTCGCCAGGCCCGGTGGTCTCTGTTCTTTGCCCGATTTAATTTTGAGATTCACTTTCGTCCTGCCGATAAGAACATTAGGGCCGATGCTCTCTCTCGTTCCTCGGATGCCTCAGAAGTTGAACTCTCTCCGCAACACATCATTCCACCTGACTGCCTGATCTCCACTTCTCCTGCCTCCATCAGGCAGACTCCTCCAGGAAAGACCTTTGTTTCTCCTCGCCAACGCCTCGGAATCCTCAAATGGGGTCACTCCTCCCATCTCGCAGGTCATGCGGGTATCAAGAAATCTGTGCAACTCATCTCCCGCTTCTATTGGTGGCCGACTCTGGAGACGGATGTTGTGGACTTTGTGCGAGCCTGCACTATCTGTGCCCGGGATAAGACTCCTCGCCAGAAGCCCGCTGGTTTTCTTCATCCTCTGCCTGTCCCCGAACAGCCTTGGTCTCTGATTGGTATGGATTTTATTACTGATTTACCCCCTTCCCGTGGCAACACTGTTATTTGGGTGGTCGTTGATCGATTCTCCAAAATGGCACATTTCATCCCTCTTCCTGGTCTTCCTTCTGCGCCTCAGTTGGCTAAACAATTTTTTGTACACATTTTTCGTCTTCACGGATTGCCTACGCAGATTGTCTCGGATAGAGGCGTCCAATTCGTGTCTAAATTCTGGAGGGCTCTCTGTAAACAACTCAAGATTAAATTAAATTTTTCTTCTGCATATCATCCCCAGTCCAATGGACAAGTAGAAAGGATTAACCAGATCTTGGGTGATTATTTGCGACATTTTGTTTCCTCCCGCCAGGATGACTGGGCAGATCTCCTCCCATGGGCCGAATTCTCGTATAACTTCAGGGTCTCTGAGTCTTCCTCCAAATCCCCATTTTTCGTGGTGTACGGCCGTCACCCTCTTCCCCCCCTCCCTACTCCCTTGCCCTCTGGTCTGCCCGCTGTGGATGAAATTTCTCGTGACCTTTCCATCATATGGAGAGAGACCCAAAATTCTCTCTTACAGGCTTCATCACGCATGAAGAAGTTCGCGGATAAGAAAAGAAGAGCTCCCCCCGTTTTTTCCCCTGGAGACAAGGTATGGCTCTCCGCTAAATATGTCCGCTTCCGTGTCCCTAGCTACAAGTTGGGACCACGCTATCTTGGTCCTTTCAAAATTTTGTGTCAAATTAATCCTGTCTCTTATAAACTTCTTCTTCCTCCCTCTCTTCGTATCCCTAATGCCTTTCACGTCTCTCTTCTCAAACCACTCATCCTCAACCGTTTTTCTCCCAAGTCTGTTCCTCCCACTCCTGTTTCCGGCTCCTCGGACATCTTCTCGGTCAAAGAAATTTTAGCTGCCAAAAAGGTCAGAGGGAGAAATTTTTTTTTAGTGGACTGGGAGGGTTGTGGTCCTGAAGAGAGATCCTGGGAACCTGAGGACAACATCCTAGACAAAAGTCTGCTCCTCAGGTTCTCAGGCGCTAAGAAGAGGGGGAGACCCAAGGGGGGGGGTACTGTTACGCCGAGCACTCCGGGTCCCCGCTCCTCCCCGGAGCGCTCGCTTCACTCTCCCCGCGGCAGCGCTCCGGTCACGTCCTCTGACCCGGGGCGCTGCGATTCCGCTGCCAGCCGGGATGCGATTCGCGATGCGGGTAGCGCCCGCTCGCGATGCGCACCCCGGCTCCCCTACCTGACTCGCTCTCCGTCTGTTCTGTCCCGGCGCGCACGGCCCCGCTCCCTAGGGCGCGCGCGCGCCGGGTCTCTGCGATTTAAAGGGCCACTGCGCCGCTGATTGGCGCAGTGGTTCCAATTAGTGTTTACACCTGTGCACTTCCCTATATCACCTCACTTCCCCTTCACTCCCTCGCCGGATCTTGTTGCCTTAGTGCCAGTGAAAGCGTTCCTTGTGTGTTCCTTGCCTGTGTTTCCAGACCTTCTGCCGTTGCCCCTGACTACGATCCTTGCTGCCTGCCCCGACCTTCTGCTACGTCCGACCTTGCTTCTGCCTACTCCCTTGTACCGCGCCTATCTTCAGCAGCCAGAGAGGTGAGCCGTTGCTAGTGGATACGACCTGGTCACTACCGCCGCAGCAAGACCATCCCGCTTTGCGGCGGGCTCTGGTGAAAACCAGTAGTGGCTTAGAACCGGTCCACTAGCACGGTCCACGCCAATCCCTCTCTGGCACAGAGGATCCACTACCTGCCAGCCGGCATCGTGACAGTCACATTTAGCTTTTTGGAAGCAAATTTTGCTCTGGGGGCATGCCGCATTTAGGAAGCCCCTGTGGTGCCAGGACAGCAAAAAAAAAAAAAAACACTTGGCATTACATTTTGGAAACTAGACCCCTTGGGGAACGTAACAAGGGGTAAAGTGAACCTTAATACCCCACAGGGGTTTCACGACTTTGGCATATGTAAAAAAATAAAAAATAATAATAATTCACTAAAATGCTTGTTTTCACCCAAATTTTGCATTTTTACAAGGGGTTATAGCTGAAAAATCACCCCAAAATTTGTAGCCCCATTTCCCTTGAGCAAGGAAATAACCCATAAAAGGACGTAAAATGCTTTGCTGGTGAACTACAGGTCTCAGAAGGGAAGGAGCAAAATTTGGAGAGAATTTTTTGGGGGGCATGTTGGATTTAGGAAGCCCCTATGGTGCCAGAACAGCGGGAACCTGCTGAAGTATTCATCTAGGGGTATAATGGAAATTTTGTGAAGTTTTGTTTAGGGGTTTAGCAAGATGGTAAAAATAAAACTATACCTGCCAAGGTATTCATCTAGGGGTATAATGGGAATTTTTATTTTTATTAGGGGTTTGCCAATTAGATTTTTTGAAATAGTGTAGTGGAGAAAAAGGGGAAAATAAATGAATTGCTCACATGTCATTCCAAGGGTGCATTGTGTACAGTTATCCAAAGTCATTCTAAAAATAATTAAAGGGGACAAATTTATCATATTATCATATGTTGTGTGATAGATTTTAAAACAGTCGTCAATGCACAGACCGGGTTTGTGGGGACACGTCTCACAGTGGTATATAGTGCATCCCTAATAACATTTTCCTGGAATTGCAGTTATGTGCATGTATTTCCTGCACGTTTGTACACCACAAATGAATTGTACATGGTCATTTGGAAGAGGTGCAGTGCCAATTTTTTATACTAGGTCTTAGTTTTGCGTAGGGCAGTGTACGACTGCATGGCCTGATCTGACAGATCCTCCCATGAACTTATTATAGTCCTGGATACACACAGGTTTAGGGGCGCTCTCTGTGGTACCACGGACTTGGACAGGGGTGGATCCGTCTGGGTGTAAGGTGGTTAGTACAAGAACATCATGCTTGTCCTGGTACTTCACAAGCATCATGTTGTCCTTGCACACAGCATTGCTTTCCCCCTTCAACTTTTGCCGTACAAAAATTTTAGGCAGATCCCTTTTATTTCGCCTGATGGTACCACAGGCCACAGTACCCTTGGCAAACAGGCATTTTAGTAATGGGATGCTAGTGTAAAAATTATCAAGGTAGATGTTATACCCTTCATCTAGCAGGGGGTGAACTAGATCCCATACTATTTTTCCCGTTTTTTTTAGTACCGGGGGACACTCTGGGGGCTCTATTTTAGAGTCTTTCCCCTCATAGACTCTGAATTTGTGCGTATAGCCGGTTGCGCTCTCGCACAATTTATACCGTTTTACCCCATACCTGGCCCGTTTGTTAGGCAGGTATTGCCTAAAGTGCAACCTTCCTTTGAAGTGCACAAGAGATTCGTCCACTGCAATCTCTTTTTCTGGGGTCTACACTTCTGAAATTTTTTTATTTAAATAATTAACAAGGGGCCGAATTTTATATATGCGATCAAAATTTGGATCACTGGGGGGGGGGGACAATTTTCATCATTAGCGTAGTGTAAAACTTTGAGGAGAACTTCTAACCGAGCCCTTGGCAGGACCGACCGGTACAGTGGAGTATGGTAAAGCATATAATTACTCCAATAGGACCGAATTGTGGGCTTTTTAATTATGCCCATGTTAAACAAAAGGACAACATTTTTTTTTTAGCTCTAGTTCATTGGTTGGCGTCCATTGGTAAGGCCTAGCATGATATGCCTGTGGATTGGCCGCAAGGAATTGCTCAGCATACTGGTTGGTTTCCTCCACTATCAAATTAATCAACTCTTCGGAAAAGAAGAGCTGAAAAAAATCCGCTTCTTTTAACCCCGCGGTGTCAACACGAATGCCTGCAATGGCCACAAACTCAGGTAAATTGGGTATAAAGTTTGAAGCTGGAGCCCACTCAGAGATGGCACTAGGACCTGGCTCAATATTGGTACTAGGACTGGTACTAGGACCTGGCCTAGGGCGGTGGCGGGGAGGTTTCTCATCAGAATCAGTGGAGGAGGAAGAAGAAGAGGGCAAATATAGCAACTTCTCACCGCTATCTGAACCAGAGGAAGATGCCAAGAAGGCATATGCCTCCTCAGTGCTGTACATGCGACGCCTTGACATATTGGATGACACTATAAGTGGCGAAGTTTCTCTGATGTACAACACTAGAACTATTTTTTTTACTTAAAAAAAAAAAAAATTTACGGAAGCAAATAACCAAAATGTAACCGCGCTACGAACAACAAAACGGTGGCGAACTGTCACCGCTGTCCAAAATCCCTAGAACTAAGCTCGCGGTTTGGAGAGTATTGATAAAAAAAACGGAAAATGTAACAGCACCACTAGTACTATAAGATGTCACAAATAGCTAATATATATAATTATATATTTTTTTATTTTTTACTTTTTTTATAACAACGGAAAAACTGAAACAAAAAGCGCCACTAGAAGTAAAAAAAAACAGTGTCGAACTGTCACTGCTGTCACAAATCAGTGACGCACTAGGTAAAAACGTAACAGGGTAGTATGGAGGTGTGCGAGGTGGTGATTTGATGAAAGGGTGACAGTCACTTCAGGGGCACTGACTAATTTATATTATTCTTCACTGTCACTGTTATGGTCAGTGACAGACTTCAATTTCTTCATAGATTACAGCAGCTGATGAATGAATGAACGAATGAATGAATGAATCAGCAGCAGAATAATGGGCACTGATGGACACTGAAACTTTGTTACTGTACTGTAGAATGTAACTATATTCAGTTACAGTTACAATCTTCACTGCAGCCTGTCAGATCACACAGGCTGCAGACTTCAGACAGGGAGGACAGCAATTGGAAGGGGCACTGCTGGGCACTGCAGGGCACTAGACTGTCACTGTTATATTCAGTGACAGTCACTAGGATCTTAACTGCAGCCTGTCAGATCGCACAGGCTGCAGACTTAGGAGGCAGCAGGTGGGCACGGATGGGCACTGAGGGGCACTGCTGGGCACTACTGGGGCACAGATTTATACAAGACTGTCACTGTTATATACAGTGACAGTCACTAGGATCTTCACTGCAGCCTGTCAGATCGAACAGGCTGCAGACTTCAGACGGCGGCAGCAGCAGGGTAAGGGGCACTACAGGGGGGGTTCTTTTACTTTCACTTTAAGCCGGTGTTAGTGTTCGGAGCCGGTGTTAGCGTAACAAAGACGCTGATACACTGTGATTGGTCCACAGGGACCAATCACAGGGCTCTAATCCCAGGACCAATCACAGATGGTCCTGGGATGTCAGGCAGAACTTGTCTCCCGCCGCTGGCCGTGGGACTTCTGCCTGATAACCCCTGCGCTGCTGCGCAGCGACGGGTTAACTGCATGTCATTTATAAATGTCGGGATGCGCGATCCCACTGCACAACCCGGCGTTTATATATGACATTCTGCGGGAAGGGGTTAATGAATGTTTTCTTTATTCTCTGGGTCAATACAATTAAAATGATACCCATGGTTACATACATTTCTATTATTGTAGGAATACTGAGGCAGTAGAGGATAATGGGGACGGCATTACTCGGCAGCGACAATAGCAGAAGACACAGTCTATAAATCACGGAGTCAGGAGGGCGAATGCCGGGTAAGCAGGGGTGCACGATGTTAATGAAAGAGAGACATCTGCATGAACTTCATGTAAGAAAAAATGCACATCGGCACTCACCTGTAAAACATAGCCTTTATTGTGTCATCTTCATAAAATACAGCCGGCCTGGTGGGAACGGGAGCAGGGAGCGCAGCAGCCGAAGCTGTGCGGGTGAGCGGCAAACAGCTGGTTTCGCAGGTGCATCTGCCTCCTCTGGCCTCACCTGTCGTCACATCCAGGTAGGTATTTACCATATTGGGATGTGTGACGTAACCCAGGGGGGAGGGCGCTCGGGGTGAGCGCCGGTGAGGATAACATGTAAATTACAGAAAGACACCTAATTTATAAAAGCATGAGAAAGAACAAAAATGAATGCGAAAATCATGACAAAGTTACAAAGTGTCAAATGGAAAAATATCCTAACAGGGATGTGTAGAAAATCGAAGAAAAAATCGCAACAGAAAAAACAAGGGGGGATTATAGAAAGACAGTTAGTTAGTTTCGGTCATTCAAACCCAGAATGCCGAGTGTGTCCGTGCACATTATCCAGACAGCCTCCCGCTGTCCCAGGATCAGTTCCTTCATGTCTCCAGTCGCAGTGATCCTTTCGATGCCACAGAAGGCGAGATGCTCAGGGTTACTTCCATGCTGGGATCGCATGTGGTCGATGAGCCTTGCAGATCCAATGCCGGTTATCAGAGATCTCTTGTGTTCCCGAAAGCGTGAAAACAAGCAGCGCTTGGTGGAGCCGATGTAGTAGAAGTTACAGGGGCACAGAAGGGCATAGACTACCCATTCTGAACGGCAACTGATGAATTCTTTTATTATAATTTCAGTGCCTCCCAGTCTGAGAAAAGCTCCTTTTCGGAGCTGAGGACAGTGGATACAGGAGCCACATCTGTAGTTACCAGTTCCAGGATGTGCCCGTTTTTATGCAAAGTTCTTTTTATGATGTCAGATAAAGGGTTAAACTGAAAGGAGAACACAAAGGGCTTTTCTTTTTGTTTTTTCTGTTTCTTCTTTTTGTAGGTTTTGTGCACAAAATCCGCGTGGGGGATACTGCTTACTTTTTCGAGTGCAGACAGCAACAATTTTTTTAGGATACCCTCTCTGAGTAAAGCGGGTGATGAGTTTATCTGCTTGGGATTTGAACTGAGCCTCAGTACTGTTGATTTTCCTTAGTTGCAATAGCTGACTATAAGGTAGAGAATTTTTAGTGTGGGCTGGATGGTAGCTGTTGAAATGCAAGTAAGAATTAGTTGCCGTCTGCTTCCTGTAGCCAGTGGTGGTGATGGAGCCATCAATGATGCGGACTTCCACATCAAGAAAATCGATAATTTTGGTGGCAAATTTGCTCGTGAAAAACATATTCATGTGGTTTTGTTCATTGAGATATTTAAGGAACATGGGGAAATCGGTTTCGTCCCCTTCCCAAATAATGAACACGTCATCCACATAGCGGGTGTACAGTCTCAGATTTTTTAATGAAAGGATTACTGAGGTTGTAAATCATTTTCTGTTCCAGGGCAGCAAGGTAGAGATTTGCAAATTAACATGCCACTGGTGTCCCCATCGCAGTTCCTGTCCTTTGGGTTCCTGTCCTTTGGGTATACCAATCGCCATCAAACATGAAACAATTGTTTCCTAGGACCATCTCCAGTCCTTTAGTGACAAAGTCCACTTATTCAGTGCTTTTTTTCTGCGGTGAGCAGAAAGTCTCTTACTGCCCGGACCCCCAGATCCTGGGGGATCCGGGTGTAAAGGCTCTCCAGGTCTATGGTAGCCATGTTGTAAGTATTTTCCCAATGGAAGTCTTCAAGTAGGAGGAGAAAATTATCTGTATCCTTCAGGTATGAAGGAATATCTTGAAGGATAGGACGCAGTATCCAGTCAAGGTAACTAGACAAATACTCTAGTGGGGCCCTGATGCCTGCCACAATTGGCCTGCCAGTGGGGGGAGTCAAGACTCTTGTGAATCTTGGGTAAAAAGTACCATTGCGGCTTACTGGCGTGAGTTGGTACTAATTTTTCAGCTTTATTCTTGCTGATGATACCCAATTCTACATTTTATGCAGGTAGCTCCGTAGTTTGGCTAGGATTTTTGTGGTGGGGTCAGATTTAAGAGGGAGATAGGTGTCCTCATAATTTTAATTGTCTGTGCGCCTCCTTCACGTAATAGTCTTTGGACATGACTACTACGCTGCCCCCTTAATCTGCTTTCTTGATGATGAAATCTGACCGGGAGCGTAGCCATTTTAATGCTCGTTTCTTTTTCGGTCAGATTGCCGGGAGCTGTAGGACAAATCAGGGATTTCACCTCCTTCACTACTTGTGCTGAGAATGATTCCAGGCTGCTGCCGGGTTGTATTTACGGTGTGAACGTGGATGGGTTGCCACCGATAAAATCACTGATGTTAATGGTGTCATCTGAAGGTGTAGTGGTGCCTTGTTCCACCTCCAGCAGGTCCAAAAGACATGTTCTCTCTTGTGGAGAGAGTAGAGGGGGCGAAGAAACCGAGTGGTCCTATTGTAGTAGGAATTTCACCTTCTTTTTCTTCTTTTTTCTTTTTGGCAGTGTTGGTACTGTTATTGATTTAAAAAAACTTAAAAAGGTTCATCCGACGGATGCCTTTAAAAAGATCCACCTCGAAGCTGACATGATCAAATTTAGCAGGTAGGCAATAGTTAAGTCCTTTAGATAACAGTTGTATACAGTCATCATCCAGTTCCACATTAGAGAGGTTTATCACAATAGTGGGGGTAGGAGCTAGGACTTCTTGCTCCAGGGGACCTGTCTCTTCGGTCTCTGTGCTGGTTTTTGTTGTTGTTTTTTTGCCTCTGCCCCGCCGGATGCGCCTTCCGGAGGGGCGTTTGCGTTTTTTGATCCCTCATTTTGTGTGTCCTTAAAGTCTTCAGATGTTCTGACATCTTCTGTAGAACTGGAGTCGGTGTCTGAGGTCCAGTATTCCTTATTTTTATTCTTATTACGTTGATTCCTTTTATTAGATGCTCTCCTTTTTTTCTCTCTTTCTTGTCGCCAAGTGAAAATACGGTTGCTATCGTAATCGGCTTTATCCCTTAGAAACTTGTCTTTTTTACGCTCTTTAATCTCTGCTTGCACCAGTATTAATTTCTTTTCTAGTTTTTGAAAGAATTGTTGTACTTGTCCGTCCATAAGTCGCTTCCTGAGCTCTATATTGCATTTACTTAGCTCTGTGGTGGTGGTATTGTATTCCTCTTCATTCCTGGAGAGTACCAGATGTAGCATCTTGGTAGCGCTTTCTATTTGGATATCTTTCCAGCGAGCTTGAAATGAAGGATCATGTTGAAACTGTGATCTTTCTTTGAACTGTCTTAACCCTCTAGGTATTCTATTGCAGTTGGCGTATGATTTAAGTGATTTAACTGTCCAAAATAGACGTATTTCTTTCTCAGCGAGGTTGGTGATACGGTATTCCAAATTTCTTGTGCTCATTACTTGGATATCGTCCTTGAGGTTGCATTCCTCAAAAAACTCCTCCACATTTTCCCTTCCCACACTTAAGGCTTCGGCTAGATGGCCGGTATCGCCTTCTCCCTCTTCATTTGTATCCGTGTGTGACATGATTTATGAGCCTCCAGCGGTTGCAAGTGATGCAATTAGATAGGCTGGAGGGACCGCTCTATTGCGACTAAGGAAAATCAACAGTACTGAGGCTTTACTCAGAGAGGGTATCCTAAAAAATTGCTGCTGTCCGCACTCGAAAAAGTAAGCAGTATCCCCCGCACGGATTTAGTGCACAAAACCTACAAAAAGAAGAAACAGAAAAAAGAAAAAGATAAGCAATTTGTGTTCTCCTTTCAGTTTAACCCTTTATCTGACATCATAAAAATAACTTTGCATAAAAACGGGCACATCCTGGAACGTAATCCTATTCTTCAGGATGTTGCAAAGAAAAAACCACTGGTCACCTTCAGGCGCAGTACTAGCCTGAAAAATCTCCTGGTGTCATCCACTTTCTCCTCTAAAGCTCCCAATGAGAATTGGTTAGAAAAAAATGATTTGAAGGGTAACTACAGATGTGGCTCCTGTATCCACTGTCCTCAGCTCCGAAAAGGAGCTTTTCTAAGACTGGGAGGCACTGAAATTATAATAAAAGAATTCATCAGTTGCCGTTCAGAATGGGTAGTCTATGCCCTTCTGTGCCCCTGTAACTTCTACTACATCGGCTCCACCAAGCGCTGCTTGTTTTCACGCTTTCGGGAACACGAGATCTCTGATAACCGGCATTGGATCTGCAAGGCTCAACGACCACATGCCATCCCAGCATGGAAGTAACCCTGAGCATTTCACCTTCTGTGGCATCGAAAGGATCACCGCGACCGGAGACATGAAGGAACTGATCCTGAGACAGCGGGAGGCTGTCTGGATAATGCGCACGGACGCACTCGGCATTCTGGGTTTGAATGACCGAAACGAACTGTCTTTCTATAATCCCCCCCTTGATCTTGATCTTTGATTTTCTACACATCCCTGTCAGGATATTTTTCCATTTAACACTTTGTAACTTTGTCATGATTTTCGCATTCATTTTTGTTCTTTCTCATGCTTTTATAAATTAGGTGTCTTTCTGTAATTTGCATGTTATCCTCTCCGACACTCACCCCGAGTGCCCTCCCCCCTGGGTTACGTCACACATCCCAATATGGTAAATACCTACCTGGATGTGACGACAGTAGAGGCCAGAGGAAGCGGATTCACCCGCGAAACCAGCTGTTTGCCGCTCACCCGCACAGCTTCGGCTGCTGCGCTCCCTGCTCGCATTCGCACCAGGCCGGCTGTATTTTATGAAGATGACACAATAAAGGCTATGTTTTACAGGTGAGTGCCGATGTGCATTTTTTCTTACATGAAGTTCAGTTCTATTATTGTACTGCTTTTAAAAAATCTGAAACTTTTTTTTATTCAAAATCAGTATGTTTAAAATTGCCCTATTTTGACCACCTCTTACTTTAGTTTTCCTTATTCAGGGGTGTGTGAGGACTAATTTTTTGCGCCATCATCTGTAGTTTGTTTTGGTACCATGTTTGCTTATATGTGCAAATGGCGGAGTTTCCCTGGTAGCAACATCTGACGCGGAAATCCAGATTCTGGCATCTGCAGAAACAATGAACAGATCTATGGAGATGGGCCACTTTTAGAGCTGCTGGAACATGAAAACGCGCGGAATGTCTGCCAGTGTTTCCCAGGTGAACATTCCGCACATTTTATGCCATCTAAAGGCTATCTTCACACAACGGAATGTCCGCACGGTGATTCACCCGTGCAGACATTCCGGACACTGTGGAGCACTTGCATAGGTGCCGGCACTAGGACCGCACAGGAATGCACCTTCTCGTAGACGGCCTGCATTCCGTGCAGACTCCGCGCAAAGAATGAACGTTTTCATTCTTTGTGCAGACCGGGAAAATGGAATTTCCGTGCCGAAAACATCTGGCATGGAAATTCTGCCGTGTCCACAGTGCAGCAGAATCCCGTTGAATTCAAGAGGACTCTGCTGCAGCGGAATCACACAATATAGTTATGTTGCATTTGCCTTGTGGTTTGTAACTGTATTACATCAGTTTCAAATAGTAATAGAAGAATGACATTTTTTATTTTATACCTATTTTACTGTCGTTTTTAGTTTTCATTTTGCAATTTGTAAACCTAAAATTGGCAAAAAGTTGCAGTTTTTTTGCTCAAATGATGTTAGTACAAAAACGTGTGACTTGTCTACATTATTTAACTGGCAATTAAACACAAAAAGGATAAACTGCACCAATTAGGTATATATTGTGCTCTATTTTTCATGATATGTACTAGGTGCAAGGGGTCTATAAGTCGTAAATCAGTATAGCTCCATAAACTATTTTATACAGAGAAAGAGAAAAACTCAAACAAGGAGCAATTGCTACTGATAAATATGCAAAATTTTATTAGTATATCCAAAATGTTAAAAAGCGTCACACATATGTGACTGATTTCAATAAAGATAAAATACCAGGTGTGTATGTATAAAGCAATACAAAATGAGATGTCTCAGATACAACCGGAAAACACGTAGGTGGATCAGGTACAGTAGAAGTAAAATTCACAATGGATGTATATATAGTGAGGTCAGGAAATGATGTAATATGGCTCCTATTCAAAAAGAAGTAACCAGGGGTCCAGAAAGGGCCCCAGTAGTATGAGAAGCTACATTAAGGCAATCACAGTGTGTCCTGTAATTGATTGTAAACCAGACAACTTGTTTTAATATTTGGGGAAGCTGTTCAGCACCCACTTTCTGGATATTGCTTTTATCATTTAAAAGTGTTAGTGTCTACGTTTGTAAGAATAAATGTGACATGTACAGTAAACCAGTACCTATAGATGATGTTTACCTGCTATTTATGTGCTTGGTTCCTGTTATAGCTGAGCTCCTTTTGGGCAGGGTTGGGTTCATACTCATACTTTTGTAAGCAATGAATAGGTTTTTGTAAGGCTTGATTTGCACTGAGGTTTTTTTTTTTCTATGCTTTTTCCATGCTGGGCAGGAGTGTACCTACTGCATATACTGAACTGTACCCCCAGCTGTATAGTTGCTTGCACAGCTCAGCCCTTATCAAAGCAGGGACTCCTGTCATTATAGTGCTGTATGCATTACTGCTTACCTACATAGGTGCTGCCACTAACTGCGTTTTTCTTCTCCATACACTTCTATGTGTGAGGATTTCTAAGAATAGTCTCAACATCTGGCTTCAGCGATACAATGTTGTGTGGCAGGGGTGACATTTCGTTTTTTGGGTCGGATTTGGCCCAAGTGGAAACATAGCCTAAGGCAGTGATGGCGAACCTTTTTGAGCCCGAGTGCCCAAACTTTAATGCACGCCAACTTTTTTCCCCTCAAAGTGCCAGCACAGCAATTAAATCATAATACTGAGGTTTAAGTTTAGAAAAAACAACTTATTTAGGCAGTATGTTCCCCCACATTAGGTTGTAGTTCCCCCACATTAGGTAGGCAGTATAGTTCCCCCACATTAGGTTGGCAGTATGTTCCCCCACATTAGGTGCAGTATAGTTCCCCCACAGACATACAGCCTTCAGCCATATACAGTGTATGGCTGGAGGTTGTATGTCTGTGTACTGCTCCTCCGGTCAGGGGTCACGATCTACTGTAGCAGTAGGTCCCGGGACCAGAGGAGCGGTAGTCGGAGCATCGAAGCTGAAGTGTAGCTGGTAACTTACCATGCCGGCTATCGCACGTCGTCCTCCTTGATGCTCCGATGCTCTGCTCCTGCGTTCCTATGGGCGCACGCACGGGACGTCATTGACGTCCCTGCGTGCACTACCTCTTGGAGGCCTTTGTGTTTTTAAAGTTCCTTGTGTCCCGCCTGGCGACCTATGGCCTTGTGCCCATCACTGGTCTAAGGGATGTATCTAGACATTTGTTCTAACAAACTTTCTTGAAGACCATGGGGTAACTTGCACGAGCTACAGCTCAGCCCAAAAATCTTGCAGATTTTTCAAGTTTTGTGCTGTGGATGACGAAAGGGTGTAGTTTTTGGGTGAAGCGGGTGTGGTATTATTCAAAGGAGGCATGGTCTAGCAAGTGTGCACTGTAGTTAAATTCTCCGCCAGCTTAGAACTGGAAGAGATTTCAGCGAGGACACACAGGCAGCCTCAGATGCACAGGGATTTACGTATAGGTGTGCGCCTCTACATAAATCCCCCTAAATATTCTTTACATTTAGATTCCCTGTTCACATATAGGTTTTCTGTATCACCTTAAGAAAAAAATAAAAATAAAACATGCATTGTTTAGGCTTGGCAAGCATAAACTAAATGAACATTCACCTTACTCCTCCAGTTCTCAAATTTACTTGTAAAACTGGTTTTTGTGCAGGATTCCATAATAAGGTACAATGAATCTTTCAACTTCCTTTCTATTCCACATAAACATGGTGGTGAATCCAAACAGTACAAGTCCCATACGGAGAGCTCAGGTGTAACGTTTGTTTGTACAACATTACTTCCTTAATGTACTGTCAGTGACGGAAGTCTGTGCCTCATTACTCAGGATTAAACTACTGGGTGAGTAATATTTTGCATCAGCTACAGCTTTGTGGATACAGTAGCACTCTTGAAAACTCTGTATTGAGGAATGAATGCTAAATAGCATATTTCAATAGTTGTGAAGTAGTGTTTGTCTACAATTCCTAATGCATTTTATTTTGTATGTTTTGGTTTCTTTTGTGTTATTTCCTTTGCTTTTTTGAATAGCTTTTCATTTAGGAAAGCATTAGAGACACTAATGAGCCCTAGGTGGTTTGTATTTCCTGACAGGTGTGCTTTTTTTTTTTTGTCCAGAGCAGGAGCAAACCCACATAGCAAACCTCTCCTGCTCTGGACAGTTCCTAACATGGACAGAAGTGTCAGCAGAGAGCACTGTGGTCAGACAGAAAATACATTTAAAAAAGAAAAGAACTTCCTGTGGAGCATACAGCAGCTGATAAGTACTGGAAGGATTAAGAACTTTAAATAGAAGTAATTTACAAATCTGTGTACCGTAACTTTCTGGCACCAGTTGATTAAAAAAAATATATGTTTTTCCACCTTTAACTTTAAGCTGTTAGTTCAAATGGAGTGTCACAGCAGATACACACTACTTTTACCAGATTTCTGGAAGTGTGTTTTAGGCTAGGTTTACACCGTGTTGTCCTATCTGTTTGGTATATATGTTGACAAACCTGACCCAAAAGGGATGCTGACATATACTGCAGTGTAGTGACAGGGGGAGGAAATTATCAAAACCTGTGCAGAGCAAAAGTGGTACAGTTGCCCATAGCAACCAATCAGATTGCTTCTTTAATTTTTAAAAACACCTTGGAAATATAAAAGAAGCAATCTGGTTGCTATGCGTAACTGCGCCACTTTTGCTCTGCACAGGTGTTGATAAATCTCCACCAGAGAGCCTATTGAGTTTAATGGGTCAAACATAGTCGCAGACAGTAACGCTCTTCAGTCCCGCAAGATAAATGTATACGTGAGGAACATGGACTAAACATGTACCTGGTTGACTACGTTTAGCACATTAAACTCAATAAACCCTCTATGTTATTATATAGTACTGTACATGTCTAATGATTACATATAATAGTCTCCTATGGGAGACTTAAAAACATAAAATAAGTATAAAAATATGTATAAACACCCCCCTATTAAAAATTGAAATCACCCCCTGTTCCAATTTAAACAAAATAATAAACAAATAAAATGAAACCCTTGTGTAGGAATATGACATAAATGTAAAAAAAATACCAAATCAGAATTGCTGATTTTGGTCCCATCATATGTCAGAATAAAATGTAAAAAAAAATGCTTACAAAATCCCATAAAAACAAAAATAGTACAGATAATGGCACAAAAAATGAGCCCTCATTTGTGTGTAATTATACGGGAGATAAAGATTTCCACTCTGTCAGCACCTTGCTCCATAGAATCGCATTACACTAGGTCTCACGCTGGAGATGGGTGTTGTAGAGACAGATGTCCACCATTATCGCTGATTTCTGCCATTACCAGCGGGTCCCTGTGCACGAAGAGAACAAAGCTCATGTACATGACATAAATGTATGTCTTGTTAGTTAAAGGGGTACTCCGCTTCTAGACATCTTTTAACCCTTTATTCAAACGATAGAGGATAAGATGTCGTCTCATCGGGTTCCAGCCGCTGGGACCATCCACAATCTCCGTGCACACACCTGGGACCTGGCCGGACCCCAGCGATCAGACAGCTTATCCCCTATCGTAGATAGATAGATAGATAGATAGATAGGGGATAAGATGTCTAGGGTGGAGTACAAGGGTGCCAGGATATACATTCACATCCATTGTCGTTAAGGGGTTAAAGAATTACTCGAGGCGGAATCCTCAAGTAAAATCCCATGAAGTCAATGGGACTTGTATTCCGCCCCAAATTCCCTGCCAAATTGGGCACTAAATAAGCTCTGAGACTTGATTCACACTAGGGAATTTCCGAGCAGAATTCCATTTTGAAAATCTCCTCGGAAATTCTGATGCAGCAAAGTCGCATTGATGGCAATGGGATTCCGATGCTCAGTGCACACTACCAAATTTTATAGGCAGATATTCCCCCGCTGAAATTCGGCCACCAAAAGAATGGTCTTTAGAGGGAATCTTCTTGGCAGAAATTGCCGTCTGTCTCCGTGCGGTCCTGGTGTCTACTGATTCAGTTGGCGCTGGTGCACTTGGAATAGTTGGTCAAAATGTTTTCAGCCGTAACATTCTCAGTGTGAACCTAGTGTGATTCTACTTAATTCATACTTTATTTTAGGATGGAGCAGAAAGGTCTGGGTTCACCTGCCAGAATTACCTCTATGACTATGTTTACATGGCAGAGTTTCCTTGCAGAAATCCACCGGTTTATTTGAATGTGGATTCCACTGTCCCATTTCCCATTTCTGAAAGTTCTGCTGTGTGAACCCAGCCAAAGAGGTTTTTACTCCAAAATTTCAGTGGCAAAATTTTCCTTGTTATTTTCCTCAGTGTGCACATGCCCTAAGACTAATTCAGGAATTTCAGGTGGAATTCCTGCTTGAATCAGACTCCCATTGGTTTTTAATGGGATTTCTTGGACTCTGTTCATATAGAATAATGTCCACTCAGAAATTTAAGACAGAACTGAATTACACTTGAAAAATATACTTATCCATTCTTCTGTAAGAATCTGTAAGTTAATTTCTGTGGTCAATAGGACTTTGATTTCGGAGCCAAATTCTGCTTTAAATTCCATGCCAAATAAGCACAAATTCTGCTTTGTTTTACTATGGAGCAGAAAGAGGATTACAGCGAGCAAATTTTCCTCTCCATTTTCTCAGTGTTAGATTAAGGGCACACTCAGATGGTGAAATACCTTCTGGGCAGGGATTCCATCAATCTGTCAGCGCTAGGACGTGCCGTCTCCATTGACAGCAATGCATGTCCAAGCAGATTCCCTTGAGAGATTGAAAATGTTCATTCATTCAGTGGAGTCTGGAATTCAAATTTCTGCGGCAGAGATTTCAGCCTTGGAAGTTTTACAGTGTGCATGGTGCAGCAGAAACCTATTAGAAACGATGGGACGCTGCTGCATAAGAGTTTCTCTCCACTTGATTCCACTAGATCAATAAACATCCACTTGGTTTATGTTCTAGGATAATTGTAGATTACTGGATTTTGTAATGACAGCCGCCACTGCTATCAGTAAATAGTTTTGAGAAGCAGCACGAAACATTATGCAGAATGCAGTACTTAAGCCGGGTCACCTTGACAACAGCAGCACCTGCTAATTATTCAGTCATACGATCCCATTCACAGGATGCAGGATGGCTCTTCAGTGAGCATGTTTCCAGGAAGTGGAGCTAAAATGGACTTGACATTTAATGTCTCATGTCAACCTGTTCACTAGGGACCTGTAATAATAATTCTTATTTACAGGGCTTGATATTATTTAGCTTTATGTTAAATGGGCACTCTCATTAAAACTATTTTTTGCTATTGCACTCCTTATGGTAAATAAAAAATATTTCTAATTTACTTTGTTTGAAAAAAAATGAAATTTTCTATGTTTTATTTGTGCTTAAAAAAGCTCAAGAGCACATTTTCCCCCATCTCATTCACAGACTTTGGACCGAAGCCCAAACACAGGAAGTGCAGCCTGGAGTGCTGAGGGGGGGGGGGGGGGGGTCCAACCAACAGCATATGGCAGTTTAGGCTTCTGTCCAAAGTCTCTGTATGAGATGGGGGAAAATGTGCTCTTGAGCTTTTTTAAGCACAAATGAAACAGAAAACTTTTTTTTCAACAAAGTATATTGGAAATATTTTTTATTTATTTACCATAAGGAGTGCAATAGAAAAATTAGTTGTAATGAGAGTTACCCTTTAAATATGTGAAATTTTGTAATTTCTCTACTGCTTCTTGATCATCCCTCATATTCTCAGTTATTGCTATACATACCCATACATTGTATCCAAAAGCATGGATGTCCCTTTGGGGCGATGCATTTAAAAATTATTTATACCAGGGAAATGCCAGTCATGCCATCCGGTTTGTATGGTAATGTTGTAGTATTTTTGAGGTAACCTGCAGCCGAAGTTATCTGGAATCAGTACTTAGCCACATACATAATCGCTTTTCCATTAAAAAACTGGACTTTTATGGTGGATTTGGCTGGAAGATTGAACATGTTTAATCTTCCACTAGAATTCAGATCCGCGTGGGAAGTTCGGTCACGGAAATTCCGCCGTGTGAACTGAGCCCTGGGATCAGACATCTTATTTAGAGATGAGCGGATTGAATCGGACAAATCCGAATTCGTTACAAATTTCCTGAAAAATTTGATTCGTAACGAATCCGAATATCGCCTCGATTCGATAAAACAAATCGCTTCATTAAATTCCATTTTGTGCAGTCCAGGCCAGGGGATCTAAAACGGTGGCTACACTTGTGAGGACATTTGGCAAGGAACTTTGGGAAAGCAGGTAAGCGGGATCACCCTTAATCACATGCAGCAAGCAGCCTATCAGCAGCCAGCCAGCCCTGTGATGTCACAGCCCTTTATATTGGGCAGCCATCGCTGCAGATAGGCATTGCTGGGATTTTCTCCTGAGAGAGCAGACAGTGTCTGTCTGTGTGTGTTACTGAGAAAAAAGATCTTTACAGTGGTGAATCAATTCACCTGAAGCCCACATTACTGCAGGCAGGCAGATAGACAGGGACAGGAGAGAGAGAGAGTACACTTTATGTTGCAACTGTACTGGGGTTTGTTACTCTAAAGCTAATAGAGGGGACAGTTAGTGTGAGCACTAAAAGACCTGGTCACCTGCCTTTAACTCCTAATTCAAGTGTAACCGTACTGGGGCGTATTTTGCTATCCTAAGTGTAATATATACGCACTCAGCGATTTTACGTTTTTTCCTGTTAAACTCATAGGGGCCAGTGTTTGTTAAAGGCCATAAATACCTACATACCTGCTTTTAACACCTAATTCAGGTGTAACCGTTCTGGGGTGTATTTTCCTATCATAAGTATAATATATACGCACTCAGTGCTTTTACATTTTTTCCTGTTAAACTCATAGGGGCCCTTTATTGTTAAAGGCCAGAATTATCTACATACAAAAACTGCTTCTATTGCCTAATTCATAATTCAGGTGTAACCGTACTGGGGTGTATTTTCCTATCATAAGTGTAATATATACGCACTCAGTGCTTTTACATTTTTTCCTGTTAAACTCATAGGGGCCAGTTATTGAGGCCAGAATTACCTACACACCTGCTTTTGACACCATATTCAGGTGTAACTGTACTGGGGTGTATTTTGCTATCATAAGTTTAATATATACACACTTAGCTGTTGTACAAGTATGTCAGGCAGAGGAGTGCCAGGACGTGCACAGAGGAGTGGCAGAGGCTTAAATTTATCAGGCGCAGGCAGAGGTCACAGCAGAGTAGGGGGCATGGCAGCAGGAGTTGCAGAGAGAGGTCTGAGCTCCCGGTGTCAGCTAGCGGTCGTGTCTCGACCAGCAGCCATGATTGATTGGTTCACTCAGTCAACCACTTCATCTCGTGACATCCGACACCCCCAGTCAACAGTCGGTGGGTTCCTCAGACTCAACCCTCAGTTGGCATGGCCCTCATGCTGCTGCTGCCACCTCCATGCTCTGTCATTTTGCCGCCAAATGGTCTGGTCTCCTCATGCTGATGCTGCCACCTCCAGGCTCTGTCATTGTGCCACCATATGGTCTCCTCAGGCCTATGCTGCCACCTCCAGGCTCTGTCATTGTGCTGCCATGTGGTCTCCTCATGCTGATGCTGCCACCTCCAGGCTCTGTCATTGTGCTGCCATATGGTCTCCTTATGCTGATGCCACTTCCAGGCCCTGTCATTGTGCTGCTCTGTGGCTTAGATAGGCTGCCGCCACTTCCAGGCTGTGTCATTTTGCCGCCATGTGATCTCCTCATGCTGCTGGCACATTAAACTTGTTAAAAGGGTACTCCAGTGGAAAAAAAATTTTTTAGGTCTTTTTTAATCAACTGGTGCCAGAAATTTAAACAGATTTGTAAATTACTTCTATTAAAAAAAAGTCTTAATCCTTCCAGTACTTACCAGCTGCTGTATACTACAGAGGAAATTATTTTCTTTTTGGATTTCTTTTCTGTTATGATCACATTGCTCTCTGCTGACACCTCTGTCCATGTCAGGAACTGTCCAGAGCAGGAGAAAATCCCCATAGCAAACCTATGTTTCTCTGGACAGTTCCTGACACACACAGACAGAGGTTTCAGCAGAGAGCACTGTGGACAGACAGAAAAGAAATTCAAAAAGAAAATAATTTCCTCTGTAGTATACACTGCTAATAAGTACTGGTAGGATTAAAGGGGTACTCCACTTGAAAACATTTTCTTTTCATTCACCTGGTGCCAGAAAGTTAAACAGACTTGTAAACTACTTCTATTAAAAAATAGCAATCCTTCCAGTACCTATCAGCTGCTGTATGCTCCACAGGAAGTTCTTTTCTTTTTGAACTTTCTTTCTGCCTGACCACAAGTGTCTCTATTGACAACTCTGTCTGTGTCAGGAATTGTCCAAAGCAAGAGAGGTTTGCTATGGGGATTTGCTCCTACTCTGGACAGTTCCTAAAATTGACAGAGGTGTCAGCAGAGAGCACTTGTGATCAGGCAGAAAGGAAATTCAAAAAGAAAAGAACTTCCTGTGTATTATACACTGGAGTACTTCCTGTGTATTATAAGTACTGGAAGGATTGGGATTTTTTAATAGAAGTAATTTACAAATCTGTTTAACTTTCTGGCACCAGATAATTTTAAAGAAAATGTTTTCCAGAAGAGTACCCATTTAAGACTTTTTAATAGAAGTAATTTACAAATCTGTTTAACTTTCTGGCACCAGTTCATAAAAAAAAAAAAAAAAATATGTTTTCCACCAGAGTACCCCTTGAATCTCTTCAAAATCTTCAAATGACATCTCAAAAATGTCTTTAATCTCTTCAATTGTGACGCCATATTGTCTCCCAACCCTGCTGCCACCTCCAGACTCTGTCATTGTGCCGCTCTATGGTATCGTCATGCTGCTGGCACCTCCAAGCTCTGACATTGTGCCGCTCTGCAGCCTACATAGGCTGCCGCCACCTCCAAGCTGTGTCATTCTGCCGCCATATGGTCTCTCCATGCTGATGCCACCTCCAGGCTCTGTCATTGTGCTGCTCTTTGGCCTACATAGGCTGCTGCCACCTCCAGGCTGTGTCATTGTGCCACCATGTGATCTCCTCATGCTGCTGGCACATTAAATTAAGCTTGTTAATCTATTCAAAATCTTCAATTTAAATTTAAAGGAGTAGTCCAGTGGTGATTCAGTGGTGAGCAACTTATCCCCTATCCTAAGGATAGGGGATAAGTTGCAGATCGCGGGGGGTCCGACCGTTGGGGCCCCCCGAGATCTCCTGTATGGAGCCCCGACAGCCGGCGGGAAGGGGGCGTGTCGACCTCCGCACGAGGCGGCGGCCGACACGCCCCCTCAATACAACTCTATGGCAGAGCCGAAGCGCTGCCTTCGGCAATCTCCGGCTCTGCCATAGAGATGTATTGAGGGGGCGTGTCAGCCGCCGCTTCGTGCGGGGGTCGACACCCGCTATCTCAGCGGAGAGCCGGGGCCCCGTACAGAGAGATCGCAGGGGGCCCCAGCAGTCGGACCCCCCGCGATCTCAAACTTATCCCCTATCCTTAGGATAGGGGATAAGTTTTTCACCACTGGACTACCCCTTTAAAAGAATCTTTTTAGGGTACGTTCACACTTTCAGGATCCTGCGCAGATTTGATGCGCAGCATTTGTAACTGTCAATTAGAAGCTGTGCTCAGTCATTTAGTTTACATTGAAATCTGCAGCAGAAAATCCTGCACATCAAATCTGCGTACGTGTGAACGTACCCTTAATCTTTTCAATTGTGAGGCCCTATGGTCCTTGTCATATATTAGCTCTGGAATTACCACAAGAATCAAAGGAAACAGGTTGGAGCGATGAGAAAAAACTATAACTGATTAAATGGCACATTCCCAATTTCATATGCATTTTCACAGTACCAGCCGTGTTTAATTACACTTGCATGGCTTAACCCCTTAATGACGCAGCCCTTTTTCCCCTTAAGGACTGAGCCCTTTTTCGCAATTCTGCATTACGCATTAATAACTCTAAAACGCTTTTACCGAATATTCTGATTCTGAGATTGTTTTTTCGTGACATATTCTACTTTATTTTGGTGGTAAATTTTTGTTGTTACTTGCATCCTTTTTTGGTGAAAAATCCCCAAATTTCATGAAAATTTTGAAAATTTAGCATTTTTCGACTTTGAAGCTCTCTGCTTGCAAGGAAAATGGATATTCCAAATAAATCTTATTTTTCTTCACAAATACAATATGTCCACTTTATGTTGGGAGTTGCAGTTTGGTACCCACTAGGAAGGGCAGCAGTAAATATGGCTTACTGCCCCCTTCCTCCCCCCCCCCCCCACCATCGATTCCCTACCTGCCATGTGATCTCCGCTGTCTCTGCGATGATCTACGGTCCCTACGCATCTTCTTTGCAGGTACCGGCCTCCATCTTATCCCCCCCGTTCTGCCCGTGATTTTCTGCGATCGCCGACATGGGGGGGGTGTCTCAGGACACCCCTCGGCAATGTGCCGGGGTGCCTGGTCCAGTCCCCAACCGGCTAGCAGCGGGGACCGGAATTCCCACGGGCGTATGCATACGCCCCACGTCCTTAAGGACTCGGGATGCAGGGCGTATTCATACGCCCGGCGTCCTTAAGAGGTTAAAGACTTAATAGACGATGCTCACCAGACTTGCCCTACAATAGGTCCTCGATAAGGAATATAGATTTTTTTTTATAAATTAAAATTAAATTAAATAAAATTTAAAAATCTCTTTAATTTATTTATTTGTGATCCCATATGGTCTCCCGACCCTGCTGCCAAATCCAGACGCTCTGCGGCAGTGATTCTAATAGCGAGGCCTGTAATATGCATGTCATACTGAATAACATAACCAGCACACTCCCTATGCGTGTTACGACAAGGCAAAATGTTCTACACCCCTATTAAGGATCTCTGTAGCCCAGAACTAGCCGTTTTAAAAAAGAAATTCGCGGTGAATAAATTTGGATCAAACCTATCGAATCAATTATGCACATGGCGATACCAAATATGCTTAGTTTTATTATTTTTTTCATATTTTTTATATGGAAAATGGGAAGAGGAGGGTGATTTAAACTTTTAATATGGAAGGGGTTAATGGGTGTTTTTCAATTTTTATTTAACTTTCCTTTTTTTTTCAACACTTTATTAGTTGCTTAGGGAACTTTTAGGAGGAATCATTAGATTCCTCATACAGATCAATGGAGTTCCATAAACCTCCATTTATCTCTGTGATCTGTGCTTTGGTTGAGCCTGCTTGATTCAGCCAGGCTCAATCAAATGAAGAGCCACAGACACCAATGATGCAGAGGTAAGCCCTCCGGCTACCTCCACAGTGGATCACTATCACGGCGGGGGGATGCAATCCTCCTCTCTATATCATGGGTCGGGAAGGGGTTAAGGGAATTAATGGCTGAAAATCCCCTCGGCCGAAAGGGCCATTTTCGGGTGATAATTTTCGGCATTGAAAATTTTGGTGCACCCCTAGTTTTCTTAGTAATAACCTTGGTGCCATAGAGTGGTGTAGGGGTTAGAACCTAATTTTATTAGTTGTCTATGGTAATGAAGATATGAACAATATCTGTGGTGTTCTAAGGTTGTGATGGGGTAATATTTAATGTCCCTTGAACATATTTGTGAATTAGAGGTTAATGTTATTTGTATAAGAAGTAATTTGACACAGTTCTAATGACAAGATATATTGTACAATTGATATTACCTCTACTGCCTAATATGTAATATTTCTGTACGGCTTTTTCTATAAATGTATATAATGTATATGGTTGAGCCTGCTTCAGCCAGGCTCAATCAAATGAAGAGCCATGGACACCAATGATGCAGAGGTAAGCCCTCCAGCTACCTCCACAGTGGATCACAATCATGCTGCGGGAGGGCAATCCTTCCCAGTGGACCACCAGGGAGCATTTACATGTCACTTTAGATGCTGCTGTCAGCTTTGACAGCAGCGATCTAAAGGGTTAATAGCTAACCGCGGGGATCGCAGCATGTCTGCTTTTAGTGGCGACCCCCAGCTACAAGAATTAGCAGGGGGCTGCCGGGTATGGTCGTTAACCAGTTAAATGTTCGACATTGGAGTAATCTCCGATGTGCGTCATTACAGGCAGATGTCAGCTGCTGATAGCAGCAGGTATCTTCCGTTTATGACGCGGACCTGACCTGTGGACCCGTGTCAAGTCTGCTCACCCGACCTATGATGTACATGGATGTCATGAGTTGGGAAGGGGTTAAGCCACGCCCACTGAAATTATCGGCTTAAAATCCCCTTGTCCGAAAGGGCCATTTTCGGCCATAATTTTCGGCAGTGAAAATTTTGGTGCACCCCTAGTTTTCTTAGTAATAACCTTGGTGCCATAGAGTGGTGTAGGGATTAGAACCTAATTTTATTAGTTGTCTATGTTAATGAAGAAATGAACAATATCTGTGGTGATCTAAGGTTGTGATGGGGTAATATTTAATGTCCCTTGAAGATATTTGTGAATTAGAGGTTAATGTTATTTGTATAAGAAGTAATTTGACACAGTTCTAATGACAAGATATATGGTATAATTGATATTACAAGGAAAATAGGAGAAGTGAAATTCACAACAGAGGGCACGGGGTTAACTGTGACCTCCTCACCCAAGGAGAGAAAGAGTACAAGGAAGAAAAGAAAACACCAAAGGCCTCAGTGTCCTATCTCAAAAATAAAATCTATGACGGACTTCGGCAATATGTAGAAATAGTTAGATTTAATCACATATAAAATATGATAAGAATACAATATAAAAAAAATAAAAATAACCCGCAGGGCCCATGCGGTTAATAGTAGCCGGACTCAATATTGTTCTTACAGTAGAGATAATAAACAATAACCTATACTAAAATAAAAAAATTTAATACAGATAATAAAAATCAGTTAATCATAATAGCAATGTATGAATGATCCAGAAATAATGGATGTCCACCTTCAAATGAAAAGATATGAAAAGATATACCGTAGTTCCACTTAGTAATGGAAAATGTGGTAGATGTCCACCTGTAAATGAAAAAAGTCCACCTGCAAATAAAGGCAAAAAGTCTCCACAAACGTGATGGATAAAGGCAAAAGTCTCCACAGATATAACCACCTATGACATGGTAAATGTTTCCCCTCATATACGGGTGTGCAGTTCCCTTTAAATATAGCTTTGATGGCTATCTGTTTGGCCACTAGGCATAGATGGCCTGTAAAAGGAAACAGTTTTTCGGCACTTAGTGCCACTCACCGCTCCACGTCGGGGCCTCCGAGTGTCCTCCGATGCTCTAGTGTGTCCTCCTGTGAGCCACGCGCCTGCCGGCGTCTCAGATGTCCCCCACGGCCACGCGCTGGCGAGCTTTCGGTTCTCGCGGTCAGCTGATTGCAGGTCAGCTGACCATAGGTTGATTGCTCCCGAGATGGTTTAACCTGTGGTAGTGATGACAAGGCTGTGTATAGGTGATAGAATGGTGATGAATGGATGAAATCAGGTGGAGATGGATGTCCAACAGTTAGGGGAATAGCAATTAACCCCTTGCGAACCAGCAGATAGTTCAAAACTTGCCGAGTGAAAGTTCCATGTGAACATCGGTCTAGCACTGCGGTAGTGCAACAATAGTGAAAAATAACTGTTTTTTATTATCTGTATTTTATTTTTTATTTTAGTATATGTTATTGTTTATTATCTCTACTGTGAGAACAATATTGAGTCCGGCTACTATTAACCGCATGGGCCCTGCGGATTTTTTTATATTTTACTCTTATCATATTTTTATATGTGATTAAATCATCTAACTATTTCTACAATTGATATTACCTCTACTGCCTAATGTGTAATATTTCTGTCTGACTTTTCCTATAAATGTATATTTTAATGGATTTAATAAACAGCAGTACAGAATACAGTAGGGTGCCACACAGTGATGTATTTTGGTTTGTGCTGCCCTAAACCTTGCAACCTGGGAACCCCCCTCTCCTACCTATGACTTGTGACGCACTCAGCCATTCCTTAGCAACTGCGGTGCTGCTTCTGGCCCATGATCAAAATCCAACAGATGCCAGTCTGTATATATAATATACAAGAGCAGTGTATACAGACAGATTATATAAACTGTAAATATAGAGAGAAGATAGGGTGCCACCCCCCTTGAACTGCTGCCCTAGGCCTGTGCCTTGTTTGCCCAGTGGTAAATATGCCACTGGTTCCACATAATGGAAATAAATGCCCCTATGTATTAGGGAAAAAAACACTCACCAGTCAGGTTTGTTGCAGTTTGAATGAATGAACAATAAAGTACAGAAAGTACTAAGTACTAAATTGGATTTTAAATGCTTTACACTGCAAAGTAGCATCTGTTCTGCAAAACTATTATCACAACATGTGGAATAACATAGGATGCATCAGTATCAGCCATAGATTTACTATAATTATCTTAGAATTATTCTAGTTTACTTTCCTTTAGGACCTGTAATGGATTATGTACTTTCATTTGTAATTGTAATTTTGTGTATGCAGTCTGCATGAATGAAGATGATTCTTGCAAATGAAAAACAATTACTATTTTTTGTATTGATGTCTAATTATGCTGTTTGCACACTAGGTAGGGCTTTATGGTAACTATTGGTTGCAGTAATATTGATGTAACATAAAACTGACAACCCTAATGTTTGCTTATGGAGGACAAAAGTCACAAATACCTTGTGACAATGCTGGAATTCTTGTTGTCAGACATTGTTCCAATGTACAAAAAGTCATCATGAAGTCCTTACCTAACCTGGCCAGTGAGATATATATTTTTTGTACATATTATATCATCAATGTTTACGAAAAAAAATTTCATTTTCAATAACAGATCATCATGACAGATACCATTTTTGGCAATGGAGCAGATCAATGGGTGTGCCCCAATGACAGACAACTAGCCCTCAGAGCCAAGTAAGTTTTACCAGTCAAATTCTAATGACATTGTTATAATAATAATTAAAAAACAACAACTTAAAAACAACTTAAAAAGCAAAGGTGATTAAGGGCCGCATGACATGGGGGCAATTATTGGGCAATTATTGGCCAAACAGGTAGATATTGCTCTATGTAGTATGGCCAGCCGACAATTAAGCTGACGTCGGCTAATCGGATTAGTTTGATCTGCTTAAAAATCATTGGCTGCAAATCTTCATTTGTAATAGGGGACATAAGGCTGATTAAAGGGGCAATTCATGTTGCCCCCTTGCATTGCAGTCAAGCCTCCTAATGATGTATTGGATGATGATTGGATTCAGGAGTTCGAGAGTAAAAGGCAGAATAAGTCTGGGTTCACACCAAGTTTTTGCATCTTGTTAAAAGCCTGATTTTTTTTTTGTCAACATTAGAAAAAAAAGTTTATTTAGGCCGTTTTTCCACTTTCCAGTTTTTTGAGGCAAAGTCAGAATGGTCTTCATAAGGAATGGGAAATATAAAGGAAGAACTCATACTTCTTCTTCCTCATGGATCCACGTCTGCAGTGACAGTGGGGAAGATTTATCAAAATCTGTGCAGATGGAAAGTTGACCAGTTGCCCATAGCAACCAATCAAATGTTTTTTTTTCCCATTTTTTTTAAAAGGCCTCTGAAAAATAAAAGAAGGATTCTGATTGGTTGCTATGGACAACTGGTCAACTTTTCCACTGCACGTTTTGATAAATCTCCCCAAGTATTCAAAACAAAGCCCTAAAGTGTTACTGTCATTAAAAACAACTTCTGACATATCCATCCGAGAGGTCAATCCATTCCTCTGCATAGAAATTGTATTTTAGGCCTACTGTGTTGGTAGTAGTTGTAGAGAATTCAGGACGATTACAGAGGATTCAAGGTGTCAAAGTATTATAAATCCCATACAAGTAACCCCCATTTAAGAAAACTACATCCCTTATGGAATTAATATAGGGGTATAGTGAGAATTATTTGTTGGTGAAATGCTGCTAACCTACCCAACCATCTATAATGTAAAATGCAACTAAAAAAAATTATGTTATTTAAACCTCAGAAGGAAGGTAACACATTTATTCTGCATTTTATCCTCTCACCCAGCATTGCAACTGGGGGGGGGGGGGGGGGGGGGTCTACTATTATTGACATTTAAATGTGTAAAGGGGCTTGTCAGTAAAAAAAATTTAATGTTATGGACAATATACAAGGCAGGAGAGAAATGTAGAGCAGTGTGGTAAATTTCAAAGCACTGAAGACCCAAAGCAGGCAGTGTGGTACACATTTCACACACATATCCTGTGTCTTTTCTTTTTTTGCTCAACTGTTTTTTTATTAAGGACATTTTTCTTTAAAACAGATATTTTCCTGTGTCTTTTCTGATGCTTTATTTTGAGCGCATGCAGATTCTTCTATTGGGCTTCTGTTTTTTTTTAAGTGGGGGGACTTCTGTGGTGAAATGTTTTCCAGGAACAATCCTGCTCATGTTGCTGCTATATGTTCTGTCCTCTCCTTCCTGGATAGCAAATAACAGGGATTTGATCACCTTTTCCTAAAATTGCAGCAATGTATTCCTACTGCCATTAAAAAATTTTACAAAACAAAATAACTGTATAAAGCTATAAGGGTCAGGTGACCGGGCATCTTCCTATACCATACCCTTGTTTTGTGTATGGTGTTCCATGGCTTTATGGCCTGATACGAAAGATCAATGCCACCCATACTCCTGTAGGCTCAGGGGTACTGCAGACATCATGAATACTGGTTAGGATTGGGATGTCTCTTTTGTCTGCTGCAGAGCAGCACCCACCCTATTGACTGTCCCAGAAATGTTTGGCGGAGGCCTTTCTGGTTTTTAAAAATAATGCCACAGGCCAATGGGGATTTAGAGGCAAGGACTTTGAGGTAAAAAAAAAGTGCATACACTCTAAATGGTTATAACTGGTGTAATACTGCACAGAACACTTTTATTTTGAAGGCACCATATAAACTTCAGATTCATCCACTGCAATTTTATGTCCAGGGGTCAATATTTGAAAAATGCGGGCTGCTGTCACTGTTCTTTTGCAGGGGGGTTTGTGGGCTGCTGTGACTGTTCTTCTGCCGGGGAGTGGGTTGAGCGGCGCGACGGGGCAGGGGGGGGGGGGGCTTGTACGGGGGTTGCGGGCTGCTGTCACTGTTCTTTTGCCGGGGGGGGGGGGGGGGGGGGTTGTGGGCTGCTGTGACTGTTCTTCTGCCGGGGAGTGGGTTGAGCGGCGCGACGGGGCCGGGGGGGGGGGGGGGTTGCGGGCTGCGCGGCGGGGAGCGGAATGTGCGGCCATCACAGATCCGGTGTTCACCTATACAGGGTGCCTCCAGTTGTTTCCCCACTACAACTCCTAGCATGCCCTGACAGCCAATAGATGTCAGGGCAAGCTGGGAGTTGCAGTGGGGAAACAGCTGGAGGCACCCTGTATAGGTGAACTAAGGGCAGAAGTGTCGGCCCCAGCAGGCATCAGTGACGTGGTGCCTGCTGGGGAAGTCTGCCTGGTAGTGAGCACACTGCCAGGCAGACAAAAGGCACTTTTAATATGTAAAAAAAAAAAAAAATTAAAGGCAGGGAGGTGGTTAGGGATAGATGGGTTATAGGCAGGGACAGAAAAAAGAAAAAAAAGTGATGGTGGGAGCTACCCTTTAAATTTGTGGTGTCTGGGCATGGGCTGCAATTGTTATTCACCCCTTCAGAACCATGCTAATTTTGGCCTCAAGGACCAAGGCCCATTTTTCTAATCCAACCTGTCCCACTTTATGTTCTAACTTTGGAATGCTTTAACTTATCCAAGTGATTAAGAGATTGCTTTTTCTTGAGTTATTGTACTTAATGTTAGTGGTAAATTTTGGTCGATACCTTCTGCATTTTTGTGTGCAAAATTCTATAAGAAGCGTTAACGATTTTTCTGAATTCCAGATTCCCAACTTGTAAGGAAGATAGTCATTCTGCAAAAATTAGCTATAAATTTACATTTACAATATGTCTACTTTATTTTAGCATAATTTGTTAAACATCCTTATACTTTTTTATGACGTTACGGGCCTAAGAAGTTTGATAAAAATTTTCAAAATGTTAGAGAAAACTTCTAAACCAGATATTCTTAGGGACCAGTTCAGTTCTGCAGTGGATTTTAGGGGTCTGTATGTTAGAAGCCCCTATAAATCACCTCATTATAAAAAAAGCAACCCCTTAACCCCTTAATGACAATGGACGTAAATGTGCGTCATGGTGCCGTGGTACTTAACGCACCATGTCGTACATTTACGCGCCGCCATGACCGCGAGCGCCGGACCGGTGCTCGCGTCATGCACGGCAGGTCCCGGCGTCTATCAGCAGCCAGGGACCTGCCAGTAATGGTGGACATCCGCGATTGCGCGGATGTCTGCCATTAACCCCTCAGATGCTGTGATCAATACAGATCAGGGCATCTTCGGCAGTGCGATACTTTGAATGCATGATCGGATCGCCCGCAGCGCTGTTGCGGGGATCTGATCATCCAGCATGGCAGCCGGACGGTCCCCTCAGCTGTCTCTGGCTGTCTCCTGGGGTCATCTGCTCTGGTCTGAGATCTAGCAGACCAGAGCAAAAGATTACCGATAATACTGATCAGTGCTATGTCCTATGCAGAGCACTGAACAGTATTAGCAATCAAATGATTGCTATAAATAGTCCCTTATGGGGACTATTATAGTGTAAACAAGTGTAAAATAAAAAAGTTAAAACATTAGAAAAATCCCCTCCCCCAATAAAAAAGTAAAACATCCGTTTTTCCTATTTTACCGCCCAAAAAAGCATAAAAAAATTATTAATACACATATTTGGTATCGCTGCGTGCGTAAAAGTCTGATCTATTAAAATATATTGTTAATCATCCCGTATGGTGAACAGCATAAACGTAAACATTTTTTAAAAAGTCCACATTTTATTCCCAAAAAATATATAATATATATAACTGTAAACTACAGTTCATGGCACAAAAAAATTTGCCCTCATACTGCCCCATATACGGAAAAATATTTGTTTGGTTGCGCCGTACATTTTATGATAAGTGATGTAATTGCAAAGTACAATTGGTGACGCAAAAGACAAGCCCTCTAATGGGTCTGGGATGGAAATATAAAAGAGTTACGATTTTTAGAAGGCGAGGAGGAAAAAACATAAATGCAAAAATAAAATTGGTCTGGTCCTTAAGGTCAAAATGGGCCTGGTCCTTAAGGGGTTAAACTATTTAAAGAAAGACAAATTGATGTTTTTATTGGTACTTGGGCATATCTTTATTCTGTGGTAGGATTATATAGGTTTATCACATCAGTGCAGAACAGTTGCTAGTGGCATGGGCCCCCCCAAAAAACTGAAAAAAAAAAACCCTACACCTGGAAAAAAAAAGCCTACAGTAGATGTAAAAAAACACTACTCTACACCTACACTACTGAAATAAATAAATTGAAAGCACTATACATTTACATGCACACGCCTACCCCTCCCCCCCCCCTTAAAATTTCATCCCCCCGAAGGCTCTTTAAGGTGGAGGAGGTATACGCCATGCGCTTGCCTACAACACTTAAGATTACCAAGGAGGGAGAGGAGAAATACCCCATATTTCTTCCTCCTCATCATCCAGTGATGATGAACCCACTAGAAGGCAGTGCCGCAAGGCAATGCCAGTAAAGGCCCCCCATACTGGGTACCCTGTACCTGGAAAATGTCTCCATTCCCCTTCATAGATGCTATGAGACAACTATGAGACACTGATTCCTGAGTCTGTTGAGTGCCCAGGAATCCAAATTGACCCCACAGTCCTCTGCAATGGAGTTTACAATAGATGGACCCCCATCAGAGCAGCCAAGATGAGGACATATCGGGGCCTCATCCTTTTAAGAAATCCAGCAGCTTCCATTACATCCCTTTAGTAAAACGAGGTGCAGAAATATTTATCACCTATAGAGGAGGTGTACATTTTTGAGATTTTAGGTGTCGAGAGTCAGCCTTAAAGTCACATGTGAGGGGGATGCGCCACCGACAAATGCCACCTCACAGTCTCTGCAACGATCAGCCATCCTGTGCAAATCCCTAATTTAAGCCTCAAATGCGCATGCGGTTCTCTTGTCATATTTCAAGGCAACCTTTTACGTCCACATATGGAATATTTCTGTAGTTGAGAGAAAATGTGTTACTTATTTTGTGATGGTTTCTCCTTTTACCTCTTGTGAAAATAAAACATTTGGGACTACATTGTACTATATTTTTTATTTACACATTTCCTTTAAATTCTTAAAGAGTACCTGTCTAAACTAACTCAGATTATATTCCCTAAGCCTGCAACAGCTGTACCTCGCCATGCCCCGCACGCATTTCCTGAGTTTGGTCTCCAGCCAGGCCAGGAGGAGACCAAACTAACTGATTGACTTGCGGCTGGGAACAGAACAGAGCCACCTGGTGGTAGTTTTTTTTCTTTTATCACATTAAAAACATATAAAGGTTGAGAATTTTAACAGCAAGAAAATAGCAAAGTGTCTTATAATTACATAAGGAACAATATATTAAAAGTTTAGTACTCTTTAAAGGGTTAAATGTGGTCCATTACGCATAAACTAGCAATTATTTACAAAATATGCAAATTATAAATTGATGACCACTGCAAAAAAACTTCTACGGTACACACAAATGCATTGGTGTGTTAAAATTGCTCTATGTGAAAAGTCACAAAAAAATTACAATTCAGCTTGCTGCGTCTTTTATCAGGGACAATTTACACAAAAAAAAAAAAAAAACACAATGATAAATTTCACCAGTCTAGATACAGACTCTGCACAATCTCTGCTTCATCTTCACTTGCTGTGTCCATATCTGAAGATAAAATGTCATATACCTTCTCAGTGCTGTAATGCCTTTTGTACCCTGATGTGATCTGTTCCCTCCGGGTCTCGCCATGAGGCTGGGAGGGTGTACTTTAGTGCCTCGGGGAGTGGTAACCCCCGAGGTGCCGAAACTCACTGGGTGTACTGGCTCACTGAGTTCAAGAACTGGCACCATAAACTCTTCGCCTTGTGGCACTCACCTCTTGATTCCCGGCCTTCTGGCTAGGATCAGAGAAATTTTTATAGATCCGGACGGATGTCTGGGCAGTATATTTACGCACATTCACATATCTATTTATTTTTGTCACCTTGTCACTTTTTGTGGGTTGTGTGTCCACAGGATTGTAAGGATGCTGTAGCCCTTCTTGGTGTCCCTCCTAGCAGTCTAGGGTAGGTTTGTGTGGCCATTTGGTTCTGCACCTCCCTGCAAAAACCCCGGGTACTCCTGCATGGGCAGGGTACCGACTGGTAACGGCACTGTGGGCAGATACCTTGGCTAACGCCAAGGGGGATGCTGGGAGCATTTGTGGTCCCTTAGTAGCTTCTGCGAAAAGGGTCATCGAACATGGAACCTCACAGGTACCTTTTGGTCCGGAGGCGAAGGCAAGGTTTGTTGGGGGGTGTTTTTCTGTCAGAGAAGGGCTTGCGATAGACTGCATCCTTTGTGCACGTTTTTTTAGTGTAACATGTTTTGCACTTTTTCTTGCACTTTGGGTGATTCAAGAGCATGTTCCTTGGCTCTTAGATAAAAAAAAAAAAGCCTTTTGTAGTAGTGAGTACAAGAGCAAACTGGCGACTAAACACTGCTCCTAAATTTATTTAACAGACCAACTGGTGACTAAAATGTATTACTAAATTATTTATTACTTATTAAAATGTACTTATCCAAAATGTATTTGGACCAAGCAACCAGACACTAAAATGTTCTAAATTTAATAAAATATATTATGCAAAGGAGCTCATCACACCACCTTCTCAGGTAGCATGCACTAAGATCAGCACTGGCCTTTTTACCCAGAAAGCCCGCAGAGTACCAATGAGCTTTTTGAATCTCCGTTCTACACCGGAAGCGGTGCTCCTCCCTAAGGAGAATACTTGCCCCTTTTTAAAAATATATTAAAAGTTTAAAAGCCTTGGATGGAGTACTTAAGTAATAAGTAATTTCCCTTGATTTAAAATTTTTTTATTTTTTTTTAGGACAGAGGCATGAATGGTATCGTAACCCCCAGTGGGAAACCGGCTGCTAGTTACGAGCGAGTTCTGAACGTACCCTGAAGGAGAACTTCAATTAAAAAAATGTATAAATGTATCCACTATGTCCAGGTTGCCGGAATAAAAATAATAAACTTTAACTAACTTTTCACCGCTCCCCTGGTGCTGCCAATATCGCAGTCCTGTCCTCCTGCCCTGGTCTTCTTCTGGCTTTTGGTGCACGATTAAAATAATATATAATGTTAATGAGCCCGTACAGTGAACAGCGTATACGTAAAGAAACAAACAACCTCAAATTGCTGCTTTTTGGCCACATCATTTATTTCAGAAAATGAAATAAAAAGTGATCAAAAAGTCACATGTACGCAAAAGTGAAACCAATAAAAACTACAGATAACAGTTAAAAAAAAAAAAAAACAACCCTCATACATCTCCGTATATGGAAAAATTATAAAGTTATAGGGGCAAAATTGGGCAATTTTGGGCAGTTTTTTTTTTTTAAAAACCAGTACAATAATAGTAAAGCATGTACCCATGGGTATCATTTTAATCATATTGACTAGAGATGAGAAAACTTTCAAAAATTTGATTCGGCCAATACGCCAATTTTTTCGAAAAAATGTCTTTTGATCCGAAGTTATTCGCAGTGAATCTATATTAAAAACGGCTATTACTGGCCTACAGAGAGCCTCAATACGCATTGAGGATACACGCATATGGATATGGAGTGTGCTGGGGTAGTGAAATAATACTGTCATTCAGAATGACATGCAGATTACCAGCATCGCTTTTAGAATCGCTACCGCAGAACGGCACAATGACAGAGCCTGGAGGTGGCATCAGTATGAGGAGACCATATAGTGGCTGAATGACACAGTGTGGAGGTGTTGGCTGCAGGAGGAGACCATATAGTGGTTGAATGACACAGCGTGGAGGTGTTTGCAGCAGTAGGAGACCATATAGTGGCTGAATGACACAGCGTAAAGGTGTTGGCAGCATGAGGAGACCATATAGTGGCTGAATGACAGCGTGGAGGTGTTGGCAGCATGAGGAGACCATATAGTGGCTGAATGACACAGCCTGGAGGTGGCTGAAGCATAAGGAGACCATATAGTGTCTGAATGGCATAGCCCAGAGTTGGCAAAAGCATGAGGATACCATTGAAATTTAAGAATTTTAAATAGAAATTGAAGATTTTGAAATTGAACTTTTAACTCCCAAGTTTTAGTGTCCCTGGCGTTTGGGTACAAAGGACCAAATCTAACAAGGAGTCACATGTCACATGACAGCACAATGACAGAGCCTGGAGGTGGCATCAGTATGAGGAGACCATATAGTGTCTGAATGGCACAGCCTGGAGGTGGCTGAAGCATGAGGATACCATATTGTGTCTGAATGGCACAGCCTGAAGGTGGCATCAGGAGTCCTGAAAGTGACCCTAATGCAAGGAATTTCTGAAACTGGGCACCAGCACCTTAATTATGTTTTGCAGTATCCATGGCAGCACAGTGAGAGAGCCTGGAGGTGGTAGCATCAGCATGAGGAGACCATAGAGCAGCATAATTAGAGAGCCTGGAGGTGGAAGCATCAGCATGAGGAGACCATATGGTGGTACAATAACAGTGCCTGGAGGTGGTAGCATCAGCATGAGGAGACCATATGGTGACACAATGACAGTGTGAAGGCGGTAGCATCAGCATGAGGAGACCATGGAGCAGCGCAATGAGAGAGCATGGAGGTGGCAGCATCAGCATGAGGAGACCATATGACTGCACAATGACAGAGCATGGAGGTGGCAGCAGCAGTATGAGGGCCATGCCAACTGAGGGTTGAGTGTGAGGAACCCACCGACTGTTGACTGGGGGGTGTTGGATGTCACTTGGGATGAAGTGGATGACTGCGCGAACCGATCAATCATGGTTGCTGGTTTAGACACGACTGCTAGCTGACACAGGGAGCTCAGACCTCTCGCTGCGACTCCGTCTGCCACACACCCCCTACTCTGCTGCGACCTCTGCCTGCGCCTGATGAATTTAGGCTTCTGCCACTCATCTGTGCACATCCTGGCACTACTCTGCCTGACATACTTATTGCGTATATCAGGGGAGTACAATACACTTCACTACGCTTAAAACAGTATTTGTCTAGAACAGCAGCAGGTGTGTACTATTGGCTGTCCTTTCACAGTATCTATGCCCTTAACAGATAAACAAGTACAAAATTGTACACTACTTAGATGTATGTGTGTGGTATGCACTTATGAGGGCAGAAAAATGCACTACAATACGCCTAAAAACTCTGCATTTTTGTAAAACACCAGCCGGTAATGACTTTTGTCTGTCCTTTCACAGCATGTAGGCCCTTGACAGATTAACAGGTACAAAATAGTACACTACTTAGATGTATGCATGCGGCATGCACTGATGAGGGCAGAAAAATGCCCTACATTACGCCTAAAAACTCTGTATTTTTGTCACCAACAGAAGATTACTTTTGTCTGTCCTTTCACAGTATAGGCTCTTGACAGATTAACAAGTAGAAAATAGTACAGTACTTAGATGTACGTATGCGGTAGTGTTGCTCGCGAATATTCGCAATGCGAATTTTATTCGCGAATATCGCATATTCGCGAATTCACGAATATTCGCGAATATAGCGCCATATATTCGTAATTACGAATATTGTTTTATTTTTATTTTTTTCACAGTACACATCACAGTGATCATCCCTCTCTGCTTTCAGCTTGTGTGGTGTAAAGGAGTCTCTAATACTACAGTGTGAGACTGGTGTGCGAATTTTCGCATATGCGAATTTTTGCATATGCGAAAATATTCGTCCATATATTCGCAAATTCGAATATGGCCTATGCTGCTCAACACTAGTATGCGGTATGCACTTATGAGGGCAGAAAAATGCGCTACAGTACCCTTAAAAAATATATATTTTTGTAAAACACCAGCAGTACACAACAGTGCTGCAGCCTAAAAAAGCTGTGTACTAAACACAAAATTGCTCTCTGTCAAAGACTATTAGGAATAGACCGCTGGTTATTATACCATGTACAGACTAGTATAACCAGTAGATGATTTTTTTGTGGAACAAAGGCATTGAATAGCGCTGAAATTCCTGCCTCCTCTGCTAAGGTTTATGAAGTTGATGCAGCTTGTTGAAATGTATGAGGCAACACACAGCTATGTGCCCCTTTCTGTAATACTATGCTGAAGAAAGTGACTGGGAGTTTAATGCCTGCAGGTGCATTAAAAATCCTCTTCAGTGAAAAAACAATGCTCTCCATCCACGAGAACGCTGATGTGACTAGTAGGATGTTAAACGCTGCTGGAATGCGCTTTTCTCTGCTGTAACACACACACAGGCTATCCGTCCTATCTCTCTGCAGTGTAATGAATGAAGTAGCTGGCCGCAATATGGCTGCCGATTTATATAGGGCTGTGACATCATAGGGGTGACTGGCTGCTGACTGGCTGCTGATAGGCTGCAAACTGCATGTGATTCAGGGTCATACCGCCTACTTCCCTTCCCGCCTTGCCTTCCCAGCATCCCTTGCCCCATGTACTGACATGAGGATCCGCCATTTTAGATGCCCTGGAGCCAGGAATGCTGTAAAATGGAGTTTAATGAAGCTATTCGCGTTATAGAATCACGGCGATATTCGCATTCGTTGCAAATCAAATATTTCCTGAAATTCGTATCAATTTCGGTTTTGTCAGCTTCGATTCGTTCATCTCTAATATTGACCTACGGAATAAAGAAAATATGGTATTTTTAACATAAAAGGTACTGCCAAAAGCTGCAAAATTGTGGTATTCTTTTTAATTTCCCAACAAAATAATATTTTTTGGGGTTCACTGTACATTTTATGGTAAAATGAGCAATGTCATTACAAATATAATTGGTCACGCAAAAAAACAATCCTCATATGGGTCTGATACAAAAAGAAAACTTGGCTGTGTCCTGAGGGGTTAAAATATTAAATCACACCCCCACTCCCACACAAAGTCTGGTAATGGTTCTACACTAGTTAGGCAGCAATATATGAGCTGTAATTGAATATTTCTATTGACCTGTAATAAATAAATATATAATATACACACATACAGTCATGGCCGTAAATGTTGGCACCCTTGAAATTTTTCAAGAAAATTAAGTATTTCTCACGGAAAAGGATTGCAGTAACACATGTTTTGCTATACACATGTTTATTCACTTTGTGTGTATTGTAACTAAACCAAAAAAGGGAGGAAAAAAAGCAAATTGGACATAATGTCACACCAAACTCCAAAAATCGGCTGGACAAAATTATTGGCACCCTTAACTTAATATTTGGTTGCACACCCTTTGGAAACAATAACTGAAATCAGTTGCTTCCTATAACCATCAATAAGCTTCTTACACCTCTCAGATGGAATGTTGGACCACTCTTTCTTTGCAAACTGCTCAAGGTCTCTCTTATTGGAAGGGTGCCTTTTCCCAACAGCAATTTTAAGATCTCTCCACAGGTCTTTAATGGGATTTAGATCGGGACTCATTGCTGGCCACTTCAGAACTCTCCAGCACTTTTTTTGCCATCCATTTCGGGGTGCTTTTTGATGTATGTTTGGGGTCATTGTCCTGCTGGAAGACCCAAGATCTTAGACGCAAACTCAGCTTTCTGACACTAGGCTGTACAGTGCGACACAAAATCCGTTAGTAATCCTCAGATTTCATGATGCCTTGCACACATTCAAAGCACCCAGTGCCAGAGGCAGCAAAACAACCCCAAAACATAATTGAACCTCCACCATATTTCACTGTAGGTGTTCTTTTCTTTGTAGGCCTCATTCCTTTTTCGGTAAACAGTAGGATGATGTGCTTTACCAAAATGCTCTATCTTGGTCTCATCTATCCACAAGACATTTTCCCAGAAAGATTTTGGTTTACTCAAGTTCATTTTGGTAAAATGTAGTCTTTCTTTTTTATGTCTCTGTGTCAGCAGTGGGGTCCTCCTGGGTCTCCTGCCAAAGTGTTTCATTTAATTTAAATGTTGACGGATAGTTTGCACTGACACTAATGCTCCCTGAGCCTGCAGGACAGCTTAAATATCTTTGGAACTTGTTTGGGGCTGCTTATCCACCATCCGGACACCTTTCATCGCTTTTGCACTTAATGGCCAGGCACTCTCTCTCCACTATATTATACCTGGTCTCGGCCAGGGTCAGTTTGCTGCTGAGAAATACAACGGATGCTCTTCCCTGTTGACCTCCTGGGAGAGTACGTGACCGAGACCTACCTCAGAGGCATCGGTCTGTACCACAATTTCCCTTTTGAAGTTGGGTGTCACCAACACCGGTGACTCACGTAGGGCCGACTTCAAAGTGGAAAACGCCAGCTCTGCCTGTTCGTTCCAACGCACCATTACAGACTTGCTTCCTTTCAGGAGGTCTGTTTAAGAGCGCTACCACCGTAGCAAAATGGGGGATAAACCTCATATAGTAACCAACCATTCCTAGGAATTACTTCACCTGTCGGATAGTGACAGGTCAGGGCCAGTTCCGGATAGCCTCTATTTTGTTTACCTGAGGTTTGACAACTCCATGCCTTAGGGAGTCTACCACAGCCTGCACTTTTGGAAGGTGACTTTCCCAGTCTGTACTGTGAATGATGATGTCGTCCAGAAAAGCTGAGGCATATCGACGATGTGGCCGAAGTACAATATCCATTAGCCTTTGAAACGTAGCGGGAGTGCCATGTAAACCAAAGGGTAATAACTTGTACTCTAATAAACCTTCTGGTGTGACAAAGGCTGTTTTCTCTTTGGCAGCCTCTGTCAAGGGTACCTGCCAGTACTCTTTTGTGAGGTCCAAAACAGAAAAATACCGAGCCTGTCCTAGCCTTTCAATAAGCTTATCAACTCAGGGCATGGGATATGCATCAAACTTGGAAACCTCATTAAGTTTGCGGAAATCATTACAGAACCGCAATGTACCGTCTGGCTTCGGTATTAAGACTATCGGACTGGCCCACTCACTCTTTGACTCTTCGATGACATCTAATTTTAACATCTGCTGTACTTCTTCCGAGATGGCTTGTCGCCGCAACTCAGGTACTGATATGGTTTCGACCATATTTTTACCTGGGGTTCAGTGACAATGTAATGGCGGATGACAGAAGTATGTCCAGGAAGATCTGAGAACACATCGGTGTTCCTACTGACGAACTCCCTGGCCTCCTGTGCCGAAGAAACTGCTTCCCTTGCACCAGACTGAGGGACGGGAAACGCCACCCCTTGCATGGTACACTTGCTATGGCTTCCTTCGCCCGGGCTGGTGTACCCTGTACGTCACCTCCGCTACCTTTTCGACCACTTCGTAGGGACCCTACCACCTAACCAGAAATTTACTGTTGACCGTTGGTACCAGAGCCAGAACTTGACTGCCTGGCGATTACAAACTCTACCCTGGGCTCGCAGAGCTGCCTCCATATGTTCCCTAACCAAGGGCAACACTGCTTCCATCTGTTCCTGCAACTGAGTGACATACTCAACTACACTTTTGTGCGGCGTGGGCTGTTGTTCCCATGCCTCTTTAGCTATGTTTAACAGAACACGTGTATGTCTACCCTATAGCAGTTCAAAGGGCGAGAACCCAGTAGAAGCTTAGGGCACTTCTAGCACTGCCAACATGAGATAGGGTAGCAAAAGATGCCAATTTTTTTCCACCCGCTTTAACATATTTTTTAACGTTTGGTTAAAGGTGCCCCCCTAGAACATGCTGATGGGCTAACTCTAACACCAGCCTCCGATATGCTTTAGGCACCACCAATTGTTCCATATTGTCACCCCGAATTCGGTTTACTCTGTACAGCATCCCTTGGTGGAACACAAAACGGGGGTATACAGTCTCGGCTCCCTGTTGTTATGGTGCACCTTCTGCAATTAATACATTTTCCCAGGCAAGAGAGAGTTGGGTTGTGGTGCTGTGCTGTACCAAAATTTTCCCTTGTAGCATTGAGGTCCGCCAACTCTGGCCCTGTCGGCAGATCCTCCACATCTCCTACCATTACCCTCAGTGGAGACGACACCTCCTCTTCCCCCGAAGTGGTGGATACCCCAACTGCCGTTGCTTCTGACTCGGGTTCCCAGGGTTCCGAGGTCACCTCTGAGTAGGGCCAGTCTTTTGGGGACACCCCTGCCTCGCAGGTCTGGGGAACTCTTGTCTGGGGCCACAGAGACACTAACCCTGGAAAGTCTCTCCCAATTATTAACTCATACGGCAACTTCATGGCAACGCCCACCTCATGAGTCCAGCAGCCAGTTGCTGTTGACAAAGTCACCAGGCCGGTCGTATAGTCTTTTAAGTCACCCTATATACACAACACTCCAGCCTGTCGTCCCGTGTACTCCGTGGGCGGCAACAGGTTGGACCTCACTAAAGTTACCATACTACCCTAGTATATTAACCTCCCTAAGGACGCAGGGTGTACCTGTACGCCCTGCGCCTAGTCCCGGTGTTTAAAACACCGGGTCGGTCCCGGCTGCTATTGATAGCTGGGACCCTTGGCTAATAGCGCTCGGCACAGATCGTTGTGCCGCACGCTATTAACCCTTCAGACGCGGCGATCAAAGCTATGGCTTTGCAGGGATCAGGGTAAAAGATCAGTGTGTGCAGTGTTATAGCCCCCTATGTGAGCTATAACACTGCGAAAAAAAAGTTAATAAAAGTCATTTAACCCCTTCCCTAATAAAAGTTTGAATCACCCCCCTTTTCCCATAAAAAAAACTGTAAATAAAAATGAACATGTGGTATCGCTGCATGCGTAAATGTCCGAACTATAAAAATATATAGTTAATTAAACCGCACTGTCAATGGCGTACGCACAAAAAAATTCCAAAGTCCAATATAGCGTATTTTTGGTCACTTTTTATATAATAAAAAAAGGAATAAAAAGCGATCAATGTCCGATCAATGCAAGAATGGTACCGATAAAAACTTCAGAACACAGCGCAAAAAATTAGCCCTCATACCGGCCCGTACACGGAAAAATAATAAAAAAGTTTAAGGGGTCAGAAGATGACAATTCTAAACGTATAAATTTTCCTGCATGTAGCTATGATTTTTTTCCGAAGTACGACAAAATCAAACCTATATAAATATGGTATCATTTTAACCGTATGGACCTACAGACTAAAGATAAGGTGTCATTTTTACTGAAAAATGCACTGCGTAGAAACGGAAGCCCCCAAAATTTACAAAATGAAATTTTTTCTTCATTTTTGTCGCACAATTATTTTTTTTTCCATTTCGCCGTGAATTTTTGGGTAAAATGACTGTCACTGCAAAGTAAAATTGGTGGTACAAAAAATAAGCCATCATATGGAATTTTATGTGCAAAATTGAAAGCGTTATGATTTTTAGAAGGTGATGAGGAAAAAATGAAAATGCAAAAACGGAAAAACGCTGAGTCCTTAAGGGGTTAATGCCTCCACGACACTACCTCCCACCTTCACGTGGCAGAGGTAACCCGAGTCCCCTTCCCTGGGGACACTGGTGGCACAGAGTCTCTGAGCATACATGGACGGGCGGAGTGCATAATTAGTGTCCATCTGTTCTTCCCTTTGGGGACAATTAGCCCTCACATGTCCCGGCTCCTGACACCCCCAAAATAGCAATGAGACAGGGCTTTTAGGGCTTTCCAGCCGCCTGGACAAGGGTGGGGACCTCCTGGGTTTAACCGCCCCCTCCCGCAGTTTTACGGTGGTCTCAAATCTTTCTACCGGGTCAACCATCCCCAGTGCGTTGCTAGGGGATGCCAGGCCAATCCAGTTCTGTAGGGAGTAAGGCAGAGCCCTCCAGAACATATCGGCTAGGAGACAGTCCAGCATGGCAGTGGGAGTCAACATCTTCAGCTGTAGCCATTTTTGCAGGCGTTGCAATAGGTCATAATATTGCTGCCTGGCTGGCTTATATTCCCACTGTTGTACCCGCTAAGCCCGAACTGACCCTTTTCCCCTCAGTCTTGCCAGGATCTCACCCTTAACAATGTCATAGTCAGCATCCTGGTCATCGGCCAGGTCAAAGTACGCCTGCTGGGACCCTGATGTCAGGAATGGAGCAATGACCTCAGCCCACTGGTCTCAGGGTAACCTCTCCCTTGTGGCCACCTTCTCGAAGACCACCAGGTAGGTCTCGACATCATCCGAGGGGGTCATCTTGGGGATCGCCATCCTAACAGCCTTCCGGGTTTCCGTGCTTTTCGCAGCTTGTAGCGCCATTATGTGCTGTAACAGCAGTTGGTTGGTCTCCTGTTGATGCATGTTGGACTCCTGCTGTTGCTTGTTGGCCTCCATGAGTGCTTTTATAACAGCCTTCAATTTGGCAACACTACGGTCAATGGAACACTGCTTTGCCTTGACTCTTTGGAAAAAACACTCCCACTGTACTGTCAGTCACTTGTTGACAGGATCGTTGCCGCTAGCAACAACTCCAACGGGTTATCCCAGGCTCGCTTCTAACCAACAGCGTGCTGCAACACAAATGCAGACCTCACTGCCTTGCCCGCATCCTCCACCAATTGTGATGACTCTCTCTTTCAGACAGGTGCCGTTGTGGTATAGAGGCACTGAAACAGGACTTTTCAAATCAAATTTCAGTGTTTTATTCACACTTGGCAAACAGGCTTTAAATGCAGAACAAAAGAAAAATAGCAAAAGTCCACCTGTGTTCCTTAGGTGTTTGTTCACACCTGAGTCCATGCCATGCGGCATCAAGCAAGCCTTTTCCAAGTCCCCAAGCATTCTGCTCACCAGCTTCCACACTCTCAAGGAAGGTCTTTACACACCTCTCTATCTGGCAGTGTAAGCTGCAACATGCAAAACTCCCCTCAGCTAGTGAGGCAGCCTAGCTTTAAGGCCAACAAAAGACGTCCTGGATTGTGGGGAATGGCCCCCACTCTACACTTGACCATTCCCAGTAAGAGCCGTCCCGGATTGGCCTTCCAGCCATATTACGGCCACAGTGTCAGTCTGAATCGCAGCACAGACACTGAATAAATACCGGCTCTTACTTCACCAAGGCCAGGAGCCTTGGTGACACATATCGCCCATCAACCACCAAGCCCTTCACCTTCTCACTATATATATATATATATATATATATATATATATATATATATATATATATATATATATGGTGAAAATGTACACTGCTCCCTATGGCACCCTCCCCCATCCTTTTCCTTGTTACCTTCTACTCTCCTCTCTTATGTTTGTTGAGCCTATAGACAGCACACACAGACTTTGTGTGTATCTTCCAAGACCTGGGATGAATCCTATTGGCTTGGAGTCCTGATGATGTCACCAAAGGTCCTAGAAAATCCAAGGTGTGTGTGATGTCTATGGGCTCTGTGCAGCCCAGACAGCTTTTGGGCTACAGTAGCGTTGCTGGGGGCGGTGCCTGGGGCGGTAGAAAATTGTGTCATCCCTCCTTCCTCCACAAACTGTGAGCACAATTTCAACCTAAAAGTAAAAAAAAGAAGTGATATCTCTCTTGATCCCCCACAGATGCTGTGCTGACCCTGTTGGTCCCTGCTCATTACTTCTAAGGAAAGTTTACTCATGTATTTTGTTTTACGTGTGGATTTTTGTCCATAATGTGCAAAAAATCAGGCGCAAAAAAAAAAAAAAGAAAAATTTAGTGTTTTTTTTGCAAATTATAGCCAATAATCCGCACATAAAATATGATGGCAAATTATTCTACGTGTGAATCCAGCCAGTGTATAATAAGAAATGTATTTTGTGGGTTTGGGTATTTTTTTTATTATTTTTATTATTACTTTTTTAAATATTTATTTTAGCAGAACACAAGGTACCCTGACACACATGGCAGTCCTGAGGGCTGCCATAGACACCCATAAGCACTGGTGATTGTGTTGCCAGGAAACTGATGAATGGTCCACATAAATTCCCTTTATGTAAGGGGTTAATCTACCCGGAGCTGAAGACTGATTTCTTGGCTTCTGGTAGTGACTGTGCTGCCCTATTCTAGCCCTGCCATAAACACATGGCAGGCTAGAATTTTCACCCTTTATCACCTCCTTAAAAAGGTGTATTGGTGGTTATTAAAAGGGTTGTTCAGCAAAAACATATTTGCTGTGTGATAACAAAAAAGCCTGTACTTACCTCTCTTTCTGGTCTGTGTCCAGTCTCCACTGATCTTAGCTTCCTGATGCTGCAGATGGCACGACACATTGCTGCTCAGCCAATCACTGGCCACAGCATTGTGCCACCTCAGCCAGTTATTGGCGAGCGACAATGTGACATACTGTCGGCAGCACGCAGCCTTGACGCATTCATTGAAAATTTTTTTTTTTGCTGGAAAACTCCTTTTAGGAGGCTAACCCATTTTCAGTTGCATTTTATGTACATAGACAAAAACTGAGGCATACACATGCTAGCATTGACATATACCACTTACACACACATTTATACACAAGTACACCACACTTATGCACTTACATAAAATCATACAATACACCAGTAGTCTCCAAACTACATCCATCTGTTGCACGACTCCCAGCATGACCAGAGAGCCAATAGCTGTCTGGACATGCTGGGAGTTGTAGTTTTACAACAGCTGGATGAACTCAATTTAGAGACCACTGTAATACTCTGAGGCTGGGAGAAGAGCAGCTGAAGTGTTGAGGAGGTAGACAGGATGAACGGCTTCCTAGTTTTGATAGCCTTTGACCTCTGCAGGCTACCGTGCTGATCTGCCTCTCCCCCTCCTATATATCTAGACATGAAGCTCGTACAGGACAGAAGAAGACTGAAGGTACACAGCTGGAGTATGTGTAGCTAACGCTGTGCGCCTCCAGTCTGTTCACTACACCGGGCCCCTGACTTCAGCTGCACAGTGAGTGACAGGGATGGACCCCGCTGACAACACCACTGATTCTCACTACTGTATTTTGCCACGATTTGCTCAAAATACAGTATTGTGAGTATGGACGTAAATATGTTCAGGGATCTGAATATCTTTCGGATGCCCAGGTAGCCACCGCACCCCCCCCCCCCCTAACGCCGGCCCTGAGTACGTGCTGTAAGTAAAAATGCTGGAAATTTTCAGTTCTCAGGTTTGCCAATAGTAGAACGCGGGCTCCAGTTCAGGTTTTCTGCATGAGTTTTACAGACTAACTCCTCATGGGTAATAAATTATTTGATAAAACCTAATTATTTTGTATAAATGGTGGCAGTGAGCATCTAGTATAAATACAGTTTGTGATCTAAAATGCAAATTGGTGGTTGGTTTAGTGTTATACATAATTCTACAGATCATGGTTTTGTCTATGACATTTTACAAGCTTGGTTGTCAGGAAAGCTTGCCTGTGAGGGTATATTCACTGTGATGATTTTTTGTGAATTGTCCATCCAGAAAATTTCAAACAGACAGTGGGCACTGGCAGAACATGCTGGTTCTGGGACCGCTTGTAAATGCACAGTCTCCATAAATGGCAAAGCATTTCTGATTCTTCAGAGGCCAAAATCAGAATCTCTGCGGCAGATATTTCTGACGTGTGCTGCAGGATCCAATTGAGAACTATTTTCCAGTGGAAATTCCACTGTGTGAATGAGGCATGATTGTTAGTCATAAAATAATAAAGTAACAAACAAAATAGTTTTTTTTTAGACAGTTTGGATTATCTCCCTCACTATTCTGTTATTGACTGTGTGCTATACATTGTAATCACTAGCAGACTACACTTGTCTGAGGCTAGGTTTCCACTTTTTTTTTTACCTGAAAAAAAAACACCACAAAAAACTGCCCTGTCATTTTGCGCTCCTGAGATGCAGTTTTTTTCAAAAATAGCGTGTTTTAGTCTTTGCGTCCTTTTCTTTGGCATTTTTTTCCCTGCATTTTTTTTTTATCATAGGTCATATTATTCTTTCATCATGTGGGATAAAGCACAAGTGTCATGAGTTTTGATCCCCTGCCTGCAGCCTAAGCCTAATATGAGGAAAATGGTGAGAAGCTTAAATGGGCACTGTCAAATACAAAAACTTTTGATATGTTTTGCAATTGCTTTCATTAGAAAATGTTCAGTATTTCATACTGAAAAAGCCAGTCATACAACTGCCCCCCTGCCTGCTTGGACACATACTAGTCCTGCTGTGTCCATGTGTCATCACCTATGTCATGGACACACTTCCTTGATTGACAGCTGTGAGCGCAGTGCTCACAGCTGGAGGAAAAATCCTCCCACTGTCATCTTGTGTCCCACTACTGTCAGTGAGGGCAAGCTGGGAGTTGTAGTTTTGCTAATGCTAGGGGAGATGTGAGCAGACAGCATACTGAGGGAGGGGGGGTGACCTGCACAGTCAGGCCATGTCCCATCCCTTTGAGAGGAATTCAGACTAGTGAGCTGAATTAAAAGTGTAATAAAAAAATCAATAAAGGTGCTAGACACATAAAAATTATGTACATGGTCAGGATTAGGTACTGAGTGATATGTAAAAAAAAATTTTTGTTGGATCTGATGGGTATGCTTTATTGCAACCATAACTTTGGCTGCTTTTTAGTAGTCTTGTTTGTCCTAAAAACTACTTTCTTGGCGTCACCTACAGGTGGGTAGGCATGGCCAGGCACTGGCTCAGAGAACTTGCTGTTTACACATAGAATAAATACTTGGCGCATGCACTGAGGACCTGTGTGTCAATTATACAGTAGTCCCAGCTCTGATGTACAGGAATTGAGCTTGGCCACGCAGGGGCATTGCGAACCCCTGGCCATGCCTATCTGACTGTTGGTGGCTCCAAGAAAAAGCATGTTTTAAAACAATCAAGACTACTAAACAGCAGCCAAAAAGAGGGCTGCATTAAAGGGGTACTCCGCCCCTAGACATCTTATCCCCTATCCAAAGGATAGGGGATAAGATGTCTGATCACGGGAATCCTGCCGCTCGGAACCCCCTGCGATCTCTCCTGCAGCACCCCGTCATCTGCCGTCATGGACTTGCATTGGGGGGGCTGGCTATGACATCACAAGGTAGCGGGGCCATGATGTCACGATACTCAGGCACCTGTATCGCCCATCATCGGGCATGGAACGAAGTTTGCTCCGTGCAGCAGATGACAGGAGGTGCTGCAGGAGAGGTCGCAGGGGTTCCCAGTGGAGGGACTGCCGCGATCAGACATATTATCCCCTATCCTTTGGATAGGGGATAAGATGTCTAGGGGCGGAGTACCCCTTTAACCTTCTCACTATTTTTCACATACAAGGCTAAGATGGGGGCGAGGCAAGACTCATGGCAGTTGCGCTTTAAAGGAAATCTGTCATTGGTGTCATCATAGTAACCTGTCGGTACAGACAAGTAGTGCGGGTGACACTATAAATTATAGCCATCAATGTAATGTAGTCATAAATGTAATGCTCATAATTCACTTAATTTTCAGGCTCCAGACCGGTTGGTCAGTACACACCTTTCAAACGGACAAGCAGAGAAAGAGTCAGTCACTTGACCAAAATGAGATAGAGTCAATTCTCCAAGTCATTAGAAGGGCCGAGAAAGTAGATACCCTGGAACAACAGAGAATTGGGTAAGCCTGGGCTTTTAAGGACATATCTTAAGTTTATATGAAAACATTGTCTGTTATGGTAGTAGCAGTTGAGGAGCCACTGTTACTCATTATTTAAAGTTTTTGGCCCTAATTTGTAAATCTTTTGGAGACAAATATGGTCTGGTGCTGCCTATAAAAACCAATCACAGCTCAGCTTTTATTTAGCAAAGCTCATTAAGATATAAAAACTGAGTTCTGATTTATTTTTTGTATTTTACTGTGTCACTGTCATTATGTCACACAGTAAGTATTTTAAAATAAATATAAGGAATTTTTAACAAGATCTTCAGTTATTTTAGCAGTCTAATATTTTCCCTTCTGTAAGAGAATGCTTCTTAAACCAGTGCCCCCATTCCTAAAGTAATGTTGCTACCTGCACTGTGCCCTCTCTAAATAGGTAATTCTAAAACCAATGCTAAAGACAGAAAGTATTGGGAACAGCCAAGCACACATATAAGACGCACCTATGTCATCACCTGTGACTGCCCATACTCTGCTGTGTACGGGCAGTAGCAGGCTGTACCCAGTGCTCTCTATTTCTAAGCGAGAGAGAGAGAGAGAGAGAGAGAGCTAGCTCATAGGGAGCAGCAACATAGCAGAATTCCTTTAGGATGGGGTTGGGGGGGGGGGGGGGGGGAGAGAGATATATGCATTTTATAAAAAAAATAAATAAAAAGGAACAGATTAGACTAATAAAATACTTTGAAGATTGTCTTAAATTCGCTTATATTTTTAAATAAAAAAAATGATTATAGGTTATGGTGTGCTCACAAATTCAGGTTTTGAATTGTATTTGTAGAATCCAAAGTTGGGAATTATTTTAAATGCAAATGTTTAGTCTTTCCTTTATGAATACTCCTTTTATGGTCTGTCCCTGACTTTTCAATAATTGCAATTAAAACCTGAACATGTGAACACGCCCTCAATGCGTATGTCATAGCATTTGAGTGCACTTGGGACTGTTTGATTGAAGTGTTGACTTTTTATATACTGTATGCCAATTTTATGACCGAATAGCCATCAGCCTACTGGGACATTCCAGTCTATAGTATATTTGCATGCTTCTTTGCAGGTTTTATCTGTTTTCATCTGTTCTGTTCCTTTACAGAGTTAACCAAGGTAAAATGAAGCAGAGAAAAAGCACATAGTAACATGAACATAAAGATTTTACTTTTTCAGCAATGCTTCTATTCTGCCATCTTCTGGTGGAAAAATGTATTTCATCTGAACGTACATTTTGATGTTTCCTCAATGACAATGTAACGTTTGAAATATAAGGTGACAATGGTCCCCTACATCTACAGGGCTCCCTTTTCACATATTGTTTGTCCGCCCCTTGTCAACGTATAATGTGAGGGCCCTACAATTCTCTCTTTCCCTCTGGTTGGATCAGTATATCAAGAATTATAATCTTGTTTATATTAAAATGAGTGGTATACTGTTAAAATGTATCTGAGTACATCGGCGATCAGATTCTATTTAAAATATACTTGCGGATGGAGTAAGTAAAAAACAAAAACAAAAAAAAAAACCTCACTCTAGCACCACTAAAAAAAAACCTCACTCTAGCACCACTGGATGAACTCCAGTTGCCAGTGTCTGGCACTGCCAAGCTAGAAATCTCTAGGAGAGAGTACCCATCTGCAGACAGCGTTATTTCAGGCTGTTGCCCTTAATCATAGAGTTAAAATCTAAATTCTTTTCTTCAGAATGTTATAACAATGTTGCATATATGTTTGTTTATAAACTATTACACCTTTTACTTGTAGACGTCTGGTGGAAAGACTAGAAAATATACGGAAGAATGTGATGGGAAATGGGATTTCCCAATGCCTGCTGTGTGGGGAGCACCTCGGAATACTAGGCACCACTTCTGTCTTTTGCCAAGACTGTAAAAAGGTAAAGGTAATTTAGAATACCTTTCTTTTTAGATGAGAACTTCCATACTTTGTATTAATTTGGTTGACCCTCTTTAAAGAGTACCTATCATCAAACTATATTTTCTAAACTAACTCAGATTATATTCCTATATATACTACTCCTAACACCCCTCCTGCACTTACTTTTTTTTTTTTAGAGCTTTATTAAGCTCTGAATCATACCTTTCCCCCTTTGCTCACATTGTGTGAGCTCCAGGCAGGAGAAAGTGGGCATTCCCCAGCAGATGCGACATCACTGAAGCCTGCGAGAGCTGTGTCTCACCATGCCCTGCACTACTTCCTGAGTTTGGTCTCCTGCCAGACTGGGAGGAGACCAAACTAACCATTTGATTTGCGGCAGGGAACAGAACAGAGCCAGCTAGTGGCCGTTTTTTTAAACACATTAAAAACATATAAATGTTGAGAATTTTATTTTATTTTTTCCAATAAACTGTTTATTAATTTTCAATCGCTTGCAAACAGAGAAGTTCAACATTACGAGCAGGGTATGACATGTCATAATACAGACAAATAGGCACTTCAGGAGGTGTTGTAAAGAAAAAAGTCCAAATGAGTGAAAACTAGTGAAGAAGATAGAAGAAAGGAAAAGAGAAAGTAGGGGGAAATAAGAAAAGGGTGGGATGGGGGTGGGGTGGGGTGGGTGAGGGGTTGGAGGGGTAGGAGGGGGCGACACTAGTGGCTGACTTGGTTTAACCACCACGGAGACCAGATCTGAAGAAACTTTTCATGTGTTCTACTCACTCTGTGGGACATCTCTTCAAATTGACAGATCTGATGGACCTTCGCCCTCCACTCGTCCAAGGAGGGTGGGGTGGGACTTAGCTCCTTCAAAGGTATCAAGGATTTAGCAGCCGCTAGCAGGTGAGTTAACAAGAGGTCTCTGTGTGGTCGGTAGGAATCGGATGGTTTGCCATCTCTGGTTGCAGTTTAAGCGAGGTGCGCAAAATAGCATTGACCTCTCGCTCAATCTTCTGCCAAAACCTAGTTATGGTTGCGCATGTCCACCATATGTGAGTGTGGGTGCCCGTGTGCGTCCCACATCTCCAGCAGAGACTGGAGGAGGAGAGTCCATGAAGGTGTAAGAATTCAGGGGTCCTATGCCAACAAGACAACAACTGTAATGCATCTCTCTCAGCCTGATACATCTGGAGAAGCCTTGTGAGTGAGTGAGAATGTATTCGGTCTCCTCGGTAGAGAGAGAAATGTTCAATTCTCTCTCCCACGAGATCAAGTAAGTTGGTTTAGTGGCTGCCGACACATTAGCTAGTAGTTTCTTAATATGAGACAATTTGGATAGTTGCGGTGAGTGGGCGGTGAGAGAGCACTCAAATTCAGTGGGTTCCCTGAGCTTCCCCACTTTTTGCAAAAATTGTAAGCAGCATTGTTTCAAGTGTTCTAAATGGAGGAAGGATAGACGAAAAGAAGGTAGAAGTGATCTAAACTCATCTACTGTCGGAACCCTCCCGTCCACAAAGAGTTGCCTGACTGTGTAAGAATTTAATCTCTCCCACAGTGAGGTGTATGTCGAGTACTCACAACCTCCAATCAACGGTATGAAACCAGCTGGGAGAATAGGAGAGACAGATGGAGAGCGAACAGGGGCTAGAGAGTGCCAAACAGAGAAAATACTGAGGAAGAGGTGAGAGCAAGTTGTCTGAGAAAATCGTCTGCGTTTGGTGACCCATAATGACTTGATGAAGTCGCCTCCGCACACCCAGCGGGCCCACTCCCACTCAGAAGTAAGGTGTGAGTCGGAGGAAGCGCGAAGATGTGGTTGAGAGTGTATCCATCTTCTAAGCTGTATAGTTCTATAAATGGCCGAAATGTCAGGGATCCCTATTCCACCCCTAACTGACGGTTTTGACAAAAGAGAGTGTGCTAGTCTTGGTGTTTTGTGTTTCCACAAGTATGAGGAGAGCAACTTCCTGACTGCAGAGAAGAACGTTGGGGGAAGGGCAATTGGAAGCATTTGGAGTTTATATGCTATTTTAGGAGCTACATATGTCTGGAGGACATTCCTCCTTCCTATCCAGGATATCAGGGGGAAGTCGTACTCTTTCAATAGGATTTGTATATCCGCCAATAACTGTTTAAAGTTCGCAATGTACAATTTAGCTAGCGTTGGAGTTATATGAACGCCCAAATACTTCAGGGAGGAAGGCGCCCATGGGAACGGGGAAAGCAATTTAAGACTGTTGACTCTTGAGTTTGAGAGGGTAATATTTAAGAGTTCCGATTTAGTTATATTGATTTTGTAGTTAGATAGGCGTCCAAATTCCGTGAATAACGAGACCAGGCAAGGGAGGCCCTCCTTGGGATTAGATAAGCGAAAGAGCAAATCGTCTGCGAATGCTAGGTTTTTAAGTTCACCATCAGGTGTGAGTACTCCCTTCACTGTCTCATGTTGTCATATTTTTTGAAGAAGGGATTCCATGACTAAAATAAATAAGGTGGGGGACAGGGGGCATCCCTGCCTGGTGCCGTTAGTGATGTGAAAGGGTGGGGATAACGTGTCATTGATTAGTAGGGAGGCATAGGGGCTAGAGTACAAGGAGAAGATAGCTTCAATAAAGGGTGGTGGAAAGCCAAACTTCTGAAGAACACCTCTCATGAACGACCAGCTAACTCAGAGGTAGTCGTTTGTTGTGAGCTTGTTGTATGGAGGCTAAAAGCTTGAAAGTGTTTGACCTGCCCTCGCGTCCTGGGACAAAGCCGGACTGGTCCGGTGCGATCAAGTGTGGGAGAAGCTTTTTAATGCGCATGGAAAGAAGTTTTGCCCATATCTTCAAGTCTATGTTGAGGAGCGATATGAGCCTGTAGCTGCCACAGTCGCTTGGGTCCTTGCCTTCTTTGGCAATAAGTGTTATATGGGCTTCTTGCCATTGTTGGGATAGGAAAATACATCAGGTAAGCAGTCGGGTGTCTAGGGGTAATGAGAAATAGAGGACTAAGGGGTTGGGGTCCATGGGGGAAAACACAGAGGCCGCATATTAGGGAGAGAAGAAATTGGGACTGGGGTGGGAGAGGGGGAGGAAGGAAGTTAAGGTCGGAGGGGATAGAGAAGAGAAGGGAGAGGGGGGGGGGAGTAGGGGAAAGGGGAGGTACAGAGATATAAAGCATTGAGAAGCATCCTAAACCTAATGCAGTATGTGGAATAAGCAATAGTGGTCTAATCATCTCTAAGCATCTCCATAAAGCGCAAGGATAACCTGTGAATCGGGCATCTTCAACAAAGCAATCAAGCTATAAAATGAGAAGGGAGGAGGGGAGGGGGGGGAAGACATGGGGAAAGGAAAGGGGATGGTGGAAACTAGTAGGGGGGGGGGGAGGGGGAGGTACATATTAAGGTTCATAACAATATGATAACAATATGATAGCAATCAACATGAGCATCAGGTAGTATTGCGTGCGGATCAGTGTGAATAGCAGATCTGTAAGAACAGTAAATAAATCTGTGGCAGCAAGGAAAGAAGACAATCCCCATAAAAGCATTAGACTGAGTGGGTGGCAAGGGGGGGGGGGGTACAGTGGTGGGGAGCACAGGTACGTAAAACACAGAATATATACATAGGGACACGTCCCTGATGGAAGTAGGCACCGCATCCAGGATGAGGGAGGGAGGATTGGTAGCTAAGGGGGGGATGCATCAGGATAAAGTCTTTGAAGGAGAGGTAAACAGGTAACTGAAGTGGTGGTCGATTAGCAATGTCACAGTCCATCTGCTGGATGTCCATCAGGCAATGACAGAACGAGGAAGGGAGAGGGCCAGCATCACACCTTCTTCTAAGGTGCGTGGGGGGGGGGGGGGGGAAGGAGATCCAGGTGGCTGAGTGAAGGAGATATCTGTGTGGGACTGATAGGGGAGGAGGGGGGGGGGGGTTGTTAAGGCAACCAGAAAGGTGCTGTTATAATCGTAGGGCCAGCTCCGGTGGGTAGAAGGGTAGAACCAGTTCAATAAACAGGCAAACAGCAAACAGTTTTTCCCCAGGTGGAGGGGCAAGGTGGGCAAACCTGAGCGGCACCTGCCGCACGATTCACGTCCAACGGAGAATCATGAGGTTCGCTTCGGCATGTGGGGAAGGTGGAAACCAAGGTCTGCATACAGGATTCAACGCGGTGGAGGAGTCTCTTTCTGCAGAGTCTTCTTCAGTTTCCCAGCTTTAGTGCGGGAGACCATCTTCCATTCTTTGGACCGCGGCAGGCTCGGGAGAGGGCGCAGATCCGAAATCGGAAGCCAGGATGGAACATTGACAGGTGGAAGGTCTAGGACAGTCCATATCTCTGGTAGGTCCGCCGGGGTTCACACCATGAGCCTGTGGCCATTATGATTAATAGATAGACCAAACAGGAAGAGGCACGCATATTGGAGGCCGCGTTCTCTTAATTTCTCCAGGAGCGGTTTCAGCAATCTCCGCTTTGCGAGGGTTGAGGGAGCGATATCTTGGTACAGGGCAATCTCCTCACCTTCATATTTCACTGGGTGTTGTTCCCGGGCAGCACGGAGGATCGCTGCAGTGTCCACGTAGGACAGGAGGCCGCATATCGCGTCCCTCGGCGGGTCCGCAGGTTTTGGTTTCAGTCGCAGGGCTCTGTGGATCCTCTCTATTACAATGCGTTCTGCCCGCTCCGTTCCTAGGAGAGTCGCAAAGATTTCATGCGCGACTTTATGGAGCGCCTCATTAGCCCAGGTCTCGGGTATACCTTTAAATCTTATATTCTTCCTGCGACTCCGATTCTCCTGATCTTCAGTAAGGGTGTAGACGGAGTTGATGTGTGTCTCTAGCTGCTCCGTGCGGTCTGCGAGGGCTGTAGAGTGCGAGGTGAGTGAGGAGCAAGCCGACGCGTTTCGGACCATATAGTCCTTAATCATGGCATGATTAAGGACTATATGGTCCGAAACGCGTCGGCGTTTCTGCTATGATTTTATTTCCCTCCTCTATTTTTGTTCACTCAATTTTAATGGCTTGAATTAAAATTTTGCATTTTATCCGTTTTTCCTGGGAGCTGGACCTTGCTCTCTTTCTTCATCCCTACATAATTCAGACCCCAGTTACATCACACAGTAATATACATACAGTTAAATTAGGCGACAATTGATGTGTTTTTTGATCGGCGTCGCCCTGTTTATTTTTCTTCTCCATCAAGCTTAGACCGTCATGTCGACTTCATCCAGCCAAAACTCATATCTGCAGGACAAACATGTTGAGCTCCAAATTTTCCCAGTGCCCTCCCCTTCTCTACACAGTCTCCTCATTTTTAGGCCCCCAAACTGCCGACCCTTGATCTAGTAGATGTAGCATTATGTTAGAACATAGCAGTTAGGATGTAATGTTATGTCCTTTTGCGAGAAGGGATTAATTGTTACATGTATGAAAATAAGTAATTAAATAAACAAGCACCACCACCTACCTCAATTACCCTATCTTTCTTTTGGACTTTTGTTACAGCTATTTTGCTATAATATTAACCCCTTAATGACCAAGGACTTAAATGTACGTCCTGGTGCAGCGGTACTTCACGCACCAGGACGCACATCTACGTCCTGTACATGAACGCGAGCATCGGAGCGATGCTCGGGACATGTACGGCAGGTCCCGGCTGCTGATACCAGCCAGGGACCCGCCGGAATTGACAATTGCGGTTGTCCGCCATTAACCCCTCAGATGCTGTGATCAATACAGATCACGGCATCTGTGGCAGTGCGACTACATTTTAGGCTGATCTGCTAACATGGCGGCCTGAGGTCCCCTCAACTGCCTCCACCGCCTTCCCGGCATCTTCTGCTCTGATCTGCCTTCCAGCAGACCAGAGCAGAAGATCACCGATAATACTGATCAGTGCTATGCCTTATGCAAAGCACTGAACAGTATTAGCAATCAAGTGATTGCTATAAATAGTGCCCTATGGGACTTGTTGGCAAGGGAGGAAAGAAAGCAAATTGGACATAATTTCACATCAAACTCAGAAAATGGTCTGGACAACATTATTGGCACCCTTTCAAAATTGTGGAAAAATAAGACAGTTTCAAGCATATGATGGTCCTTTAAACTCAACTGGGGTAAGTAACAGGTGTGGGCAATATAAATCACACCTGAAAGCAGATAAAAAGGAGAGAAGTTCACTTAGTCTTTGCATTGTGTGTCTAGGTGTGCCACACTAAGCATGGACAACAGAAAGAGGAGAATAGAACTGTCTGAGGACTTGAGAAACGAAAATTGTGGAACAATATCAACAATCTCAAGGTTACAAGTCCATCTTTAGAGATCTAGATTTGCTTTTGTCCACAGTGCGCAACATTATCAAGAAGTTTGCAACCCATGGCACTGTTGGTAATCTCCCTGGGCGTGGATGGAAGAGAAAAATTGATGAAAGGTGTTAACGCAGGATAGTCCGGATAGTGGATAAGCAGCCCCAAACAAGTTCCAAATATATTCAAGCTGTCCTGCAGGCTCAGGGAGCATCAGTGTCAGCACAAACTATCCGTCGACATTTAAATGAAATGAAACGCTATGGCAGGAGACCCAGGAGGACCCCACTGTTGACAGAGACATAAAAAAGCAAGACTACATTTTACCAAAATAAACTTGAGTAAGCCAAAATCCTTCTGGGAAAATTGGCCTGGGAGACCAAGATAGAGCTTTTTAGTAAAGCATATCATTCTACAGTTGACCAAAAACGGAATGAGGCCTACAAAGAACAGAATACAGTACCTACAGTGAAATATGGTTTCGGTTAAATGATGTTTTGGGGTTGCTCTGCTGCCTCTGGCACTGGGTGCCTTGAATGTGTTCAAGGCATCATGAAATCTGAGGATTACCAGCTGATTTGGGGTCGCACTTTATAGCCCAGTGTCAGAAAGCTGGGCTTGTGTCCGAGATCTTGGGTCTTCCAGCAGGACAATGACCCCAAACATACATCAAAAGGCACCCAGAAATGGATAGCAACAAAGCACTGTAGAGTTCTGAAGTGGCCAACAAGGAGTCCAGATCTAAATCCCATTGAACACCTGTGGGGAGATCTTAAAATTGCTGTTGGAAAAAGGCGCCTTTCCAATAAGAGAGACCTGGAGCAGTTTGCAAAGGAAGAGTGGTCCAACATTCCGGCTGAGAGGTATAAGAAGCTTATTGATGGTTATAGGAAGCGAATGATTTTATCTATTTTTTCCAAAGGATGCTAATATTTTTTATCCAACCCATTTTTGGAGTTTGGTGTGACATTATGTAGAATTAGCTTTTTTCTCTCCCTTTTGTTTGGTTCAGTTCCAATACACACAAAGGGAATAAACGTGTGTAGAAAAACATGTGTTACTGCAATCCTTTTCTGTGAGAAATACTTAATTTTCTTGAAAAATTTGGGTGCCAACATTTACGGCCATGACTGACCTACCTTCCTCACTCCCTGAAAACTGCCATTCTCATGGAGCTGCTGTCCTGCTGCCCAGCATTTTCAGGTGTTGGTTGGCACGTGGAATTGCCTGCATAACCAATAAGTGGTCACAATGATTGGCTAAGTGGGTTAATTCCAAGTCCTGACCCAAGCCTGAAGGTGCTGGCAGTACAATTAGGACAAAGGATCTGTGAAAGAGAGGTGAATATGGTCGGCAAGTAGTACTCTTGTTTAGTTTTAAAATATACAAAGACAACTAACTGTTTGACTTGCACAGGGAACAGAAGAGACACCTAGTGGCCGTTTTTTCAATCACATCAAAAACATATAAAGATTCAGAATTTTAACAGAAAGTAAATAGCAAAGTGTCTTATAATTACATAAGGGACAATATATTAAAAGTTAAGTTTGGTGACAGGTACTCTTTAAAATGCAATACTATTATAGGAAACAATTAAGAAGCCACAAAGCTACTACAGTATAGTAATGGCAGTTTATTCAGTTGATAATGAAAATACTTGAGGAGCCTTCGTGCTGGTTCAACCACAAATATATTCTTAGCCTAAACAATTGTTTCTTTATCGAGCAGACCTGGGTGATGTTGCAGTAGGCATTTCTTACTCCACTAGGAAACCTTATTGTTTTGCCATATATTGGACAGAAAAAACCTCTCTTGCATTACTGACTGTGTATGCATGGGAAGCCAGAAGAGATGCTGTTTATAAAAGTCCGTGGGCAGTACTAATTTATTTGCTTTGCTGTATTATTTTTCACTTCCCATCTCTGCTGTTTACTTTGACTGTAACCTCAATTGTTAAGCTTTAAATAAAGCAAGAATGTAAAATATTATTCAGCTAGGATTCTTTTTTTTTTTACTTTGTTCTCAGGCAGGTAAAAACAAAACAAAAAGCAAAACAAAATTACATTCCTCTCTCCTCTTTTACGTCCTCTTTAAGGCTATGTTCACACAGCGTAAAATGTACAGAAGGTCTATCTGTAAAATACGGATGGATGTTTCGCACATTTGTATCCGCCTGCACTGCTTGCAAATGTGCTGTCTCAATAGACAACAATGCATTTCCAAGCAGAATCAGCAGAAACAATAAACATGTTCATTGTTTCTCCGGGCGCCGAAATCAGCATTTCCAAGCAGAAACATATGCCTTGTGCACAGTGCAGCAGAATCCCACTGAAATCAATGGGACTCTGGTGTAGCAGAATTTCTAGGCAGAAGTTCCGCTGTGTGAACATGGTCTAACAGAGCTCTGGGGGCATTGTGGTTGGTACGAAACATTGCTGCTCAGTCTGCTCAGTCTGCTCATTGAAATGAATTACATACGGGAGCACATAGAAAGGCATACGGGAGCGCAGGTTTTTAGCTCTTCCCTGCCGTATGCGCTCCCGTATGGGGGAAAATGTAATGGGAACCCAGCCTTAGTCTGGAACTGTGATGTGGTTGTTGTTAGATCAATTGTGGAAAATGGGAATATGTGTAAAAGAGCTCTTGATAATAGGGCAATAAGTAGTAAAGACACCAATTGTGTTAAAAGGGTTATGCAGAAACAGAAAACTTATTTATAAAAACAGCACCTCGGGTTGTGTGTGGTATTACAACTTAGCTCCATTATGTTCAATTTAACTGAGCTGCAATACTGCAAATAACCTTGAGAACAGTGCTGTTTTTGGAGGAAATCAGTTCTGTTTTTTTATCCTGGATAACTCTCTTTAAGTAACCGTATGTTGTGAAGTTAAGCTGTAAACGATTGACCAAGAACTACTAAGCTCTTGCAGCTACTTAAAGCTACAACAAGCCTACAGATCCTAAGGAGTCACAATGACTCGACAGAAGATTAACATTTTTGTTTTCACAGGACTGTTTAAGTTCTGCCACCAAAAATTAACAGGAATCATTAAACTTCCCTGCCTTTTATATAAGATTTATTGCCATCAAGTACTTTGTTACTGAAGGAAGAGAAAGCAAAGTCTCTTCTTGTTTAACCAATACAGTCTTCGACTGTATCTTTAAGGAGGAACCAATGACTGTCATTTCCACGCTACAGCTAAATAGAAAGCCTGAACTATGAAATATAAGACCTATAAATCTTAGTTATTCTCTTATGATGCTTTAAACCTGCCACGTAAGATTCAATTTTATGTGAAATACATCCAGTCATCTTCTAGAAATATTATAAATGTTTCATCTATTAATCTGTAATCTTGCTTTTTATGTTTTAGAAAGTCTGCACAAAATGTGGAATTGAAACAATCAGCAACCTGAAGAGGCCCACCTGGCTCTGTAAAATATGCAGTGAGCAAAGAGAGGTAAATTATTTTATTTATTTATTCATTTAAAAAAATTGTATATCTATTGAATGATTTGGTAGTTTTAAACTGCCAGAGTTGACAGCCCTATGGTATTCTGACTAGCTTCTTTATCTACATATTTACTTCTATTTCAGATTCCATTTTCTGCTCAAGTAACCATATTGTGGCAGTGAGACTGCTATATGTATGGTTAGCAAGGTCAAATGTCATTTGCAATTCTTGTTCAGAATGAGAGTAGAGGCCCTATGTTATGCAGAAATCGTGTCAGTTAACACACTTAAAGAGATACTCTGCCCCTAGACATCTTATCCCCTAGACATGGGCAGGACGTGTCGTCACGACCAGGGCTGCGAGGTACTGCATAGAGACCGTGGAGGGTCCCAGCCCAGGGACCTCAGCGATCAGACATCTTAACCCCTAACCTTTGGATAGGAGATAAGATGCCTACAGATGTAGTACCCCTTTAACCCCTTAATGACCACAGACATAAATGTACTTCCTGGTTTGGCGGACTTCCCGCACCAGGATGTACATTTACGTCCTGTGTATGACCACGAGCATCGGAAGGGTGCTCGCGTCATACACGGCAGGTTCCGGCTGCTAGCAGCAGCCGGGGACCCGCCCGTAATGGCCGACATCCGCGATCGCGTGGATGTCCGCCATTAACCCCTCCGATGCCGTGATCAATACAGATCACATTTTATTCAAAAAAAAATTAATAAAAAATGATCTAAAAGTTTTATATATATGCAAATATGGTATCTAAAAAAAAGTACAAAAATATAAAAGTATCTAGCCATGGGTATCATTTTAATCGTATTGACCCACAGAATAAAGAACACATGTAATTTTTACCATAAAGTGTACAGTGTGAAAACAAAACCCTCCAAAATGTGCAAAATTTTGGTTTTCATTTAAATTCCCACCCTAAAAAATTTTTTTGGGGGTTCGCCGTACATTTTTTTTTTTTAAAGTAAAATTTATTAAAGTTTCGTAATAACACAGATATACGTATATCATGTACAAGTAACATCGGGAACAGTAAAATACAATACAATACAATACAATACACCCCCAATGCATCATAATGGGAAGCTATGTAGGTAAAAGCAACTTTCTGGTGTTGGTGATATCAAGGTGGAGCGAGAACACTTTGAGCAGAATGTAGGGAGAGTTGAAGGGTATGGGGTTGGGACAGGGTCCACTTCACCGTACATCGTTATCAGTAGGGGGTTAATAAAAACAGTGGTCACATGTAGCATGAAGCAATGATGTGAAAGGGTAGTAAGAGTGTAACATCCATGTTTGGGGGGGGGGGGAAGACGAGAAGTAAGGGGCTATATGGTAAGGGAGATGGGTGGAGAAAGGAGGTCAGAGAGGGGGTGGAGAAACAGTAATGGGACGGGGGGGGGAGGTAGAGGGAAAGACAAAGACAAAAAGGAGGACAAAAGGGAGAGAAAAACAGGTAGGGCAGAAAACAGAATGATTGCGATAGTGTACATACCTCTCGAGCCTGGACATCCACCCCAGCCCCTGTGGCGAATCACTCTGGTATACCCCGAGTCTGAAACTCCGGGGAGGACAGGAATCGTAGCCATGGAGACCAGACCAATTGGAATTTAAGGAGCTGGCTCTGTGAGTCCGCTAGCAGTTCTTCCATGCGACACAACTGAGAAACTTCCTTGAGCCAGGCCGAATACGTCGGGGGAGTAGAGGATTTCCATAATCGTGGTATGACCGCCCTTGCGGACAACAGGAGGAAGTGGGTTAATTTCGCAGTTGGAGTGGGTATTGCAGAAGGAAGGATGGAAAGCAGTAATATAGATGTGCATTTCGGGAGTGAGAGGGAAGTGAGAGAATGTATTGTGTGGAGGATCGAGGCCCAGTAACCGTCAAGACCCGGGCATGTCAGCCAGATGTGTGTCATGGTTCCCCCTGTGTGTCCGCATCTCCAGCATGTATCTGGGACCGAAGGATACATGCGGGAAAGAAGAGCAGGTACTCTGTACCACCGAGATATGATTTTATAATTGGTTTCGTGTGTGCGAGAGGAAATCGAGGATTTGTGACAGAACCAAAAGGCTCGCGTCCACTCTCCATCCGATAGTGTACGGCCCAACTCCTTCTCCCAGGCAGAGCGGAAGGGGAGTGGGGTAGAGGAGTTCACGTCTAGTAGTAAGGAGTATAAGACCCTGACCGCGTGCGGGACCACCGCGTCTGTTACACACAAGGTCTCAAATCGAGTGAGTGGGCGGTGAAGGAGGATGGAGTCCTTGTTGGCGGCATAAAAGTGGCGTAGCTGGTTGTATTGGAACGAATGCATTATGGAGTGCGGGGAGTCTTCCAAAATGTCGGGGAGTGGTTTCAGGTTATCGGCTAGTAGCAGTGAGTGGAATGTGGGGTTATCTATCCGTTTCAGGGCAAGAAATGTCGGGGCAGTAAGTGCAGGGGGGAACGATTTATTGCCAAACAGGGGTACCAGAGGACCATCTGGAGAGAACAAAGGTAATCTTGTAAGGTATGTTGAGTACGTTTGGGCTATCAAGTCTATAACGGGGTAGGGTAGGGTAAGTACGTATGTCGGAGAGGGTATCCGGCAGCCATAGCAGGTTCCTGGGAGCCAAGCCACAGGACTGGCCTTCCAATGTCACCCACTGCTTTCCTTTTTGGATTCGAAAGCTATCTAAGACACGGACCAAGATTGTCGCTAGATAGTAAGAGAGGCAATCTGGCAGTGCCAACCCCCCCTCCGTCTTACGTCTATATAAAAATTTTCTAGCTATTCTCGGACGGCTGTTGGCCCAGACAAAGCCCGACTGGAGCGCAGCTACCTCTCGGAAGAAGGTGCGAGGCACACATGTGGGGACACAGGCAAAGAGATACAAAAGGCGTGGGAGCACGTTCATCTTGAAGACATTAATACGGCCCAGCCAGGAGAAGTCTCTGTGCTCCCATCTGGCCAGGTCCGAGCGCAATGTCTGTAACAGGGGAGGGAAGTTGACTCGGAACGTGGCTGTTAGATTGGCTGGGACGTGGACGCCTAGGTATTTAAGAGACACCGGTTGCCACCTAAAGGGATATAGAGACTTAAGTGATTGGACCAAACGAGGCTCAAGGGAGATGTTCAGGGCTTCACTCTTAGAGGGGTTCAACTTATAATTACTGTAGTTGGAGAATGTAGAGATAGTAGAGAGCAGGGACGGTAGAGAGGTGAGCGGGGAGGACAAGAATAATAGTACATCGTCTGCAAATGCCGAGCATTTACAATGGTCACGAGACATGGGCAATCCCTTGATATCCGGGTAATTACGGATGGCTACGAGCAGGTGCTCCATACATAGTACATAGAGGAGCGGGGAGAGAGGGCACCCCTGTCTCGTGCCATTACAAATCTCGAAGGGCTTGGACAGTTGGCCATTAATACGAATTTGAGCTAGGGGGGATCTATATAGGGCCATGATGCGTTGTGTCATTAAGGAACCCAAACCAATTTGAGACAGGGTGGCCACTAGGAATTCCCAATCCACCCGGTCGAAGGCCTTCTCCGCATCAAGTGAGAGCAGAAATAGAGGTATTTTGCTATGGCGGGCATGATGTATGGCAGCGAAGGCCCGTAGAGTGTTATCTCTCGCTTCTCTACTACGAATGAACCCGACCTGGTCCGGGTGGATCAGGAATTCCATATGGCAGGCCAGTCTAGTAGCTATTAGCTTTGCAAAGAGCTTGGCGTCTAAGTTCAGCAAAGAGATGGGCCTGTAACTGGGGCACAGGAGGGGGTCTTTCCCTTCCTTAGGGATTACCGTAATAAAGGCCCTGAGGAAGGATTGGGGGATGGGGGAGGCATCGGAGACCTCATTAAAGGCGAACAGTAGGGGAGTCGTCAGTTCCTCCCTGAGGACCTTGAAAAATTTAGCTGTGTAGCCATCTGGCCCGGGACTCTTGCCAGCGGGCATGTTAGAGATGGCAAGGTTCAGCTCCTCAGGGGTGAACGGAGCATCAAGTGTGGTAATGACCTCAGGGGAGAGGCGCGGGAGGGCAGTGGCAGCCATGTACTGGGCCAGGGAGGGAAGGGAGGAGAGTGAGGAATCGAGACCCGAAGGTTTAGGAAGGTTGTAGAGGGTCGAGTAATAAGAACAGAAGGACTCTAGAATCTCTGCAGTGAGATATGTGGTCTGTCCAGTTGTAGACCGGACAGCAGGGATGAACAGGGAGGATTTTCTATCTTTCAAGGCTCTCGCCAGGAGGCGGCCTGACTTATTACCCCAAGTGTACAACAATTTGCCTGTGAGTTGGCGATAGTACCTGTGTTTGGTGTTAAGTAGCACCAGAAGTTCTTGGCGTACTTTGAGGAGGTCGCGAAAGGTCGTTTCAAGCTGAGATCGTTTGTGTTGTGTCTCTAAATTATGAAGTTGCTGGAGTAGAGTGTAACTTGTCCGAAGCTGCCCTCTTGAGCCGTGCCCCATGCCTCATTAAAGTGCCACGTAGCACGCATTTGAGTGCTTCCCACTTAATTAAGGGAGAAGAGGTGTCGTGAGCATGATCTTGAGCAAAGTGAGAGATATCTGACCTGAGATCCCGAAGGCACAGTTCATCAAGCAGTAGAGATTCATTTAGCTTCCATGAGGCCTGGGGTTTGGCGAAAGAGGGCAGCGAGAAGGTGCAGGTCACTGGGGCATGATCAGATAGGGTCACCACTCCAATCTCAGCCGAAGAGAACCGAGGTAGGAGGGAGTGCGAACAAAACACAGTCAATCCTACTGTAAGTATGCCTAGGGTATGAGTAGAAAGTATAGTCGCGGTCTTGGGGTCTCAGGGCTCTCCAGACATCTACCAATTGGTGGAGGTGAAGCTTGCGTTTCAGAGCTCTTAGTTTGGTGTGGGACAGGTAAGTGTGGCCTGAGGAGGTGTCGTCTGCAGGACAGAGGGGCAGATTGAAGTCCCCGCACAAGATTATAGGGCCATCCGCAAATTGGGAGAGTGCGTCTAGAGTCTTTATGAGGAAGGAAACTTGGTCATGGTTTGGGGCGTAGATAGATGCTATAGTGAGGGGTTTGTCAGAGAGTGAGCAGTTAGCAAAGACATAGCGCGCGTTAAGGTCAGAGATAGAGGAGCGGATCTTAATCGGGAGGGATTTGTGGAAGGCTATAGAGGTTCCTTTTGTTCTGGTCTCAGGGTTAACACTATGTACCCAGGTCGTGTAGTATCTATTAGTGAGTGGGGGGAGATGGCCCACTTTAAAGTGCGTCTCTTGTATGGCAAGGATATGCACCCGTTGTTTATGTAGGGAGTATAATAATTGGGCCCGTTTCTCAGGTGTGTTAAAACCCTTAACATTAAGGGTAAAGACATGAATGTCAGCTGCCATGAGAGCAACCTAAAATAGCAGCAGACTCACCAGGAGGGAGAGAGGTTGGGGGGGAGTCCAGTCCGAGAGGCCAACACCGCACGAAATTCAGGTACCTGTGAAAAGATGGAACATAAGAGAAGACAGTAGGGTGAGAGGGGGTAAAAAAGAGGGAGAGCAGTAACTGCATAGGCACAGGTACAAAGGGTCTAGAGAGGGAGGCCATAGTCGGATCCAGTCCGACGTGTATACTAACGTGGGCAACGCAGAAGGCGCGCCAGAGCAAAAGGTGTATACAATCACAAAACAACATCTTACTCATAATCCAGTAAGTAGGAACTATGTGGGCCTTAAACAGGACCGATTAACAGCTAATGGGGCCCGACACTAATGCAGGAATGTAGGGCTCTAATGGATAACAGGCTATGGACAAGTAAAGAAAACTAATGGCTGGGAGGCAATATGGGCCAGTAAACATAACTAGGGTCAGGGCGTGGTGGACAAACACCAAAAAAAAAAAAAAAAGGGGGGGGGGGTACGCAGACCACCGGTAGGAGTCTAACGGACCGGGGACATCGGCCAGGTAGTCAGGGGCCACAACTCAGTACAGGAGAGTCCAATGAGCGCTTAAGAGTCAGCTGGGTATGGTTCCCAACCAGATCAGGTTTTGCGCTTCTGTCGTTGAGGCAGCTGGTCTGGGGTCCTCCCAGTTGGTCGGGGCGGGGAGGGTCGCATTAGTGTGGAAGCAGTCGGTGGACCCTTAGGCATTGGGGTGAACAGTAGATCCCATTCAGGCGAACAGTAGGCAACTTGAAAGTGGATAGGAAGCCAGGCAGATCCGCAGGACACCGGAGTGTAGCAGTTGTCGTCCCGTGTCGGGCTGACAGCGAAAAAGGGTATCCCCATCTGTACACAATCCGCGCCTTCTGGAGCATCTGGAGGAGTGGTTTCAGCGAGGCCCGTAGGCGAAGGGTGCGTAAGGACAGGTCCGGATACAGGTGGATCTGGGTCCCGTTGTAGGTGACGTTCTTGATGGTACGGACCTTACGCATTATGTCATCTTTTTGTAGGAAGTGGTGTACTCGACAGATCACGTCCCTCGGTTTTTTGGGGTCTGGGCTTTTAGCCTTAAGCGCCCTATGAGCGCGATCGAGTTCCAGTGGCGAATCTGCAGGTTTCTGTAGGATTTCGTTGAAAACCCTCTGCAGGGTGGTAGAGAGGTCCTGTGGGGGTACCGATTCCGGGAGACCTTTAACTCTGATGTTATTCCTGCGGTTTCTATTGTCCATATCGTCTATATGGTCCACCGTTAGGGCCTGTTGGAGAGTCGGTTTAGCCGTGGCTTCCTGTAATTGTTGCAGCTGGGAGGCAGTTTTAGAGTGTAGGTCTTCAAGTTGATGAACTCTATCCTGAAGACATGAGACGGCCGTCTTCACTGGCTTAAGATCCTGTTTCCAAGCGGACCTGAGTTCCGAGGCTAAGGTATGCATATCAGCTTTGGTCGGCAGCAATGTCAGAAGAGCTTGCAACTCCAGATGGTCCTTAAGGACATGAGCAGCTGCTTCAGGTGAGGGAAGCATGGGCAGAGGTAGAGTAGTGGGGTCAGCAGGGATGGCAGTTCTCAGAGGCGTAAGCCTGGGTACGGCAGGTTTGGGAGGGGAGCCCCCAGTCAGGGTGTGTGAGTCGTCAGAGGATGAGCAGTCTGATGTGCGTCGCCGAGATTGGCCGTGTTTCAGTGGAGTTTTAAATAGCTTCTTTTTAGCCGGCGGGCTCTTACCCCAGTATTCCGGAACATCACTTTCAGCAGAGGAGTCATGCGGGCTTTTATCAGAATGGGAGGCATCTGAGTCCATTTCACCTGTCCAGTCTGTAACATCTCTGGCTGGGGGTCCCTTGACAGGTGAGGGGTGATCCAGCAGAAGAGGGGAGGGTCCCCGGGGTAAGCCGGGGTCAGAGATCGTATGTTTCTGGGGTCTAGGCTTTCTGACAACCTTGTGCCCTCGATCAGGCAGGGCGACACTGGGGTCTCGGTCAGGTGTAGTGGCTGCCTGTGATAGAGGCTGTGGACGGAGGTCAGCGTCGGGCACAGCAGTGTCTCCAGACGGTCGAGGAGGGTGGTCTGGTATGACTGGTGCAGGGAGACCGTGCAGGGTCTTGGAGGAACGGTCGCTAGGGCGGTCATGTACAAGTACACAAACTTCAGCTGTCGCCGCAGCGTATGAGGCGGGGGCCGGCACCATGTCCGCCATGTTTAGAGAAGGGGAAGCTGTGGAGTGCACAGGCCCCCGGGTAAGGAGAGTGTCATTCCCCAGCGGGGGGGGGGGGGGGCGGGACGGGGGGGGTGAGCCCAGCGCCGGAAAGTTCTCAAGTGGGGGAGAGGGAAGAGACCTTACTTGAGCCACCTGTGGTGGCGATGATAGCGGTCCACTGTGTGGGAGCGACATGGCAGAGAGGCTGGCGTTGTCTTCTTTTCCCCCGGGAGCTGTGCGCCTAGGCCTTGTCAGCGCCGCGCTGCTATGCAGTGAGGAGGTCACGTGGGACGGAGCTGCCGGCGCTGAGGAAGACGGCCGGGGACGGCCGGGCAGACTCTCCTGGCTGTTGCAGTGCCGGAGCGGGAGCAAAGAAGCGTGTGATGGGGTTCGGTGGATGCCCGGAGCTTTGAGGTACCTTTGGCTTCTTTTTGTTCCGTGATCTGCCTCCCATATCCCGGTCAAATGCCTGTTATAAGACCGGTCAGGCAGGAGCCCACACTATGTGCGTCTTTGCTCCAGCGTGTCAAGCCACGCCCCTCGCCGTACATTTTATGGTAAAATGAGAGGTTTCATTACAACGTACAATTGGTCACGCAAAAAACAAGCCCTTATATGGGTCTGTACATGGAAATATATAGGATTTATGGATTTTAGAAGGCGAGGAGGAAAAAACGAAAACGCAAAAATAAAATTGGCCTGGTCCTTGAGGTGAAAATGGGTTTGGTCATTAAAGGGGTATTCCAGGCAAAATCTTTTTTTTATATATCAACTGGCTCCGGAAAATTAAACAGATTTGTAAATTACTTCTATTAAAAAATCTTAATCCTTCCAATAGTTATTAGCTTCTGAAGTTTTCTGTCTGACTGCTCAATGATGATGTCACGTCATGGGAGCTATGCATGATGGGAGAATATCCCCATAGGAGCTGGACAGCTCCCGGGACATGAGTCATCAGAAAGCAGTTAGACAGAAAATAGCAACTCAACTTCAGAAGCTAATAACTATTGGAAGGATTAAGATTTTTTAATAGAAGTAATTTACAAATCTGTTTAACTTTCCGGAGCCAGTTGATATATAAAAAAAAGTTTTTGCCTGGAATACCCCTTTATGGGGTTAAAATAAAATTGTGTATATATACACTCACATGCATACCAATATAAATCGGTAGTACGACTAAGGCGGCTACATCCGCTGAAACGCGTTACTCCTTGGTCTGTGCTTTCTGTGTATGTTCCTGTTGATGATTCTACAATAAAGAGCTACGTTCTTATCCGATACTGTGGTGCTTGATATCCCTTGTCCTAATATAGACAGATTTATATATACAGTCATGGCCGTAGATGTTGACACCCCTGAAATTTTTCTAGAAAATTAAGTATAAACTTTAATGTTTAAACTCAACTGAGGCAAGAAACAGGTGTGGGCAATATAAAAATCACAGCTGAAAGCAGATAAGGAGAGAAGTTCACTTAGCCTTTGCATTGTGTGTCTGTGTGTGCCACACTAAGCATGGACAACAGAAAGAGGAGAAGAGAACTGTCTCAGGACTTGAGAACCAAAATTGTGGAAAAAATATCAAAACTCTGACGCAGAGACGTGCACATGATGACTAGAAAGGGGGCTCGAGCCCCTGCCCTTTCCATCTTCTTCCTATAAGAGCCCTGGGAAGTCTGGCATCATTATGTGGGCATTAATGTCAATAATTACAAAAAGTGCCCTTGTTTTTAGTTCATCCCCTGCCCCCTAAAATGTCTGTGCACGTCCGTGCTCTCACGGTTTCAAGTCCATCTCCAGAGATCTAGATTTGCCTTTGTCCACAGTGTGCAACATTATCAAGAAGTTTGCAAACCCATGGCACTGTAGCTAATCTCCCTGGATGTGGACGTAATAGAAAAATTGATGAAAGTGTCAACACAGGATAGTCCGGATGGTGGATAAGCAGTCCCAAACAAGTTCCAAAGCTATTCAAGCTGTCCTGCAGCCTCAGGGAGCATCAGTGTCAGTGCGAACTATACGTCGACATTTAAATTAAATGAAACGCTATAGCAGGAGACCCAGGAGGACCCCACTGCTGACACAGAGACATTAAAAAAGCAAGACTACATTTTGCCTAAATGAACTTGAATAAGCCAAAATCCTTCTGGGAAAATGTCTTGTGGACAGATGAGACCAAGATAGAGCTTTATGGTAAAGCACATCAATCTAATGTTTACCGAAAACAGAATGAGGCCTACAAAGAACAGAACACAGTGAAATATGGTGGAGGTTCAATGATGTTTTGGGGTTGTTTTGCTTCCTCTTGCACTGGGTGCCTTTAATGTGTGCAAGGCATTATGAAATCTGAGGATTACCAATGGATTTTGGGTCGCACTGTACATCCCAGTGTAAGAAAGCTGGGTTTTGCGTCCAAGATTTTGGGTCTTCCAGCAGGACAATGACCCCATACATATGTCAAAAAACACCCAGAAATGGATGGCAACAAAGCGCTGGAGAGTTCTGAAGTGGCCAGCAATGAGTCCAAATCTAAATCCCATTGAACACCTGTGGAGAGATCTTAAAATTGCTGTTGGGAAAAGGCACCCTTCCAATATGAGAGACCTGGAGAAGTTTGCAAAGGAAGAGTGGTCCAACATTTCGGCTGAGAGGTGTAAGAAGCTTATTGATGGTTATAGGAAGTGACTGATTTCAGTTATTTTTTCCAAAGGGTGTGCAACCAAATATTAAGTTAAGGGTGCCAATAATTTTGTCCAGCCGATTTTTAGAGTTTGGTGTGACATTATGTCCAATTTGCTTTTTTTCCTTCAAATACTTCAAATACTTCAAATTCTAGAAAAATTTCAGGGGTGCCAACATTCACATTCACGGCCATGACTATATATATATATATATATATATATATATATATATATATATATAAAAATTATAAAATGTTGCAGTATCTTGTAATACCATTTTTATTGGACTAACAGCATTTTGTAGAGACAAGCTTTCGGGATTCCTCCCTTTATCAAGGGAGGAATCCCGAAAGCTTGTCTCTACAAAATGCTGTTTGTCCAATAAAAAAGGTGTTACAAGATACTGCAACATTTTATGATTTGCATCTGCATCACTGGACTAATATGGCTACTCAAATTTACTATATATATATATATATATATATATATATATATATATATATATATATATAGATATATAGATATATATATATATATATATATAGATATATATATATATAGATATATATATATATATATATATATATATATATATATATATATTTATATATATCTCACAGAAGGAATATACCACTACTTTGCAAAATGTTTTAATAAAATGGTGCCAGCGTCAAAGTCCCGTTGAACGGCCCTTCTGTTCACTAGGATGGTCCCCCCATGTCTGCAATCTAGGAGAGTACCAAAACCCCTGGCCTTATCAAATTTCACCACGGTGGCGCGTCGGCGCTCTATAGGTGCTTCACCATCTCGTGGCTAGTCCAACATTCTTATGTACAGAGCCTCCAACCTCTTAGTATCACTTTGCTGCTTCACCCTGTCTTCATATAAGAGGCGTTTTGGCCATATCGCTCTCTGTGTTCAGCTTTCAGCTGCTCAATAATGCTGTTAATTTCAGCCTCCCTGCGGGCCCTTTCTATATGAGTTGTGGGGACCGGTGGATGGGACTTCCCTGGCAGCGGAAGAACATGGTCCCACATGTACTGAATCAACTCAGGCTCGTCGCCAAACACCCATTTCTGGAGAGGGGGTGAGCATGAACGTGCACTAGGCAAGTTGACTTGGTACAGGGGACCTCTCTCTGGGCTGGATGAGGAAGAGAAATTGGCTTCCGCTGGGGTACTCGCATCCGAGTCTTTCGATGGGATCTCGGCCCAGGACCCCCATGTCCGGTGGTGAGGGGACAGTCTCACTGGTGATGCCGTCTCCGATGTCCCGGGTGATGCCCCTTCCGGGGTAGCCGGCCACTCGGCGTTCTCTGATAGCGGGGGTAGTTAGTAGGCAACTTTTCTCTGAGTCAACGCCATCTTAGGGCTCTCTTCACGTGTAGCACTGGGCTCCGCCATGTCTGTACACCTCGCTGCCATCTCCAGAATGTAGAGGTCTGGCCGCGTGGCTTCTTTTATATGGGGTTCCCACAAGATGGCCGCAAGCCGGAAGGACAAAAGATTACAGTTCCACTTCGGCATTGCAACGCGTACTTGGTGTCCACACCCAGGGGCTGGCCACAGACCAGCGTGGGACATTTTCGTGCACTTCTCTGGTAAATCTTTAACCCTTTGAGGTACTTGTTGCAGTGGAGAGTGCAGCATGGCTTTGCTGCGAATTTTACACATGGCCACAGAAAGACACTCTTCACCTCCCCCCTTATTTTTCCTTTGCCCCAGTTAAGCACAATCTCAACAGCAAAGTCCTGTACACTTCTGGGCTTAATTTTAATCTCGACAATTTTGGACAGTTCATATAGCACATTTCTTATTAGGTGGAGGACTATGGCTTCTGTCAGGGTAGCAATGTTCTTTAAGGCACACACCCATATCCTGTTCGTAAGACCCCAAAAGAGTTGTGGTGCCGGGAGAGTGTAATGGTGTCTAGGGTGTTGCGGTAATAGTGTAGGGTCTGGTGGTATTAACCCTTGAATGTTGTGACGCCAGGGTGCGGTTTCCTCAATAGTAATGTTCCTACTGCCAACCATCCCACAAACGGCAAGGAGAAATAACGGAATGTCCACAGCAGATTTTATGAAGTAAACTGAAGAAATTTTACTTGCAGCTTTCATGCAACGGTATTGAACATAACAGTCTCTTAAGAGCGAACCGGGATACAGGTTCCTCACAGGTTTGCTGGGACTTGGAGCAATGAGCTTTTGATGCTAGCCACTGTGCTGCTATTTTAGAATATTTGAGTTGATAGAAGTCACACAGGATTCAGTAGTTTCAGCTTTGAGTAACGCACGTTTTATGGCTGCAGGTTCTTAGGCTTTGAGCCTAGCTTGAATTGAATTGATGCTGATGAGATGATGAGATGTGCTTTGCTTGATAATCCGGAACTAAGAGAGAGAATTGATTGACTACAGCCCTTTATATAATAAGGGGCTGGACTAAGCTCATTGGTCAGCAAACCTGTAAGTTATGAACCCAGTGAACTCTGGGTACATCACAAGACCTCCAAAGGTCCTTAAGCATATCATACATTGCAACTGTGTATCATTTGACCACTAAGGTCCTATACATATATTTCCTATACGTTAAATTAATAGGTACATTAAATAACACATTTATATGAGGTGACTAGGTGTAAGCATTACAGGAGAGCCCTATAGACATGGAGGGACTCTAGCTGCGGGGACCTTAGACAAGGGACAGGACCAGGTCCTGTACCGGGACACCACAGTTCCTTCAACTAAACAGTAAGGGTAAAGCATTAGGACAGTTATTGATTAAAGAGTTACTCCGGCGCTAAGACATCTTATCCCCTATCCATAAAAATGACAACCAGATAATAGCAGCAAATGTAAAGATAAGATCGATTACACAGAGGACTCCAAGGGCAAGCCAGCCTCAACCACCCGAGGACATTTCGCTCTCAAGCTTCTTCTGAGGCGTGAAGGGGCAATAACAGATCAGTCTAAGGTAGAACAGACGAAAACTGGTGGAACTAGGGATGATTATATGTTATAATATGATTTTATGTTAAGAGTAATGTATAATACCCTATGTTACCTGTACATAGGATATATAATATTGTGTTTGTGAGTATGGAGTGATCACAGTTTTTTTTATGTTATTCATATCTATTCATTCAGAATATACACTATAAACTCACTAAAAGTGGCAGGAAGGCAGCTCGGTGTTGCTTCCCTGCGGCAAAGTTATTAAAATTTTTGTCTGCTAACTGTAAATTGTGGTAGAAATCCACGCCAGCTTTGAGTTGTCATAGGTTACTGAAGCTGTTGTACTGGCATGCCTCAGATGCCCTAGATTTATTAACAGGCTGGAGTCTCTCTCAATAAACCCAATGGACGCGGGCAGGATTTTACATAAAAGAAGCATATATAAATCAAAGTCCTGACCATGTTATATTTATTTCTGTGATTTACTTTTTATTATAGCATGATACTTTTTTTGGGCTGTTATTATTTTGCATAACTGTTCATATCAAGAAATATACAACTGGAATTTGGATACATTTTTAGGTATGCAACTTTTCTTAAAGCGTACCTGTCATAGTGCAAAAAAAAGAAAAAAAAGTGATATGTTACTCAGGACCCAATCCTGATCATGTGCATATCATTTTTATGTGTCTCGGACCTATATATCCAGAGATATAAGCATTTATCTGCTGGTGAGTTACTTTTTCATTGTGCAGGCTGGAGGGGGCGTGTCAGTCTGTCTCCCTCACAGGAGCAAGCCTGGACAGTCAGCCAATCAGTACTATCTACTCTGTAACCCTTTCCTCTCTGGTTTTATACTGTGTCATGTTACACAGTGAAAGATACTTGGAGCTTGCCTGCAGTAATCAGAAGACATTATGGTGAATTCATCACAGGATAAAATGTATAAATATAAGAATAAATCTTTATAAAATTAGTGCAAGGATTTTTTTTTAGATAAAAGTACAGCATTTTTATGAATACATGTTCTATCTGTTTTATCTTCTCCTAGTAAAGCTGGATGCTATGTGTGTCATTCATCTTTCACAGACTCCTGAATGTCTGATCAACTTCTTTGTCATTCAGGAGTCCGAGAAAGCTTTGACTATTTCAGCATGCTGGGAGTTGTAGTTTAGTAATAACTGAAGCTGCAATGTTTTAAATAACTGTGTTAGAGCAGTGTTGCCTCCAGCTGTTGTAAAACTACAGCTCCCAGCATGTCCACACATCCTTTGTGTAGTTTTGCATACACTCAATAGAAATCTCCTATACTGGATTCCGGTATGCTTTACGGCCGGTATCCAGTATGCTGTAAAATCTAGACTAGTCTGTCTGGCTAAAAGACAGGCGACCCCTAGTGGCGGCTATTTTGAGCTTGAATTTCAGGTGAAAATTAAAAAAAAATTTAACAGGTGTATATTGTGAAATGTCATATTATAATGAGTCCTGCAATATATGAAAAGTTTTTAAAAATGATAGTGCCTCTTTAAAATTAAAAAGGGAAAACAAGGTGAATAAGAGAATCACAAGAAAAAAAACCTTAACAAATAAACAAATAAGCAGCATTAATTCAGGTCACATCCAAAACGACAGGTGTTTTTCAGTTACAGAAAACAAAGTTTTTTTCCTTCCATAATGGTCTCAACTGAATCCATCCTTAAAATGTATTTTACCATACTGACAATCAGGTGCAGTGATGGAACATCAGCCTGTGCTCATAAGTGTAGACTACTTTTAGAGCCAGCTGCCCAAATTAACAAAAAAAGCCTATGGTAAGCAAAATATCTGGTATATGCTTGATCATCTGGAATATTAACCCCTTAAGGACACAGCCCATTATGACCTTAAGGACCGGAGCATTTTTTGCACATCTGACCACTGTCACTTTAAGCATTAATAACTCTGAGATGCTTTCCTTAATCATTCTGTTTCTGAGAATATTTTTTCTTGACATGTTCTACTTTATGTTAGTGGTAAATTTTCGTTGATACTTGCATCATTTCTTGGTGAAAAATTCCCCAATTTCATGAAAAAATTGAAAATTTAGCATTTTCTAACTTTAAAGCTCTCTGCTTTAAGGAAAATAGACATTCCAAATACATTTTATATTGATTCACATATACAATATGTCTACTTTATGTTGGCTTCATAAAGTTGAATGATTTTACTTTTGGAAGACATCAGAGGGCTTCAAAGTTCAGCAGCAATTTTCCAATTATTCACGAAAATTTCAAAATCCGAATTTTTCAGGAACCAGTTCAGTTTTGAAGTGGATTTAAAGGGCTTTCATATTAGAAATACCCCATAATTGACCCCATTTTAGAAACTGCACCCCTCAAAGTATTCAAAATGACATTCAGCAAGTTTGTTAACCCTTTAGGTGTTTCACAGTAATAGCAGCACAGTGAAAGAGAAAATTCAAAATCTTCTTTTTTTACACTTGCATGTTTTTGTAGACCCAGTTTTTGAATTCTTACAAGGGGTAATAGGAGAAAAGCCCTAAAAAATGTGTAACCCAATTTCTCTCGAGTAAGGACATACCTCATATGTGAGTGTAAAGTGCTCTGTGGGTGCACTAGGGGGCTCAGAAGGAAAGGAGCAACAATGGGATTTTGGAGAGGGAATTTTGCTTAAATGGTTTTTGGGGGCATGTTGCATTTATAAAGCCCCTATGGTGCTATAACAGCAAAAATAAAAAAATAAAAAGCAGAAAAATGGCATACTATTTTGGAAACTACACCCCTCAAGGCACGTAACAAGGTGTCCAGTGAGCCTTATCACCCCACAGGTGTTTGATGGCTTTTCGTTATAGTTGTATGTGTAAATGAAAACATTTTTTTACTTTTTTTTTTAAGTGCAGGTTTTTTCCAAATTTACCATTTTTACAAACAGTAATGGGAGAATATGCCCCTCAAACTTTGTAACCCCATTTCTTCAGAGTATGGAAATACCCCATGTATGGACATAAAATGCTCTGCGGGCGAACTACAATGAAGAGAAGGAGCCACCTTTAGCTTTTGTAAAGCAAATTTTGCTGAAATGGTTTTTGGGGGGGCATGTTGCATTTAGGAAACTCCTATGGTTCCAGAGCAGAAAAAAAAACACATGGCATACTATTTTGGAAACTACACCCCTCAAGGAACGTAACAAGGGGTACAGTGAGCCTTAACACTCTACAGGTGTTTGACGACTTTTCGTTAAAGTCGGATGTGTAAATGAAAAAAAAATGTTTCACTAAAATGCTGATTTTTTCCCCTAATTTTACATTTTTACAAGGAGTAATAGGAGAAAATGCCCCCCAAAATTTGTAACTCCATCTCTTCTGATTATGGAAATACCCCATGTGTGGACGTCAAGTGCTCTGCTGGTGTACTACAATGCTCAGAAGAGAAGGAGCGCCATTGAGCTTTTGGAGAGATAATTTGTTTGGAATGGAAGTCGGGGGCCATGTGCATTTACAAAGCCCCCTTGGTGCCAGAACAGTTGACCCCCCCCCCAACATGTGTCCCCATTTTGGAAATTGCAATTTAATAAGGGGTGCAGTGAGCATTTACACCCCACTGGCGTTTGACAGATCTTTGGAACAGTGGGCTGTGCAAATGAAAATGAAAATGTTTCATTTTCATGGACCACTGTTCAAAAAATCTATCAGACACCTGTGGGGTGTAAATGCTCACTGCACCCCTTATTACAACACGTGAGGGGTGTAGTTTCCAAAATGGGGTCACACGTGGGTATTTATATTTTTGCGTTTATGTCAGAACCACTGTAAAAGCCTTGTTGTGCGTCCGCAGAGCATTTTATGTCCACATATGGTGTATTTCCGTACTCAGGAGAAATTGCGTTACAAATTTTGGGGATCTTTTTTTCCTTCTACCTCTTGTGAAAATGAAAAGTATGGGGCAATGCCAGCAATTTATTTTTTTTACACTAACAGGCTGGTGTAGACCCCAACTTTTCCTTTTCACAAGGGGTAAAAGTAGGGGAAAAAAACAAAATTTGTAACGCAATTGCTCCAGAGTATGGAAATGCCCTATATGTGGCCCTAAACTGTCTCCTTGAAATATGACAGGGCTCCGAAGTGAGAGAGCGCCATGCGCATTTGAGGACTAAATTAGGGATTTGCATACGGGTGGACTCGGATGCAATCGTTACAATTGCCTCCACTACCAAAAATATTCTACGCAAGTGATTCCCAAACAGGGTGCCTCCAGCTGTTGCTAAACTCCCAGCATCCCTGGACAGTCAGTGGCTGTCTGGAAATGTTGGGAGTTGTTGTTTTGCAACAGCTGGAGGTTCAGTTTTATTGGGGAGGAAGGGGGGACATTGTAAGGGTGTATATGTAGTGTTTTACCCTTTATTTAGTGTTAGTGTAGTGTTTTTAGGGTACATTCACACGGATGGTGGTTTACGGTGAGTTTCCTGCTAGGAGTTTCAGCTGCGGCGAAAAAATTGCCACAGCTCAAACATGAATCAGGAAACTCACTGTAAACCCCGCCTGTGTGACTGTACCCTGTACATTCACATGGGGGGGGGGGGGGGCAAACTGACAGACCGTGCATGCTGGGAGTTTTAGTTATGCAACAACTGGAGGCACACCAGTTAGGTTCTGTTACCTAACTCAGTATTTTCCAACCAGTGTGCCTCCAGCTGTTGCAAAACTACAACTCCCAGCATGTACTGATCGCCGAAGGGCATGCTGGGAGATGTAGTTATGCAACAGCTGGAGGCACACAACTACAACTCCTATCATGCTGAGACAGCCGTTTGCTGTTCGTGCATTTTGGGAGTTGTAGTTATAAAAGATTTAGAGGGCCACAGTTTAAAAATCACTGCACAGTGATCTCCAAACTCTTGCCCTCCAGATGTTGCAAAACTACAAATCCCAGCATGCCCAAACAGCAAACAGCTGTCTGGGCATGCTGGGAGTTGTAGTTTTGCAACATCTGGATGGCTACAGTTTAGAGACCACTATATAGTGGTCTCCAAACTGTAGCCCTCCAGATGTGGCATGGCAACAATTCACCGGCTTCCATAGTAAGCAGGATTGCTGCACCAGGGAGAGGATCGCCACCCGCCATCGGTAAGGGACCTCCGGTGCCGGTCCCAGCACAGTTCCCTCACTCTACCCGGACTACCTTGGGTGGGCAGAATGGGGGAACCAAACTTCCCCCCCCCCCCCCCCCCGCGCCCCGATCTGCTATTGGTCAGCCACTTCTGACCGACCTATAGCACAGATAGGAGTGGTGGGACCCCTGCCACCTCACTCCTATGCCTTCAGGGGGATTGGTGGTGTCTTGGACAGCCCCATTCCCCCTTATTTTCTGGGTCACCAGAGACCCGGATAACCCAGAATCGCCACAGATTGCTGGTCAGAATTGAGGAACGATTTGTGGCGATTCCCGACATGGGGGGTTTCAGGACCCCCCAGACGTTGTCACGGGATGCCTGTCACGTCATCCCGGTCTGGTCCCTGCCAGGCGAGCGGCAGGGACCGGAATTTCCATGGGCGCACAGGTACGCCCTGGGTCCTTAAGTCCCAGGGCATACCTGTACGCCCTGTGTCCTAGACAGTTTAAAGAGAGCCCATTCCGGAGATGGGGAAACCTGAACATCATAGAGTTGATAGCTGTAGAAATTTACGCTCTATAAAATATCAAGAACGTCATAGTCCTCTAGCTATCATATGGCAATATTTTATTGATTTTTAAGGTAGCCACCAGAAGGTTTCTCAGAATCTGGAGAAAGTTGCTGACACCACTTAGCAGGCAATAGAGAAGAGTCAGAGTCAGCTACTATTTCTAATCCCATTCAAGGCATAACTAAGATAGCTGCTAAATTATATACAGTGAGTTTGGATAGCTTAAGACCACCTAAAAACCTTGACTACTGTCATTTAAAGAGGCTAAAACAGGAGCTCTAATCAGAAACCCAAATAAAGTTGCTAAAGGTTCTTATTAAAGGGGTTGCCCAGTTATAGACAACTTAAAGGGGTACTCCGCCCCCTAGCAGCTTATTCCCTATCCAAAGGATAGGGGATAAGATGTCAGATTGCCGGGGTCCCGCTGCTTGGGACCCCCGGGATCTCCGCTGAGGCACCCCGCTATCATTACTGCACAGAGCACATTCGCTCTGTGCGTAATGACTGGCGATACAGGGGCCAGAGCATGGTTACGTCACGGCTCAGCCCCCTTGTCACATCATGACTCGCCCCCTCAATACAAGTCTATGGGAGGGGGCGTGGTGGTCACCACGCCCCTCCCATAGATTTGCATTAAGGGGGCGGGCCGTTACATCATGAGGGGCGGAGCCATTACGTCATGATGATCCGGCCCCTGTATCGCCGGTCATTACGCACAGAGCGAGTGTGCTCAGTGCAGTAATGATAGCGGAGTGCCACAGTGGAGATCCCGGGGGTCCCCAGCAGCGAGACCCCGGCGATCAGACATCTTATCCCCTATCCTTTGGATAGGGGATAAGATGTCTAGGGGCGGAGTATCCCTTGAGTGTCTGATTGAGGAGGCGACCACCAGGATCCCCACGATCTCCAGAATGGGGTTGCAACTCTTACAGAGATTATATGCTGCAGACTGCATTCGCCCCCTTCATATTTTTGGGAGCGCCGTAGAAAGAGAGTGCTTTTTGGGACAGAATTAAAAATCGCCAAGGCATGACATTTGTCAGTACCCTCCAAATTCCTTGAAGACAACCATAATTAAAAGTAATATACCATGTGTGAATGCCACCTTTTTGGGATTTGGCGGTTAGCTCCTGTGCCCCAGAAAGAAGGTAGCCTCTCTAGGTAATGCAAGAGAGGATGTAGGGCAATATTAAACAACAAGAAAGATAGAGGGCAACCCTGTTTGGTTTCCTGCTAAATTGCACATGAAGCTGATTGAATACTGTTCACTCGGACATATGTTTGTGAATTAGTATGCATAGTTCACACAAAGTAAAAAAAAATATGGCCAATTAACATAAATTTAAGGGTCCTAATAATGTGTGACCATGATTAAAGGCCTAGTCTGCATCAAGGCTGACTTAAATATGGTTTCTCACTTTACTTTGATAACTGAATAATGCCAGTGTTATGTATACGATCTGGCCGCACACGCTGGTCATGAGCGCATGGTCCCGTTACCTGCTGGGGCTGGGACTTGCATCGCGGGATGCGCCTGCATGCGAGCCCCAGTCCGTCACTCACCTAGTGCTTCTCCTGCCCCAGCCTTTGCTTCTCTTCTCCAGCGCGCGTGTCCCCGTCCCCTAGGGCGTGTGCGTGCTGGAGCTTTAAGATTTAAAGGGCCAGGGCGTTCATTAGTGTAATTCACCTGTGGCTCATTGATAAATTCCTCCACCCTCCTCACTTTCCAGCTGGATCTTTGTTGCCTTGTGCCTGAGAGAAAGCATTCCTGAGAGTTGCCTTACCGTGTATCTGATCCTTTGCTCTGTGACTCTGCCACCTGCCTACTGACCTCCTGCTATGTCCTGACTACGCTACTTTGCCGCCTGCCTTGACCTTATGCTATCCTCACTATGAGCTTCCCTTTTCCTCCTGTGCCTCGCATCTCCTCAGCCGCCTGTGTGTTTGAGCCGTGCCAGGGGTAGCGACCTGGGTGCCTCCTGCTGCAGCAAATCCATCCCGCTTTGCGGCGGGCTCTAGTGAAAACCAGCGGCACCTTAGACTCCGCTCCCTGGTATGGTCCGAGTCATCTGCCACACAGGTCCAGCGGATCCACATCCACCGGAGTTCCGGTCTTCTTAAACGTGAGTGTTACAGCCAGCTAGCGAGGTGTGAAGGCTGTAGGTTATTGATCAGTAGGTGGCTGCAATATTTAATAAAATTCACCCACAAATTCATCAGGGCCTTGGGCTTTCCCGATCTTGGGAGACCTGATAATGAAACTGATTTCCTCAAGGCAGATCAGCTGGTTAAAATGTCTTTTTGGTCAGCTGAACGCCTAGGGGGGTTAACTTTATGGAGAAACAAATTCCCTTCCTCCTGGGAGGTAATCGACCAATTTGAAAATTGAGAAGTTGCTATTTCTGTCCAGAAGGATCTTGCACACCAAGGAAAAGGCTCCGCACTTGGCAACCACTTGTGCTGAAAAGTCTTGGTAACCACAAATTTAAGAAAATCTTACAGATTGAGCACCTGTGGCGATGAGGAAGACATACAATTCTGATGATTTACATATTCTGGGATTATTGTGTCTGATACCATTCTCCAAGCTGTCAATTTTTTCCAAACTTTTTTCTACTTTGTGAATTTGCTCTTCCAGTTGGGCTGAGCAGGTGGCTGAGGTGTCTACCAAGAATGAGATTATTTGCTCTGCCACCAAGCTCTGTTTGGTGTGCTCAGAAAGTAGAGAAGTAGTGACTTCTATGGACAGCTGGAAGGGTTGAAATGTGGCATCAAAGGCTAACATTAACAAAACATTGATAGTTTTTGCAATTGCATGTAGATGTTACACAAAATGGTATCTTGCTCATCATGAAAGTCTAGATCGAGTGAGACAGTTTCAGTGTTTACAGATGAAGAATGCACCCCTACTGATCAGGAATAATTATGGACATTTATCAATAGGTTTAGTCAGGTTTTCTTTACTATAATTGTCGCAAAATTGTCGCAACTGCGACTACGCGATTTTTCATGCGACATTTTGACTGGGAAGCGAGAAAAGCAAGTTTTCCAAAAATGAACTACGTAGTAATAATTTTAAAATGGACTACGGGTAGTCAGGTATTTATTAACTGCGACAGTCGCAACTGCGCAAAAAAAAGTCGCAACAGGGTTAAAAATTGACAAAATTTACTCCAGCTCAAACATGGAGCAGAAAAAGCTACTACCAAAGGAAAAAAGGAAAAATTGCTTACGTGAAAGAAAATTATCAACAGGCTGAAACCAGTTGATAAATAAGTCGCACATAAGCAAAAAAAAAAGTAAGGAAAAAATTACTAAAAAAAAGAATACATAAGCAAACATTGATAAATGTCCCTCATTGAGCATTAACTTAACCAAGCCAAGATTTTAGGGATATTTATTCACTGTGCCCAGTTACCTCTGCTCAGCTTGGTCAATGACACATATGACAGGGAGACTACCTCTCCTTATGCATTCTTCTGTCTACTTCTCTTCCTGCACAGTATTCTCTTCCTGCACAGTATTCTCTTGCTTTTATGAATTGCTTTTCTCCCCTGAAGCTCCTGTGCCACTAGTGTAGGCTGCTTCTCCACCTGTAGCAAGGCCTAAAAAAGGCATGGCTGTCTACCTTGTGGCTCCTGCCACTCTCATATTGTAGTGCCCATCTAATGTTTAAATGTGTCATCTTCTTCTAGCTGCGTTGTGGCTCAAGTCGCCAAAGGGGCCAGAACATCTTTGTCACTCGAAAACACCTTTGTATATCGCAGAGTCAATACTTATGATCAGACAGGGTGTAAGTGTTCAGAATTCCACTAATCTCTTTTTGGGGGTCTGAACACTCAGACCCTGACCAAGAAAAAAACAACAACAATATTTTATTGTAATGGGGGACAATGTTTTTTATTATCAATCATTCATGGCAAAATAGTCTAAGAACAGATAATAGAAATTATGAGCAGATAGTCTAAGAACTATCATTATAAATAGAAAGTCTCCTGAACCTTATACCATTATTGACACTTTGGCTCTGATTTATCAAAATGTGTCTGAGAAAAACTGGAGAGATTTTCATATAGCAACCAATCACAGCTCAGTTTTCCTATCATAATGAGCTCTGGTAAAGTGAAAGCTGAGCTGTGATTGGTTACTGTATGAAAATCTCACCAGTTTTTTTCTCAGGATTTATGTATAAAATCAGGACCTGGTAAATCAGGACCTATGTATAAAATCAATGAAGACAAAATCTGCAGTGTTACCAGTTAACACATTTTTTTTATACTGCTGTTCTTATTAGTCCCTATGGTTAATTTGTGTTAGTTTTCACTTGTGAAATCTAACCAGTCCAAAGCCACTGGTTACCAATTGTTTATCACTATATTTTTATTGTCTTATATCCAAAATCAATTTAAATTGGTATTCTAATCTAGTCATGTATGGCATATCCACAGTATATGCCATAAATGTCTGACAGATATGGATGCCAACTCTGGTACTTGCACCCATTTCAAGATCAAGAACCCTCTGGTCCCTCTGGCAGCTATTGGATTTTTACACTGAAGTTAATAGGAGTTGCATAAACAGCATAGCACTGCTTGCCTAATTGAAAGCTGTGTTAAACAGCCCATTTGACTGTTTTTGACTTTCCGATTAGCTCTGGCGGCTGCATGCAAGCCAGACTGGTTTGGTGGGCCCTCAACTAGGGGTCAAGTCCTGGGGAAAAAAAGTGCAGGAACTCACCCAAGATTTCCACTCAAGGGCTCGCCCTGCAGAACTCCTGCTAATGGGAATGGTGTTCCTCCTCTGGAAAAAGTGCAGGAACTCTGTTCCCTCTCGTTCCTGCAGGGCTTGAGCCCTGCCCTCAATCCCAAGAATGGTACAGGTCCTAGAGTTGGTATCTGCATCAATCAAACATTCATGGTATGTTCTGTGGATATGCCAGAAATGTCCAGGTGGCCATTAAGTCTATTCTATTTACAGCTCTTATCACTTATTCGTATTGGATATATAGATATGAAACAAAAGTTACATTCTTATTTTTAAAGGTGATCATTTTCAAATCCTGTTCCTGCTGTTTGACAAATAACCTCACTCAGTTTGCAATTATTAAATGCTGCTATATACTTTCTGAGGAGAAGCTGAATTTTCATGTTATACAAGAGCTTTGTTTACCTAGAGCAATTTCCTAACAAAACAAGCGTGAAGTAACAGGAAATCATGCTGTTAGCTAAATAGTTTTCTCTCTGCACCTGTAAACTTTCTTCAAGCAATATGAGTAAATATAATTTCATAAATTTATAGCTACGAGTTTGTTTTTCTATAATTTATATATAATTTATATAAGTATTTTGCCAATTTTCTATTTAGCTTTATACCGTATGTGTTTTTAAGAAGTTTACAATTTTACAATTTATATGTGTTGCTTCCATATTTTTTGCAGAAATGTTTGTCCTTTTTATTACGTCAATAGACAGGTCAGTGTATATAAAAGAGTGAGCAAAACAAGAGAATGTTTTGAAGGGAATGAATGGATTGCAATATCCAGATTAGCAAAATTGAGGTTACTTAGTTTGTTGAAAAGACAATTTAGTGGTTCGTTCAGAGAACTGTTTACTGTTTTTTATTTTTCATATTGAAGTCCACAACAAGGTGACATCTGCTATGCCTACAGCCATTTGTTAAAGGAATTCCATAATATTGTAAGGGTGACAAAGTGTCCACAAAATACCTTAAAATGTATTGCATTTGAGACCAGTAAATTTAAATTTATCACAGTTTCTAGATGTTATCTGCTGACACTACTAGAAAAGTTTAGTGTCTTTTTTTTTCTTTCTTTACCTATGTTACATGTTGTTACCCAACAGGATTTGGGGAAGGATAAGCTGGGTGTTCCTGTTTAAAAAAAAATTTCGGACTGGCACGGGGACCTTTAATACTTAACTTTTATTGCAAGCTATTAAAAATGAAAAACAATACTACAACTACACTGCTCAAAAAAATTAAGGGAACACTTAAACAACACAATGTAACTCCAAGTCAATTACACTTCTGTGAAATCACACTGTCCACTCATGAAGCAAAACTGATTGACAATCAATTTCACATGCTGTTGTGCAAATGGAACAGACAACAGGTGGAAATTTATAGGCAATTAGCAAGACACCCCCAATAAAGGAGTGGTTCTCCAAGTGGTGACCACAGACCACTTCTCAGTTCCTATGCTTCCTGGCTGATGTTTTGGTCACTTTTTAATTCTGGCGGTGCTTTCACTCTAGTGGTAGCATGAGATGGAGTCTACAACCCACACAAGTGGCTCAGGTAGTGCAGCTCATCCAGGATGGCACATCAATGCAAACTGTGGCAAGAAGATTTGCTGTGTCTGTCAGCGTAGTGTCCAGAGCATGGAGGCGCTACCAGGGGACAGGCCAGTACATCAGGAGACATGGAGGAAGTTGTAGGAGGGCAACAACCCAGCAGCAAGACCGCTACCTCCGTCTTTGTGCAAGGAGGAGCAGGAGGAGCACTGCCAGAGTCCTGCAAAATGACCTCAAGCAGGCCAAAAATTTGCATGTGTCCACTCAAACGGACAGACTCCATGGGGGAGAGTGGTATGAGGGCCTAACGTCCACACGTAGGAGTTGTGCTTACAGCCCAACACTGTGCAGGACATTTGGCATTTGCCAGAGAACACCAAGATTGGCAAATTCTCCAGATTCACACTGAGCACATGTGACAGAGTTGAGATACCTTGGAGAACGTTCTGCTGCCTTCAACATCCCCCAGCATGACCGATTTGGCGGTGGGTCATTAATGGTGTTGGCTGGCATTTCTTTGGCCACACAGCCCCTATGCTGGTGCCGTTGGCCCTGGGTTACTCCTAATGCAAGACATTGCTAGACCTCATGTGGCAGTTCCTGCAAGAGGAAGGCATTGATGTTATGGACGCCCATTCCTCAGACCTTAATCCGATTGAGCACATCTGGAACATCATGTCTCGCTCCATTAGTCCAGGTCTGGGAGGAGATCCCTCAGGAGAGCATGCTGAGGTGTTGTAGGGAGGTCATACGGGCACGTGAAGGCCACACACACTACTGAGACTCATTTTGACTTGCTTTAAGGACATTACAGCAAAGTTGAATCAGCCTGTAGTGTGGTTTTCCACTTTGATTTTGAGTGTGACTCCATATCCAGACCTCCATGGGTTGATGAATTTGATCTCCATTGATAATTTTTGTGTGATTTTGTTCTTGGCACATTCGACTATGTAAAGACAAAAGTATTTCATACGATTAGTTCATTCATTCAGATATAGGATGTGTTATCTTAGTGTTCCCTTTATTTTATGAGCAGTGTATAATATACAAAATGGCTGCCACCAAGCTAAATAATACGTACCTAGAAAATTATTTTATCCACATATACTCTGGTCTGTACTTTAGTATTGGGTATACTTGTTTTCCAGTCACAGCTCTTTACTGTTGATCATTTGATACCACCGGGTGTAGTGCATACGTATACATTAGTTTAGGACAACGTCAATTGTCATGCAACCAAAACATGCAGAACTTCAGTTCTCTGATAGTTCACATCCCTGACCACAGTCAATGTTAGTATCCTTAGTTGTTAGGTGTTGTGATAAGGTGTAGTTCACACAGATCATGCTTTTTAAACAGATAAGTTGCACTTGTATTGTTAATGAAAGAGGCATGTTAGTAGGGCACTGTTAAAGGGGTATTCCAGGCAAAAACTTTTTTTTATATATCAACTGGCTCCGAAAAGTTAAACAGATTTGTAAATTACTTGTATTAAAAAATCTTAATCCTTCCAATAGTTATTAGCTTCTGAAGTTGAGTTGTTGTTTTCTGTCTAACTGCTCAATGATGACTCACGTCCCGGGAGCTGTGCAGTTCCTATGGGGAAATTTTCCCATCATGCACAGCTCCCGGGACGTGACCTCATCATAAAGCAGTTAGATAGAAAACTTCAGAAGCTTATAACTATTGGAAGGATTAAGATTTTTTAATAGAAGTAATTTACAAATCTGTTTAACTTTCTGGAGCCATTTGATATATATAAAAAAGTTTTTGCCTGGAATACCCCTTTAAGGTCAATCATTCGTCTCCTATGAATCTGTATTACATCCAGGTATATATATTCAGTTGTGTGTCTCATAGACGTAGATGTTATACTGGAGTGTAATTCACACACAACATGCTTTTTCACAATATAGGTTGCACATATATGGTTAATTTCCGAAGCATGTTAGTAGGACACTGTTCACATCGTGCACCTAGACAAACGTTTCTTAGTCATAGTATATCTCATACCAATGCTACACTTTGATTTAGCAAGTATCCTCATTCAATGATTATTGCACAATGTCCCAATAGCAGCTTACAGCTCCAAAGAATAGCATTTATCCACAATCGCTGATTATTGCTCCGTGTTTCAATAGCAGCTCTTAGATACACAAAAAGCAGCTTCATTCCAGATCAATATACAGTGCTAAGTACAACTACATACAACTATCATGTTGCATCATACTGGTAAGTCTATTACACTAAAACATCGCTTGGCTGTCCAATGGAAAAATTCCTTAATGGACTGGTTGTTCTGTTCACATGGGGGGGGGTTATCAAAACCTGTGCAAAGGAAAAGTTGCCCAGTTGCCCATAGCAACCAATCCAATTGCTTCTTTAATTTTGCAGAGGCCTTGTTAAAAATGAAAGAAGCGAGCTGGTTGATTGCTATGGGCAACTTTTCCTCTGGACAGGTTTTGATAAATCTCCCCCGTCATCCTTAGCGGTCCAACACATTTCTTGCGCTCATCATTCTTAAGGGACCTGAGTGGAGCAATAGTTATTATCACTTATTCCATGTTAGATGGGCGTGTGCTAATGGCTAATGCCGGGCATTAAACCGTTAGTCACCTCGATCAACTAAAAAACACTTCCCGGCTGCTCAGTGGTGCTGATTGGGTCCACCGCAGTTTCCCGATCAGCTGAGAGGACGGCGGGAGGGCCTTTACCTGCCTCCTCGCCGTCCGATTGGTAATCAAGCTCCAGTCAGCCATGGCAGAGTGGAGCAGCAGAGCACCAATAACACTGATCAATGCTATGCTATGACATTGAACAATGTATGCAATGTTAAGATTGCATGTAAAAGTCCCCTATGGGGTCTATAAAATTGTGTAAAAAAAGTAAGTGATTTAACCCCTTCCCTAATAAAAGTTTGAATCACCCCCCTTTTCTCATAAAAAAAATATGTAAACAAAAATAAACGTAAACATGTGGGTAACTGTCCAAGCTATAAAAATGTTAATTTTTTGTTGGTTACGCCATAGATTTTGTGGCAAAATTGTCATGACCGACTGGGTGGACAGGGAGAGTGAGCCCTAAGCCCTAACTGTTGACCAGAACCAGATGAATCTAAATAGATTCCAGGATACCAAACAGGAATTATTACATACAGAGCACAGGTAAAACTAGACTAGACTCAGACAGTGTGAGCACAGACTAAGCAGAAAGGACATACAATCCTAAAAAATGACAGATGTAAGAGACTAATATATATATATATATATATATATATATATATATCCAAAGAAATGGTGCAGCACTCCATAAGTAAATCCAAGGTGCAAAAAAGATTTATTCACTTCACATCATAGCATAGCAACGTTTCAGATCACACAGGATCCTTTTTCAAGCTGTCCGAGCTTGAAAAAGGATCCTGTGTGATCTGAAACGTTGCTATGCTATGATGTGAAGTGAATAAATCTTTTTTGCACCTTGGATTTACTTATGGAGTGCTGCACCATTTCTTTGGATGGATTAATTTTGGGACTTTGATCAAGTTCATTTGGAGCTGGCACCCGACTATTTTTTTCATCAAGCTAAGTAGTGCTGCAAAATCACCTTGTTTTTCGTATATATATATATATATATATATATATAAAAACGTGTGTGTGTGTATGTGTATGTGTGTATGTTCCAGCATCACGTCCAAACGGCTAAAGATATTAACATGAAACATGGCACACATGTTACTTATATGTCAACAACAAACATAGGATAGGTCATTTAACCCTTACTCACCCCCATTTGCCAAGTCTCATACAAGTCTGTGGGAAATATATGTTACTGCATAACTTCCAAACGGCTGGAGATATTTCGATAATACTTGGTCACATGTTACTTTTATGTTCACTTAAAATATAGGATAGTTAAATTAACCCTTAACTACCCCCATTTGTGAGGGTCAGGTTTTTGTTTAAAGTCCCATGCAAATCAATGGGAAATGTATGTTCCCACATAACTTCCGTACGGCTAGAGATATTTCAATACCTGGTACACATATTACGGGTCAGGATAGGAGGTCGAGATGGGAGGATGAGATAGGAGGAAAGGATAGGAGGTCGGGATTGGAGGAAAGGATAGGAGGTCGGGATAGGAGGTCAAGATAGGAGGACGGGATAGGAGGTCAGGATAGGAGGTTGGGATATGAGGACGGGATATGGGGTTGGGCTATGACAACAATATATGAAGGATAGGATATGAAGTCAAAAGCTTCCTCCTTTGTTTTTTTACCTCCCCAACAAGGATTAGGAAGGAAAAACGGGGCAACGCCGGGTACTCAACTAGTCTACAATAAACAAGACTATTTAACCATGGCAAAAACAAAGATATATCACAGGATAAATACAAGGTGCATGCTCATGCAGACTTGGAAGTGTATTGCACAATAACCAGCCCCAGAATGCAGGAGAATGCAGGTTAAAATAGACACACCAGAGATCTCATTAGTTCTGCGCATTAACCATTCACAATCCAGGGAAAATAGCTGCTCATTAACTGCTCAGAACAAACTAGTGTGTGAATAAAAACCTAAACAGAAACTTTGGTGTCACCCTCTCTAGCATTTGAGATGGTTGGCACACCACAAATTGTAGTCCAAACTCAGCAATGTTCATTTGGCCACAAAAGCAAACATTGACAACTCTGTGCAGATTAGACAAAACATACACCTGCTCGGCTTAGGCTGCATTCACATCTCGTTTTTGCAATACGGTTCCCGTATCAGTTTTTTTGTACAGGATACAGTTTTATGTTTGTCTTTAATTAAATGAAGTTCTTCTTGTTCTATTTGTGGGAAGAACTTTTGGCGTCCTCTGCGCATGTGCAAACTGCAAAACCGTATTGTGCAAATTGGATGGGACGTACGCACATATGGTTCTGTATGGTACCCATTGACCACCATTCTAAAAAAAAGTATACGGGTTGTATCTGGTTTTTCACCCGGACATAAAACCGTAGTAATAGCAGGTATTGGAAGAAAATGTGGACACATTTTGGCGCTGGAACTCTGGATATTAAGAAAATAAGGAACACATCCACATTCCTTTCAGAGGCTTTATTATTCACAATAAAGCCTCTGAAAGGAATGCAGATGTGTTCCTGATTTTCTTAATATCCAGAGTTCCAGCGCCAAAATTTGTCCAAATTTTCTTCCAATACCTGCTATTACGTTACACTGGGACAGAGTGCCTGCTACCAGAGGACTGAGGCTGCGAACCTGGGAATTGTTACCATACCACACTTTTTAGGTGTTGTGCCCTGAGCGCAACGCCCTCCGGTGAGTTTAACCTTGAATACGTGTAAACTCCATTTTTAAACGTTCTTCACTAGGGGCGCAATTTCCCTTTTTTCCTCTCTCTTTATGATAAAACCGTAGTAGACTACGGTTTTGTGTACGTAAAAAAAGGGATAAAACCGTAAATGATGCAAAATGTACACAACCGGATGCTACGTTTGGCATACGGTTTTCAATGACATGTTTATACATACGGTTTGCAATACAGCTCCATACGGTTTTTACACTGAAACCGGATACGGGGACAGTATTGCAAAAACGAGATGTGAATGCTGCCTTAGTGTTAACACAGGTCCACGTCCCTAACTATTAATTTGGAGCCTACTGCACCATAGCACAAGTGCCTGGCCTGTTACTGTAGCTCTCACAGACCTGCTCTAGCCTGTGTCTCACACTGGGAGCCCTTTCCTGAGAGACCAAGCCCTCTTTTCATATAGGTCTCTCAGGTGGCTTCTAACAAAGCTCATTTAACTGCCAAGCAGGAGCAGATGGTAGATGGAGTGGAAGCTGCTCTTCCCAACTCCCACATCTAGCTCCTGTTTTTGGATTGTAGATGCAACTTTATCAGGAGAAATGCAGGGTTTGCAATGGGGATTTGCTCTTGCTATGGACAGTTCCTGAAACGGACAGAGGTGTAAGAAGTGCAAACTGTGATCAGTCTGAAAAGAACTACTTCCTCTGGAGCATACAGCAAGCTGCTGATAAGTACTGGAAAGATTAAAGGAGAACTCCAGTGGAAACAAGTGGAAAACAAATGTTTTCAAATCAACTGGTGCCAGAAAGTTAAACAGGTTTGTAAATGACTTCTATTTCAAAATCATAATCCTTCCAGTACTTATCAGCTGCTGAATGCTATAGAGAAAATTGTGTAGTTCTTTTCAGTCTGACAACAGTGCTCTCTGCTGACACAAGGGCCTGAGTCCTGCAGGAATGCACAGGAATGGTTTTCCTTTGCTGGACTGCTAGATTCTGGAGATGTAGGACCTGTGATTATGTCACCATCACACGTTGGGGGCAGAGCTTAGCTGTGGAGGAGAGGAAAGATCGTGGTTGAAGGACGCTGAGCTGAAGGAGAGGTCACATGTCACTCCAGTAAGGTAATTACATGAGGAGGTTTGTTACAGTGTGTCACCCCAGTAGTAAGGTAATTACATGAGGAGGAGGTTTGTTAGTGTTTCATCCCAGAAGTAAGGAGATGATATGAGGAGGAGGTTTGTTACAGTGTGTCACCTAAGTAGTAATGAGATTACATGAGGAGGAGGTCTGTTACAGTGTGTCACCTCAGTAGTAAGGAGATTAAATGAGGAGGAGGTTTGTTACAGTGTATCACCCCAGTAGTAACGTGATTACATGGGGAGGAGGTTTGTTACAGTGTGTCACCCCAGTAGTAAGGTGATTACATCAGGAAGAGGTTTGTTACAATGTGTGGAAAAGTGGCAAAGTTGCCAATAGCAACCAATCATATCGCTTTTTTCGTCTTTCAGAGGCCTTTTAAAAAAATAAAGAAGCAATCTAATCGATTGCTATGGGCAACTGGTCAACTTACCCTCTTCACAGGTTTTAACCTGTTAAGGACCCAGGACATACCTGTACGCCCGTGGGAATTTCAGTCCCCACCACATGCTGGGCGGGGACCAGACCGGGGTGACATATCGTTCAGCAGGCACGCCGCGCAAATGCCCAGGGTGGTCATCGGAGCCTCCCCATGTCGGCGATCGTCGCAAATCGCCGTTGAATTCACACCGGCGATTTGCAGCAATTCCGGGTCATACAGGTCTCCGGTGACCCAGAAAATAAGGGGGATCGGGGTTGTCCAAGACACCCACGATCCCCCTGAAGGGATAGGAGTGAGGTGGCAGGGGTGCTACCCCTCCTATCCCTGCTATTGGTTTTCTAGAAGCGACGACCAATAGCAGACTGGGGGCGGGGGGTTAACTTTCGGTTTCCCCGTTCTGCCCACCCACAATAGGCGGGGCAGAACGGGGAAACCGACAGGGACCAGCGCCGGAGGTCCACTTACCCATCGGCAGAGGCGATGATCGGCGGCGGTGATTGGTGTCAGCAGAGGACGGCGATGCGGCTCCCTGGATCCTATGGAAGCCTGTGAGTTGCCTAACAACATCTGGAGGGCTACAGTTTGAGACCACTATACAGTGGTCTCTAAACTGTAGCCCTCCAGATATTGCAAAACTACAACTCCCAGCATGCCCAGACAGCTGTTTGCTGTATGGGCATGCTGGGATTTGCAGTTTTGCAACAGCTGGAGGGCTACAGTTTGGAGATCACTGTGCAGTGGTCTCTAAACTGTGGCCCTCTAGATCTTGCAAAACTACAGTAGTTTGCTGTCTGGGCATGCTGGGATTTGTAATTTTGCTAAATCTGGAGGGCCACATTTTGGAGATCACGGTGCTGTAGCCCTCCAGATGTTGCAAAACTGCAAATCCCATCATGTCCAAACAGCAAACAGCTGTCTCGGCATGCTGGAAGTTGTAGTTTCGTACCTCCAGCTGTTGCATAACTACATCTCCCAGCATGCCCTTTGGCGATTAGTACATGCTGGGAGTTGTAGTTTTGCAACAGCTGGAGGCACACTGGTTGGAAAATACTGAGTTAGTGTTTTCCAACTAGTGTTCCTCCAGCTGTTGCAAAAGTACAACTCCCAGCATGCACGGTCTGTCAGTACATGAAACAGCTGGAGGTTTGCCCAGGGTACAGGGTACATTCACACTAATGGGTTTACAGTAAGTTTCCTGCATGAAGTTTGATCTGCGGCAAATTTTTCGCCGCAACGCAAACTCCTAGTGGGAAACTCACTGTAAACCTAACCAGTGCGAATTTACCTTAAAAACACTACACTACACTAACACATAATAAAAGGTAAAACACTACATATACACCCTCTTACACTTTCCCCCCCAATAAAAATGAAAAAGTATTGTACGGCAGTGTTTCCAAAACGGAGCCTCCACCTGTTGCAAAACAACAACTCCCAGCATTTCCGGACAGCCACTGACTGTCCAAGCATGCTGGAAGTTTAGCAACAACTGGAGGCATCGCTGTCAGGGGCCATGTGCGTTTACAAAGCCCCCCCGTGGTGCCAGAACAGTGGACCCACCCACATGTGACCCCATTTTGGAAACTACACCCCTCACGTAATGTAAAAGGGTTACAGTGAGCATTTACACCCCACAGGTGTCTGACAGAATTTTGGAACAGTGGTCCGTGAAAGTGAAAAATGTAATTTTTCATTTGCACAGCCCACTGTTCCAAAGATCTGTCAAACACCAGTGTAAATACTCACTGCGCCCCTTATTAAATTCTGTGAGGGGTGTAGTTTCCAAAATGGGGTCACATGTGGGGGGTCCACTGTTCTGGCACCAGGGGGGCTTTGTAAATGCACATGGCCCCTGACTTCCATTCCAAACAAATTCTATTTCCAAAAGCTCAATAGTGCTCCTCCTCTTCTGAGCATTGTAGTGCGCCAGCAGAGCACTTGACGTCCACACATGGGGTATTTCCATACTCGGAAGAAATGGGGTTACACATTTTGGGGGTCATTGTCTCCTATTACCCCTTGTAAAAATGTAAAATTTGGGGGAAAAACAGCATTTTAGTGAAAAAACATATTTTTTTTTCATTTACACATCCAACTTTAACAAAAAAGTCATCAAACACCTCTGAGGTGTTAAGGCTCACTGTACCCTTTGTTACGTTCCTTGAGGGGTGTAGTTTCCAAAATATTATGCCATGTGTTTTTTTTTTTTTTTTTTTGCTGTTCTGGCACCATAGGGGCTTCCTAAATGCAACATGCCCCCCAAAAACCATTTCAGCAAAATTTGCTTTCCAAAAGCCAAATGTGACTCCTGTTCTGAGCATTTTAGTGCGCCAGCAGAGCACTTGATGTCCACATATGGGGTATTTCCATACTCAGAAGAGATGGGGTTACATATTTTGAGGGGCATTTTCTCCTGTTACCCCTTGTAAAAATTAAAAATTTGGGGGAAAACAAGAATTTTAGTGAAAAATATAAATACAAATCATTTACATATCCAACTTTAACGAAAAGTCATCAAACACCTGTGGTGTGTTAAGGCTCACTGTACCCCTTGTTATGTTCCTTGAGGGGTGGAGTTTCCACAATAGTATGCCATGTGTTTTTTTTTTTTGCTGTTCTGGCACCATAGGGGCTTCTTAAATGTGCCATGCCCCCCAAAAACCATTTCAGAAAAACTCACTCTTCAAAATCCCACTGTCGCTCCTTCCCTTCTGAGCTCTCTAGTGCACCCACAGAGCACTTGACATACACATATGAGGTATTTCCTTACTCAAGAGACATTGGGTTACACATTTTAGGAAGATTTATCTCCTTTTACCCCTCGTAAAAATTCAAATACTGGGTCTACAAGAACATGCCAGTGTAAAAAAATGAAGATTTTGAATTTTCTCCTTCAATTTGCTGCTATTCCTGTGAAACACCTAAAGGGTTAACAAACCTTTTGAATGTCATTTTGAATACTTTGAGGGGTGCAGTTTCTATAATGGGGTCATTTATTGGGTATTTCTAATAAGAAGCACCTTCAAATCCACTTCAAAACTGTGAAAAATTGGAAAATTGCTGCTATACTTTGACGCCTTCTGATGTCTTCCAAAAGTAAAAACATGTCAACTTTATGATGCCAACATAAAGTAGACATATTGTATATGCGAATCAATATGGTATGTCTATTTTCCTTACAAGCAGAGAGCTTCAAAGTTAAAATTTTTTTACATTTTTTCATCAAATTTTGTAATTTTTCACCAACAAATTATGCAAGTATCAACAAAATTTTACCACTAACATAAAGTAGAATATATCCCGAAAAAACAATCTCTGAGTTATTAATGATTAAAGTGACAGTGGTCAGATGTGCAAAAAATGGCCGGGTCCTACACTAAAAATTGGCTGGGTCCTTAAGGGGTTAATACATCTCCCCCACCGGAGGAAAATAAACATCTTGGTGCCCTGGTAATTAATGCACCAGAAAGTACATTTACATCCTGAGCAGCATAGCTCTATCAAGCTATCATAACTATCAAGCGAGTGCTGGAGCTGCCAGCAGCCACGCATTTACAGTCAATGACAGAGAACTGTGTTTTTTGCAATCACTGTCCCCCTAAACCAATTGGCTACCACACAACATGTATGCGGAGGTCCAATCAGTTTGCTCACCTGTCGGAGTTCCTGTCACCTGCTCCGTGTGGGTCCTGGCTCCAATCTGCTGATAAAGCCTGCTGAGCCAGGCTCTACTAGCAGATCACCAATAACACTGAGTAATGCTATACAACAGTGAAGCATTACTCAGTGTAAGCAATCTGAAGATTGCATGTAAAAGTTCCCTTTGGGGGACCTAAAAAAGTGAAAGAAAACTAATAAAAATTTTAGTTTTTTTGGAAAACACACATAAGCCCATCCCCTAATAAAGATTTTAATCATTCCTTTTATTATTGCATGTGAAAATATCAGAACTATTAAAATATAATGTTTATGATCCCATACGGGAACAGCATAAATGTAAAATTATGCCAATGTCCACATCACAACCCAGAATACATTGATTATAAAAGTGATCAAAAAGTCTTTGATGTGCAAAAGTGGTACTGATGAATACTACAGATCATGGCGCAAAAAATGAGCCCTCATACAGCCTCCTATAGGGAAAATTAAAAAAGTTATAGGGGTCATAATACAATTTAAAAACAAAAATGCTTGACTTTTTTTTTTTTTAAAAGCAGTACAGTAATAGAAAAGCACTTTACCAATTTGAAGAAGGGGTTGCTACACCCCAAAACATGTTATTGTTTTATTTATTTAATAAACAAGCTAATTTTATTGCACCTCCCTGACTTGGTTGTGAGATTTCCTTGGACACCTGGACACCTATTCCAAAGGTCATTTTCTTCACAGTTTATTGAGCTCCACTACAGGATTTCCGTTGGATACTTCCTGGGATCTCTGGGCTTGCACGGGATCCATTGTACCTCTGCATGAAGTTATGCGTATTTGACATACACTCAAGGTGAGCGGCCATTTTATAGGGTCTCCACTAGCACACATTTGGACAGAAATGGACTACCATCTAGATATCTGCCATGTCCCAGGTGAATATCACTTAGAACATTTGTAGTGTATAGTGTATTTTAATGTTATTAAATTTGTATTATACTTTAGTTTTGCACCATCAACTCCTTCATGATACCTGTAGATTGGATTGTGTTTTAAACATGAAAGTTTCCCTTGTAAAGACTTAACAGTCTTGAGAAAAAAAAAAAAAAAAGTTAAATTGTAAGACTTTTTGCAAACATCAGTAAATCAGATGACCTAGGAATTAAGTGACCATTGGCCCTATGGATACCGCCTGCGCTGCAGCTTTTGTGTAATATGGTGGAACCGTATTAAAAACCACCAAAACAACCCCAAAGGGTTAACTCAAATGAAACTGACAAAAATACTCTAGTGCTGCGTAGGGCTATTGTAGAGGAAGATAACTGTGTGATACCAGTGAGTACAGAGTGAGTGTATGGAATAGTGACGTCACTAGTGGGGTTCAGTAGTTGGACTGTTCCATATGCTCACTCTGTACTCACGGGTATCATGCTGGTTGAGACACCACCGGCCAGAGCAGTTCTTCCAGCTCCATGTACCTGGAACAGAACTTCATAGAAGTTCTTACCGCAAGCTACATAGGACCATCACAGCATGGATTGCTACAGAAGGAGGTATCGTAATGTATCATCTACCCTGGATGTTTTCGGAAGTAGTGAGAATCCATCACACCACCTCCCGCATGTAATATTCTGTTCGCAGTGGTCATACCAAAGGGAAGAGCTCCAGGCTCCTTTTGGAGGATCGCTTTCATTATCTTTATAGTGACTTTTATCATTAGTTATCTTCCTCAACAATAGCCCTACGCAGCGCTAGTGTATTTTTGTCTGTTTTAAATAAGGTGACCTACCTATTACAGGGTAAAAGGTTTTACTTTGAATTTAGCAGTGAGGTAAAACAAAAATCTGGTGAGATTCTTTTCTCAGCAAGCTACCAATTGTGAGTGGGCATTGCTGAGTCAGTACAGCATATCACAAGGAAAGTGTAGTCTTATCTTCAAATCTCTCCATTATTGGGAGTGAGCAAATCAATGTGTCTGTTTTTTAAGTAACTGGTCCATAGAATATAATGGTAGAAGCAAATTACCTATTTTTCTTACAATTTGCCTAAAGCAAATTACAAACCTGGAGAACTAATTACCGTAACTAATGCACTTCAACAGGGAACACATCTGTAAAATTAACATCAAGATTTTTATAACTTCTTGACAGAAGTCTGAACTTTATTTGTAACAGAATATTATTATTTCCCTTTTGGATTATGAAGCCCAGGAGAAGAATACAGCTGTTTCGAAAGTGATACTTTACTAAAGGATTTCATAGCTGCTTGTACAAGCTTAATCTGAGTTTCTTACTACATAAACACAGAGCTTGCAGCTGCCGCACTACATTGAGAAGAAAGCTGTGACAAGGTTTACCTCTGGTGCACTGCGCTTAGACTCCTCCTGTTACTCTGTATTATACAGAAAGCCATCTTGCTTTGCTGCTAATATAATGCTATCAAACGTGAAGATAGGAGCACAGATTGCTGCATGCTTACATTTACCACCCCTCACAGTGCCCCTCCAAACTTTAGAATCGGAGATGTTGTCCTAGGAAATCCTGCTTAGAGAGACACAGTTGTAGAGGTGAAAACATATTTTATACATAACTCAATGAAATTTGCTTTCTCAACAACAAGTGGTAGTCACGGGGTCACTTGCTCATATATTCTGGATAATATGAAGAAAAAGTACCTTGGATTCAGGCACTCAGAACCTCCTCAGTGAATCAACCAAAAGCATTAAGATGTAAAGACGAATGCACATTATTTAGTACTGTACTGAATAAAGCACATTCGTCTTTATATCTTCATGCCTCTTGTTGAATAACTTAGCAGCTCCTTAGCACCTGAATCCAAGGTAATTTGTTTTTCATTATCCAGCTTCTATACAAAACTTCCAGGTGTTATGGTGTACTGCATGAGGTGCCATCATCCGGTCTTTTTTGTTTTCGTCTTTATATAGACTTTCTCACAAATGACCACAGCAACCAATCACAGCTAAGCTTTCATGTCTTAACGACCTCTTTAAAATAAAAAATACTAAACAAGAAGAAAAACCGAGAATGGGGGAGGGCGGAGCATGTGAGCAGACGTGCATGTGAAATGCCGCTCTAACCACCCGGCACAGCCACAGCTAGCCAGTGAAAATATCCCCTTTACCTGCAATGTTGCGTATGTCGGAGTAGGGGATCTGCCGTAACGGAGACCTGGGAGCCAGCTTGTACGGGAGTGGAGGGCACGAGATCGGAGCAGGAGATGCTGAAGGAGTGTGAGACACAGTGGGGGAGCGAGGTGACACCAGAGATGGAGATGTGGCAGTCTGAGTGGAGGAAGATGCAGCTCACGTGGGATGCTGATATTCCCGGAACACAAGGGAGCAGAGGAGAAGAGCCCATAGAAGAGAGGGGGTGAGAGGAGCTGTGCTCCAGTCCTTAGCTGATAAATAACTTGCAGAGACTCAGTACAGTTGAATTGACAGTGGTGACCTGATTATGATCTGGAGTTGTGAGGAAGGGCGGGCTGCCGATTTAATTTAAAGAAGTGTGGGGCTTCAGCGCTAATAGTAAAAACTGGAGCATGTTTGAAAAACTTTGAAGTCTGTGCTCTAACACTTCTACTCATCAAGTGTCACAGTTAACTGCTGGATATTACTGCTGTTTATAACTGTGGGGAGATTCTGCTTTATAATTTTACAAAACAGATATTCCTAATTACAATAAGTTGCTGGTTATAATGTATAGTTCAACCACTGAATATCTAAGTTAGGGGGGCTGCTTTGCTTTAAGGACTGGGGGGCTCCTCAGTTAATATTTGGTTTGGAGGTTGATTAAGGTTGAAGAAAAAGTTAAAGGGGTGGAACAAAAAGTAGGTGAGACAGAGAAAGAGGTGGGTAAGCTCTCAAGGATGTGTCAAGAACTGTGTGATAAAGTGAGGGACCTAGAAGACAGAGGGAGACGTTCAAACCTAAGAATAGTTAGGGTTTAAGAAAAAACGGAAGGAAATGATTGTAGAGGATTTGTTAAGATTTAAAATTTTGATAAAAAATGTCTCTCCAGTGTATTTGAAATAGAGAGGGCACACAGAGTACGCTCAAAATCTCCCCCTCCAGGTTCCTATCTGAGAACAATACTGGTTAGATTACTGTTGTCAGCAGACAGAGATTCGATTCTGAGTGCAGCAAGAGGAGGTATAGACAAAGAGACTGATGGCAATAAAATAATGATCTACCCGGACTATACCATGCTAACGCAGCAGGCCAGGTTAAATTTTTTACTAGTGAAAAAAAGCTTAAGAGAAGCCAATATTAGATATTTATTATTATTTCCAGACAAACTTAGAGTGATATATAAAGACAGGTCAGGGTTCTTCACCTCAGAGAAAGAGGTAAATGAATGGCTGGAAAAAGAAGGGATCAAGTAAATATAAATATCGATATGTAGCAATGTTGTTGTGTAGGAATTGATAAGTTGGCTGGCCGTGTGGTGGGCTCAAGATAGATTAATTGTCGGAAAAGTTTGACAATTTCAAGAGGTGGGGGGGTATTGAGATAGCAGAAGGGGGAGGGGTTCTCTCTCTATCCCACAGAAGGTTTCACTTGAATGAAGATATTGATATGGAATGTGAGGCAGTTGGCCGATGGGACAAGAGGGACAGCATCTACAAAGTGATGGATAAACATTTGCCAGGAATTATCTGTTTACTAAAGACAAATTTAACAGCTGACAAAAATTTAAATTGATTTCTAAGCAATTCCATTCAATATGTACCTGTTACACTTGAGGTGTAAGTGTGTTAATACACAAAGGTTTAGAAATAGAAGTGTTGAATTCAAAAGTAGATAATGAAGGTAGATATGTGTTTTTGGTATTAAATTGGGAAGGAAGAAGACTGCTGTTCCCTTTTGTCTATGTGCCACCTCCTTATTCATCTGGAATATTTAATGAATTTTGTGGGTATGCCAATGATAAAGGAGGTATCCCAAGTGATGTGATGGGTGACAACAATGCAGTGGTTAGTGAAGAAAGAGATAGGTTAAGGTTAGGAAAACAGAGCCCCAAAAGTGGTACAACAGCTTTAAAGAAAATTATGGAGGAACTAGGATGGGTTGATTATTGGAGAGAGAGAAACCCAGAACTCAAAGTATATTCTTTTTTTTTTTTTTATAAAACTGTTTATTTGTAGTTTTTACAATTTTACAAAATGGTAACAAAGGAAAATAGAGCTAAGGTATAAAGACAAAAATGGAAATTAAAACATATCAGTGTCATGTATATATATAGCAAAGTTATGACATCACAATAACAATGAGTAGCATTGTCACAATGCTTCAATATACAATACATGCTATTTAATTATATTCTTGTTATAACAAATCTAAGAAAACACTGTCCCGTATAGAAATGGTAATGGGAGATAAAGAGATTGTGCCCTGGATAAAAGACATTAAATATGAACCTCAGAGTATTTCTGATCATGCCCCATTGATGCTACAAATAACATAAAAAATAAAATATAACACCGATAAATATGAGACCCCTTTTGGGTAGAGGTATGGGGAAAAAACAGTGAAATCATTGGGAAAATGCATCCGTATTTTGAAACTAATGATGGATCAGCTTTAGAAGGTATTATCTGGGATGCTTTTAAGGCAGTATTGTGAGGTATTTGGAAAGAAATAATGGTGAGGATGAAGAGAAAGGTGAAAAAAGAAGAAGAGGAGGTCAGATGGGAAGTGGGGCAAGCAAAACAGCATTTTATAGAAACACGATCAGAAAAGGACAGAAGGAAATGGGATGAGGCAATATTTAGATATAAAGGCCTAGATTTATCAAACTTTGTGAGAGAAAAAGTGGAGTGATTTTCCTACAGCAACCAATCACAGTTCAGCTTTCACTTTACCTCAGCTAGTTAACTGAGCTGTGATTGGTTGCTGTAGGAAAATCACTCCACTTTTTCTCTCACACAGTTTGATAAATCTGGGCCAAAGAGTTACTGGAAGCTAAGTCTAAAAAAATAATATTTCAGTCCGAGCAAAAAAGATATTTAGAAGGAGGAAAGTGGGGAAGATGGTTAGCCAGTTTGACAAAAGAAATGAAAGATAAAATAATGATTGTAACTGTCAAAGATAAAGACGGATTAATGGTAAAAAAAAAAAAAAAAAAAACTGGAGGAAATTATTAAGGTCTTTGATTTAAAAAAAAAATGTATATACCTCACAATCGGTAATAGAAGAGGAAATGCAAAGATATGTTGATAGTTTTGAGCTGCCAAAATTAACAAAGGAAGCCGTAGGAGTATTAGATTTGTGGAAGGTGGTCAGAGAAACACCCAGATCAAGAGCCCCAGGCCCAGATGGGCTGCCAAATGAAATATATAAAAAAAATATGGTGCCATTCTTGTTCCAAGACTAAAGAGCTTATTTAGAGATATTTTTAGGAATGGAACCCTACCCCCCTCTATGAGAGAGGCAGTAATAACGCTTATTTTGAAGCCTGGGAAAGATGAACATGAACCCAATGCTTATAGGTCAATCTCGCTGCTTAATACAGATATAAAGATACTGGCAAAGATCTTGGCAGTGAGATTGGAGAAGGTAATGCCATTATTAATATAAACTGATCAGTGTGGATTTATGAGTGATAGAACAATGGCGGATAATGTGAGGAGACTGTTTGGGAATTTGCAGTTAAAGGGGGAGGGGGGGGGGGTCGCTCCATCCTGTCACTGGACACCGTTAAGGCCTTTGACAGAGTGGAGTGGACCTTCCTTTGGCCTGTTATGAGAGGGTATAGGTTTGGAAAGGGGTTCATGAAGTGGTTGGGAATACTATATGGTTCGCCAAGGGCAGCGGTTCTGATAAATGGGGTTCATTCTTAACAAGGGGAGCCAAGCAGGGCTGTCCTCTGTCCCCCCACATCTTTGCCCTCTATATAGAACCATTGGCAATAAGGATTAGAAATATTAAATAATGAATGGATTTGGATGTCGGGGGACAGAGGACAGAATATCATTATTCACAGATGACATATTATTATATATTCAAAATGTGCAACAGATATTTGAATGCATTATAGATGAAATTGAAGAGTTTGGTGAAAAATCAGGATTAAGCATAAACTGGAATAAAACTGTATTGATTCCACAGATATCTCATAAAAAAAATTTAAATAATAAAGGAGGAGAAAAACATTTTAGTATTTGGGGATAATCGTAGGATGGGACATTAAGAAATATCCGAAATTAAATGTATGGCCTACTTTAACCCCTTAAGGACCATGGGTTTTTCCATTTTTGCACTTTTGTTTTTTCCTCCTCACCTTTTAAAAATCATAACCCTTTCAATTTTGCACCTAAAAATCCATATGATGGCCTATTTTTTGCGCCACCAATCCTACTTTGCAGTGACATCAGTCATTTTACCCAAAAATCTACGGCGAAACGGAAAAAAATCATTGTGCGATGAAATTGAAGAAAAAACGCCATTTTGTAACTTTTGGGGGCTTCTGTTTGTATGCAGTAAATTTTTCGGTAAAAATGACACCTTATCTTTATTCTGTAGGTCCATATGATTAAAATGATACCCTACTTATATAGGTTTGATTTTCTTGTAAAAAATCATCACTACATGCAGAAAAATGTATACGTTTAAAATTGTCATCTTCTGACCCCTAGAACTTTTTTATTTTTCTGCATATGGGGCGGTATGAGGGCTCATTTTTTGCGCCGTGATCTGAAGTATTTAGAGGTACCATTTTTGTATTGATCGGACTTTTTGATCGCTTTTTATTCATTTTTCGTGGTATAAAAAGCGACCAAAAATACGTTATTTTGGACTTTGGAATTTTTTTGCGTGTACGCCATTGACCGTGCAGTTTAATTAATGATATATTTTTATAGTCCGGACATTTACACACGTGGCGATACCACATATGTTTATATGTTTATTTTTATTTACATGGTGTTTTTTTGGGGGAAAAGGGGGGTGATTTGAACTTTTATTAAGGAAAGTGTTAAATCACATTTATTAACTTTTTTGTTTGCAATGATAAGCGTTATCGGCGGTCAATTGCTCAAGCCTGAATCTCAGGCTTGGAGCAATCATCGAGGGGACACGCCGGGAGCAGGTAAGAGGACCTCCGCTCGTGTCCCAGCAGATCTGGACACCGCATTTTCACTGCGGTAGTCCCGATCAGCCCCGCTGAGCAGCAAGTCAGCTTTCACTTTAGTTTTAAGGGTTAATAGCGCGCGGCACCGCGATCACTACCGCGCTTTTAGCCCCGGGTCCCGGCATCAGATGCCGGGACCAACCCCATATGTTGCGGGAGCCGGCCAAGGACGTAAATATATGTCCTTGGTCGTTAAGGGGTTAAGAAAGATAAAGGCAAAAATCTAAATCTGGTTAGGTTTGCCACTCAGTATGGCAGATAGGAGTGGTTTATTAAAGATTATAGTTCCGTCATAAATTTTATTTGTTTTGTCTAATAGTCCGGTATGGCTGGGGAATGCATTTTTTTAAGAAATTGAAGCCATGGAAAGAGAATTGGTCTGGAAAGGCAAAAAAACAAGAATGAAACTAGGTTATTTATGCAAGGAATTGAAGAAAGGAGGACTAGCTATTCCTGATGTTAGACTATATTTTATAGTGGCACAATTAAGATTTGAATGGATTATTTTCTGAATACGATAAAAGAAAAAAATATATATGTGTGATGATATGGGAGAACTTTAAGAATCAGAGTTGAACAGTAAGGAGCCTCTAGCAGAAATGGTAGGTAGAGTATGGTCACAAATGAAAAAAATTATGGAGGTGGAAGGTTCATTAGAGTGCACAAGATTATTTAATAATTAAGGAGGTTTTGGGATAAATATAAGTTAAAATATGTTACACAATTTTTTGAGGGTGGAGCACTCAGATCATTTGATAACTTGAGTGCCCAATATAAAATTCCAAATAACATGATGTCTTTATTTAGATATACACAATTAAGGGAAGCAGTAAAAAAAAAAAAAAAAAAATAGATAAGAAAGAAAAATTATCTATTCCATAATGTGTGCTTTAAGGGAAGGCACGAATAGAAAAATGATTTCTAAGTTGTATAAAAATATATTTGAGGTAAGAGGTCAAGGGTTCAGACACTTAACTATGAAGGAATGGGAAAAGGATATAGGACAAGTGTCAGAGAATGAGTGGAGAGAAATTTGGGAAGAGAGTTCTGTTATTATTAAAAATGGGTCACATAGGATTACACCATTTTTTTGTAATACACAGGCTCTATTATACGCCACAACTTCTGGCAAAAATAGATAAATCAAAGAAATATAAATGTTTAAAATGTGATGGTGAGGAAATGTTTTTTTTCCATATGTATTTTGATTGCCCAATAATGAAGGAATTCTGGTCTGGGATTATAAGGTTGACTGAGAAAAGGTTAGGGTTAGAGGAGGGAGAAAATGTAATAACCTGGTTAATAGGTTAAGGAAAATCGGAAGGAAGTAAGATGATAAGGTATTAAGTGGTAAAGTGCAATTTGTATCAAGACTTTTAGTGGCGAGAAAATGGATGTCTAAAGAATCCCCAAATATTGACAAATTTTATGTTACAGTAAAATAATACATTTTGAATTTGGGTGGGTAGTTAAGGCAGGGTGTCTGCCAAAATTTCATGCAATTTGGGATAAATGGATCGAAGGTACGAGAGAGAGAGAGAGAGAGAGATTATGCTTGGTGGAAAATCTTAGCTAAGAGATAAAAGGAAAGATATATAAATGAGATCTTTTTTTTTTTTTTTACCTTTTCTCCTCCCTTCTCTTCTACTTTAGGTTGGGGTGTTTTTTTTTTTTTGGAAGGGGTAGAGGGAGAGGGTTTTATTCTGGTTCTGTAGGGGCTGGTGCCCTGTCCGACCAAAGGTAACCCTAATGATAGATTGGAGGAATATGTAGGAAATGATAGATGGGGGTGGAGCATATTTTATAGAGAATTTTCCCTTAAATTTTTTTATTTCCTTATTAATATTAATTATTATGCGGTTGGTTTATTAAACTGATGAAGGCTGCACAAAGTACAATTTGTAAATGGAGTAAGCTCGAGCAAAGACAAGTGTTAGTTTCTCCTTGCGGTTGTTGATCCTGGGGATAGGTAATAAACAGTTGGATCACGAGAGAGTCATGAAGGTTGGTGCCACGGGAGGGTACCATCTCTTTTTGGCAAGAGGAGTAAGCTAAAGTAAGCTGAAATATAATCTATGATTTACACTTTGGAAAATATTAAATGGTAAAACAGCTAGAAAGAAGGAAAGGGGAAAGAGGAGAAGTTGTAGAAGTGAAAGGTGTTGAGGAGTGGTATGATAGTGTTTAAAAACGTTTTATTTTATTTTTTTTATACAGGATACTGGAAGTTTAAAGAGTACCCGTCAACAAAAAAACGCTTTATATGTTGTTAAATAATGTATATAAAACAAATTCCTAAATATATGTCGTTTTTTTTTTTTTTTATGTCTATTTAAATGTTTTTTTTTACTTGGGAAATCCCACCACTAGGGGTCTCCCTACATGTTCCGGCTGCTAGTGATTTTGGACTCATGCTGGCCTGGCATGAGCCCGAAATCTCAGACTGCGGACGGGACACTTGACGAGCACAGCGCTGCTCCCGCCTGTCAATCAGACAGGCGGTAGTGAGCGCTGCGCCGGCAGCAGCTGCGGGCATGGCCGGCCGGCTGGAGACAGGTGAGAGAGCTGTGTGTAAGAAGTTCATACCTTCTTCTAGCTGGCCTGCAGCTGTAAGCTCCGCTGCTCTCCCACGTCCAGACACTGCTACAGTGTGAAGTGAAGGCGCCCCCCCCCCCAGCAGGCTTCAGTTTTGTAGCGCCTGCTGGGGCAAACCCCCTTCCTCCCCTCGCACACAGCAGGAGACTGAGCTGCCAAACAGCTCAGGAAATAAGAGTTTACACCTGTTGTAGAATAAATGCATCCCAAACCCTATGTATTTTCTCAAGGCACACAACCTGTTGATAGCAATTCCTTGACATATAGAAAGAAAAAACACAAAGGAGGCTGTTTAAGAGCAATTATCCTTAAATGCCCACTTACCTTTAAGTGTTGAGCTATGGGCACAACACCAGCATGTACAGTTTGTTGCATCCATCCAGGCAAATAATGTAGTAAGCCTGGAGCAGCACGCTTATAACTGCCCTTAAGATGCTGAGGCTGTAATAGCTGAAGGGAACTGAACACCCTCAGAGAACCTTGGAGTTGGTGCTTCTGGGTGAAACTACTATTAAGGACCAAAAGTACAAAGAGATTTAAAATGATAAACAATTTATTTAAACTAGAAGACTGACCACGTCAGTTTGAGGGTCCAGTCCTCTTTGTCAGGTCCACAGGTCATATTGTGGACCTGACGCAGAGGGCTGGACTCTTGAAACGTGTTGTCTGTTCCCTAGTTTAAATAAATTCTTCATTATTTTACATCGGTCTTTAACATTCATTTTAGGCAGGAATCCACTGAATCCAGCCATTTTTTTCCTCAACATTTACATTTTGTTGGTTGCAAAATGATTATATGGCTTTTGTATAAAACACCCACTGATCTTGGTGCTAATATGACATTTCCTATACAAGTGGCCTTTTGCTCATATAACAAAACGTGAATATTTTCAATATCTTATATCATTTCACACAATGATGAATGGGTTGTTTACATATCCATTATTAAAGTTGTCATATCATAATGTTGTGGAAGATATGTATTACGTTTATATGTTGCACATATCTCACATTTTTTCAGTTTGCTTTGAATGAGATGACCCTCAGGCAATCAGTGCTATATACAGCCATTTTAGAAATATATTTATTCTATATTCTCCCTGATATTCTGCTGTTTATAAAGACTAAAGCTGACATTTAAACATGCAGCAATTTGTATGTACAAAAAATATTATAGAAATAATATCAATTTTCTTCCAACCTAAGGGAGTTCCCAAAATAAAAATCTCATTTGTTGTGTAGTTTTTTCTGAACAGAACCAGCTTTAGAATTATGTAAACGATAAGTTTTCCTATTTAGGAAAATAGGGACCCCCCCCCCCCCCCGATCTCCCTAACTGGGCGCCGCCATGAGCGCTCATGGTGATGTAGGGTCGACCTAGAGGTCGACAGTGACGCCCCGTCTCCTCCCCGTCCCCATACAGTTCTATGGGGGAGACAGGGAGGCACGAACGCTGCCTCCCCGCCTCTCCCATAGAGATGTATGGAGGAGGCGTGCCGGCCGCAACTTCATGCTGCGGCTGGCACTCCCCCTGCACGGCTGGCACTCCCCCTGTACAGGCGATACAGCGTTCGGACCCCCCGCGATCAAACACTTATCCCCTATCTTGAGGATAGGGGATAAGTGTTTGTAATGCTGCAGATGTCCTTTAACCCCTTCACGACGAGCGACGTACATGTACGGCGCCGCAAAGTGTCACTTGGCGCGCGGCGATGTACATGTACGTCGCGGGGTTCCGGGAGCGCCGCATCACCGGTAGCGGTGATCGGGACGGGATGACTGCTGTTATCTAACAGCAGGCATCCCGGCACATCGCCGAGGGGGGTCCTGAGACCCCCCCATGACCGCGATGCGCGCAAATCGCAGGTCAATTCAGACCTGTGATCTGCGCGCTTCCGAGTCATACGGGTCACTGGTGACCCGGTGACCCGGAAAATAAGAGGGATCGGGGGTGTCCGAGACACCTTCGATCCCCCTGAAGGGATAGGAGTTTGGTGGCAGGGGTGCCACCTCTCCTATCCCTGCTATTGGTCGGCCGAGCGACCGACCGATAGCAGACCGGGGGAGGGGGGTTAAAGTTCGGTTCCCCCACTTTGCCCACCTATCGGTGTCCGGGCAAAACGGGGGAACTGTCCAGGGAAGGTCGGCGCCGAAGGTCCCTTACTTGAATCCCGGAGCGCGATCCTCCCCCACGTGCGGCAGCGGCAGCAATACTTCCGGGTCCTGCTAGGTGAGTTGTTGCCTAGCAACATCCGGAGGGCCACAGTTTACAGTGGTCTCTAAACCGTGTCCCTCCAGATGTTGCAAAACTACAACTCCCAGCATGCCCAGACAGCTGTTTGCTGTGTGGCCATGCTGGGACTTGTAGTTTTGCAATATTTAGAGGGGTTCAGGTTGTAGATCACTAAGTGGTCTCAAACTGTAGCCCTCCCAGATGTTGCAAAACTACAACTCTCAGCATGCCCAGACAGCAGTTTACTGTCTGGGCATGCTGAGAGTTGTAGTTTTGCAACATCTGGAGGGCCACAGTTTTGAGACCACTGGACAGTGATTTACAACCTGAACCCCTCTAAATCTTGCAAAACTACAACTCCCAGCATTCAGGAACAGCATAAGGCTGTCTTGGCATGCTGGGAGTTGTACTTGCATGCCTCCAGATATTGCAAAACTACAACTCCCAGCATGCCCAGACAGCTGTTTGTTGTGTGGGCATGCTGGGATTTGCAGTTTTGCAACAGCTGGAGGGCTACAGTTTGGAGATCACTGTGCAGTGGTCTCTAAACTGTGGCCCTCTAGATCTTGCAAAACTACAGTAGTTTGCTATCTGGGCATGCTAGGATTTGTAGTTTTGCAAGATCAGGAGGGCCACATTTTGGAGATCACGGTGCTGTAGCCCTCCAGATGTTGCAAAACTGCAAATCCCATCATGTCCAAACAGCAAACAGCTGTCTCGGCATGCTGGAAGTTGTAGTTTCGTACCTCCAGCTGTTGCATAACTACATTTCCCAGCATGCCCTTCAGCGATTAGTACATGCTGGCAGTTGTAGTTTTGCAACAGCTGGAGGCACACTGGTTGGAAAATACTGAGTTAGGTCATAGAACCTAACTCAAGGTTTTCCAACCAGTGTGCCTCCAGCTGTTGCAAAACTACAACTCCCAGCATGCATGGTCTTTCAGTGCATGCTGGGAGTTGTAGTTTTGACCCCCCCCCCCCCTTCCCATGTGAATGTACAGGCTGCATTCACACTGGCGGCAGATTACAGTGAGTTCCCCGCTACAAATTTGAGCTGCAGCTCAAACTCCTAGCGGGAGACTCCGTGTAATCCGCCGTCAGTGTGAATGTAAGCTAAAAACACTACACTACAGTACACTAACATAAAATAAAGAGTAAAACACTACATATACACACGTTCACTGCCCCCCCCCCCCCACCACCCCCCTCCCAATAAAAATGAAAAACGTATTGTACGGCAATGTTTCTAAGATGGAGCCTCCAGCTGTTGCAAAACAGAAACTCCCAGCATTTCTGGACAGCAATTGACTGTCCAAGCATGCTGGGAGTTTTGCAACAGCTGGAGGCACCCTGTTTGGGAATCACTGGCATAGAATACCCCTATGTCCACCCCTATGCAAGTCCCTAATTCAGGCCTCGAATGCGCATGGCGCTCTCATTTTGGAGCCCTGTCGTATTTCAAGGCAAGAGAATAGGGTCACATATGGGGTATCGCTGTACTCGGGAGAACTTGCCTAACAAATTTAGGGGGGCTTATTCTCCTTTTACCCCTTATGAAAAGGAACAGTTGGGGTCTACACCAGCATATTAATGTAAAAAAATAAACATTTTTACACTAACATGCTGGTGTTGCCCTATACTTTTCATTTTCACAAGAGGTAAAAGGGAAAAATTTGTAACGCAATTTCTCCCGAGTACGGAGATACCCCATATGTGGGCGCAAAGTGCTCTGGGGGCGCACAACAAGGCCCAGAAGGGAGAGTGCGCCATGTACATTTGAGATGATTTGCACAGGGGTGGCTGATTGTTACAGCGGTTCTGACAAACGCAAAAAAAAACACACACCCACATGTGACCCCATTTTGGAAACTACACCCCTCACGGAATGTAATGAGGGGTGCAGTGAGAATTTACACCCCACAGGTGTCTGGCGGATCTTTGGAACAGTGGTCCGTGAAAATGAAAAAATTTTGCACAGCCCACTGTTCCAAAGATCTGTCAGACACCAGTGGGGGGGGTAAATGCTCACTGTACCCCTCATTACATTCTGTGAGGGGTCCATTTTCCAAAATGGCATGCCATGTGTTTTTTTTTTTTGCTGTCCTGGCACCATAGGGGCTTCCTAAATGCGACATGCCCCCCAAGCAAAATTTGCTCTCAAAAAGCCAAATATGACGCCTTCTCTTCTGAGCATTGTAGTTCGCCCGCAGTGCACTTCAGGTCCACTTATGGGGTACCTCCATACTCAAAAGAGATGAGGTTACAAATTTTGGGGGGTCTTTTCTGCTATTAACCCTTGCAAAAATGTGAAATTTGGGGGGAAACCCACATTTTTGTGAATTTTTTTTTTTTTTTTTACATATGCAAAAGTCGTGAAACACCTGTGGGGTATTAAGGCTCACTTTATTCCTTGTTATGTTCCTCAAGGGGTCTAGTTTCCAAAATGGTATGCCATGTGTTATTTTTTTTTGCTGTTTGGCACCATAGGGGCTTCCTAAATGCGACATGCCCCCCAAAAACCATTTCAGAAAAACGTACTCTCTAAAATCCCCTTTATCCCCTGTCGCTCCTTCGCTTCTGAGCCCTCTACTGCGCCCGCCAAACACTTTACATAGACATATGAGGTATGTGCTTACTCGAGAGAAATTGTGTTACACATACAAGTATACATTTTCTCCTTTTACGCCTTGTAAAAATTAAAAAATTGGGTCTACAAGAACATGCGAGTGTAAAAAATGAAGATTTTGAATTTTCTCCTTCACTTTGCTGCTTTTCCTGTGAAACACCTAAAGGGTTAAAACACTTACTGAATGTCATTTTGAATACTTTGGGGGGATGCAGTTTTTATAATGGGGTCATTTATGGGGTATTTCTAATATGAAGACCCTTCAAATCCACTTCAAACCTGAACTGGTCCCTGAAAAATTGTGAGTTTGAAAATTTTGTGAAAAATTGGAAAATTGCTGCTGAACTTTGAAGCCCTCTGGTGTCTTCCAAAAGTAAAAACTCATCAATTTTATGATGCAATCATAAAGTAGACATATTGTATATGTGAATCCCAAAAAAAATATTTGAAATATCCATTTTCCTTACAAGCAGAGAGCTTCAAAGTTAGAAAAATGCTAAATTTTAATTTTTTTCATCAAATTTGGGGCTGCAGATAGTAGCCAGCACCCATTGTGCATAAAGCAGGCTTAGCTTCTGAGACTCCTCCATATTCTCCTACATCAGGGGTCTCAAACTGGTGATCCTCCAGCTTCAAAACTTCAACTCCCAGCATTCACGACAGCCGTTAGCAGCTCAAATGGCTGTCTGGGAATGTCCAGGCATGCTGGGAGTTGAAGTTTTGCAACATCTGAAGGGCCACCAGTTTGAGACCCCTGATATACATGTTCGATGATGTATGTAGCTGTATGGCAGTCATAAAGGTGTTAATTTTGCTCTCTATGCCAGCTGCCTTTAGGTATAAAGCAATTCATCTGTGAATTATTAAAGGGGTATTCCAGGCAAAAACTTTTTTTTTTATATATCAACTGGCTCCGGAAAGTAAAACAGATTTGTAAATTACTTCTATTAAAAAATCTTAATCCTCCAATAGTTATTAGCTTCTGAAGTTTTCTGTCTAACTGCTCAATGATAATGTCATGTCACGGGAGCTGTGCATGATGGGAGAATATCCCTTGCATGATGGGAGAATATCCCCATAGGAACTGCACAGCTCCCGGGACTTGAGTCATCAGAAAGCAGTTAGACAGAAAACAGCAACTCAACTTCAGAAGCTAATAACTATTGGAAGGATTTTTTAATAGAAGTAATTTACAAATCTGTTTAACTTTCCGGAGCCAGTTGATATATAAAAAAAAGTTTTTGCCTGGAATACCCCTTTAATTCCTTAGTAATATCTCTTGGAGTGAAACCACACGATCAGGTTGTGTTGCAGTTGCATTGTGGTTTGTATTTGCATCAGTTTTTTATAGTGGGTAATTGACAAATTTCACTGCTGTACCAATGGTGTATTTCAGCATATGTGCTGTTGATTTTGTTGTTGGCTGCATGTTTTTGTGTGCATCTTCATGCAGATGTTGACCACATTGTCATTGTTTCTGCTGAACTGTGTATAGTTAAAGTACTATTCAAGCTAACCACAAAATTAGCAAATTATGAGCAAGTTCCATATAAGTGAATCTAAATGGACCCTTTGGGTAGGGTCACACGTGCTGTATTTTGCTCTATATTTGCTGCTGCATATTTCCGTAGTCAATGGGTACCCTTAGGGTGTATTCACACGTACCGTATCCTGTGCATATTTGATGAACAGGATTTGAAGCTGCAGATTTTATGCTACAGATTTCAATGTAAGCTAAATGACTAAACAAAGCTTCAAATCTGCAGCTTCAAATCCTGCACTTCAAATATGTGCAGGATACTGTACGTGTAAATACACACTAAATTGGTAAATAGCAATGACAAGTATTTAAAAAAAATAAAAATAAAAAACCCTCAGGTTAACAGCAGAATTTCAGAAGAAGTTACTGCATGAAGCCTGTGGTATCCCAAAATATTCTTTCTACTCCTTTATTTAGAGGTGCACAGAACAACCATGTTGAAAGATATATGTTTGTGCTTGAGGCTTCACACTCATGATCATGATTGCAACGATGCATACATACCTGTATGAAAAACATTAAACTTAACAAAGCAGTCATATTTGTGCCCATAACAGCGAACGGAGAGCACGCCTTTAGAGGGCATACCCTGTAATGGATAAATTGAAAAGGGAGGGATGGGAGGGGTCCGCAAAATGTCACGTACACCACGCCAGCATACATTATATGCCCCCCGCCTTTACAAAAAACTCCTTGACGCCCCGCATTGAAGTGCAGGGGGGCAGAAGATACTCATGCCTCTCCCACGAATACAGCCTGATAGGCTTAACACTTGTGCTTGGGGCTTCACACTCGTGCTCGTGATTAGAATGATGCATACATACCTGTATGAAAAACATTCAACTTAACAAAGCGGTCAAATTTGTGCCCATAACCGCGAACGGAGAGCAAGCCATTAGAGGGCAAAAAGTTAACCTGATAGGATAAATGACAGAATTCATAATTATAAACCAATACCACAACAACTAACACAAAATCATATTTAGACTCTAACTTGAGACAGAAAAGTAGAATCTGCGAACTACCTGTCCTAGTGAATGCTGCCTAGTACCGAGGAGCTATGGTAGTCATGCCCTCTCTGAAAGAAATCACCCGCCACCAGGCTGACATACTAGCTGATATATGCATCTTTAACATACTTACCTATGACATCATGGCAATAGTGAAACCGATAGAAACCTGTCAAGCATAACATGAAGCTATGAAAGTCGCTGCTATTAAGAAGCAAAAATAAACTATTGGCAAAATGACTTAATAGCAAAACTACCTGACAGACCTTTTGTGATAACCTTATGGTGCCATATCGCCTGTACCTCAACTACGCTTGAATGAGCACCTTACCTGAGGACTAAACCATACCTTAAACTGCCAAGCTTCCGACTCAAAACTGGCCTCAGGAGTGACGTCCTGCTGCGAGTGACCGATCTCTTCATCGCCATCATGCCTGTAGACTTGACAGGTCTTTTCGTAATCATCATGCCTGTAAATGTGACAGGTCTTTTTGTAACTATTGTGCCTGTAGACGGGACAGGTCTTTGTGTAACCATCGTGCCTGTAGACGTGACAGGTCTTTTTTGAAACCATCGTGCCTGTAGACGTGACAGGTTTTTGCGTGACCACTGTGTCTGTAGACGAGACAGGTCTTTGCATAACCATCGTGCCTGTAGACATGACAGGTTTTTGCTTAAACATTGAGCCCCTAGACGTGGCAGGTATGAAGGGTATACAACCACCTATATGTCATGATTTTGTTGCTATGAAGAAGTATCAGTAACAACAACTACACAATGCATCCCCCTGCAGACGTGGCAGGTATGACGACTATACAACTGCTTATGTGTCATGATGTTATTGTTCTGAAAACGTGTCAATAAAAGTAAGTACGCAGATTGCGCCCCTGAAAACCATGATGTTAACAACTACTAGGGTAGTGCATACCCTTGGAGAAGATGAAAGGTAGATGCTGAGTGTAACATGCCAAGCTGATTGAAATACTACCAATTGAGTGAGACTGACTTGGTGACGTATGTGATGCAAATGCTATTATTGCTAAGTGTAACATCTCGGCTGTAGTAATTAGACGGAACTTCTGCTGAAACTAACAGACATAGTAACACGACTGGAACATATGCATGATTTCAAATATCTAACACCTGCGTGGGGTGTTGGCTCTAGTAGTGTGAGTGACGAGTGTGATATCTAAGGTATAAATGTTATGGACCTAACAGTATGCATGTAATTCAAGCATCAAAGTCTGTATGTAAACCTATCTATGCACAGTGAATGGTCATGGACGTATGACTGATATGAACGCTAAGAACCTATGTACCGTATAAGTGCTGTGTATGACTGCACAGTGTAAACGAACATAAAATGCTATCAATACTCACATTATGTAAATATTATGACTGTATGCCCGAAATAAACACTACGCAGTTATGTACCATATAAAAACTATGAGCTTACAAACCATATAAATGTTATAAGCATAAGCACCGTATGAAACTATGAGCATATGTACCGATAAAAGCGTGAAAGTACCATAAATGATGAGCGAATATACCGTATAAACGATACGAGCAAAAGTACCGTTTAAACTATGGGCATGTACAAAATAAATACTATAGGCGCATGCACAGTATAAGACTATAATCGCATGTGCCGTGTAAATGCTTTGAGCGTATGGATGACAAATGATATGGGTGTATACACAGGATAGATGCCGATCCCTGTGTATAGTAAATACTATGAGCATATACACAGCACACACACCACAAGTGCATGCACAGCACAAACATCACGAGTGTCCGAGGCAGCACAAACGCCATGTGCGCATGAAACACAAAACTCCACATGCACACGCGTAGCACAAAACCTACGAGCACATGAACACAAATGCTGTGTGCTCATGAAGCACTAGGAACGAATGCTTGGTACGTATGAACACAATGAACATAACCTGCTTTGAAGCTACGCACATATGCACAACGTAAAAGCTATGACAACTGAATTAAATAAACTACGACCATATGCATCATATCAATGCTAAGAACTAGTGCATGTCCAGTATAAGTGCTATGAACATATATGCAGTATGAAGGGTAAGAATGCTATGTATGTACAATATAAATGCTATGAGCATACCTAAATGCTAAATACTGTAGTATATGTACAGTATAAATTGGTACAAGCGTATAAACAGTAAGAATGGTACAGTATAACCCCTACTAGCATATGTACAGTATAATCGTACAAGCGTATGTACAGTAAAAAGGGTATAAGCATATGTACAGTATAACCCCTACTAGCTTATGTACAGTATAAATGGTACAAGCGTATGTACAGTATAACCACTACTAGCGTATGTACAGTATAACTACTACTAGCGTATGTACAGTATAAATGGTACAAGCGTATGTACAGTATAACCACTACTAGCGTATGTACAGTAAAAAGGTACAAGAGTGTACAGTATAGCCACTACAAGCGTATGTACAGTATAAATGATACAAGCGTATGTACAGTATAAATAGTACAGACGTATGTACAGTATAACCACTACTAGTTTATGTACAACATAAATGGTACAAACCTACGTACAGAATAACCACTACTAGCGTATGTACAGTATAAATGGTACAACCGAGTCAATTCTATGAGTAGGGTTTTTTTCTCGTGAGCATCATGATGACACTACAATTACATACTGCTTGTTGTACCCTTAGTGTAAGTTATACTTCCTATACCTAATGATTTATACCCTGTTTCCCTGAAAATACACCATACCCCGAAAATAAGCCCTAGCTATATTATCGGGGTGGGCTGCAATATAAGCCCTACCCCCGAAAATAAGACCTAGGCCAGTGGTCTTCAACCTGCGGACCTCCAGATGTTGCAAAACTACAACTCCCAGCATGCCCGGACAGCCGTTGGCTGTCCGGGCATGCTGGGAGTTGTAGTTTTGCAGACCACTGACCTAGGCAATGCCCGGGCTGCAAATATTAAAAAACAAACTTTAACTTACCTTCGTCTTACGTTCCCCCGTTGCTAAGGAACCGGCCTCATGGTCCCTCCGCTGTTCTTGCTGCTTCCTGGTGTTGTAATGTCTCAGAGCCTTCAGCCTATCACCGGCCGCAGCGATGTCCAGCCTCTGCCGATGATAGGCTGAGCGCATTGTCATGTAAGGAGTCGGCCAGCTTCTTACATGATAGTCGGCTCAGCCTATCATCGGCCGAGGCGGGACATCGCTGCGGCCGGTGATAGGCTGAAGGCTCTGTGACGTTCCCATCCCCAGGACCGCAGCAAGAACAGCGGAGGGACCATGAGGCCGGTTCCTTAGCAACGTGGGAACGGAGGACGGAGGTAAGTTAAAGTTTGTTTTTTTAATATTTGCAGCCCGGGCACAGGAATGCAAAGTACAGCGCAGTGGCTGATAATTATTTGGCAGGGGGGGGGGGGGGGGGAGAGAAGAAACGCGGAGAAACATGGTACTTGCTATAATGACATGCCCGTTATACCAGTACTGATACATGCCAGATACACTAATATGCGCCATGTTAGTATGCAAACTAGAAGTGACCATGAAGCCATGTACCGCAGAGCACCCGCCTGTACTGGTATATGTTAGTGTACCAATGGTGTAATTATGCATGCCTGGCATATGTAATATAAAAAACGTGAATACTGTACGGTAATATATAAACGTCATGTGATCAAACATATTTGGGGGTGGAGTATAGCCTGTTTGTACTGATGCTATTAGTTGTACATACAGATGGCGTAATTTTATATGCATGGTATGTGAGATATGGTAAACTTAAATACCGTATGGTAATGTCTGTATGACAAGTGATTAACAAACGTATTGTGGTGGTGAAATAGGGTTAAAGAGTTGTGATGTAAGAATCCTGAGAAGATCCACCAGTCTGCAGTGCGTAATTTCAATAAAAACTGCAGCCAATTCTCACATAAGATACCCTGACCACAGCTGGGGCTCGTTACAGTGTCAAGAAGTGTTTTTTTTTTTTTATATGCTACAAGGAAGTATTGGTAATGAAAAGGTTAACATTCCGTAACTACAGTCATAGTAGCAGTGTATATATAACAGAAGCAACATTGACATTTACCATGCAACTTGAACCAGTTTACCAAGAGTGATAACACGCTGCATCCTGAGCAGCAAGCCCTACAGAAGATGCCTGACCACAGCTGAGGTCTGCTGCCTCTTAGCCCCAGTCACAGCCACACGGGATCCAGAAGGTGAGCTGCCCAGCGGATCACTCACGAGGGGGCGGGGCAGTGACGTCACAATACTCCGGCCCCTGTATCACCCGTCATCAGCCACGGAGTGTTCTTCGCTCCATGCAGCTGGTGAACGGTGGTGCTGCAGGAGAGATCGTGGGGGTCCCAAGCTTCAGAACCCCCGCAATTAGACATCTTATCCCCTATCCTTTGGTGCTTAATGTAACTGACCTTACTGTTAGCGCAGGTGAATTCCCCAACCCAAAGGAATCCGTAAAAGCCAAGATAAATGGCTGCTTTTAATATTAAACTACAGAAATAACCAAACGGATTCCTGGTAAGCATGTCAGATAAGTCCCTGAAAACCTGTTCAGTGATAAGTTGTCTAACAGTAGCCTTGCTTTGGTTCTGTTTTAACACCCCTCGTAAAGCTGCTTTTATCACATGAACTGAACAGATAGAAATTCTGCTAGGATGTTCCAACACCAATAAATGCTGGATACCAGCCAAGTAGGATTTAATAGTATTGTATGACAATTTAAGTTTAGTGTGGCAAAAGCCAATGAAAGTACATATTTAATCAACTCCATATGAGTATCTTAAGTATCTTGAAATCTTAAGAACGTGTTCTAGGCCATGTTGTAAATCTAGGCCATGTTGTAAATTCTAGAGCTGTTGGTCGAGTGTAGTGATGCAGAGACAAGCTTATGGGTGGTGTTAAGATGGTGAATTAAGCCATGATTAATTCAGTGTACGGGGGAACTACGTCCCCTAAGCGATCGGCTTCCGGCATGACCTGGAAAAACTGTGGAAAATTTTGTCGTGAAAGAGCATCTGCAGCAATATTAACTAAGCCTCTAATATATGAGCAAATGTAACAAAAATTATGGTATAAGGAAAGTTGTACTAAATTCCTAGCAAAAGACATTACATGACTAGACTTAGATCTGCCTTTGGTAAGCATGCCTACTGTCACCTGATTGTCAGAGAGGAAGGTGACTGGTATTAGACCACTGATAGTCCTACACTTGGGCCGCAGTGACCAATGGATACATTTCAAATAATACGGAAGCTCTGTCAAATGCAGGAATCTGACAGCTCCGTCTGCTAGCCAGTGCGAACCAAATATAGCCGCAAAACCAAAACTAGATGGAGCATCACAAAATACTATAGGGGACTGGCTATCTGCTGCTGGAATGGGGAAAAGATATGCCGTTCCAGGTATTAAGAAACTCTAGCCTTGTGACTGCGTCTGCCATGTCATTTTGATCTAAGTGAATTTGGCTGCCCTTCTGCTGTGCTGTTGGAAGAAGCTAACAAAAGGGAAATAAAAGAACGACCTTGAGGGATAATTCGCATGGCGAAGTTCAACATACCCAACAAGGATTGTAGCTCTTTCTTGGTGACGATGTGGGATTTGGAGAAATTGGAAATGACCTTAATTCTACGAAGCTTCTCTTATAATTTGGCTATCATGTGCTGCAAATCCAGGACTATACCTAGGAAGGTTAGACTGGTAGCCTGCCCTTCTACTTTGTTATCTGACACCGGGACCCTGATCTGGGAACAGTAATGTGGACAGATCGGAAGGAGGTGTGTTAGGACCCTCAATTAGCAGGAAGTCATCTAGGCAGTGGATGACATGCTGGCAAGCAAACTGTTCTTCCTAAATCCAGTGAAGGGCCTGGGTAAATCTGTCATTCCTTGATCCGAATGTGAGCTTTGTGGCAAAATAGTAACGCTCTCTCCATTTTAACCCATGCCACTGCCATTGTTGGGGCATTATGGGAAGGAGTTTAAAGGTGTCCGAAATATCAGCCTTAGGCAGTTTTGACCCAGCACCTGACTGGATAATGATAGCTATGGCCTGGTCAATGGAGGCATACTTTAACCCCTAACGACCACGGACGTAAATGTACGTCCTGGTTTGGCGGGACTTCCCGCACCAGGACGTACATTTACGTCCTGTGTATGACCGCGAGCATCGGAACGGTGCTTGCGTCATACACGGCAGGTTCCGGCTGCTAGTAGCAGCCAGGTAAACCGCCGGTAATGGCCGACATCCGTGATTGCGCGGATGTCCGCCATTAACCCCTCAGATGCCGTGCCAATACAGATCACGGCATCTGCAACAGTGCGGTACTTTGAATGGATGATCGGATCGCCCGCAGCGCTGCCGCGGGAATTTAATCATCCAGCATGGCGGCCGGAGGTCCCCTCACCTTGCTCCGGCCATCTCCCGGGGTCTTCTGCTCTGGTCTGAGATCGAGCAGACCAGAGCAGACCAGAGCAGAAGATCACCGATAATACTGATCAGTGCTGTGTCCTATACATAGCACTGAACAGTATTAGCAATCAAAGGAATGCTATAGATAGTCCCCTATGGGGACATAAAAAGTGTAAAATAAAAGTTGAAAAATTTAAAAAAAATAAGTTAAAAAAAAAAGTGAAAAATCCCCTCCCCCAATAAAAATGAAAATTGTCAGTTTTTCCCATTTTAGCCCCAAAAAGTGTAAAAAATTTTTTTTATAAACATATTTGGTATTGCCGCGTGCGTAAATGTCCGTACTTTCAAAATATAATGTTAATGATCCCGTACGGTGAATGACGTAAACGTAAAAAATGTAAAAAGTCCAAAAATGCTGCTTTTTTGTCACATTTTATTAACATTTTTTTTAATAAAAAATGATCTAAAAGTTTTATATGTGCAAATGTGGTATCGATGAAAAGTATAGATGATGGCGCAAAAAATTAGCCCTCATACTGCCCTATGAAAAAGTTATAGGTGGTCAAAATAAGGCGATTTTAGATTACTGATTTTGTACAAAAAGTTTTAGATTTTTTTTAAGCGGTACAAAAATATAAAAGTATCTAGCCATGGGTATCATTTTAATCGTATTGAACCACAGAATAAAGAACACATGTCATTTTTACTGTAAAGTGTACAGTGTAAACAAAACCCTCCAAAATGCGCAAAATTGTGGTTTTCATTTAAATTTCCTCCCTAAAATTTTTTTTTTTATGCGTTCGCCATACATTTTATGGTAAAATGAGAGGTTTCATTACAAAGTACAATTGTTCACGCAAAAAACAAGCCCCTATATGGGTCTGTAGATGGAAATATAAAGGAGTTATGGATTTTAGAAGGCTAGGAGGAAAAAAACGAAAATGCAAAAATAAAATTGGCCTGGTCCTTAACCCCTTAACCACTGTCACTTTAAACATTAATAACTCTGGGATACTTTTACCTTTCATTCTGATTCTGAGATTGTTTTTTCGTGACATATTCTACTTTATGTTAGTGGTAAAATTTTGTCGATACTTGCATCATTTCTTGGTGAAAAATTCCAAAATTTTATGAAATTTGTTAAAATTTCACATTTTTTTTTTACTTTGAAGCTCTCTGCTTATAAGGAAAATGAATATTCCAAATAAATTATATGTTGATTCACATATACAATATGTCTACAATATGTTTTTACTTTTGGAAGACAACAGAGGGCTTCAAAGTTCAGCAGCAATTTTTCGATTTTTCACAAAATTTTCAAAATCGAAATTTTTCAGGGACCAGTTCTGTTTTGAAGTGGATTTTAAGAGCCTTCTTATTAGAAATACCCCACAAATGACCCCATTATAAAAACTGCACTCCTCAAAGTATTCAAAATTACATTCAAAAGGTAGGTGTTTCACAGGAATAGCAGCAAATTTAAAATCTTCATTTTTTACACTCGCATGTTCTTGTAGACCCAGTTATTGAGTTAAGGAGCGACAGTGGGATTTTGGAGAGTGAGTTTTTCTGAAATGGTTTTTGGGGGGCATGTCACATTTAGGAAGCCCCTATGGTGCCAGAACAGCAAAAAAAAAAAAAAAAACACATGGCATACTATTTTGGAAACTACACCCCTCAAGGCACGTAACAAGGGGTCCAATGAGCCTTAACACCCCAGAGGTGTTTGACAACTTTTCGTGAAAGTTGGATGTGTAAATGATTTTTTTTTTTCCACTAAAATGATAGTTTTCCCTCAAATTTAAAATTTTTACAAGGGGTAATAGGACAAAATGCCCCCCAAAATTTGAAACCCCATCTCTTCTGATTTTGGAAATACCCCATGTGTGGACATCAAGTGCACTGCGAACGAACTACAATGCTCAGAAGAGAAGGAGCGCCATTGAGCTTTTGGGGAAAAAATTTTTGGAATGGAAGTCAGGGGCCATGTGCGTTTACAAATCCCCCCCGTAGTGCCAGAACAGTGGATCCCCCCACATGTGACCCTATTTTGGAAACTTCTCCCCTCACAGAATTTAATCAGGGGTGCAGTGTGTATTTACACCCCACTGGTGTTTGACAGATCTTTGGAACAGTGGTCTTTGCAAATGAAAAATTTAATTTTTCATTTTCACATACCACTGTTCCAAAAATCTGTCAGACACCTGTGGGGCGTAAATGCTCACTGTACCCCTTATTACATTCCGTAAGGGGTGTAGTTTCCAAAATGGGGTCACATGTGGGTATTTATTTTTTTGCGTTTATGTCAGAACCGCTGTAAAATCAGCCACCCCTTTGCAAATCACCAATTAAGGCCTCAAATGTACATGGTGCAATCTCACTCCTGAGTCTTGTTGTGCGCCCGCAGAGCATTTTACGACCACATATGGGGTATTTCCGTACTCAGGAGAAATTGCGTTACAAATTTTGGGGGTCTTTTTTTCCTTTTAACGCTTGTGAAAATAAAAAGTATGGGGCAACACCAGCATGTAAGTGTAATTTTTTTTATTTTTTTACACTAACAAGCTGGTGTAGCCCCCAACTTTTCCTTTTCATAAGGGGTAAAAGGAGAAAAAGCCTCCCAAATTTTGTAGTGCAATTTCTCCCGAGTACGGAGATACCCCATATGTGGCCCTAAACGGTTTCCTTGAAATACGACAGGGCTCTGAAATGAGAGCGCCATGCGCATTTGAGGACTAAATTAGGGATTGCATAGGGGTGGACATAGGGCTATTCTACACCAGTGATTCCCAAACAGGGTGCCTCCAGCTGTTGCTAAACTCCCAGCATGCCTGGACAGTCAGTGGCTGTCCAGAAATGCTGGGAAATGTTGTTTTGCAACAGCTGGAGGTTCCGCTTTGGAAACACTGCCGTGCAATACATTTTTAATTTTTATTGGGGGGTGGACAGTGTAAGGGGGTGTATATGTAGTGGTTTACCCTTTATTATGTTTTAGTGTTGTGTAGTGTTTTTAGGGTACATTCGCACTGGCGGGTTACAGTGAGTTTCCCGCTAGGAGTTTGCGCTGCGGCAAAAAATTTGCCGCAGCCCAAACTTGAAGGGAAGACACTTACTGTAAACCTGCCCGTGTGAATGTACCCTGTACGTTCACCTGGGAGGGCAAACCTCCAGCTGTTTCAAAACTACAACTCCCAGCATGTACTGACAGACCGTGCATGCTGGGAGTTGTAGTTTTGCAACAGCTAGAAGCACACTGGTTGGAAAACCTTCAGGTTCTGTTATCTAACTCTTATCTAACTCAGTATTTTCCAATCAGTGTGCCTCCAGCTGTTGCAAAACTACAACTCCCAGCATGTACTGATCACCAAAGGGCATGCTGGGAGATGTAGTTATGCAACAGCTGGAGGTACGCATCTACAACTCCCAGCATGCCGAGACAGCTGTTTGGGCATTCTGGGATTTGCAGTTTTGCAACATCTGGAGGGCTACAGTTTTAGAGAACACTGCAAAGTGATCTCCAAACTGTGGTCCTCCAGCTGTTGCAAAACTACAAATCCCAGCATGCCCGGACAGCAAACAGCTGTTTGGGCATGCTAGGAGTTGTAGTTTTGCAAGATCTGGAGGGATACAGCTTAGAGACCATTAGATAGTGGTCTCAAACTGTAGCCTACCAGCTGTTGCAAAACTACATATTCCAGCATGCCCAAACAGCGATCTGGGCATGCTGGGAGTTGTAGTTTTGCAACATCTGGAGGGCTACAGTTAGAGACCACTGTATAATGGTCTCAAACTGTACCCTCCAGATGTCACTAGGCAAGTCACCGACTTCCGTAGGATCCAGCTGCACGACGTCGCCGCCCGCTGATCTCCGTTGCCCGCAGCCTCCGGATTGCTAAGTGGATCTTCGGCGCGGGTCCCTGTCGGGTTTCCCCATCCTGCCCCGCCTATTGTGGGTGGGCAGGACGGGGAAAACTAAAGTAACCCCCCCGCCCCCGATCTACTATTGGTGGTCGTGTCTAGACCACCAATAGCAGGGATAGGAGGAGTGGCACCCCTGCCACCTCACTCCTATACCTTCAGGGGGATTGTGAGTGTCGTGGACACCCGCGATCCCCCTTCTATTCCGGGTCACCATAGACCCGTAATGACCCGGAATTGCGCAAATCGCAAGTGTGAATTCACTTGCGATTTGCCGCGATCGCCGACATGGGGGGGTCTGATGACCCCCCTGGGCCTTTGCACGGGATGCCTGCTGAATGATTTCAGCAGGCATCCCGGTCCGATCCCCACCCGGTGCGCGGTGGGGGCCGGAATTGTCCATGACGTACGCGTACGTCATGGGTCCTTAAGTACCAGGGTGTCATGACGTACGCGTACGTCAAGGGTCCTTAAGGGGTTAAAGGGGTATTACAGGCCAAAACTTTTTTTATATATCAACTGGCTCCGGAAAGTTAAACAGATTTGTAAATTACTTCTATTAAAAAATCTTAATCCTTCCAATAGTTATTAGTTTCTGAAGTTGAGTTGTTGTTTTCTGTCTAACTGCTCTCTGATGACTCACGTCCCGGGATCTGTGCAGTTCCTATGGGGATATTCTTCCATCATGCACAGCTCCCGGGATGTGAAATCATCATTGAGCAGTTAGACAGAAAACTTCAGAAGCTAATAACTATTGGAAGGATTAAGATTTTTTAATAGAAGTAATTTACAAATCTGTTAAACTTTCCGGAGCCAGTTGATATATATAAAAAAAGGTTTTGCCTGGAATACTTTAACCCCTTTAACCCCTTAAGGACCCGGGTTTTTCCATTTTTGCATTTTCGTTTTTTCCTCCTTACCTTTAAAAAAATCATAACTCTTTCGATCTTTCACCTAAAAATCCATATGATGGCTTATTTTTTGCGCCACCAATTCTACTTTGTAGATTTGATTTATTCCGGACTTTACTTGATTTAAATTGATTTTGTTTTGTTCGTAACATCACTTTACGCAAGCATTTTTCTAATATTGAGAAGAATGTTGTTTCTGATACCATTAACATTGTTACTACTGATGTTACTGTACCGGATGTGTCTAACATAAATGTTTCCTTGCATTCATCACATGCCTCTGGGTTTTCACATGTACCCCCATTGAACTCCACGGCAAGTTTCAGTTTTACTGAACTTGCTCTGGCGTCTAATCTACAGGATCAGTGTGACACCGATTTTGCAACAGATATCCCTGAGTTCGTTACCTCCAACAGGGACTTCGATCCTATTATGTCCCGTACCCCAGCATTGGATAACTTCCAAGATGCTGTGGAGTCTGATTTGACTATGCTGTCCATGCAGAATAATTCTGTTAAATACAATTTATCATTTAAAGAGAGGAGTGCTCTAAAAGAGCTGGAAGACATGGACAGCATAGTCATAAGACAAGCAGACAAGGGAGGAGCGGTGGTCATATTGGATAGGGGTCTTTATAGTAAATTAAATATGGAGATGTTAAATGACCTTGACACATATAGACCCCTTCCAAGTGACCCGACCCCGAAATTTAGGAAGATCTTAGACTCCCTTGTGCATCTGGGGGTAGTGAATGGATATATTACAGAAAGTATTGCTAAATATTTAATTATTGATAGCCCTGTAACACCTATATTCCATTCGCTACCTAAAGTGCACAAGGAGGTATTCCCTTCCCCCCTCAGTCCAATTGTTGCGGGGATATCTTCCCTCAATGAACGTTTGTGCGAGTGGGTGGATTCACTTTTGCAACCGCTCATCCCCACCATCCCAGGTTACATCAGGGACAGGAAACACGTGTTAGAAATGTTGGACTCTATCCAGTGGGAAGACAGGTACATGTGGGTGACAGCAGATGTCACTTCACTGTACTCGGTCATACCATATCATCTTGCTTTATCAGCTTTATCCTGGTTTCTGGAAACCTATTCTCGATACTCCTGTGGTCTCCGGGAATACATGCTATTGGTAGTGGATTATTTGTTGAAATATTACTTTTTTATGTTCAATGGCATGTATTTCCTGCAGACCACAGGGGAATCTATGGGGGCGAAGTTTTCCCCCTCCCTCGCTAACATTTATATGTGTTGGTGGGAGAGGGATTCTCTTCGCCCCCAACAACCCCCACAGTCACAGCCTTATTTGGTATGGCCGCTACATTGATGATCTCCTTTTCATCTGGGGATCCAATGTAGCGGCCATACAGGGCTTTTCCGAATATCTTAATCGGAAGCCCGGCGTAATTGTACCCGAGAGGTTGACTTCAGTGAGGAGGCTGTTTCTATAGGCAACCGCCTTAGAGCAAGAAATTACCCACAGTGGACTATAGATAAGGCTCTTACGGTTGCCAACAGTAAAGACTGCAAGTCTCTTTTAGGTATTACTGTTGATGGACATGGTGGAACACACAATGGTGAAGATAGAAATGTTATTTATAGTAACAGTGATAATAAAAATATCATTCCGCATAATAAAAGTAACTAATCAGTTGTGTTCTCCACCCAATACAGTATAGATTTCCAGACAATCAAAAAAGTTATTAACAGGTATATGCTCATCTTAACCAGCGACCCAGATTTCAAACAGGCTTTAATAGGTGGTCACATATGTGTGTCAAAGAAAGCATCTACCATTGGCCAACACCTTTCTCCTAGCTTGTTCCAGGATAAAGCTTCTACTAAACCCACTTGGCTGACCCACATTGGTTCATTCAAATGTGGGGCTAGAAGATGCATCTGTTGCAGTTATGTCCAAAACTCCACCACATTTGTATCTACAGTTAACAATGTTAGTTTTCCAATTAAACAGTACGTGAATTGTAACACAACTGGTGTTGTGTATCTGTTCACGTGTAGAAGTTGCCAGGTATAGTACGTCAGGTGTACCACGAGTTCTCTGAAAATGAGGAAGCACATCTCCGATGTACCACACTTCCTATCCAGGAATGTTTCAATGGTATTTAAGCATTGTGCAGAAGTACATGCTGGGGATACCTCTTGTCTCCAACTTCAAGGGATCGAAAGAGTCACGGTTCCGGCTAGAGGTGGGAATCTCAGACATAAGATTCTGGACCGTGAGATCTTTTGGATCCTGAGGTTGGGGACGAGATATCCACGGGGTCTCAACAAAAGAATGGTTACGATCCTACATTATTAATGCACACTTGGAGTTTTTTTCTTTTATTTTGGGTTACTGCTCACGTGTTCACATGTTCTTCAGTCAGATTTGTCTCTAGTGTTATTTTATGATTATTTTCACTGTATTATTTTCTTCTTCATATGGTTACCTATAATGGTCATTTGTTTTTTTAATTTAATGGCTTTCCATATGATTTAATCTGACTGATCAACATTTATATTTCTTTCTGCCCTATTATTATAGATTTTAACATATCATCATGGTTCGAGCTGTTATATCTATAGTGCAATAGCATAATTCCGCAGCACACTCACATGTAAAAATTATGATTATTTTACTTATTTCTTCCTTTTTTTCTTTTGTGAGTGTCTTTAGGATATGCGGCTTATCTTTCTTGTTATTACTATGGAGGATATACTACTGTGATACAAACAGGATGATTAATATCTTTCCTTTTAATATATTTCTGTAATAAAGATATTGCTCCTTATATGTATTTTTCCATGTAAAACATTTATATTTGGTAAATTATGTATAATTTTGCTAGAATTTTTTCTACGTTTTATATGTCTTGCAGTGGCAGTTGCTACTAGTTTTTACATGTGGGCGGGTTGCACCGGGATTTGTAGGTGTGTTTCATGACGTCATGTCCGCCTGTGATTGCAGGTGTGTGTCATTACATCATGTCCGCCCACCCACATGTATAAAAATAGGTATTTTTGTACTAATTGTTGTGTATGACTAAGGCCTTGTTCTAAGGCCGAAACGCGTCACTGTACCTTGTGCTCCTGTATGTGCCATCTGGTGAAATAAATATCATCCTCTGAGTTATGGGACGCTGGACTCCTTCCTTTTCTACCAATTCTACTTTGTAATGACGTCAGTCATTTTACCCAAAAATCTACGGCGAAACGGAAAAAAAAAATCAATGTGAGACAAAATTGAAAAAAAATTTGTAACTTTTGGGGGCTTCCGTTTCTGCACAGTACATTTTTCGGTAAAAATGACACATTCTCTTTATTCTGTAGGTCCATACGGTTAAAATGATACCCTATTATATAGGTTTGATTTTGTTGTACTTCTGGAAAAAATCAAAACTACATGGGGCGGTATGAGGGGGCGGTATGAGGGCTCATTTTTTGCGCCATGATCTGAAGTTTTTAGCGGTACCATTTTTGCATTGATAGGACTTATTGATCGCTTTTTATTCATTTTTTTCATGATATAAAAAGTGACAAAAATTCACTTTTGGATTTTTTTATTTTTTTGCGCGCACGCCATTGACCGTGCGGTTTAATTAATGATATATTTTTATAATTTGGATATTTCCGCATGCGGCGATACAACATATCTTTATTTTTATTTACACAGTTTTTTTTTTTATCGGAAAAGGGGGGGGGGGTGATTCAAACTTTTAATAGGGGAGGGGTTAAATGATCTTTATTCACTTTTTTCTGCAGAGTTATAGCTCCCATAGGGAGCTATAACGCTGCACACACTGATCTTTCACATTGATCACTGGTTTCTCATAAGAAACCAGTGATCGATTATTCTGCCGCTTGTCTGCTCATGCCTGGATCTCAGGCACTGAGCAGTCATTCGGCGATCGGACAGCGAGGAGGCAGGTAGGGACCCTCCAGCTGTCCTGTAAGCTGTTCCCGGATGCCGCGATTTCACCGCGGCTATCCCGGACAGCTCCCTGAGCTAACCGGCATGATTTCACTTTCATTTAGACGTGGCGTTCAACTTTGAACGTTGCGTCTAAAGGGTTAATAGCGCGCTACAGCGCGATCAATGCCGCGCGCTATTAGCCACGGGTCCCGGCTGTGGCCCCGCGTTATAGATCAGGAGCAGACTCAGGGCATACAGGTACGCCCTGGGTCCTTAACAGGTTAAGGTGAAAATGGGCTTGGTCCTTAAGGGGTTAAAGACACTTCATCTGCCGGAATCAAGGAGTTGAGACTAGAGACGGGATGAATAAGGTGCAGAGATATTATATATTAAATGCTTTTTATTACTGAATTTCCCAGACACAACCCCAATGGAGCTAATTCTCCAACAATCAAACAGAGTTACTCAAAATTAACCTATCAGAAATCCCTTGTCCAATTCAGCATGAACTAAGGAATCTACCATTCTGGGAGGAGACATCTAGTTACTGCACTCAAATGTCTGATCTGGCAAAGCGACCAGGCCTGTATGAAAGTCCTGTATGAAGCCCCTGACAAGAAACTCTGCATACTGGGTATCTGGGTGAGGTTGAAGGCATAAGGCTAAATAATCAGTGTCGATCACGCTTAGTCATGTGGAGTTAGCCAATTTTTGGGGACAGGCTATTTTCGGGTGCGCCCTGGAACAATTCACACAGACATGGAGTAGGCGACACTGAGTATAGTAACATGCAGAGTAGTTTAAATTATTGCATATTTGTGATTTACCTAAATATTTGATATTTTAGCTTGTCTAACGACCCTGGAACACTACTGGAACTGGATGTGGAAGGTGGGAGTTGTCTGGATGGACCAGCCTCAGAGGGAGTGTTGACACTTTTACGCCAGTCTGCCGTATGGGATATCGACTGGCAGAGGGAACAAGTTGGTGCTTTTAGGCCAGCAAAGTGCCTACAGAAGATCTCTGTGTCTATGTTCACCCAGTTAGTAATAAATTGAAACTGAAACAAGGCTGCTGCCGCTGTTGCTGAAAATGAATGGTGAAAATCATAAAAGGCTGACCCACCGTATTTATGTGCTAAATCAACTACTTTATACAGATAGAGATCTGGTTCCTCTTTCCCATCTGGCCATACTGAACAGATTATGTCTCTGTAGAGACTAAATGCAAGCATGAATTCTGTAACAGAAAGTTTTCCATTCAATCCAACATCTCGACTGCGCAACACAACCGAAACTTCCCCGCACGCTATCACTTTGTTCTCTGTGATATCCTGTGTTGCTATCAGCAGAGAAGCCAGATTGATGCCCTTTACATTCAGTATATCTCTTTTGATATGTGCTGGTATGAAGTGCGCATGTGTGATGTTGGGAGTAATGGAGGTGATACCTGAGGGGCTATCGTGTGAAGCAGCTGGAAGCGTAGGGACTACTGTAATAGCAATATTCCTGGCTTCTACCGATTCCAGTCTAGTCTGGATGTCAGAGATGGAAGCAGTCAAATTGTTTAGCATGGAATGCAGCTGCGTAAGTGAGGTCTGTATAGTCGGATTAGAAATGTCTTCTTGACTAGTACCAGCAGTTTCAGACACCAGTATTCTATAGAGCTCAGCCTTCCTGGCAGTAGCCGGGAATGGTATGCCTTTCATGTGAGTTCAGAGGTCAATTTGTGGATTGTCTAATTTTGAAGGGATGGTATGCTCCCATGGTCGGACAAGCGAGTGGTATTTTCAGCTAATGAGACAGATTCTTCAATGTCTTATGCATGAGACAAAATGAAGGCTGTGAAAAAGGATAAGGCAACGGTAAGAAAGCTGCTACTATGAGAGTAAAAGGATAGAATCTCACCATGGAAGGAATTACACAACCAAATCTAAGTGGAACCCCAGCTTAGACCATAATAAGACAACACGAGTGAACTTAGCTAATATGTGCCTCAAAAGTATGACACCGACAGCTGCCCGAGATGTGATGTATTGTGCACTGAGCCCTTGTGAAGACCTGCAAATGAGACAGAAACATCGCAACAAATTTGTACCACGCCTGCTTACCAGAAGTGTCAGATGGGCCGAAACAAAAAGAACTAGACAATACTGATAACTTTCAATGTAGTATGGAGGTGAACGCAAAGACCAAGCTGCCCCTGAGCTGAAATATAATTAAACATGTATGAACAGAGTTGAACGTTGAACAAACTATTGAGTCCCATAGGCGTGACAGGACTAAAAGAGACATGACCCCAAAACGCATGCTCACCGCTGGTACTGACAAGCTGAGTGTTAAAGCGCTAGGACATACTGATGAGACCTTAGAAGATGCACAAAAGAAAAACACAGAAACAACCTGTGGCTTAATCTGCAATATAAGATGATATACATGAGAGACAAATATGTATAAAATAGCGTAACTCCATGAGCCCCGTAGACGAGACAGGGAGCGAGATGCCAGTGCTAACCCCCAACATGCTCACTCTGAGATGTGTAGCAACGTGATAAACTTTGATATATCAGGATGTATTGATAGCCTCTGCTACCAGAATGATATAGAATACTGAGGGAAACCAAGACAATTAACCTGCAACATACATGAATAAAACACCTGACCAATTGACAAATAGTTGGATTCTGTAGTTCCGACAGGAACCCTGAGTGATAACAGCTGTTCACTTGATGACGTACGTGCCGTAAAGACGTCTGGAAACTTCGAGGTAATAACAATAACTAATGAAGAAAGAAGAAATGATCCAGCACTTGGAATATTGCAGCTTTATTGTATCCTCTTAAAAACAGCATGGAACAACTTCAACACTTCACAAGGTTTGACACAACTTGACGCGTTTCGAGTGCATGTTCTCTTTGTCAAAAGATATGTTCAATGGTTGCTAGCACATAATTGGTTCCACAGATGAATCCAATAAATTAAAATGACACACTGCTTGGAAAGCAGGTAGTTCCAATGTGAATTAAAACCAAATAGAACATATATATCCATTCAGGTAACCTGATTTTGTTAGAGTGATATAAATATTTTTTATAATAATCACAAAAGGCAAACAAAAGAAAAAAACAGGAAAAAATTAAAAGAGAAATTAGTTACAGAGAAAATAATATGTTGTGCGGTCCATTGCAATGTTGTAATACAAATGAAATTGGAAAAACAATAATGCAGGACAAATTGCACAATATGAACTGGAACTTATAAATGATGAAATATGATATTGTATGCTCATGATCATAGGCGTGCGCAGCCTATTGCATTAGGGTGTGCACCCTAAAGTACAAACTCACGCCGCACGCATGCGTATATATATATATATACATATATATATACACATACATACATATACATACACACACACACACATTTACAAACACACAAATACACTCTTGCTTGCATGCACACATACATAAACAGATAAGACACCACTAGATAAATCCATTGTCCCCGTAGTCATCCAGATAGCCAATACGGATACCAAACATGCAAGAAAGTCCAAGACCACAGCACCAAAATTGGAAAAAAAGAGCTATTATTTATTGGTTCCTCAAAAAAACTTTTGGGGAACCAATAAACTACAGTTCTTTTGCACGCATCAGTTTATAATTTTTGGTGCTGTGGTCTTGGACTTTGTTGCAAACCTGTATACCATAGTATATTGTATCCAAAGTAATTGTATCCAGGATCATATAAAGGTAGATACCAGCTGCACACAGGATCTGTATACCATATAGGGGATTATAGTTACATCTAGGGACTCACAGGTAACATAATTTCTGATCAGCGATGTCCTCTTTCCTTTTCTTGTGCATCTGGATCAGACTGACATGTCAACTTCTTCCAGGTAAAAACCATCTCTTTAGCATCTGCAGGAAAAACATGTTAGACTCTGCATTTTTCCAGTGCAATGCCCTCTCATAATAAGGAATAGTAGGTACCCCATTAAGTAGGCCTATCCCCCACCATTGATAAATACGTCTGAAAGTAGGTAGGTTGTTAGCTAGCTAGATAGGTAGGTAGGCAGGTAAGTAGGTAGCTATCTACATGGGTAGGTTGCAACTATGTCAGTAGCTAGGTATGTTCATAGCTAGGTTGGTTGTTAGCTAGATAGCTTGTTAAGTGTCTAGGTAGATTGTTAGCTAGATAAGTAGATAGCCATACAGGTAGGTAGTTAGGTTGCTAGGTAAATAGCTAGGTAGGTAGCAAGGTTGGTTATTAGCAACATAGGTGGGTAGTTAGCTAGGTAGCCAGGTAGGCAATTAGCTAGGTAGGTTGTTAGCTAGCTAGGTAGCCATGTAGTTAGGTTGCTAGGTAGATAGATAGCTAGGTAGGTAGCCAAGTAGTTAGGTAGATGGATAGTTAGGTAGGTAGATATTCAGGTTGCTAGATAGCCAGGTAGATAGTCAGGTAGCCAGCTTGCTATGTAGGTAGCCAGGTAGTTAGCCAGGGAAGTAGGAAACCAGGTAGGTAGGTTGTTAGCTAGATTGGCAGGTAGGAAATAACACTTTTCAGGTTAAAATGATGGGTCTCCCAGTACATTAATAATATAGACACTGATTTGAATAGGGACCTTCCATACAATTAAATATACCTTTTATTACGTTCCAATAAAATATCGACTTACACTACAAAATATACAGGCTGCCACCGATCACCTATGGATTAGCACACATTTATCTTATTGCACTTGAGTATAAGTAGTCTCTCAGGATAAACTCCATATAAAGTGCAAAAACAGTGTATCAAAACACACAAAATATACACACAATTAATTATATATGCGTGACATCACAGGATACACATATGTGGGGGATATTTTCTCCTATTCTGACCCCTATAACTTTTTTTATTTCTCCTTATACGTCCTATATGAGGGGCATTTTTTTGCGGCCCGATCTGTGTTTTTAAACGGTTCCATTTTTGTTTCGATGGGACCTTTTGATTGCTTTCTTTTGTCTTTTTGATTAAATTCCGGAGTTGCAGTTAGTTACTAACTACAACTCCCAGCATGCCTTGATACAGTCTGTGGCTCAGCAGCATGTTGGACTATATAGTAGAATATAGTATGGATCAGTGTTTCCCAACCAGAGGTGCCTCCAGCTGTTGCAAAACTGTAACTCCCAGCATGCCCGGACAGCCAACAGCTGTCCGGGCATGCTGGGAGTTGTAGTTTTGCAACAGCTGGAGGCACTCTGGTTGGGAAACACCGGTATAGTATATGGTGCAACATTCTGGTAGTTGGTGGGTTGGTTATATAAATACCGGCCAGGTGGCACCCTACTTTAGACTCCTCTGCCCCCTGCTCCTCTGTCCCCTCCTCCTGTACATTTGCTCCTTCCCAGCCCCCTCTGCCACCACTTATTCGCACTGTTCTGTGACTGTCCCTCCACAGACCCCCTCCTTCACAATCTTTTGATCCCTGACCCCAACAACCCCCCCCCCCCCCCCCCCCACTGCCCTTTTTACCTTTCCGGGCTGCAGATAACATCGGGCGGGCTGTAGATCACGTTGGGCGGCTCCTGGTCACGCCTGGCTGCTGCCTTCTGCAGTGGTCTAAGCTCCCAGCTTCCCTACTGCTCGGAGCAGCCGGGGCGGGGGGCATGCCTGCGCACGGAAGTGTCCTACTCCTAAAGTAGCAGTGTCCCCGGCCTAATGAACTTGGGACCGGAGGACCTGCCCTGAGTGGGGCCCCTTTCTGCGCGCCAGAGCGGCCCCACTGTTTTACAAATATATTTAAAAAAATGGAGGAAGATTTAAAAAAAAGCCGGGGCAGCTGACCTCCGGGGCCCAGGCCCCGAATAAAATGACCTAGTGACGCCCCTGAGCCTTGGCTTGATTAGGGTGTGCCCAGGCACACCCGGCACACCCCGTGCGCACGCCTATGCTCATGATATTTAAATGATGATGACAGCAGAGGATAGGGGAAATATTAATGATGATGATAATGTCCTTATGTAAATTTAATAATGAAACATAAGTTCTATTCTTAGGTTAAGACCATTATTCAATCTGGAATTTAAAGTAAATTGGCAAAAGGCCTCCCTGTCCATGAGCTAGCTTTGTATGTCTCCACCTCTGATGTTCATGTGTACCTTTTCTATGGCATACACTCGAATTTCCTGTATGAAATATAATGATGCGCTGGAGCGATTTCTATTGGCTGTATTTGTAATATCATTGACATGTTACAAGAAACGTGTTTTCAACTTACGTGTAGTGCAACCTACATATTTTTGCAACATGCTTCACATTCAGTGATATAAATACAGTGGGTAGTATTGCAATTTAAATGATTCTTAATTTCTTAATTTCAATTGTCAAATTTTTTGCACATTTTGGTGAATTTACAGGTGCGGCATACAGAAGAGCCATAACGATAAAAGCCTGTGGTGCGTAACCAAGTGGATGTATTTTTGCTCTAGGATGTGACCATACTGTGGGAAAGTAAATCACCTAAGGTTGGATCCTTTTTGGGAACTATGCGGCTTCCTGATTTGAGTATGTCAGATACATATGGGTCATCTTGTAAAAGATGTAAATTATTGTAAATAATATGTTTGATCTGTTTAAACTGTGGTGTGTATGTGACACTCAAAACTGTAGCAGACATCTGAGTTTGTAGTTGTTTCATTTTATAACCACGTAATTGTAATCTGGATGTTAGATGTGTGGCTTCATTTTTAAATTCATCTGAGCAGTTTCGTCTAAGTCTAGTTAGTTCTCCTGTTGGAATAGATCCCACTGTGTGTGGGGGATGATTAGAGTCTGCTCTTAAAAGGGTGTTGCCGGAAAGAGGTTTACGATAAGTGGATGTAACAATGGGGTTACCGACAATTCCCCTCAAACGCAAATCCAAAATTGCTGGACTGTCAGAATGGAGCTCAAATATAAATTTGAGATTGAATGAATTGGAGTTGAGATGGTCAACAAAAAGTGGTACAAGAGAGACGTCCCCCCCCCCCCCCTCCAATAACAGTAACTAACCTGAAAGCATAAGGTAATACATAATCCACTATAGAGGTCCCAAATAAAGTGCTGTAACCAAAATGCTCACTCTAAAAGGTCACCATTTAGTATATTCAGAGTGATACTGTATAAGATAAGCAGGAGGGATTATTTCCAAAGGGGAAAAACCATTTGCCTACTCCACTGTATGAATGCTTACCTGCCGTAGTAGCTGGAAATTGCTGAACAAGCCCCAGTATATAGGTGATCAGATAGAACGCATGCGAACTGTAAAATATAGATGCAGACTAGCATTAATGGTGCATCAGGAATAATGAATATAATAGACCCACATGAAAGTAATGAAGCAATTAAGTCAACCAGGACTCCTAAGAATCATTTGAACAAAGCCACCTGGCCCAAGTGGGATGTAACTGACTGCTGAAATAGCGTAAACAAAATGTAGATTTATGCGCTGCTGGAGCATATCTCATGATTAAGACCGTATGGCTACCTAGCAGTTATAGTGCAACAATCCCAATCATGAACCCTCAAATACTAAGAAATCAAGGGCTGGAAATAACCTGAGACCATGGTATTAACCGCACGTTAACGCCTCCCCCCCCCACCCCTGATCTGCTATTGGTTGGTCGCTTCTGACCGACCAATAGCAGGAATAGGAGGGGTGGCACCTCTGCCACCTCACTCCTATCCCTTCAGGGGGATTGTGGGTGTCTTGGACAACCCCGATCCCCCTTATTTTCCGGGTCATTGGGTCACGGAGACCCGTATGACCCAGAATCACTGCAGATCGCCGGTCTGAGGAGCCCCCCAGGGGTTTGTATGGGATGCCTGCTGAATGATTTCAGCAGGCATCCCAGTCCGGTCCCCACCCGGTGCGCGGTCTTTTAACAATTTTAACATAGAGGCCAAGGTTACAACAAGGCTCTGCTGTAGCACTTACATGACTTTTGAGTTGGCAGCTACTAGACAGTGGTGCTCCGATTAAGTGACTCAACAGATTGGAGTCTCCAGGACTGCCTAAGGAAAATTGTTATCAGACTGGTGAATACTTAGAATGACCTTATTGAGCTGTAATTATTCCCTGTGTGACTGTTTGTAATCAGATCACTTCTGCTTCATAAAGGCCAAGCCAGAGTGCTCCACGAACTGGCTGTTGAGGAGATTTGTCTTTTTTTTTTTTTTTTCTCCCAGGGCAAAGTGGATATGTGCTGTGACTTGCTGATGGGAAAAACATATTGATTTGTCTTGTACATGTCACATGAAGGCATACGATTTTTCATTGCATTGTCCAGTCAAGAGCTTTTAATAGGAAATAGTTACAACTAGTGCTTATTGTATGTTTTTACAATAGCTGAATTTATGTTTTCTTGTATCAATGGTCCCTGAAATCAGTTGAATTTTAACTGGGAAGTTATTATCCTTGAGAAAAAGGCAAAGTAACATCTAAAACCAGTATTAGGATTCAGACCTCAAGGTATAGGGGGAACAGGGGATGTAAGTAAGACTGGAGATGTAGCTGGTTGTACAAAATGAATTATGCTTTATTTAGATAAAATATGACTGCCTATTATGTGAGCAGGGCCCTTGCTACAGATATAGTACATACACTATATAATATGTGGTAGGATCAAATATGGTAAAATATAGTTGCAGAAAATTTTGATATGATACATACACTGATAATGCCACCTAGTTTTGTGCCAGTTTAAATGTCCAGTGTAATGCACATATATAGGTTTTCAAAGTCTTGTTAAATCCGTAAGTTGGAATACACAGTGTGAATCAAGTTGTGAGCATTGCAGGTATGGCACGTGTATTCGCCCAGCCAACTAGAAGGATAATACCTGCAAGTTAGATGAATACTGAGATGTGAAGATGATATCTGGGACTTGCCGTCTTCATGGAAGGTTGTGGTGAGATGCTGACTCCCTTAGCTGTCAGATAGCAGCTGTCGGTCCGGCTCAGTAGGTGTGAAGTTTTCGGCAGTAGGGGTGATGTGCCCTCCTTAGCTGCCGCGTCCTCGTGTAGATATTTGTATTTTGGGTGCGTACCACACCACAGTGGTCCCCAAACAGGAGGACTGTAGCGTCTGTTTGGGGACCACTGTGGTTTGATACACGCCCAAAATACAAATCTCTACACAAGGACATCATTTGGGCGCAAAACCCAGGATAAAGGAGTTGGGATCATGTTAGTAAATAAACCCCATTGTGTCAGTGGCCTATATGAATTGCCAAAAGAATGGAAATTATGCAATTCATACGATCTAGGCTGACATTAAAAGTACACCCCAGGTCTTCGCTTAAGTTCTTTAATCTAGTGTAATTTGTGTCCTTACAATAAGTAGAACGCAAGACAGGGATAATGAAAATCAGAATATACAATTCATAAACATACCAGCGGTGAAAATGTTATAAAATAGAGATACTTTTATTGTTGAATGCTGATGTAATCTGCAGATAGTGTTGGTAATAGCGGCAAGAGTAAATGCGTGTTCACGCATGAAACGTCACGTCCCGCACACCTACTGCCTCGCCAGCACCCCCTGACTTGTTTGTGTTCCTGTGATTTTATGGAGAAATAAAGAAAGTTTTACCGGTGAGTGCCGTCATTCATTTTCTTCCACGCTACTGTTGCATCTTCTGCATGGACTGAGCACCACCTGCATACTTGCGGCTTAAGTTGGCTGGGTCATCTGGAAATATTCCGGTCTGTCCCGCAGTATTATCCGAGGTTTGAGCAGTGCCGGCTCACCTGTTACTCTATTCAGACATTTTTGTAATCCTCAATATGTCGACGGTCTAGATAAAAATAAAATGAATACATGTATTATGCTGTAGTGCCCAGGTATACCTACAAGTAGATCTACAATCTAATGCACTTACACAACATTGTGCTTACCTCTTTGTATGCATAGATGTGTAACTGTCCATGATGCGAGGTGGCAGTGTGTGGAAAAGAAGAGAGCGCGATATCCTGGATAAATAAATAAATTAAAAGCTTAAGTATAAAATTACAAGTATGGGACATGCAAGTTATTCGCTTGGTAAATAGTCCTTACCCCTTAACCTCTTAAGGACGCAGGGAGCACCTGTACGCCCTGCACCCATTCCCAGTATATAACGCGGGGTCACTCCATGACCCCGCATCATACCGGGTCGGTCCCTATGGCAAATGAAAGACGGGACCCTGGGCTAATAGCGTGCAGCACCGATCGTTGTGCTGCGTGCTATTAACACTTTAGACACTGCGTTCAAAGTTAATCGCTGCGTCTAAAATGAAAGTAAAAGCTTCCCGGCAGCTCAGCCGGGCTGATCGGGACCATCGTGGTGAAATCGCGATGTCCCGATCAGCTAGGACGCAGCAGGAGGGTCTCTTACCGGCCTCCATCTGATCGGCGATTGATTGCTCCAAGCCTGAAATCCAGGCTTAAGCAATTGACCGCCAATAACATTGATCTTTGCCGTGTCAATGCACCGCAATGATCTGTGTATGAGATCAGTATGTGCAGTGTAATAGCCCCTGGGGGGGCTATAACACTTAAAAAAAAAAGTGTAAAAAAAAGTTAATAAAGATAATTTTAACCCCTTCCCTAATAAAAGTAAGAATCACCCCCCTTTTCCCATTTAAAAAAAAAAACTGTGTACATAAAAATAAACATATGTGGTATCATCGCGTGCGAAAATGTCCGAACTGTAAAAATATATCATTAATTAAACAGCACGGTCAATGGCGTCCAAAATAGCATATTTTTGGTCACTTTTTATATCATGAAAAAATGAATAAAAAGCGATCAAAAAGTCAAAAATACAAAAATGCTACAGCTAAAAACTTCAGATCACGGTGCAAAAACCGCTCCGTTCGTGAAAAAATTAAAAAGTTATAGGGGTCAGAAGATGACAATTTTAAACGTATAAATTTCCCTGCATGTAGTTTAGATTTTTTTCAGAAGTAATACAAAATCAAACCAATATAAGTAGGGTATCATTTTAACCATATGGACCTACAGAATAAAGATAAGGTGTCATTTTTACCGAAAACTGTACTACGTAGAAACGGAAGCCCCCAAAAGTTACAAAATGGCATTTCTCTATTGGCTCCATTGGGGGACACAGACGATGGGTGTATGCTGCTGTCACTAGGAGGCTCGATATTATGGCAACAAGAGAAGTCGGCTCCTCCCAGCAGGGTATACCCGCCCACAGGCACCTGAGGTAATCAGTTTTAGCTTAGTGTCTTAAGGAGGTAGACATGGTCTGGAGTTCTCTCCAGACCAGTTCTTATGTTTTATTATTTTCCTAGTTAGGGATGTGTTAGTTTTTTATTCCTTTCTCTTTCATGTTTTCAGGGGGGGATTCAGGAACTGCGGCTCACTGTCTCCCCATTGCAATTGAGGGGGCACAGACATTGCGTATGTGCGCTGTTAACCCCCTCTCGCCAATGGTAGGCGCCTGGGGTTGTACCTCAGGCTTACTTTCGCTTTCGGCAGCAGTTGGCTGCCGGCGGCGTCTCGCTCGCTTCCCCGCAAGCGCATATGCGAATGACAGTGCGCTCGGGGAGAGGAGCGGCCGTGGGCGCCATTACTGACCTTCTTGTCAGAAGCTGAGGGCACTATAGCTCCGCCCCCTCTGTTGTCGGGGCTTCTAAAAGGCGCAAATTAGCCTCCAATCAGCGCTGTGCACGCTTTTGTGAGAGGCAGGGGCCAATCAGCAGTGCCCTTGCTCCTAGCCCGCCCCTCTTTTGCTATTGGCCGTCATTTCTCCACTAGAACAGAGTTCTCCTCACAGCAGCTGCCCTGGGGTCACAGACTTGGGCTGCACAGGCAACTGGAGCGTTAGTTCATCATTTTGTCTGTAAAAGCTGTGATTCCAAAATGCCTGGTCCTGCTGAACCCATTTGCTCCCTCTAAACAGGTAACTGGAGCGTTAGCCACTCATTACATCTGTAAAAGCTGTATCTCAAAAATGTCTGGTTCTGCTGAACCACTTGTTCTGCCTGCTCCACTGCTCCCCCAGACCCCCCTGCTATTCTACCCCGGTTGTCTACCAGACCCGGTGGGTTCGGCCGCCCGTCCAGCCTGGGTTCTCTCCCTTCCCCAGTCTATATCCGACTTGGCTCAGGTCTCCTGTTATGTGGTGACTGCATTGGAGAGGCCCTCCGGAGGGTCCCACTCTCCCCCTATAACTGATGCTCTCGCAGCATCATGGGGGTGTTTTTTTCAACTGACTCATCCTCCGAGTCTTCTGGCAGGCACGGGCGCTCCCCTCACAGGCATCGCTCCTTTACTCCGCCCTGTAGCAAGCGTTGCTCCCCTAGAGGACGCTCCCATGGTCGCCGCTCTGGCTCTCCAGACCCGCGTACCTGGTCAGTCTCCCCAGTCTCCCCTCTTCCAGGGCCACCTCACACGTTCCCATTCACCTGGAGAACTTGTGGATGCAGTTTCCGAGTCGGCCTCTGATGCAGAGGACCACATGGATATGTTGGACATGGTGCACTCATTGGTCTCGGCCACAAGAGACACCTTCCATCTAGAGGACCCAGGAACTTTGGACGTGGCTCCAGAAGTTTCCTTTAATCGTGCCCAACCTCCAGGGCTGCCTCACCTCGTTCCCATTCACCTGGAGAACTTGTGGATGAGGTTTCTGATTCAGCCTCCGACTCAGAGGACCGCACGGATATGCCTGATTTGGTATTCCATCTAAAGGACCCAGGAACTTTGGACGTGGCTCCAGAAGTCTCCTTTTCTTTGTGCCCGACCGCCTTCAGCTCTCATGCTGAATTTTACGTCCTGCTGGTATCCGCCGGAAGGCACCCTGACAAGAAGTTTCAGGAAACATACCGTATATACTCGAGTATAAGCCGAGTTTTTCAGCACGATTTTTCGTGCTGAAAACACCCCCCTCGGCTTATACTCGAGTGAACTCTCCACCCGCAGTGGCCATCGGCTGTCCGGGCTTGCTGGGAGTTGTAGTTTTGAAACCTCCGGAGGTCCGCAGGTTGAAGACCACTGCGGCCTTCGACATCATCCAGCCCCCTCTCGCCCCCCTTTAGTTCTGTACAGTACTCACTTCCGCTCGGCGCTGGTCCGGTGCTGCAGGACTGTCCGGAGAGGAGGTGGTCCAGTGGGATAGTGGTTCCGGGCTGCTATCTTCACCGGGGAGGCCTCTTCTAAGCGCTTCGGGCCCGGCCCCAGAATAGTCACGTTGCCTTGACAACGACGCAGAGGTACGTTCATTGCCAACGTACTTCTGCGTCATTGTCAAGGCAACGCCTCTATTCCGGGTTGGAAGCGCGGAGAAGAGGCGCCCCCGGTGAAGATTGCAGCCCGGAACCACTATCCCACCGGACCACCTCCTCTCCGGACAGTCCTGCAGCACCGGACCAGCGCCGAGCGGAGGTGAGTACTGTACAGAACTAAAGGGGGGTGAGAGGGGGCTGGATGATGTCGAAGGCCGCAGTGGTCTTCAACCTGCGGACCTCCGGAGGTTTCAAAACTGCAACTCCCAGCAAGCCCGGACAGCCGATGGCTGCCCGGGCTTGCTGGGAGTTGTAGTTTTGAAACCTCTGGAGGTCCGCAGGTTGAAGACCACTGAGGGCGGATGATGAGAAGAGGATGATGAAGGGGGGGTGTGGGATGATGACAAGAGGATGATGAAGGGGGGGTGTGGGATGATGAAGGGGGGTGGGGATGATGACAAGGGGATGATGAAGGGGGGGGTGTGGGATGATTACAAGGGGATGATGAAGGGGGGTGGGGATGATGACAAGGGGATGATGAAGGGGGTGGGGATGATGACAAGGGGATGATGAAGGGGGGATGTGTGGGATGATGACAAGGGGATGATGACAGGTGATGATGATGAGGGTCTGGATGATGACAGGCGGTGATGATGATGAGGATGTTAATGACGGGTCTGGATGATGACAGGGGGGATGATGTATTTCCCACCCTAGGCTTATACTCGAGTCAATAACTTTTCCTGGGATTTTGGGTTGAAATTAGGGGTCTCGGCTTATACTCGGGTCGGCTTATACTCGAGTATATACGGTAGAAGGTTCAAGCGTGGTATCCCTTCGCCAAGGTCGGTGGACCTCCTCTCCAACTGTGGATCTGCAGGTCTCCCGCCTCTCTAAGGCGCCTACTGGGCCTTTAAAGGCTGATGCGGCTGCCTTCAAGATCCAGCCAACATGAAGGTGGAGACTTTGGCAAACTTTGCATTGAGACAGCAGGATCTTCCTGCTTTTGCTTGGGCCTGGGGGTCAAGGGCCCTTTCAGTATGGTCTCCCAACTCCACCAGGGTAGTCTTCAAGATCCCTCTGGAGGATTTATTTAATCTAGCTCCTGATGCTCCGCAGCTGGAGATTTTCTGTTCCATGCGCAGCCACTGTGCTGTCTTTGCCACAAGCTACCTAACACATTTGGTCTTAGGTGCTCTGCAAGATGCCCCTTTTGACCCTCTCAGGGACATTTCTCTTGGCCTCCTTCCCTGGAAGGGGGCATTCCTTATTGCTCTTACCTCTGTTAGGAGGGTGTCAGAGCTGGTAGCTCTCTCCTGCCGTTCTCCCTTCCTGGTGGTATACCAGGACAAGTTGTTTTCCGTCCAGGCCCGTCCTTCTTACCTGAGATGGTTTTTGACTTTTTCATCTCAATGAGAACATCATCCTACCGCCCTCTTGTCCGGCCCCTTCTCATCCCTGGAAGCGTTTGTTCCACATCTTGGTTGTGGTGAGGGCTGTTCGGACTTATCTCTCAGTCACTCTTTCCTTTTGGCAGTGTGACCCCCTTTTTTGTTTTTCCGGAAGGTCGTTGTATAGGACAACCTGCTTCTATGACCACCATTTTTCGGTGGATCTGGTCTGCTCTTTTTGGGAGCGTTCCGCTGCAAGGGGAAGATCCCACCCTTCAGGGGTTTGGCTCATTCCACCCGTTTTTTGGGGCATCCTGGGCCCTCCGCTACGTGGCTTCAGCCTTGCGGTTCTGTAAGGCGTCCGCGTGGTCGTCTTTGTACACTTTCTCAAGGTGATTCCAGATTCATGCTTTTGCATCAATTGATGCTACTCTGGGCTGTAAGATGTTGCAGACGGCGGTGATCCAACCGTCCACCTGTCTGATTACTTACCCACCCAAGGGACCGCTTTGGTACGTCCCATGGTCTGTGTCCCCCAATGGAGCCGATAGAGAAAAGGAGATTTTTTTTATGCTTACCGTAAAATCTCTTTCTCGAAGGATCCATTGGGGGACACAGCTCCCACCCTTTTTTCTGGTGTTCCTATTTCAGTTATCTGTCCAAAGGTGTGTTCAGTTGCCTTTTCTTCTGATTGCTCGGACAGTTTGTGGTTTTCTCTTGACCCGTCGGTCTTCTCCTATTGCTCTGGGACTAAAACTGATTACCTCAGGTGCCTGTGGGCGGGTATACCCTGCTGGGAGGAGCCGACTTCTGTTGTTGCCATAGTGTCGAGCCTCCTTGTGACAGCAGCATAAACCCATGGTCTGTGTCCCCCAATGGATCCTTCGAGAAAGAGATTTTACGGTAAGCATAAAAAATCTCCTTTTTTCTTCAATTTTGTCACACAATGAATTTTTTTTCAGTTTCGCCATGGAATTTTTGGTAAAATTACTAATGTCACTGCAAAGTAGAATTGGTGACACAAAAAAAAAAGCCATAAAATGGAATTTTAGGTACAAAATTTAAAGCGTATGATTTTTAGAAGGTGATGAGGAAAAAATGAAAGTGCTAAAACGGAAAAACCCTGCGTCCTTAAGGTGTTAAATATCTATAATAGTTGTAGTGCAGGGTAGTTGAGGATTATTACCACTATCTGCAGATTACATCAGCATTCAACAATAAAAGTATCTATTTTATAACCCTTTCGGCATTGGTATATAGTTATTTATTGACTTTACTAGTACTCCAGTACATATCTATGGTACACAGGGACCCATAGTATATACCCGGAAGCAGTAAGGGTACACAAACTCACAAAACTAGTGCAGATTACACCCACAGACAAGGAAGCGCCAAGATCGTATATTTATTTATAGAATATACAATTTATTGAGAGATAAGCATGGTATGGAAATAATGCAAACTGCCAACTAAAATCCTTTACTACATGGGTGCCAAATATGCGGCCCACAATGAATATCTTTGCGGCCTGGCATCCCTGTGTCCCGAAAAATCTTTTCAGTACACAAGGATGCCTCGGATACCTCTCTGTGGCCCCGCATTAACTTTAAAAATGCAGGGGCCGCTGGGAGGTAGCGCACACAGGGATGTCACTGACGTCCCGTGCGTGCGCCCATAGGAGAAGGGTATGGTAAGTCACCACTCATGAGCACGTCATCTTCGGTGTTCCAACCACCGGGACATACTGCTATGGCCCATAGATGGTCGTAACACTGAAGGAGTGGTGGTCGGAACACTGAAGTGGGGCAGTAAACAGGCATATAGCCTCCAGCCATACACTGTATATGGCTGAAGGCTGTATGTCTGTGCGGGAACTGTACTGCACCTAATTTGGGTAACTATACTGCAACTTATGTGGGGAACTATACTGCACCTAATGTGGGTAACTATACTGCGCCTAATGTGGGGACTATACTGCACGTAATGTGTGGGAACTATACTGCACGTAATGTGGGGGAACTATACTGCACGTAATGTGGGGGAACTATATTGCACCTAATGTGGGGAAACTGTACTGTCAACCTAATGTGGGGGAACTGTACTGCACCTAATGTGGGGAACTATACTGCCAACGTAATGTGGGGGAACTATACTGTACCTAATGTGGGGGAGCTATATTGCACCTAATGTGGGGGAACTATACTGCACCTAATGTGGGGAACTATACTCCACCTTATTTGGGGAACTTTACTCCACCTAATGTGGGGAACTTTACTGCACCTAATGTGGGGAACTATACTGCACCTAATGTGGGGGAACTGGACTGCACGTAATGTGGGGGAACTATACTGCACGTAATGTGGGGGGGGGGCTATACTGCAGGTAATGTGTGTGGGGGGGGGACTATACTGCACCTAATGTGGGGGAACTGTACTGCACCTAATGTGGGGGAACTGTACTGCACCTAATGTGGGGAGCTATACTGCACCTAATGTGGGGAACTATACTGCACCCAATGTGGGGAACTGTACTGCACAGTCTTGTGCAGGGGGCAGGGTCTTGTGCAGGGGGGCATGGAGTGTTGTACAAAAGGGGCATGGGGTCTTGTGAAAGGGGGTCATGGGGTCTTGTGAAGGGGGTCATGAGGTGTTGTGCAGGGGGCCATGGGGTCTTGTGCAAATGGGGCATGAGATGTTGTGGCATGAGATGCATATGCGAAAATAAAACGCGAATATTACGAATATACGAATTTAGTGAATATATGGTGAATATTCGGCCATATATTCGCGAAATATCGTAAATTCGAATATGGCCTATGCCGCTCAACACTAGTAATCACATCATAAATATTAAGGCCTAGCATTGCATATTCTTAAGTATAGCATCACAGCCTCCATTTCTAATAGATCTGTAATATTCTTTACATTCAAAAAATTGACTGTAACTGTAAGGCAATAACACATTTCTCAGAAACATTCAATTCTCCACAATAAGAAATGAGGTTCTCAGAGAACCATATTAGCTTTGTTTGGGGTATCTCTAAAGGACCCAGCTACAATGCCATTCATAATAATCAAATTAGCATATAAAAAATTTGCATATACGAAAATTCGCATATGTGAAAATTAGCATATGCAAATTTTCGCATATGCGAAAATGCGCACGCCAGTCTCACACAGTAGTATTACAGCCTTCTTTACACCACACAAGCTGGAAGCAGAGAAGGATGATCACTGTTATGTGTACTGTGAAAAAAAAAAGAAAAAAAATATTCGTAATTATGAATATATAGTGCTATATGCGATATTCGCGAATAAAATTCGCATTGCGAATATTCGCGAGCAACACTAGTGATTACTGACAAAGTGCAAGGAATATTTATGAGGAACAATAGAATAACAACAATGTGCAATTATGAAATTCTATTAAAGGGGTATACCAGGAAAAACCTCTTTTTTTAATATATATATATATATATATGTATATATATATATATATATATATATATATATATATATATATATATATAAACTGGCTCCAGAAAGTTAAACAGATTTTTAAATGACTTCTATTAAAAAATCTTTATCCTTTCAATAATTATCATCTGCTGAAGTTGAGTTGTTGTTTTCTGTCTGGCAACAGTGCTCTCTGCTGACATCTCTGCTGTCTCGGGAACTGCACAGAGTAGAAGAGGTTTGCTGTGGGGATTTGCTTCTACTCTGGACAGTTCCTGAGAAAGGTGTCATCAGAGAGCACTTAAGACAGAAGAGAACAACTCAACTTCAGAAGCTCATAAGTACAGAAAGTTATTAAGTTTTTTAATAGAAGTAATTTACAAATCTTATATAAAAACAAGAATAGAGTCTGGCAACTGCAGGATGTATCTAGAGACCACTATGGACTAGTAAAAGTTAAAGAAGAGTTTGTGGCTTGTAAAGGTAGGTGGTGCTCTGGCTCAATAATATACAGTTCCAAAATGCACAATCCAAGACGGAATGAATGAAAGTCGGCAACTCACCGGTCTTCTTTACTTCTTTATTAGGTACTCACATCAATGGTTACAGGAGATGGATGATAAGTGTGGGGTACAGCAGGCAGCCTTCTGTACCCCCCACTTATCATCCCTCACCTGTAACCATTGATGTGAGTACCTAATAAAGAAGTAAAGAAGACCGGTGAGTTGCCGACTTTCATTCATTCCTTCTTGGATTGCGTAATTTACAAATCTGTTTAACTTTCTGGAGCCAGTTGATATATAAAAGAAAGTTTTTTCCTGGAATACCCCTTTATATGTTAGAATAACATGTGTTTCTGGGCTGATACTGTATATAACTAATTATATGCAGAGTGTGAATATGTTGGTGTGATGCACCATTTTATATTCAATTAAATAACATTTATTATTTCAGTATTTAGCATTAATATTTGCATGCATCTGCTTAAACATGGCTATCAGGGTCACAATGGAGACTCCTGTCTCTCTGCTTCATTCTCACCTGGTCAGAAAGCAAGTCAGATCAACCTACAGGTACACACTTATAAAACAGTTCAGGCTTTTGGTACAGTTGCAACAATAGCTTATAAACTCAGGGAATTAATCAATGCTGTATGTTAGACGTAAAGTTGTCGCGATTTTAGTGCAGAAAATCTGTGTGGATCAAAAATTTGTCATTGTGTCATCAGTACGCATCCCAATAACGCGCTTCACTTTTTAGTGTAAGTTCATATTCAAGATGAAATGTATGCAACTTTATTGAAGAAAACATGTAAATATTTGAGCAAGTTGACTCCATCCTTAGCATGCTTAGAATCTTTCTTATCTATAATAAGAGTTGAGAGAACTTTTGAAAAGTTCGGTTCGCTGGACTAGCCAAACTTTTCACGAAATAGAGTTTGGTTCGGCACGGTTCAGCTCGAATCAGCTTGAATCAGCAATGAAATAAGCCCCTAAACACTGCCTTACAGTTCAAAACCCCTGTCTAACACGGTTAGGAATGTATTCAAGTAGTTTTAAAGTGTTTTTAAGGCTCAGTTATGGCGACATGTGGTAACCCATGGTAACTATTACAGCTCGCCCATTTTTTTGGCTTATTCACACTGAAATAAAGTGACAAAGTATTCCTCTTTGCGTGGCAGAGGTGATAGCACAATGAGTACTGCTGAGGTGTTTACGGAAATCTATTATATTCACACCTGTGTTGACAGGCCCTATAGATATATAGTTAACACATGGATACCACATGGAAATGCATTGTGGGTGGGTGGCACAGATCCCAGCGAGCCCGCAAGTCTCCTAAGTCACTGGTCATCTCCTTGGGCCTAACTGTGCTGTAAAGACTATTCCATCTGTCTATCTCAGTAAAGCTGCTGTTCTGTAACTTGGCATCAGAGTCATTATTTACCCAGCACCTAGCCCAGGATCCAGCGGCCATACCTCGGGTGAGGCAGAGGTTATGCACACCCTGGAGTCATGAATACAAGGGGTTAATGCCATCTGCCCCTAGGGTAATAACATCTGCCCTCATCACATCCTCACCACACCCTATAGGTATACACTTTGTGGGTGGGTGGCACAGATCACTGCACCTCACTGGCTACTGTTGCTGGTTCAGGAACACTATTCAATTCAAGTATATGCAGGTATAAGACTCTCAGCCTTTTGGCTAAGATCAAGTGTAGTATCTGTTCTTATTTGAGCTGCAGAACTACAACCAACCTGGATATTGACAGGGAGTGTTTTTTGAAAGAAATTAGCACTATTTTTCCATTCCTGGATAACCCCTTTAAGCGGGCACAGTTTTTAAAATGGGTGATTCATGTGTGTTTCTAATATAAAAGCCCCTCAAATCCACGAAAGAACTAAACCTCTTAAGGATAGTAGACTTTTTTATTTTTCCACTTTTGTTTTTTTCCTCCAAGCATTCTAATACCCATAACACTTTTACTTTTCCATCTACAGACCTATATGAGGGCATGTTGTTTTGCGCCACCAATTTTATTTTTTAGGGGTTTCTATATTTAAGCAGTGTACTTTCTGGTAAACTGATGTTCTCTTTATTTTGTAGGTCCATGCGATTAAAATGAAACCCAACTTATATAGATTTTGTTTTATTTTACTACTACAAAAAAATTCAAACTTTTTGTAGGAAAATTTGTATGGTTAAAGTAATAGTGTTAGGGAATAAGTGTCTGATTGCAGGGGGTCCGAGTCTGCTCTGCTAATGCAAGTTTTGTACCCAGCACATTAGCTGGTTGAAGCACACCCCTCCATTCATCTTTATGCTTTGTCTCTGCTTCTCCCATAGAGATGAATGGAGGGTGTGTGATACATCACTTCCTGAAGCAGAGCCAAGGCTGAGCCTGGGAACTGTACAGGAGATCGTGGGAGGTCCCCGTGATCAGACACTTATGCCCTATCCTGCAGATAGGGGATAAATTACATTTTGCTGGATATATCTTCTTTCAAATTTTCCTCTTATTACCTCTATAACTCTTTTATTTTTCCATATACCAGGATGTTTTGATGGGACTACCATTTTTGTTTTGATGGGACTTTTTGATAGATTTTTACAGATTTTTTTTCTTGTATATGACCAAGAATATGCAATTCTGGATTTACGCAATTCTGGCTATGTATTTTCATTAACCCCTTAAGGACAATGGGCGTATATTTGCTATCAGCAACCAGGACCTGCTGCTGATGCTGGACATCGCCGATTGGGCTGATGTCCAGTATTAACCCTTTAGACACAGCCATCAAAGTTGATTGCGGCATCTAAAATGGGAGAAAAGTTATCCCGGCTAGCTCAGCGGGCTGTTCACCATGGTGTCCCGAACAGCTGAAAGAAAGGCAGGAGGGCCTTTACCTGCCTTTCTGCCATCTGATTGGTGCTCAAGTCAGCCAAAGCAGGCTGGGGCATTTGAGCACCGATAACACTGATCAATGCTATGCTATGGCATTGTTCAGTGTATGCAATCTAAGGCTTTTATGTACTAGTAAAAAATAAATAGTTAGTAAATGGGATTTAACCCCTTCCCTAATAAATGTGGTATTGCCGCTCCGGAATTGCATATTTTTGGTCACTTTGTATACCTTTAGAAAATTTACAAAAAGCAATCAAAAAGTTCCATCAAAACAAAAATGATACTGATGCAAAAAATGAGCTCTCACTCATCCCCATACAGTGAAAAATACAAAATTAATATGGGTCAGAAGAGGACATTTATAAACATGCTAATTTTTGTACCAAAAGTTAAACATAATAAAGATTTTTTTTTGTTTCGCTGTAGATTTTGTGGTGTGATGATTTACAAAGTAAAATTAGTTGTTTTTTTCCATTTTAGACACAACAATCAACTTTGATTAAGGTGCCTAAAAGGTTAATGCTGGACATCAGCCTGATCGGTGATTAGCCACAGGTCCTAGCTGCTGATAACAACTGGGACCCACTGGTTATGAAGCACACTCAGCTCGTTAGCTTGCTTCATACCACGGGAGCAGGACAAGGGCATACAGGTACGCCTGATATCCTTCAGGTGTTAATAACTGGCTCCTAAAAAAATAGGAATAGGAAATGTCAACTCTCTCTTTCTCTTGGCTGAAATTTGGAACATTGGAGATTTGATTTAATCTGTCCCAGCTGTGCAAAACGACTGGTATAAACTACGCTTATTATGTTTCTCAAAGAACATAAAGCATAATTATACATTAAGGGTACGTTCACACATACAGGATCTGCGCAGATTTGATGTGCAGGATTTGATACTGCCGAATAGAAGCTGTGCTCAGTCATTTAGTTTACATTGAAATCTGCAGCAGAAAATCCTGTGCATCAAATCCAGCGCATCCAATCTGCGTACGCGTGAATGTACCCTTAGATAGAGTCTGCTAGCACTTGTAATTACTTTGTAATGTCACATTTCCATACGTTTTGGAAATTGCAGTGGACATGAATAGTAATATTTTCATTTGTATTATGATATGTGTTTCCAGCTACCATATTTTTTCGAATGACTCTGTATGCATAAATTTACTTTCCATTTACTTATTTGCTGATGATCTCCTATGGCTACATTATTGTATTTTTTCATGCTTCTTGTTAAAGGTTGGAAAGGTTTAAGAATAAAGAAGACAGCCTCATAATGCCCACCTGTAATACAAGGGGGTTCTTCCATAATACTGCCCTGTCAGGGTTGAGCAGTGTACCTTCACCAATTTTTTTTCTCTCTCAAGCAGGCAGAAATTCAGTATTGAAAATAGCAGGAAAATTGATGCTCGGAATAATGTAGAACTGTATTAGGCTTTACATCTTCACAATTTAGGGGTATGGCAGCATGATTTGGCGGGAGAATTTGAAAATCAACTGCTGCCTTATCCTCGCCAGACCCGTGCTGTACCCCATTCATTTCAATGAGTTTGACGGAGTCAGCTACTGACTTCGGTTGGCTCATTTTTGTACTGTATCAGTTTATGTTGCCAGATTGAAAACCGTGGTCTGCTGTGGTTCAAGTTCAGCAATAAAAACTGATATGTTTCAAAAATATGCTGACCGGAGTCATTAGCTGACTCCATCTGGCTCATTTAAATGAATTGGGTATGGTGATGATACAGCATCCGATTTTTTGAAATACTCATATGCCATATGCCCAATGCCTAAATCTTGATGTAAATGCTCCCTTAGGTCATTAAACTGACATACAATATAAATTAAATGTACGGTACTTAGGGATCTACTTAGATGTTCTCTTTAAACCTCAAAACATGTCTCTTCTTTTACAGGTCTGGAAGAGATCAGGAGCTTGGTTTTACAAAGGTATCCCAAAATATATTCTACCATTGAAAATTTCAAGTAAAACTAGGGAACTTCACCTGAGGCATGCACAAGCTGAGTCTCAGATTCAAGATGTGAGGACTTTTGTAACAAATCGGACATATACCTGGGCAAAAGGAAGAGGTCAGTGATTCATTATTATAACCGAAAGGGCAAAAGTAAAAAAAAAACAACTGAAAAACTCCCAAGTGCATTTGTGCCATAACAAAACTAGAAAATGTTTTAAATTACATCAATACATTACAGTTCTCAAAACCTATCTGTTCATATGTTAAAGTGAACATTTTATTTTTCAGACTGCTTAGCCATAACATTAAAGGGAACTTGTCCTTAGTTTAACCTTCCACATTTTATGTGGGTACAATAGCGAATTTGTGGGGATTTTTTAAAACTGTCAGGGACACTCTGCTTTTCCATGGCCACACCACTTTTTGGGCTTTGTCAGTGAAGCGGAAAGTTGGTTGGATTTTTGATGTTTTCTGTTCACAAAACCTGGCGCATACAACACAATATGGGTACAAAACCCAACAAAAAGATTCTGATTACCTTTAGTAAATGAGTTATGTGTTGTGAAACAGGACACGTAGGAGTCTATAGGATGTAATCTTCCAGCTGCCACAAGTATGGCTTGATAAAGGTTTTCTAAGGACTAAAATATTATCTTCTGTATCTCATGTCCGTCTCATTATCTTTTGTACCTTATGTCTAGGTGGATTACATGACAATTGTATCGTTTCGGCAACAAAAATATGTATATAAATTTTGAGCTGTTAGCGTGCCATGATTTTATCTTCAGTGATTTACAGGTTGAGGAACCTTTCCACAGAACACTCCATTTGTGCAGTGTAATCTTTGTGCAAACAATGTGTTTGGTACACCAGAAAACTGGCACATGGTATATACAAATTCCCCCCATGAATTCCCCCTCTTTTCTGCCATAGCCAATACTAAAGGTTTTTATGTGATGCTCTTTCATACCAATTCTAATTGTCAATTATAACAGTTTAAAGTAAACTTGCAAAATCTGTACCTGTTTAGTCATTTTCCACTGTCCACCCCTCCCCTCCTCCATAAGCATCAGTGAGTCTTGTGTACCCTTTACTCTGTTACTGATTCATCAGTTGTCTTTGGACAACTCTTGTTAGGTACTAATCACTGTATTCTTGGAAAACCCCATAAGATGCTCTTACCCTTTTGTCTAGGCATTGTATTTTTGTAAATGTGCAGAGATATAGGAGGCATTCACCAGCGGGGTAACGTGAAAAATTTCTTGGCTTTATTTAGACATACAGGAGCAATAGCGGACAAGTGTGGATGCAGTCCACCGAGTGCAGGTAACAGCTATTTCACGACGATTAACAGCACTTCATCAGCTCCTTGTCAAAGTTCCTTGTCAAAGTTGCTCATTATATTTGCCTATATTTCCTGCTTCTGTTATAGCAACTTCAAGGTTTGACTGTTTACTTGCTGCCTAATACCGTTTATGCCACCTATTACCAGATGCCAATTAAACAAATATATTTAGTTATATAAAGTTATTTACTACAGGGTGGGCCATTTATATGGATACACCTTAATAAAATGGGAATGGTTGGTGATATTAACTTCCTGTTTGTGGCACATTAGTATACGTGAAGGGGGAAACTTTTCAAGATGGATGGTGACCGTGGAGGCCATTTTGAAGTCGGCTATTTTGAATCCAACTTTTGTTTTTTCAATAGGAAGAGGGTCATGTGACACATCAAACTTATTGGGAATTTCACAAGAAAAACAATGATGTGTTTGGTTTTAACATAACTTTATTCTTTCATGAGTTATTTACAAGTTTCTGACCCCTTATAAAATGTGTTCAATGTGCTGCCCATTGTGTTGGATTGTCAATGATTGTCATTTTTTCATGATATAAAAAGTGACCAAAAATGCACTATTTTGGACTTTTGAATTTTTTTGCGCGCACGCCATTGACCGTGCGGTTTAATTTACAATATATTTTTAATATTTTTAATTCGGACATTTCCGCACGCGGCAAAACCATATATGTTTATTTTTATTTTTATTTACACTGTGTTTTTTTTTTATGGGAAAAGGGGGGTGATTCAAACTTTTAATAGGGAAGGGGTTAAATGATGTTTATTCACTTTTTTTTTCACTTTTTTTTTGCAGTGTTATAGCTTCCATAGGGACCTATAACACTGCACACACTGATCTTTATCATTGATCACTGGTTTCTCATAAGAAACCAGTGATCGATGATTCTGCAACATGACTGCTCATGCCTGGATCTCAGGCACTGAGCAGTCATTCGGCGATCGAACAGCGAGGAGGCAGGTAGGGGCCCTCCAGCTGTCCTGTAAGCTGTTGGGGATGTCGCGATTTCGACGCGGCTATCCCGAACAGCCCACTGAGCTAGCCGGGATGCTTTCGGTTTCACTTTAGACGCGGCGTTCAACTTTGAACGCCGCGTCTAAAGGGTTAATAGCGCGCGGCACAGCGATCAATGCCGCGCGCTATTAGCCACGGGTCCCGGCCGTTGTTAGAGGCCGGGCCCGACCCGCTATGACGCGGGGCCACGCCGTGGACCCGCGTTATAGATCGGGAGTGGACACATGACGTTCCAGTACGTCATGTGTCCTTAAGGGGTTAAGAGGTTAATATTGAGCGCTGAATTTCTGGTCCCTGACCGCTCCTGAAAATTGCAAGACCAAAAAAATAAAAAGATTTAATGTAAATTTTTAAACAGGGATCAATTTATGTGGGTGGCACTGGGCAGAGACCTACAAATGTAGCCGATAATAATAAAAAGGGGCCATTTAAATGTAAAAATAATATATTGCTTGCATCTCTGCACTAAACTCCGGCCGGCCAGTGATGTGAATAGAATTCACATCACTTATTCATATTTGCTGGAAATATGAATAATAGGTATATACGGCATATACTCTTACTACAGTGGGACCAGAGAAGAGCGGCCGTCTGCCCGCATCTACACATTATACAGGAGGATCGCAGCGGGTGTCAGGCCGCAGCAGGTGGAGGCCGCGGCCAGCGATTAACCCTTTAGATCAATCTACTGCTGAGGTAGCGATCCACTGCTGAGGTAGCCGGAGGGCTTATCTCTCCCGTAGTGTCGCCACCTGCGCTCAGAATGATAAAGCCTGGCAGGACCAGAAAGAACAGAAAAATGCTTGGTCCCTAAAGGGTTAAAGAGGTTCTGTGACAGTTGTGTCACCTGCCTGATAAGTACCTCCTCAATCTGGCTGCAGAGAGCTGATTGGTTTCCATGGCAGCTGAAGGCCTGCTTAAAGGGGTACTCAGTTTTTAGACATCTTATTCCCTTTCCAAAACTCCACGATCAGACATGTTATCCCCTATCCTTTGGATAGGAGATAAGATGTCTAACAATGAAGTAACCCGTTAAGGCCTCTTTACTGGCCACAGAGCAATTTGCTAATAAATTCTGCCTTAGGCAGACTGTACTGGCAGAGCTCTGTTGTAAACAATTAATGCAATGCAAAGAACAGCAGGGACTTAACCCCTTAAAGGGGTACTCCGGTGCTTAAACATCTTATCCCCTATCCAATGGATAGGGGATAAGATGCCTGATCGTGGGAGTCCCGCCGCTGGGTACCCCCGTGATCATGCACGCGGCACCCCGTTTGTAATCAGTCCCCGGAGCCTGTTCGCTCCGGGTCTGATTATGGTCGACCGCAGGATTGGCGGCGTGTGATGTCACGCCTCCGCCCCCGTGTGACGTCATGCTCCGCCCCTCAATGCAAGCCTACGGGAGGGGGCGTGATAGCTATCACGCCTCCTCCCGTCGGCTTGCATTGAGGGGCGGAGCGTGACGTCACACGGGGGCGGAGGCATGACGTCACACGCCGCCGGCCCTGCGGTTGCTGGTAATCAGTCCCGGAGCGAACACGCTCCGGGCACTGATTACAAACCGGGTGCCGCATACATTATCACGGGGGTCCCCAGCGGCGGGACTCCCGTGATCAGGCATCTTATCCCCTATCCTTTGGATAGGGGATAAGATGTTTAAGCACCGGAGTACCCCTTTAAGGACTCAGCCCATTTTCACCTCAAAGGGGTACTCTGGCCCTAAGACATCTCCCATAGGCTTGCATTGAGGGGTTGGGGCGTGACGACACAAGACGGCGGAGTTGTGAGTTCACAAGGGGTCGGAGTCATGAGGCTTTAGACACAGAGCGATTATCACTTTGTGCAGCTGAGACAGGTGGGTGCTGCATGAGAGATTGTGGGGGTCCATGGCTGCGGGACCCATGCAATCAGACCACTTATCCCCTATCCTTTAGATAGGGATAAGATGTCTTAGGGCCAGAGGAGTACCCCTTTAAGGACACCAATTTTAGTTTTTACGTTTTTGTTTTTTCCTCCTCCCTTTCTAAAAATCATATCTCATTCAATTTTGCAGCTACAGACCCCTATAAGATCTTGTTTTTTGCGTCACCAATTTTACTTTGTAATTACATCACTTATTTTATAACCTAATCTGCGGCGAACCCAAAAAAAACTTATTTGTGGGTTGAAATAAAAAACAAACAAACACCATTTTGCTACTTTTTTGGGCTTCCGTTTCTACAGGGTGCACTTTTCGGTAAAAATGACACCTTATCTTTATTCTGTAGGTCCATAAGGTTACAAGGATAACCAAGTTATGTAGGTTTTATTTTATTTTACTACATGCACCAAAATTAGTATGTTTAAAATGGTTATGTTCTGACCCCTATAACTTTTTTTTGTTTCTCCATACGGGGCTATATGAGGGCAAATTTTTTGCACTGTGGTCTGCAGTCTTTATCAGTACCATTTTTGTTTTGATGGGACTTTTTGATTGCTTTTTATTTATATTTTTCTTTTATATGAAGTGACCAAAAATGCACAATTTTGGACTTTGGTACTTTTTTTTACATGTGTGCCATCGACCGTGCGGTTTAGTTAACCTTATATTTTAATAGTTCGGACATTTACGCAAGCGGTGGTACAACATATGATTATTTTTATGACATCATTTTATTTAAAAAATGGAAAATGTGGGGTGATTCAAACTTTTTATTAGGAAAGGGGCTTATTCACATTTATTAACTTTTTTTTTTACATCTTTTACACCTGCCATAGCATAGCCTTGATCCGTGTTATCAGGCTCTGCTGCTCCAGCCTGAGTAACAGGCTTGGAGCAATAGAGCACCGATCGGACAGTGAGGAGGCAGGTAAGGATCCTCCTGTTGTCCTCTCAGCTGATCGGGACATCGCTATTTTACCGTGATAGTCCCGATCAGCTCCACTGAGCTGCAGGATGCTTTTAGTTTCATTATAGATGCTGCGATCAACTTTGATTGTGGCATCTAAAGGGTTCATATCGGGCATCGGCCTGCTCAGTGATGCCTGGCACTAGCCCTGGGTCCTAACTGCTGATAGCAGTCGGGACCCACCGGGTTTAACACACACTCAGCCCGTGAGCGTGTTTTAAACGCCAGTAACGGGACTAGGGCGTACGTGTACAACTTCAAATCAAACCCTTTCTCCATTTTTCAAATAAATAAACATGAACACATTCAATATCACCAAATGCAGAATTGTCCGAACTAATAAAATTTAACATTATTGATCTCGTATATAGGCTGGTTATGGGCCGATCCACTAATTGAGTCTTCCTCAGGCAGACTGTACTTGCAGATCAGCGAGTAGAACTTAAAGAACCTGGTCTCGCTCAGAACTTAAGGCTCACAGAATTTTTGAACTTTGGCATTTTCATCTAAAAATCTATCACATTACAATGTAAAGCAGTGGGCTGACTTGTATTTTTACATGAATATGCAATAAAAGGGTTTATAGTGAGTATTGAATTTGGAGTACCATAATGGTTTTCCTCAACACCGCCTCATATGTGAGGTTCCAGTGCAGTGGAACTCAACATTACACATGTTTGTCCGCCTGTATTAGCTGTGTAAAATGGTGACAGCATTCCTATTGCAGCAAACAGACAGTTTTCAGGGGTAGCCTCCTCCTTCCTCAGATTGACTTCAATCTGAGGAAGGAGAAGACTACCCTCGAAATGCATAATTTTTTTACCCTGAATTTAAAGAATAGTCATGACCTATTAGCTGGCTTGGTTAACACCTTAGTTTTGACACAGATTATCACTTTTTTGGCACATGTGAAGCTCCACCCTTTTTATCAAGACTACACACAGTATAAACAAGGTGAAAACTAGACACAAATCATTTGAAGAAGTGGTACTATTAGCATGCCAGCAAAAACTGCTGTTATGGTCACGGCAGGTGGTGGATTCTCTGGGCCTGTGTGGATGGAGCCGTGAGCCGTGCCAGAGAGCGGAGTCTAAGGTGCCTCAAAGCGGGATGGTCTTGCTGCGGTAGACGGCACCCAGGTTGCTACCCCTGGCACGACTCGTCCACACAGGTAGCTGGGGGGGGGGTGACTGGCAAGATATTGCAAGATGGCAGACAGACAGGGCAGGAACACAGGTACAGGATAGGATAGGACAGGAACAAGGGATAGGTGTACAGTAGCTGAGACACAGGACTAAGCAATGGCAATGGGACTTCACAATGGCAAAGACTACCAAATATCTAGCAGGGAAATCAGGGAGGAGCAGATACTTATGGACCAGGGGACAGGTGCAAGCACTTTAATAAATTTGGTACCGGCCCTTTAAGAATAAGAGCTGCAGCGCGCGCGCCCTAGGGGGTGAAGGCACGTGCGCTGGGGCTACAGGGAAGGAAGAACACTGACACTGAGTGACTGGCTGAGATTCGCATGTGGGCGCGTCCCATGATGCAAATCTCGGCCCCGCCGACAGCGGGTACTGAGAGCACTCACGGCCGGCGAGTCCGGCTGGAGCACAGGCGTAACAACTGCTTTTAATATCTCTCCCAATATCTCTGTTTCAAATGCATAACATTTATTAATTTACTCCCACAAAATAATATTTTATTTTCTTGTTTTGCCATACATTTTCTGGTAAAATGAAACAAGTCATTGCAAAGTAAAATTGGTCCCACCAAAAAATAAGCCCTCATAGAGCTGTGTGGAATAAAAAAAAAATAATGTGTCCACAAGGTTCAAACAGGCTGTGTCCTTAAGGCATTAATAACACTTTAAATGGGCACTGTCAGATACAAAAACTTTTGATATGATGTAAAGCATACAAAACCAATAGGTTTTGCAATTGCTTTCATTAGAAAAATGTATTTCATAATGAAAAGGCCAGTCAAACAACTGCCCTCCTGCCTGCTTGGACACATGCTAGTCCTGCTGTGTCCATGCATTACCACCTATGTCATGGACACACTTCCTTGATTGACAGCTGTGAGTGCAGGGCTCACAGCTGGAGGAAAAATCCTCCCACTGTCAGCTTGTGTCCCGCTACTGTCAGTGAGGACAAGCTGGGAGTTGTAGTTTTGCTAATGCTAGGGGAGATGTGAGCAGACAGCATACTGAGGGAGGGGGGCGGAGACCTGCACAGTGAGGCCATGCCCCCTCCCTTTGAGAGGAATTCAGACTAGTGAGCTAAATTACAAGTGTAATAAAATAAATTAATAAAGGTGCTAGATACATAAAAATTAGATGTACATGGTCAGGATTAGGTACTGAGTGATAGATTAAAAAAATGTTTTTTGTTGGATAAGACGGGTACGCTTTAAAGCAAATAATTATGAATAAAAACACAAGCAATGAAAATAGAACTAAAGTTCTCCCACAGTCTGATATATCAAGTTTGGTTAACTGAGATTTAATTATTTCTCCCACTGATGGCAACACTGCAGCTGTTGTTTTATGGCAGAAATTAAATGAAAGTTAGCTCTGGTCGTGCATGGTGACAGGTCTTTCATTTTAACCTGGATCATCTGCCAGCAGGGAACTAGACAAAAAATAATTACTGAGACAAACACTATACTGTGATACATCTATTGGCTTCCAGAATGTTGTTTTGGACATTGTTACTACATTCATTTTCTAGCTGTAATTTAACCTAGTGTTTGCACACATTATATGTCATCTTCATCTAGATACTGGAATTTAAGACATAGGTCACATCTGCAAAGGATTGGCTATTAACCAAGCGTCTTGTTTGTTTAAGCATCTGATAAATGACAGTGTTATAAATGGAATGCCTGTTCGCACATAAAGCTGCCATATGATTATATTTTATAATGTATTGGAATAATTGCTTTATAGAAATCAGTATTAACATACAGATGGTATTAATGAACTAACCAATCTACTATACAAATCTGTTAAATATTTTATAGAAAGGAAATTATTAAATACTACTACTCTACCTAAGGTTATACAGCATCTATCTGTTGGAGACCTGATGTGCCGGACCTTCTGTACACCCAGCACTTATTTAGTGTAGGGACTGTCACCCAGTTGGGGGCCACTACTTAACTCCTTAAGGACACATGACGTACCGTTACGTCATGTGTCCGCTCCCGATCTATAACATGGGGCCACGGCCGGGACCCATGGCTAATAGCGCGTGGCATTGATCGCGGTGCCGTGCGCTATTAACCCTTTAGATGCGGTGTTCAAAGTTGAACGCCGCGTCTAAAGTGAAAGCATGCCGGTTAGCTCAGGGAGCTGTTTGGGATAGCCGCGGCGAAATCGCGGCATCCCGAACAGCTTACAGGACAGCTGGAGGATCCCTACCTGCTTCCTCGCTGTCTGATCGCCGAATGACTGCTCATTGCCTGAGATCCAGGCATGAGCAGTCAAGTGGCAGAATCATCGATCAATGGTTTCCTATGAGAAACCAGTGATCAATGTAATAGATCAGTGTGTGCAGTGTTATAGGTCCCTATGGAAGCTATAACACTGCAAAAAAAAAAGTGGAAAAAAATAAGTGAATAAAGATCATTTAACCCCTTCCCTACTAAAAGTTTGAATCACCCCCCTTTTCCCATAAAAAAAAAAAACACAGTGTAAATAAAAATAAACATATATGGTATCGCCGCGTGCGGAAATGTCCGAATTATAAAAATATATAGTTAATTAAACCGCACGGTCAATAGTGTACGCGCAAAAAAATTCAAAAGTCCAAAATAGTACATTTTTGGTCACTTCTTATATCATGAAAAAATGAATAAAAAGTGATCAATAAGTCCTATCAATGCAAAAAAGGTACCGCTAAAAACTTCAGATCCCGGCGCAAAAAATTAGCATTCATACCGCCCCAAACACGGAAAAATAAAAAAGTTAGAGGGGTCAGAAGATGACAATTTTAAATGTATTAATTTTCCTGCATGTAGTTATGATTTTTTCCAGAAGTACGACAAAATCAAACCTATATAAGTAGGATATAATTTTAATCGTATGGACCTACAGAATAAAGATAAGGTGTCATTTTTACCGGAAAATGTACTACGTAGAAACAGAAACCCCCAAAATTTACAAAACAGCAGGGTTTTTTTTCAATTTTGTCTCACAATGATTTTTTTTTTTCCGTTTCACCGTAGATTTTTGGGCAAAATGACTGACGTCATTACAAAGTAGAATTGGTGGCGCAAAAAATAAGCCATCATATGGATTTTTAGGTGCCAAATTGAAAGAGTTATGATTTTTTAAAGGCAAGGAGGAAAAAACGAAAATGCAAAAACGGAAAAACCCTCGGTCCTTAAGGGGTTAAGGCTTTATTGATCATTCAGTCATTACAAATCATACAATAATTTACAATCACACAAAACATGACAGTACAATACACAGCACAGGTTCCCTTAGATATGCATCGCACAGCATGCTACTCTAACACTCCGCTCAATCCTGAAAGAGAAAAAAACACCAAAATCTAAATAACCAAACAATACAATCTGTAATCGGGGGAGGGGCGCTACTTAAGGAGGATCTTTTTAGTAGGTAGGGACAGCGGTTATGGGCAAGCTCAAGGCCACACTGCTCCCTGCGCTACATGAGTTACAGTCCAACTGCTTTTGGAGAATAGACCTTCACAACAGTCTCTAACAGCAGTGAATAGAAGTTACTAAAAGTGCCACGTGACAGTGTTGCAAAAGCTCCCCTCACCTCTATAGAACTGTGTCCTACATTTGTTTCAGAGCAACAACATGACATGATTTAGTTTTTCTTTTTTTTGTTTGTTCTACTGAAAAATAAGAAAGCAGCACAATTACACTGTATAAATGCAGGTAGTCCAGAGCATCAGTATAACACTCATATTACAGAGCAACAAGAAACACAGAGGAACATTAAATAGATATATCTGTACCTGTATCTAGAAAGGCAAAAATTTTAACCATGAAAAACTATAACAAAGGTAGAATGAGTGAAACAGGAATTTACCATGAATAATTACTAAAGGTAAGTAGGAATACTATGCAAAGATTTTATAGTAATGAGGAATGGAAACTGCAAAAAGGAGTTGTATATTGTGTCAAAGGTGAGGTACACTATGGCTTCTATGTCTTCTGGAATCTGTTCTTAGCAAAAGGGGTAAGTTAGAGACTTATACTTAGACAGTGTGGGATGTCTTGGATTCATCCAGCTAAGGGCAATCATGTACCTGGCCATATTGGGATTGCCTAAGAAACATGTAGATATGATGCCAAGTGTATCAAAGATTCAAGGAGAACTTAGATTGCTTAAATGTCCGTTCATTGCATGGGTTTATTCATAAGGTGCTGAATTCATGAGGGTAACACAGATTGTTGGCTTTTCTGGGTCTACAAAGCCCCTTTTACCTTTTTCTTATTCCAGCCTTACTATAGAAAGCTTTGCAGTTGCTTCTTATTAGATGGAAGGGTAGTAGCAAATCAACTTTAAGGGTGCGCATACATGTGGTGCCACTGGATGTGGCTCTCATGTAAATTCCTCAATTGCAGATGGCACCTGCACTTGTCAATTAAATCAGTGGCAAGTCCAGGTGCCATCTGCAATTATCAGTGAATCAAAAGTGCTACTGGCCATGGCTAGACATTGCTGTTCATGCATTGGTTTTGCCAAACCCACTTATGCTTACTACTTGAAAAACTATGGCCCTCATTTACTATTGCAAACCCAACATGTTTTGTCGGGTTGTGCACCAGATTATGTTGCCTTGGGTCAGAAATTCTGCCTGTGCCAGATTTTGCACCAGAATTTGCGCCAGAATTGAAAAAAAACCCGACAAACTCTCCATTTAGCTTAGAAAACCCCAAAAAGGGGCGTGGTCACCGGGAAAAGGGGCGTGGTCTATGAAAAGGGCCGTGTTCCCGACATTTTCACAAAAACCCAACATATTTACTAAGGTTTCCACATAAAATGTGGTGGATTTCAGCTGCGGAAAACCAGACAGATCAGAACATGTGTAAAAAAAAGCAAAGTGTAAGGAAAGTGGAAAATGCAGGGAAACCTTAGTAAATACCGTGGAAAATAAATTGTAGGGAATTAAAATCCACAAAGAAACTTACACAACACTCTTAGTAAATAAGGGCCTATGAGTGTTCTATTACCTAAACTTAAGATATTAGTAAATTACACCTTTTTATGTTTGCTTAATCCCTTAAAAAGTACCTATCATGAACTAAACTTTCCCTAATCCCCCCCCATCTTTCCCTGACTTACCTGACACTAACCCTGCATTTGTTTTCTTTCTAAAACCTCCCCTTTGTACTTTTTTTTCCTTCTTCTCTTCCCTGCTCACTTTGCTGCCCGTTTGAAGGGAAGAAGGATGCGTGGCCCGCACTTCCTCCTCTATGCTGCGATCCCTCTATGCACGCATAGAGGCTGTAAACATAGTAGGGCCGACAGCTACTGAGTCTCTCCCTCTCTGTTTACTACAGCACGTCTTACAGAGAGGGGGGAAATCGGAGCACACAGCTGCCCTGCTGCTCCTGGAGCTGCGGGCACAGCTCTCTCTCCTGCCTGTCTGATTGACAGGCAGGGAGCTGCGCTGTGCTTGCTTGTCAACCCAAGAGACAGACATGTAGGGAAACCCCTAGTGGTCATATTTTAGATTGAAAAATAAACATATAAATAAACATTTTAGGTAATGACATGCAATTTGAAAGTTGTTAGGGAGACATCAATAAGCAATATATTAAAACGTTTTTTTGATGACAGGTACTCTTTCAGGACTGAGGTCATTTTGGCCTTAAAGCGTACCCGTCAGATCCAACAAAAACATTTTTTAAATATATCACTCAGTACCTAATCCTGACCGTGTACATATAATTTTTATTGCACTTTTAATTTAGCTCACTAGTCTGAATTCCTCTCAAAAGGGAGGGGGCATGGCCTCACTGTGCAGGTCTCCGCCCCCTCCCTCAGTATGCTATCTGCTCACATCTCCCCTAGCATTAGCAAAACTACAACTCCCAGCTTGTCCTCACTGACAGTAGTGGGACAAGCTGACAGTGGGAGGATTTTTCCTCCAGCTGTGAGCCCTGCACTCACAGCTGTCAATCAAGGTAGTGTGTCCATGGTGATGATGCATGGACACAGCAGGACTAGTATGTGTCCAAGCAGGCAGGGGGGCAGTTGTTTGACTGGCTTTTTCAGTATGAGATACTGAAAATTTTCTAATGAAAGCAATTGCAAAACCTATTGGTTTTGCATGCTTTACAACATATCAAAAGTTTTTGTATCTGACAGTGTCCATTTAAAGGGTAGCTCCCACCATCCTCTTTTTTTTTTTTCTGTCCCTGCCTATTGCCCATCTATCCCTAACCCCCTCCCTGCCTTTATTTATTTTTTTTATTATCTTAAAAATGGCATTTTGTCTGCCTGGTAGTATGCTCACTACCAGGCAGACTTCCCCAGCAGGCACCACGTCACTGATGCCTGCTGGGGGCCGACTTCCGCCCTTAGTTCTCCTGACAGGGTGCCTCCAGCTGTTTCACCACTACAACTCCCAGCATGCCCTGACAGCAAATAGATGTCAGGGCATGCTGGGAGTTGTAGTGGTGAAACAACTGGAGGCACTCTGTGTTGGAAGACACCCAGCCCCCGACCAATATCACCCCTCCCCCCTCACCTGTGCCGGAGCATGAGCGGGGGTCCGTAGCAAGCAACAAGCATGTGCCCGGCTTCCTGTCATGCCCGTACACTCTGTAAACTGTCTCTATGTTTCTGGAGGATTGAAAGTCCTCCAGAACCATAGAGAGAGTTACCAGAGTGTACGGGCATGACAGGAAGCTGGGCACACGCTTGTTGCTCAGTGTGATATGGGCCCTCCTGTAAATGGCGCCCCCCCTCTCCATATAACGCGCTCCCCCCGGCAATGACAGGACACAGCTGCGAGGAGCAGTGAGGAGGCGGCGTATCCCCACTGGAGCCGGGGCTGTAAGCAGAGGTAAGAGCCATGTTCCTCCCTGCTGCAGGGAGAATATGCAGCAGGGAGGCGGCCAGTGTGTGAGTCAAGGGAGCCAATGCGCAGCCCTGGATTTCACTGTGCTCACTCTCGGCTGTTTGATTGACAGGCGGGAGCGAGCACTGCAGTGACTGGAATTTCGACTCATTTGCCAGGCTCAAATGAGACGAAATTCTGTAATGACGTCACTGCCGAATGCATTCGGCCACTAGGAGGGCGACCCCTAGTGTCCGAATTTAAAAGTGATTTTAAACTGGTTTAAAATCACTTTTTTTAATTAAACTATATTAGAGATATGTTGTAGTACTTAAGTACTACAACATATCAATTTTTTTATTTCATGACAGTGCCTATTTAAGGACCGAGCCATTTTTTGCAAATATGACCTGTGCCAATTTATGCATTAATAACTCTGTGATGCTTTTACGTATCACACTGATTCTGAGATTGTTTTTTGTGACCTACTCTACTTTATGTTGGTGGTAAATTTTCGTTAATACTTCTTTGCGAAAAATTCCATAATTTCACGAAAAATTAGAAAATGTAGCTTTTTTCTAACTTTGAAACTGTCTGCTTGTAAAGAAAATGGACATCCCAAATAAATTATATATTGGTTCACATATAAAATATGTCTACTTTACGTTGGCATCATCAAGTTGACATGTTTTTACTTCTTGAAGACATGAGAGGGTTTAGAAGTTTAACAGCAATTTTTAAGGTTTTCAAGAAAATGTCAAAATCTGAAGTTTTCAGGGACCAGTTCAGTATTGAAGTGAATTTGAGGGCCTTTAAATTATAAATCCCCCATAAATTGACCCACTATGAAAACTTTACACCTCAAAGTATTCAAAATGACATTCAGTAAGTTTGTTAACCCTTTAGGTGTTTCACAGGAATAGCTGCAAAGTGGAGGAGAAAACTCAAAATCTCCATTTTTAACAATAACATGTTATTGTTGCCCCATTTATTTTTAATTTTTACAAGGGGTAACAAAAGAAAAAGCCCCACAAAAGTTGTAACCCCATTTCTTTTAAGTATGGAAATACCTCATATGAGGATGTAAAATGCTCTGCTGGCAGACTACAGGTCTCATAAGGGAAGGAGCAAAATCTGGCTTTTGGAGAGAGAATTTAGCTGAAATGGTTTTTGGGGGGCATGTCGCATTTAGGAAGCCCCCATGGTGCCAGAACAGTGGGAACCTCCAACATGGCACTCCATTTTGGAAACTACACCCCTCAAGTAATGTAACAAAGGGTACAGTGGGCCTAAACTCCCCACAGGTGTTTCACAACATTTTGTGAAAATTTGAGGTTTAAATGAAAAACATTTTTTTTTACACTAAATTGCTGGGGTTACCCCAAATTTTGCATTTTTACAAGGGGTAATAGGAGAAAATTTGTAGCATCATTTTTCTTGAGTAAGGAAATACCCCATATGCGGAAATAAAATGCTCCGCTGGTGAACTACAGGGCTCAGAAAGGAAGGATCAAAATTTGGCTTCTGGAGAGAGACTTTTGCTGAAATGGTTTTTGGGGGACATGTTGCATTTAGGAAGCCCCCATGGTGCCAGAACAGTGGGAACCCCCCACTTTGCACTCCATTTGGGAAACTACACCCCATATAGACTCTATTTAGGGGTGTAGCAAGTTTTTTGACCCTTCAGGTGTTTGAGGAAAGTTTGTAGAACTAAGCAGTGAAAATTTAATTTCAAATTGGATGCATATTTGCACTTTTAGCACCAATATTTTCACTTTCACAAAAATATGAAACTACACCTGCCAAGTTATTCATCTAGGGGTATAATGAGAACTATTTTTAGTTTTGTTAGGGGTTTTGCAAGATGGTAAAAATAAAAAACTACATCGGCCAAAGTATTCATCTAGGGGTATAATATACATTTTTAGTTTTGTTAGGGATTTACCAATTTGATTTCTTGAATAGATTTTATTGTTAGAAAAAGGGGAAATTACTGAATTGCTCACTAATAAGTAATAATGTAATTCCAAGGGTGCATTTTGAGTTATCCAAAGTAATTGTAAAAATAATTAAAGGGGAAAAATTCTGATCCCCAAACAGAAAAGCATTGATAACATTTTCCTGAAATTGCAGGAATGTCCCTTTATTTCCTGCATGTTTATACAGCACAAAATAATTAAACATGGCAATTTGGAGGAGATGCAGTGCCAACTTCTTATACAAGGCCCGTGTTTTGCGAAGGGCAGTGTACGGCTGCAAGACCTGATCAGACAGATCCACCCCTCTCATGAACTTATTATAGTCCTGGATGCACACAGGTTTAGGTGCTCTATCTGTGGTACCACGGACTTGGACAGGGGTGGATCTGTCTGGGTATATGGAGGTTAGTTCAAGGACATCACGCTTGTCCCTGTACTTGACAAGCATCATTTTATCCTTGTACACAGCCTTGCTTTCCCCCTTCTTCAATTTTTGCCATACAAAATTTTGGGGAAGATCCCTTTGGTTTTGCCTAATGGTTCCACAGGCCATAGTACCCTTGGCAAACAGGCATTGTAGTATTGGGACACTATTATAAAAATTGTCAAGGTAGATATTATACACTTGATCTAGCAGGGGGTGAACTAGATCCCATACCATTTTCCTGTTGTTTTTAGTACAGAGGGACACTCTGGGGACTCTATTGTTGAGTCTTTTCCCTCATAGACTCTAAATTTGTGCGTGTAGCCTGTTGCACTCTCGCACAATTTATAAAGTTTTACCCAATAGTGCCTAAAGTGTAACCTTCCCTTGAAGTGCACAAGAGACTCGTTTACAGCAATTTCTTTTTCAGGGGTGTACACTTCAGAAACTTTTTGGTTTAAATTGTTGACAAGGGTCCGAATTTTATATATGCGATCAAAATTGGGATCAATGGGGGTGGGCAGTTTTAGTTATTAGCATAATGTATGACTTTGTGGAGGACTTCAAACGAGCCCTTGGCACGACAGCACGATACAATGGAGTATGGTAAATCATATGATTACTCCAATAAGAGCGAATTGTGGGCTTTTTAACCCCTTAAGGATGCAGGGTTTTTCCGTTTTTGCTCATCACCTTCTAAAAATCATAATGCTTTAAATTTTGCACATAAAATTCCATATGATGGCTTATTTTTTGCACCACCAATTCTACTTTGCAGTGACATTAGTCATTTTACCCAAAAATCCACGGTGAAACGGAAAGAAAATTCATTGTGTGACAAAATTGAAGAAAAAATTTCATTTTGTAATATTTGGGGGCTTCCGTTTCTACGCAGTGCATTTTTCAGTAAAAATAACACCTTATCTTTATTCTGTAGGTCCATATGGTTAAAATGATACCCTACTTATATAGGTTGGATTTTGTCGTACTTCGGAAAAAAATCATAACTACATGCAGGAAAATGTATATGTTGAAAATTCTCATTTTCTAACCCCTATAACTTTTTATTTTTCCGCATACGGGCTAGTATGAGGACTCATGTTTTGCACCGTGTTCTGAAGTTTTTATTGGTACCATTTTTGTATTGATCAGACTTTTTGATTGCTTTCTATTCATTTTTTCATGATATAAAGAGTGACCAAAAATACGCTATTTTGGACTTTGGAATTTTTTTGCATGTACGCCATTGACCGTGCGGTTTAATTAATGATATATTTTTATAGTTCAGACATTTCCACACGTGGCGATACCACATATGTTTATTTTTATCTTTATATACACAGTTTTTTTTTTTTATTGGAAAAAGGGGGCGATTCAAACTTTTATTAGGGAAGGGGTTAAATGACCTTTGTTAAATTTTTTTTCACTTTTTTTTTTTTGCAGTGCTATAGCTCCCATAGGGAGTTATAGCACTACACACACTGATCTCTTATGCTGATCCCTGCAAAGCCATAGCTTTGCATGGATCAGCAAGATAGGGGCTTGATTGCTCAAGACTGTAGCTCAGGCTTGGAGCAATCAAATGCCGATCGGACGCGAAGGGGGTCTCCGCTCACGTCCTAGCTGATCGGAACATCGCAATTTTATTGCGATGTCCCGATCAGCTAGACTGAGCTGCTGGGAAGCGTTTACTTTCACTTTCAGACGTGGCGGTCAACTTTGATCGCTGCGTCTAAAGGGTTAATAGTGCGCGGCACAACGATCAGTGCCGCATGCTAATAGCCCAGGGTCCCGGCTATGACTAGCAGCCGGGACCGACCGGGTGTGATGCGGGGTCACGGCGTGACCACGCTTTAAACACGGGAACCGGGTATGCCCTTTGTCCTGAAGGAGTTAATTATGCCCATATTTAGCGAAAGGGCGAAATTTTTTTTTTACTCCAGTGGATTGGTTGGTGTCCAATGGTAAGGGCTGGCATGATATGCCTGTGGATGTACCGCAATAAATTGCTTGCCATACTTGTTGGTTTCCTCCACTATCGTGCTAATGAACTCTTCTGAAAAGAAGAGCTGAAAAAAATGAGCTTCTTTTAACCCCATGGTGTTAAAGGGTACTCCGGTGGAAAACTTTTTTTTTTTTTTTTATGAATTGGTGCCAGAAAGTTAAACAGATTTGTAAATTACTTCTATTAAAAAATCTTAATCATTCCAGTACTTATTAGCTGCTGAATACTACAGAGGAAATTCTTGGGACACAGTACTCTCAGCTGACATCACAAGCACAGTGCTCTCTGCTGACATTTCTGTCCATTTTAGGAACTGTCCAGAGCAGCATATGTTTGCTCCTACTCTGGACAGTTCTTAAAATGGACTTGAGATGTCAGCAACTGTGCTTATGATGTCAGATGAGAGCTCTGTGTTCCAAAAAGAAAATAATTTTCTCTGTAGTATTCAGCAGCTAATAAGTACTGGAAGGATTAAGATTTTTTTAATAGAAGTAATTTACAAATCTGTTTAACTTTCTGGCACCAGTTGATTAAAAAAAAAAAGTTTTCCACCGGTGTACCCGTTTAACACGAATGCCTGTAGTGGCCACAAATTCAGGCGAATGGGGTATAAAACTAGAAGCCAGAGTCCACTCAGAGATGGTACTAGGACCTGGCTCAGTACTATGCCTAGGACGATGGCAAGGAGGTTCCTTATCAGAATCGGTAGAGGACGAGGAAGAAGAAGAGGGCAAATATAGCAACTCTTCGCTGTCCGAACCTGAGGAAGATGCCAAGAAGGCATATGCCTTTAGTTTAGAAAAAAAAAACTGTGGTGAAGTGTCTCTGCTGTACCAACATTAGTACTATATATTTTTCTGTATTTTTATGGGAAAAAAAAAGCAAGATGTAACTGCGCTACAAACAACAAAACAGTGGCGAACTGTCACTGTCCTGAACAGATCCCTAGAACTAAGCTGGTGGTGAGACCAGTATCGGGGGGGAAAAAATGGAAAACTGTCACTACTATCCCAAATCAGTGACAAATCACTACCACTGTAACATTATATATCTTTTTTTTTTTTTACACTAACGGAAAAACTGAAACAAAAAGCAAAACTTTAGCACCACTAGAAATGAAAACACAGCGGTGAACTGACACTGCTGTCACAAATCAGTGACGGACTAGGTAAAAACGTAAAAGGGTAGTATGGAGGTATACGAGGTGGTGATGGGATGAAAGGGTGACAGACACTTCAGGGGCACGGACAGTCATTTTTATTATTTGTTCTTCACTGTCACTGTTATGGTCAGTGACAGAGTTAGATTTCTTCACTGTAGCCTGTTCACAGTCTACAGCAGCTGATGAATGAATGAATGAGAAGAAGCGCTTCACTGCAGCCTCGCTACAGCACTAGGGATGGATGGATGGAGGACAGCAGCAGGGGTAAGGGGCACCACAGCTCTTTTTTATAACTTTTTCTTTAGCTTTTATAAACGCTTTTATAAACTGTATCTTCTTCCTTCAGCTACACTGACTCCGGCTACACAGGCTACAGCAGCTGAATGAATGCAATGAATAAACAAACAAACGAATGGAATGAATAAATGGGAAGAAGTGCTTCACTGCTGCCTCGCCGCAGCACTAGGGATGGACAGGTGGAGGCATGGATGGATGGATGGAGGGATGGAGGGAGGACAGCAGCAGGGGTAAGGAGCACCACAACTCTTTTTTAGAACTTTTTCTTTAGCTTTTATGAAAGCTAACAGTCACAATGTAGCTCTTCACTGTAGCCTGTCATATCCACAGGCTACAGCACTAGGGATGGATGGATGGAGGACAGCAGCAGGGGTAAGGGGCACCACAGCTCTTTTTCTTTAGCTTTTATAAAAACTTTTATACAATGCATATATTCTTTCTTCTGCTACACTAACTCTGGCTCCGATCGCTACTCAGACAGAAAGGAAAGCTTAAGAGCCGGCGTTACTCTAACAAAGAAGCTGATATACTGTGATTGGTCCACAGGGACCAATCACAGAGCTCTCTGACTAGGACCAATCACAGATGGTCCTAGAATGTCAGGCAGAACTTGTCTCCCGCCGGTGACAACGGGACTTCTGCCTGTTAACCTGTACGATGCCGTGCATCGCCGGGTTAACTGAATGACTTAAATAAACGTCATGATGTGCGAACTACCTGCATAACATGACGTTTATATAAGTCATTCTGAGGGAAGGGGTTAAGAGCATTTTGGTTTATGTTTATAATTTTTTTTATAGTTTATTTGATATTTTAAATTTAAAAAATGCACAGAAAAAAATGCAAGGGTACGCAAGATGTCACTCATGATGTTGGTTATGTATCAATTAAGATTTACTACACTACAGTTTTAACACGGGTTCCATAAATATGATGGATTCCTTCAACTTTTACTGAAACAAATGGCTTTTTGTTTGTGTTGGTGAGCTGTTTAGTTGGCTGCATAAGCATGACTGCTTTACTAAATGTTCTCTGACACTTTTCTTTTTAGAAGTTGAGATCTGCTATTGTTCTGTAGATGTAGCTATGTGTACATGGTGGTAATGAAGTCAACCCTCACTTCCCAACTTTCTAGACCGGTGTACTACTTAGCAAATGTACCAGGTTTTAATAAACGACTCCTTGTAAATGTAATAATGAATACGTCCATCATGCATTAACTTCTTCCCATTTATGTCATTTACTTAAAAGAAGTAGCTGATGGTTCTCCCCTCAATTCTTATTTGTGGCACATTTTTATGCAAAATTTTTATTTCAAGCGTTTCCTTTTTTCATGCAAATGTATATAGAGGTGGAAGCTACGATTTATAAATATGCCAATTCAGTGTTTCTTTGCTGAACCCAGTTTTAACAGCTTTTGTGCCTATGTTTAATTTTATATGTAATTTTGCATGCATTAGCATTTCAAATCATAAAAAAAATTGAGCTATGACTTTTTTTTTCCGTTCACAAACTTTTCTTAGAACTATCTCTTTATTAAGTTCTAAATTAGAAATGAGGGATTTAAGATACAGCCTTGCATAATGGTAAATTATCTAAGAAAGATTGCGCTTCAAGAGGATATGTAAATTATGAAGATGTAGCAAAGTCCACACATTAACATTAAACATGGGGAAAATAACAAAAAAGAAAATGTTATACTTGTTTCCTGAATCACATTGGAGTTTATCAATGGGTAGTGCAACCTTGATTTTAAAAACATAAAATTAAATATGTATAAAGAACCCATCACAGTTACCAAGGCCAGTGGACCTGCAGTGCTACTTTGTTAATAGTCCTTTTATAAACTCTGAATCCTTAGAGGGAAAATAGAGACAAAGCAAATTATACTTTAGAAAATGTATTAACCTATGGTAGATAAAGTAACTAAAGAGACTTCCAATTGCATATGCTAACATTGACATACCTTTTGTATTGTGGATAATAGTTCCTTGAGAAAATAAGTCTGTGACAAAATGTAACAGTCTTTTAAGGAGTAAGACTCTCCACTTAAAAAATAAGGACTGCGGGGATCCGATTGTGCCAAGCCCCTATTAACAATTATTAAGGCGCTGTAGTTATAGCTCAGCATAGTAGCAGATGGCAAGATGGGCCTTCTATTTAGGTTTGACTTGAGAATCGAACTGGCAGTGGATGTTTTTGATGGGCTTTTGTAGTTGGGGGACACAAAAGAACAGGAGAAAGTGGTAGTGGTCGCTTTTGAGTAAAGTGGGGAACAAGAAATAGAGTTGGCCAAAGCTATCCAGCAATAACAATGTAAAATAAGTATACATATTTTGCCTGCTTGTGGTAACTTGCTTTACGGATTTAATTTATAAAGACGACACCGCTTATTGGTTTGTCTTTTATGAATAAATTATTCATTACCCTATTTGATTTAATGGCGATCTGAGACAAAGTGTCATATGGTCACCAAAAATGATCCACACCAAAAATTAGACCATATCAAACAAGAAAGAGAATTTTAGCGAATAAAAGTATACATTTTATTGAATAACCATCATGATAAAAACATATATAAAATACATGTAGTGGTACAACAAAATACTCGGGCAGAAGAGTGGAGGATAGGGGCATACACATATGTTATGTACTCATATAGAGTGAAAAAACAAGGGGCCATCTATTGAGTCTGTACATTGACATGAAATCCCACATAAGCCACACTGCGAAAACGCGTTTGGGGTAGGAGGTGACAGGCATTGCTCTCTAAGGTGCATGATTTTCCACAATCTTGTTGTTTTCCTTCCCCCTTTGAGGTCTCTTCAGTACTGCCTAGGATTTGTGTGGTCATTACCCTGTCATTAGTCCTATGTTACAGTATCTGTGTACATATCTGTGGAATACCCGCTGCTAGTTTATTCAATATATATTACTTTCTATACACTTAGGCTTATGTGGGATTTCACGTCTATGTACAGACTCAATAGTGGTTACCCTTGTCCTAGTGGTTACCATCAACATGTTATCCCCTATCCTATGGATTGGCAGGTGATCTCGCTTTCCAACCCAGACATACTAAAATAACACATATCTGTCACCCTGGTTTCACAGTCTCCTTTAGATACTATATGTCTGGAGACAGGGAAAGCTGGGTGACAGGTAGTTCACAGTGCCCTGTTTTTAAAACAGGGTACAGATGGTTTTGTGTGTTGTTAGTAGTAATGAGTAAACTTTGCAAAAGTGATGTCACAGAATTTTAACAAAAATAACTGAATTAGTAGTAAATGAACTGAGCTTTAACAATACCACTGTTTAAAGGGGTACTCCTCTGGAAAACATTATTTTTTAAATCAACTGGTGCCAGAAAGTTAAACAGATTTGTAAATTAGAAGAATGGGTAGATGCCAGGAATAACAAAACTTCACCTTTATTTCTTCATATTAAAAGCATAGACATGAAAGAACTTCAGTAACAAACAAGGATAAGATCTTTGGAAGCGCCCAGCATGATGCGTTTCATGTCATGTGACCTTTCATCAGATGCATGGTGGGAAGCGGGGAGGCAAGGGATATATACAGCACAATTAGAACAGGTGAGTAAATGCTGACCTGGGATTTAACCCCATAGGTTCCAAAATGTATAGCCTACTCTGCTTTTACACCATGACAATGAACATATAGGGGGACATTTATCAATGTTTGCTTATTTATTCCTTTTTTTAGTTATTTTTTTCTTGAATTTTTTTTGCTTATGTGCGACTTATTTATCAAGTGCTTTCAGTCTGTTGATAAATTTCTTTCACTTAAGGAATTTTTCTTTTTTTGCTTTGGTAGTGGCCTTTTCTGCTCCATGTCTGAGCTGGAGTAAATTTAGTAGCTTTTTTCATGCGATGCAACTTTTTTCGCGACTTTCGCACTTGATAAATCTCTGACCACTGCAAGTCAAAAATCACTTTTTGCTTTTGTAAGCAAGATTTTTTTTTTTTGCTTAGGACACTGAACAAGCAAAAAGTTGCATAAAAAAGAGTGTAGGCGCATGTACAACTTTTGTGCGACAATTTTAAGCAAATCTTTATCAAATGCTTTATCAAATGCTTTGATAAATGTCCCCCATAAAGATTATGTAACATTGGCAAAAATCCTTTACAAAAAGAAACTGACATAAATTATAACAAAACATTTTGATGAAGATCTGTTAAGACTTTATAAGGTGCTTGCAAAAAACAATGTTGCAACAAAGTAAACAGCACAGTGTGAATGAGCCTAAACATTTAATAATGCAAGATAACATCTGATCTACGATTGAGACCGTATGGTTGAAAAAAACGTAAGGAGTATATCCCAAAAACTTCTCTGTTGTGCAGGATTCTGATGCGATCACCTCCTCTATCTGGTAAACTCACAGTTTCAATACCAAAAAATGTAAAATCTGAAACATTCCCTGCATGTACCATTTTAAAATGTTTGTAGACCTTGGTATATGTAAAATTGGATCTTGCCGTAAAATGGGCAAAAATGTATTCATAATTTGTTTAATTTTAACAAATTCTATACTATATAAAGTCACAAAGGAAGGTTTAGACTGGACTGTAGGTAATGGAGACTTAGATTTAACAGTAAGTAAATCCTCTCTAGTCTGTGTCCTCCTCGTCTTTCAAAACCAAGAACTCTGATTTTTATCCTGTCAATTCTAGAAGTCCATATATGGACACATTTCAAGATCTTGTCATGAAGGAGTTAGTTGAGCTTAAACAGTGATGCAGGATACACAGCTTACAACTTAACTAAATCTGAGAGAATAGCTCTTAAAGAACTTAGAGAGAATAAAAATTGGGTTATTCTTTCGGCAGATACGGGGGGCAGTTATTTGCATGGTTACAGAATTATATTGTATGCTTAATAAATTTATTTTGAGCGACAATAAAACATACACTCCGATTTCTTTCTACCCCACAGCCCTTTTTGCCACAAAATTGGAGTAATTACTAAGGGAAGATTTATCCCTAGGTGTCATTACACAAAAATAATTTGACTATATATGGGTTGTTAACTCCATAACTCAAATTTTTCATTCATTACCCAAAATTCATAAGGACCGATTCCCGCCTCCTATGTGACCCATAGTGGCGGGGAACGGTTCCCTTAATGAACCTTTATGTGAATGGGTTGACTCCCTTCTTCAGCCTTTGGTTGCCACTTATCCCAGCCACATTAAAGACTCCCAACATTTCCTGTCCATTATGGACAATATTAAATGGTGTTCATCATACTTGTGGCTTACCATTGACATCATTCGCTGTCCCTCAGGGCTGTTTCTGACATCATACACAGTTTTTCTGCTTATAGTGAGGATTTATGCCAATTTATTCTAGATGCACCTTTATTCCAGATGCATCTTATATTTTGTCTCACCATTTTTTTGTTTCCAGGATCAGTTTTATGTTCAGAGCACAGGTGCCTCAATGGGCGCTTAGTCCTCCCCATCGGAGGCTAATATTTTTGTCCACTGTTGGGAGTTACAGTATATTTTTTGTGACACTAATCCATTTTCCTCCCATATCATTTGGTATGGGAGATATGTGGACGATGAAATTGTTATTTGGTCGTCCTCTGAACATAAAGCATCCCTGTTTGTAGATTATATGAACAATAATCCACACAATTAATTTTTTACTTTCAGTTGGCATAAATCCTCCATTCCCTCTCTTGACATTTACCTGCAAGCCACACGGGATCACATTCACACTTCTACATATAGAAAATCCACTGCAGGCAACACTATTCTTTGAGTGGAGTCATGCCACCCCAAGCATACAGTTTTAGCTGTTCCTGTTGGAGAATTGACTTGTGCCCATAGAAATTGCTCATCTGAGGAAGCTTTTCAAATAGAGTCAGATAACATCTTTGGTCACTTACGAAAAAGGGGCTAACAGCCCTGGTGTCTCAATAGAGTGAAACACAAAGTTCAATCTAAAACTAGAGAGGGTTTACTCTCTAGACTGTTAAATCTAAGTCTCCATTACCTACAGTCCAGTCTAAACCTTCCTTTGTGACTTCATATAGTCTCGAATTTGGTAAAATTAAACAAATTATTAATTAATTTTTGCCCATTTTACGTCAGGATCCAATTTTGGATAAATATTTGAGGAACAGAGTTAATTTTTCCAGTAGACGAGCACCAAACTTAGGTAATTTGCTATCTCCTAGCGCCTTACCTTCTTCATCTAGCTTCGGCACCTGCCCCTCATGGTTGAATCTGAAAGGATTCTTTAGGTGCGGTTTATCAAGATGTGTTGTGTGAGAACGTTCAGTTAAAACTTCCACTATAAATGTTCCTGAATTGAGACCTGTTCACATTAAGCAGTTCATTTACTGCCAATCCTCCTATGTGGTATATAAAATACATTGCAACAGTTGTAACATCTCTTACATCGGCAGTACGAAAAGGCCTTTAAAAAAGAGAATTCAGGAGAATTTTCAGAGGAGTGAACAATGTTACATATACCAACGCTTCCAATGTCTCCAAACATTTTAAAATGATACATGCAGGGAATGTTTCAGATTTGACGTTTTTTGGTATTAAAAAATGTGAGTTTACCAGGTAGAGGAGGTGATCGCATCAGAATCCTGCACAACAGAGAAGTTTTTTGGATATACAGTACTCCTTATGTACTTTTCAACGATACGGTCTCAATCTTAGATCAGATGTTATCTTGCATTATTAAATGTTTAGGCTCATTCACACTGTGCTGTTTATTAATCTAATAACAACTATGTTGCAGCATTGTTTTTTGCAAGCAACTTATAAAGTCTTAACAGATCTTCATCAAAATGTTTTGTTATAATTTAAGTCAGTTTCTTTTTGTACAGAATTTTTGCCAATGTTACATAATCTTTATTAGTGTTGAGCGGCATAGGCCATATTCGAATTCGCGAATATTCGCGAATATATGGACGAATATTCGTCATATATTCGCGAATATTCGCATATTCGTTATATTCTCGTTTTATTTTCGCATATGCGTAAATTCGCGTATACGAAAATTAACATATGTGAAAATTAGCATATAGAAAATTATCATACTCGAAAATTCGCATATGCGAAAATTAGCATATGCGAAAATTAGCATATGCGAATTTTCGCATGCCAGTCTCACACAGTAGTATTAGAGCCTTCTTTACACCACACAAGCTGGAAGCAGAGAGGGATGATCACTGTGATGTGTACTGTGAAGAAAAAAAAAAAAAAAAAAAAAACAAAAAAAAAAAAAAAAAAAAAGAATATTCGTAATTACGAATATATAGCGCTATATTCGCGAAATTCGCGAATTCGCGAATATGCGATATTCGCGAATAATATTCGAATTGCGAATATTCGCGAGCAACACTAATCTTTATATGTTCTTTGTCATGGTGTAAAAGCGGAGTCGGCTATACATTTTAGAACCTATGGGGTTAAATTCCAGGTCAGTGTTTACTCACCTGTTCCATTTGTGCTGTATATATCCCTGAAACACATCATGCTGGGCGCTTCCAAAGATTTTATCCTTGTTTGTTACTGAAGTTCTTCCATGTCTATGCTTTTAATATGAAGATATAAAGGTGAAGTTTTCTTATCGCTGGCATCTACCCATTCTTCTGTTTAACTTGGAGGACTTTTTTGCCATGCGGTGGACGGGTGAGCTGACTATCTATTGCTGTGTAGATTTGTAACTTCTATTTAAAAATCTTAATCCTTCCAGTACTTATGAGCTGCTGTATACTACAGAGGATGTTCTTTTTCTTTTTTTTTTTAATTTCCTTTCTGTCTGACCACAGTGCTCTCTGCTGACACCTCTGTCCATTTCAGGGACTGTCCAGAGCAGGAGAGGTTTGCTATAGGGATTTGCTTGTACTCTGCTCCGAAAATGAACAGAGGTGTCAGCAGAGAGCACTGTGGTCAGACTGGAAAGAAATGAAAAAAGAAAAGAACATCCTATGCAACATACAGAAGCTGATAAGTACTGGAAGGATTAAGATTTTTAAATAGAAGTAATTTACAAATCTGACTTGTTTGCAAGAATAGTTCTAGCGCCCGGCACTGCTGTATCCAATCAGCCACTAAGATATACGGGATAGGTATGCTGCTGTGACCTCGGGGTGGACAATGTCTGCTACGTGGAGGTGCAGACCAATAAGTACAGGTAACTTGTATCAACTAGTGCAACGAAGAAGAAAAAAGTCGCACTCACCAACCGGGAGCAATATACAAAATCTTGTCCTTTATTCACACCGGCAGAGTGGAACAATAAAATCCAGTCACACAAGAGGGGAGCGAGAGCAGCTGCTCTCAGGATGCGGGGGCACACCACCAGCGGCAACTAGTTTCGCGTCACGGCTTGACGCTTCTTCCGGCCAATAGGTGTACCTAATTTACAAATCTGTTTAACTTTCTGGCACCAGTTGATTTAGATTTTTTTTTCTCCAGAGGAGTACTTTTTAGAGAGTCCTAAAAGCACTGCGTAAAGCAGTTATGTCACCTAGGACTGTATCCAAATACGTTTAAGCTGTTTTGAAGGCTAAGTTAATGTAACAAATATGGCCATATATACGGCTATGGGTGAAAGTATGACACCCGCTGTAACTAATAACACTGGACTTTTTTTTTTTAAATGACAAAAAGAAGTACATCATCTGGTTGATCTGTGGGTGTGTAGGCCTGGTAGTACTAGCAGCAGGGGTGATGGAGTGTTAGTAGTAGCGATTTAACTGCAGAGGTGATGTTAATACTACAGGTGTATATCTAGTCAGTGCCACACCATGTACATGGGTTTCAAAATCCTCTCCAAATGCATGCCTCATTCATTTTAAAAAACATAAGTTTTTCCATATTTTCGGCAGACGGTCTTGTTCACTTAGAGTTCCTGAGTTTGACCCCAGCTGCACTGAATAGCTTCTCTGAAGCTACATTGGAGGGTGAATGAGACAGTACATGGCAAACTGGGGCAGATCTTATCAATTATCTAATTTGCTGACTAAAAGTCCATGTGGTCTGGGCTTGGTGTATCTGATGGAGAAAGGGCACAGCTCAGGTATGACTGACCCTGGTTGTTGAGGTGGTGATGATGATCATCCATTTGCTGGTGATGATCTGTATCAGGTCAGCCTATTGGATGCAAAAACTTTGTCATTCTCTAACCCAGAGTGAGTTTGCAAAAATAAAAATAAAGAATAAAAAATAGATAAATAAATAAAAAAGAAAACAAAGTTAATTGGCTACTGCTACCTGTTGGATAGTAGTGGAGACTAGCTCTCTCAGTTGGCAGGTGTTTGCCTTTTGATAGCCATGCCAAACTGGCTGCAATAGCTACTCTTTCCTCTAGGAAGATGGAGAAAATTCCCCATTTTTATCTTGTGGTGGGGGTCTGAAAGCCTTGTTATCCAGTACTCATCTCTTTGCTTTATGTTAACAATATGGCTCTCATCAGCCACTCCATACTGCTATAGTGGTTCATCATCATAGTAGCAGTAGCAATCTTTTTCATGTGTCTCTGCCTAGATCTAGGATATGTCCTTATGTAAAACCCTGCAATCACTCATATAGTAGTATCGCTTCTGCAATTAGGAATCTAATCTGGCACGCAGGTGCCCAGGTGTTGCATTACTCAGTGCGCCTGCGCCCACCTGCCACATAATTTTGCTCAGTGTCACTATAGTCACAAAGCCACGGTCGCATGTCTGCAACTGCTGAAATATACAAAGCTCTTTTACAACCAACCACAATTGTAGGGGGCATATCAAATACATAAATAGATTACAAACTTGTGTAAAAGCTAGTGTCATACATAGGTGAATTTAAGAACTTGCTTGTCAGAATTTCAAGATGAAAAGGGGTTTATGTAAAAGGTATATGATATGCAAGCACCATGAGGCCTCCATACTTGAACACAACTATTGTCAGATCCCAAACAGGACCATGTTGGACCTACGCATGTTACTCTTGCTGGTAGGCCTATTTTTCTTATGATGCATATGTTTTTTAGTAAATTTATCAGACTTAGGATACCTTCTACACCTGAATGTGACAAATAATCTTTTTGACATTTTAAATTTAATTACGAATGTAAATTACAATTGATTAGATGCTTTGTAATTAGATTTATGTTTTAATGTCTTGATCACCCCCAAAAAATGTAAGGAAACCAGATGCTGTATTTATATTACCTTCCAAACTACAAAAATTATTTTTGTTCCACTGCTTTTGTGTATATCTCCACAGTTGTATCCAGTAACATTAACAAATATAAGGTTAGTATTTTGGCAGACAAGGATGTTTACAATGGGATAGACACAGAAACAGGTGGTCACAACAGATAAGCAAACTTTTTAAAAGTTTGGTTCAGCTGAATCACTGAACTGTCTAAGAGCTCTAAAAGCCATGTATAACACTGTTAGGTCACATAAGAGTGTATTCAAGTATTTTTTAGCTGTTTTTTAACACTAGCTTAAAGGGGAACTCTGGTGGAAAAAAAAGGTTTTCAAATCATCTGGTGCAAGAAAGTTTGTAAATTTGATTTGTAAAGTGATTTGTAAATCACTTCTTTTAAAAAAAATCTTAACCCTTCTAGTACTTATCAGCTGCTGTATACTACAGAGACATTTGGGAAGTTCTTTTTGCTCTGAATTCAAGTAGAGAAAACAGACATGGTCTCACATCTCCATTTTGTACTTTGATCTAATTGCTTCTCAGCATAAATTCAAAAACTAAGAGGTTATTAGTATACTTTTTGATCAAAAGGTACAAGCCCACTCGCCAGAGTGGGTCCCTATGACTCTAGCATAAAAAGGCGTAGCACTGGGCAGCGACCACTACTGCCGCAACACCAGTGCCCACAGGGGGAATGACCCACTGGCAGAGCGGCCACAATGCCACTCAAACCAGTCCCTGGGCCACACCCGCTCACAGACACGGTGCCACAGCAGCAATGGACAGCGCACAACACCACACCAGTGTGAACAAGGTGTAAAAGCTCACTTACCATGTGCTCCCAGTCAGACTGGGAGGCTGCCAGAAATGAAAGAGCCCTGTGTAGCTACCTGCTACTTTATACAGGGTTGGGCTGAGGGGGTCGAGCAGAATGCAGACCAAGGGAAAGTGACAAAAAAAAGGAGGGGATAGAAAACACAATGTGAATTCAAGTAGAGAAAACAGACATGGTCGCACATTTACATTTTGTACTTTGATCTAATTGCTTCTCAGCATAAATTCAAAAACTATCAGGTTGTTAGTATACATTTTTATCAAAAGGTACAAGCCCACTCGCCACGTCAAGGCCGCCTATTTAGAGTGGGTCCCTAACATCCCCAGCATAAAATGGCGTAGCACTTGGCGGCGACCACCAACGCCGCAACACCAGTGCCCACAGGGGGAATCACCCACTGGCAGAGTGGCCCCAATGCCACTCAAACCAGTCCCTGGGCCGCACCCCCCTCACAGACATGCTGCCACAGCAGCAATGGATGCCGCACAGCACCACACCAGTGTGAACAAGGTGTAAAAGCTCACTTACCATGTGCTCCCAGTCAGACTGGGAGGCTGCCAGAAATGAAAGGGCCCTGTATAGTTACCTGCTACTTTATATAGGGTTTGGCTGAGGGGGTGGGGCAGAGTGCAGACCAAGTGAAAGGAACAAAAAAAGGAGGGGATGTAGATGTGCGACCATGTCTGTTTTCTCAGCTTGAATTCTGACAACAGTGCTCTCTACTTACACCTCTGTCTGTGTCAGGCACTGTCCAGAGCAGGAGAGGTTTTCTATGGGGATATGCTTCTAATCTGGACAGTTCCTGACACGGACAGTGTTCAAAAGAGGTTCTTCTTAATTTTTTTATTAAAGGGGTAGTCCAGTGGTGAAAAACTTATCCCCTATCCTAAGGATAGGGGATAAGTTTGAGATCGCGGGGGGTCCGACCGCTGGGGCCCCCTGCGATCTCTCTGTACGGGGCCCCGGCTCTCCGCCGAGATAGCGGGTGTCGACCCCCGCACGAGGCGGCGGCCGACACGCCCCCTCAATACATCTCTATGGCAGAGCCGGAGATTGCCGAAGGCAGCGCTTCGGCTCTGCCATAGAGTTGTATTGAGGGGGCGTGTCGGCCGCCGCCTCGTGCGGAGGTCGACACGCCCCCTTCCAGCGGGCTGTCGGGGCTCCGTACAGGAGATCGCGGGGGGCCCCAGGGGTCGGACCCCCCGCGATCTGCAACTTATCCCCTATCCTTAGGATAGGGGATAAGTTGCTCACCACTGAATCACCACTGGACTACTCCTTTAACAGAATTATTTTATGGACTATGTCAGAAATTTCTTTTCTACAATTTTACCAATGGAAGGGATAGTTTCAAAAACTAATAAAAACTGATAGAGCTTAGATTTTACAGAACGTGAAAGTGAACTTGCTTCCTTTGGTTCTGCTGATGCCTTCTCTCATCTGTACAGAAAATTATTTTTTTCTAAATACACAATGGATGCACCTAATGACTTATTCAAGGCAATACAAAAGCTCATGAAACCAGCACACTTATCAAGGTCAAGTGATTCCTACATAAGGATAAGCACATGCTTAGAAGGTGTAAATTTAATGCCATGGAAACCTTAGTCCACAGTTGTAACATAGCCATTGAATGTTTGGTCAGTAGAGTTCTTAATGCAAAGGTCTGGTTACATAAAAAGGACTAGATGAAGGGAAATCTTACAGAAAAGAAACATTAAGTGTAACATGTTCTATAATAATTTTACTCTAAGGAATGTAGTTAATCACTGTCAGGGTCCGGACTAGCGGCTGGTGAAGACACTGGAGGTGGATCCTCTGTACCAGAGAGGCGATGACGCGGGCCGTACTGGGGAATCTGTTCTAAGCAGTTAGTGGTGTTCACCAGAGCCCGCCGCAAAGCAGGATGGACTTGCTGCGGCAGTAACTACCAGGTCGTGTTCCCCAGTAGCGACTCGACCTCTCTGGCAGCTGAGACTGGCGCGGTACACAAGGACTAGACAGAGGCGAGGTCAAACGTAGCAGAAGGTCAGGACAGGCAGCGAGGTTCGTAGTCAGGGGCAACAGCAGAAGGTCAATGTACACAGGCTTGGGACACACTATAACACTTTCTCAGGGCACAAGGCAACAAGATCTGGCAAGGAGAGGAAGGGGAAGTGGGTTTTTATAGGTTAGGAAGTGATAGGAAGTGATTGGACCAGGCACCAATTAGTGGTGCACTGGCCCTTTAAATTTGGGCAAGTCGGCGCGCGCGCGCCCTAGGGAGCGGGGCCGCGCGCCGGGAGGAAGCATACGGGGGCGAGAGGTGAGTGAGACGGGGCGCGATCCGAGGGCGGACACGAGCCGTGCCTCGGATCGCATCCCCTCCGGGGACCAGAGAGCAGCGCTCGCGGTCAGCAATGCCGACCGGAGCGCTGCAGACAGAGGCACGCCATAAGCACTCCGGGAGGCAGCGGGACCCGGAGCGCTCGGCGTGACAATCACCTTACTGGATCTAATTATGTGGCCATGTTGTGTGCTGCTCTCATCCTACCACATAGTCTGTGTTGGTCCATTCCATCACATTGCAACAACAGCAGGCGCTAGCTTATTATTTTGTTTGGAAAGGGGTGGGGGTGAATTTAAACCCCACACTCATCGGCAGTAATTGACTCTCTAAATACTTTAATGTCTAGTGTCTGTCTTTAGCCCTGGTTTGTACTATATTCTTTGATCTTCATTGCGTGAGTAAGAGCCTGTATGTCAATGGCTTGCTAGATGTAGAATTGATACTTGAGATATCTAGATTTGATTTAATTTTTTATTTGTTATACTTGCTACATTTCATGGTGGATTTTTTTTAACCCCTTAAGGACCAGGCCCATTTTCACTGTAGGACCAGAGCGTTTTTTGAACATCTGACCACTGTCACTTTAAGCATTAATAACTCTGGGATGCTTTTACCTTTCATTCTGATTCTGAGATTGTTTTTTCATGACATATTCTACTTTATGTTAGTGGTAAAATTTCGTTGATACTTCTTCAACATTTCTTGGTGTAAAATTCTATAATTTGATGAAAAAATTGAAAATTTTACATTTTTCTAACTTTGAAGCTCTCTGCTTGTAAGGAAAATAGACATTCCAAATAAATTATATTTTGAATCACAAATACAATATGTCTACTTTATGTTTGCATCATAAAGTTGCCATGTTTTTACTTTTGGAAGACATCAGAGGGCTTCAAAGTTCAACAGCAATTTTGCAATTTTTCACAAAATTTTCAAAATCGGAATTTTTCATGGACCAGTTTTGAAGTGGATTTCTCTCGAGTAAGGAAATACCTCATATGTGTATGTCAAGTGTTCGGCCAGCGCTGTAGAGGGCTCAGAAGGGAAGGAGCACCAATGAGATTTTGGACAGGGAGTTTTTCTGAAATGGTTTTTGGGGGGCATGTCACATTTAGGAAGCCCCTATGGTGACAGAACAGCAGAAAACCCCTGACATGGCATACTATTTTGTAAACTACACCCCTCAAGGCACGTAACAAGGGGTCCAGTGAGCCTTAACACCCCACAGGTGTTTGACGACTTTTCTTAAAAGTCGGATGTGTAAATGAAAATATTTTTTTTTCGTTTTTCCCCCCCAAATTTACCATATTTACAAAGGGTAATGGGAGAAAATGCCCCCCAAAATTTGTAACCCCATCTCATCTGAGTATGGAAATACTCCATGTTAGGATGTAAAATGCTCTGCTGACGAACTACAATGCTCAGAAGAGAAGGAGTCACATTTGGCTTCACAGGTGTTTGACGACTATTTGTTAAAGTTGGATGTGCAAATGAAAAAAAATATGTTTCACTAAAATGCTGGTTTTTCCCCAAATTTTACATTTTTACAAGGGGTAATAGGAGAAAATCACCCCCAAAATTTGTAATACCCCATGCGTTGGAGTAAAGTGCTCTGCTGGTGCACTGCAATGCTCAGAAGAGGAGGAGTGCCATTGAGCTTTTGGAAAGAGAATTTGTTTGGAATGGAAGTCAGGGGCCATATGCGTTTACAAAGCCCCCCATGGTGCCGGAACAATGGACCCCCCCACATGTGACCCCATTTTGGAAACTACACACCTCACAGAATTTAATAAGGGGTGCAGTGAGCATTTACACCCCACTGGCGTGGTTACAACCACTGTTCCAAAAATCTGTCAGACACCTGTGGGGATTAATGCTCACTGTACCCCTTAATACGTTACGTGAGGAGTGTTTCCAAAATGGGGTCACACATGGGGGGGTCCATTGTTCTGGCACTATGGGAGCTGTGTAAACATGCGTGGCCTTCAATTCCGATTAAAATTTTCTCTTCCAAAGCCCAATGGTGCTACCTCTCTTCTGAGCATTGTAGTGCGCCAGCAGAGCACTTTACATCCACATATGGGGTATGGTCTTAGAAGAAATGGGGTTACAAATTTTGGGGGGCGTTTTTCCTATTTTCCCTTGTGAAAATGAGACATTTAGGGTAACACCAGCATTTTAGTGAAAACATTTTTTTTCTTTATTTTCCCATCCAACTTTAACGAAAATTCGTCAAACACCTGTAAGGTGTTAATGCTCACTATACCCCTTGTTAAGTTCCATGAGGGGTGTAGTTTCCAAAATGGGGTCACATGTGGGTATTTTTTTTTTTTGCGTTTATTTCAGAACTGCTGTAAAATCAGCCACCCCTGTGCAAATCACCAATTTAGGCCTCAAATGTACATAGTGCTCTCTCACCCCTGAGCCTTGTGCGTCCACAGAGCATTTTAGGCCCACATATGGATTATTTCCGTACTCAGGAGAAATTTTTTACAAATTTTGGGGGTTTTATTTTCCTTTTACCACTTGTGAAAATAAAAAATATGGGGCAACACCAGCATGTTAGTGTAAATTTTTTTTTTTTTTTTTACACTAACAGGATGGTGTAGCCCCCAACTTTTCTTTTTCATAAGGGGTAAAAGGAGAAAAAGCCCTCCAAAATTTACCCTGTACACTTTCGGGGGGTCAAACCTCCAGCTGTTTCAAAACTACAACTCCCAGCATCCAGACTCCAGACTGCACGCATGCACAAAGATTGGGACCCATCACTACAGATATTGACAAGTATCTCAACCTTATACCAGCAAAGCCGGTAAGAAGCCTCCAGCACAGGACCTCCATCCCCCTTTCACACCTGTCCCTGTGCCGTCGGGGTAGAGAGGGAGATTCCCTGAGGACCGTTTACGCTGCCTTATACTAGATTTACATCACATACCCTGCACCAACAGACCTGGTAAGAGGCACATAGTGCCGGACTTCCTATTCTCCCTTACCATTTGTCCCCGTGCCATCGGGGTATAGAGAGTGCCGGGCTGCGCATCCGACCAGCCTTGCGCAGACAAGGATCCAGTGGGCTCCCATTCAGGAGTCTCCAGCGCTACCGAGCGCAGCCACGAAGTATACAGCAGCTCCATACTTGATTTAATCTATTAGCGCTGCTTGCGCCAACTAACTGTTTAATGAACTATGACTCATATCACCCCAGCGATAAGTCACCAGTATAAATTGGACTATCGCATCACGCTTATTATAGCGCAGTTTACATATTTTCCCACTATTTCATTAATTGTATCTTGTGCATCGCAAGTTTTTAATGTATATAAATACTATTTATAGCAGAAGAGAGGTCTGTAACCTCTGGGTAAATGGGACATCCAAATAGGGGTGCAAAAATTTTCTATTATTATATCAAATAAAATGGATAAAAGTAGATGATAAAAAAAAAAAAGGGTGCAATATGGAGGCATACATAGGATAGTATTTATTAAACAACACCAGTGATTCCTTCCGGTTCGGAGACCGGACCGGTAACACCAGAACCAGTAACAGTAGTTGTATAAGATTAATATTGCAATAATACAACAACATAAAACAAACATATCAATAAATCACTGGAAGACATAATTCATAATCAAGTGTTTCAGTACAAATATTAAAAAAACAAAAGGTATAGTATATGACCTAGAATCTGGATGTATGAGAGTTGACCGGTAGCGCAGGTGTGCATCAATAGGGCCGACAGATGTCAAGGACAAGATTGGGATAGGCGCATGCGCTGATGATATGAAGAGAGAATGTTCGCACTGTGCAGGCGATATGGACCAAACGGAGTGGGACGCCGATTGAGAGGTTGCAGCTGTTTCAAGTATTGCAACAAAGATGAATATTGGGGCGAAGAATACTGTGAAAGGTATAAATCAGTTATGAAATTATTTCTCGGACTTCATTAAGGCCCTGAGGGGACAGAGTCTGCAGTTTATACATCCAGTACATTTCAAGTTTCTTTAACTTTTCAAATCTGTTATTGATAGTCACAGGGACACAGTCAATAGAAATGGATGGTTCCAGGTCAGAGTATGATAGCATGGTATGTTTAGAAAGACCATGAAGAAGAAATTTTCTTCTTATATTTAATCTATTCTGATTTAACCTTATGTGGAGGGGTCTTGTAGTCCATCTGATGTACTGTAGGTTACAGTGATTACATTGGATCATGTAAATTACATAGCTTGAACAACAGGTAAGATGATTCTTAATGTTGAATGCTTCTCCGTGGATGATGAGGTGAAGGAAGATTTTCTGTGAACAATCTGTGTACAGATTTTGCATTTGAAACTTCCTTTGTCTAAGGGGTTTCCAAAAGCATCCTTGGGGATACTATGTTTTAATTGTTGCCTTCTGATCTGGCTTGGTGCCAGAATAGTTTTAAGAGATGGTTCTCTCCTGTAAGTACATTGTGTCCGTGATGTAATGAGGGGGCCCAAAAAGGGTCAGCTTTAAGGATGTGCCAATGATCAGTCAGTATACCCCTAATTCAACCCACGTCGTTACTGTAAGTGGTAATGAAATTCAATGCAATAGATTCTTTTTTTGTTTTTAACATATTAGTAGGTGGTTTGGTAGAGTTGCTAAGACAGTCTGTTTGGGATAGGATCTTGTTATATGCCTCATTAAGGATTTTTTCAGGATAGTTTTTTTGGCAGAAAAGGTAATGAAGAATTTCAGATTCCTCTTTGAAGATGTCAGGGTTCGTACAATTTTTTCTTATTCTCATATATTGGCTATATGGGATATGAACAAGCCATTTTTTTTTTAAATGAGCACTGTAGAAGTCCAAGTAACTATTTGAATCCATCTTTTTAAAAAAGGTGGATGTCAAAAAAGATGTATAATTGTGAGTGATATTGAGATCCAAAAAATTATGCTGTCTTTGTTATATTTCAATGTTAATTGAATGCCCCAGGTATTATTATTATTGAGATACTGTAAGAAGGAGGATATGGTGTCAGGAGGACCTCTCCAGTCAAAGAACAGATCATCGATATATCGATAGTAAACAGCAATATTTAGCAAAATAGTCGGATTATTCCAAATGTATTATTCCAAAGGCGCCCATGAAGATATTTGCGTAAACTGGGGCGACCTTTGAGCCCATCGCTGTACCGAGCTTCTGATGGAAAATGTTATTATCATATGTGAAAAAATTATTATTCAGAATATATGAAAGTGAGTTGGTAAGAAAATCCTGATGTTCCGGGCTGATTTGACTATCATTGTCTAGGACATCATGAACACATTCAATCCCAAGTTTGTGCGGTATATTTGAATATAGTGATGTGACATCGCATGTAATCAGAATATATTCAGATTGCCACTGCAGAGGTATGAGATATTCGATGAGTTGGGTGGAATCCTTAAGATAACTGCGAAGATTGGTAGCATATGGTTGTAAATAAAGTTCGAGATAGTGGGATAAATTACTTAAGGTGGAGTTGGTGCATGCGATAATAGGTCTTCCTGGCGGATTGCTGGTTGATTTATGGATTTTTGGTAGGTGGTAGAAATAAGGTTTGTTATTGCATGTTTGTAAGATGAATTTCTTTTAATTTTTTGATAGAACACTGGATTCTGTAGCGGTATTGGTAAGGAGTGCTAGGTCTTTCTTCATTTTTTCAAATTGATCCGTATTGATTAGAGAATAATAGCTGATATCTGATAGGATGCGCAGTGATTCCGCATCATATTGGTAGTAATCCTGGATCACCAGACCACCACCTTTGTCAGCTTGCCGGATTATTATATAAAAATTTGATGTTGGTTTGCACGAATCATGGCTGAGTTCTTCTGTAGTCAAGATGGTGGTAGTAATAGTGTCATGGTTGATAATTTCCACGGGGTGTCTGTGTTTCTGAATTTCAAAATGACGTTTTAAGGTCAGTTTCCTAATAAATTTTGGGAAATCCAAATAATGATCAAAAGAGTTACTTCTGGTTTTTGGACAAAAGGATAGACCTTTTTGGAGCAAGTGTGTTTTGGCTGCAGTGAGTTTATATTGAGAAATATAAATATAGATGGATTCTTTTATTTGTTCTGATGATTTTGGGATTTCTGAGGCTCTGTTGTTCTTCCTTTTTTGGCCACCCCGACATCCTCTCTAAGTTCTTCTTTTTTTCTTTTTCCCGTTTGGGGGGCAAAGAAATCCGGGATTTTGACTATTTTCACTGGGCTCTGTTCTAAAAAATAGTTATTTTGAAGTTCAATGTCAGATGTGTAATGCCGAGCGCTCCGGGTCCCTGTCCCTCCATGGAGCGCTCGCGGCGTTCTTCTGCCTGCAGTGCCCCGGGCAGTCCCGCTCTATGAAATTTAAAGGGCCAGTGCACCACTAATTGGTGCCTGGCCCAATCAGTGTAATTACCTCCAAACACTACATAAACCCACTTCCCCTTCCTGTCCTCGCCGGATCTTGTTGCCCTAGTGCCCTGAGAAAGCGTTTTGTGTGTATCCCTAGCCTGTGTATCCAGACCCTTGCTGTTGCTCCTGACTACGAACCTTGCTGCCTGCCTTGACCTTCTGTTACGTCTGACCTCGCCTTGCCTTGTCCTTGTGTACCGCGTCTGTCTCAGCTGTCAGTGAGGTTGAGTCGCTATCGGGTGGAACGACCTGGGGGTTACCTGCCGCTGCAAGTCAATCCCGATTTGCGGCGGGCTCTGGTGAAAACCAGTAACCTCTTAAATTCCGTTCCCCTGGTACGGCCCACGCCATCGCCCACTGACACACAGGATCCACTCACGTGTCCTCCCCGCATACCAGTCCGGACCCTGACAAGATGGTCCAGATTGTCCGTTTTCCAATTCAGTGGTGTTAAGCAGTTTGGATCTGACAAGAGGGTCGTCAAAATCGATGAGCGGACTCAGAGGGAGCTACAATGTAGGATCAGATACATTGATTATAGTATTTTCATGGGTGGAAAAAGCCAATGACGCTTGGGTAATAGGTGTAGATACTGTAGATAGATCTAATATACTGTCATTGATCTGAATCAATGAATTCTTGTCGGTTCCACTGCTCCTATTTTTTGACAAAGTATGCAGTCGCTTCCAAAAGGTGAATGCTACTTTGGAGGGTATCACTTGCTTTTTGTAAAATCTGAGGATCTCGGTGTATTTAGTACCACATTCGGACTTGCATCAGTATTGGATTTATTCGCAATCTGTGAAGGATTACGTCCTGAGGGCAGTGATTTTTTCAATTTATTTTTATTAGCGGATTCTTTCCGCTTGTATTTAGAATTAAGGAAATCCCAACTATGACGGTTTGTAGGTGTCGATAATTTATGTTTATATGTGCCTTTATTATTTATTTTGACATCATGTAAGACATCAGTGTTACTGGCAGGCGCATTTATGCAGTGAGAGGTGGTATTATTATCATTGTTATTATTATTATGGTGTGCAGTGGCTGGTTTCTGTGGGGTTTGCCATGACCAGGGGTCACCGGTAGAGTAGTCATTTTTGTCACTGTTAAGTTTTTGTGCTTTTTTTAAGATGAGATCAGTTTCTAATTTACGCAATCTCAATGAAATATTGAAATCTGTATGATTTTTACAGTGGGGATCAAAAGTTTGGGCACCCCAGGTAAAAATTTGTATTAATGTGCATAAAGAAGCCAAGGAAAGATGGAAAAATCTCCAAAAGGCATCAAATTACAGATTAGACATTCTTATAATATGTCAACAAAAGTTAGATTTTATTTCCATCATTTATACTTTCAAAATAACAGAAAACAAAAAAGTGGCGTCTGCAAAAGTTTGGGCACCCTGCAGAATTTATAGCATGCACTGCCCCCTTTACAAAGCTGAGACCTGCCAGTGTCATGGATTGTTCTCCATCATCATCTGGTAAGACCAGGTGATGTCAATCTCAAAGGTTTTAAATGCCCAGACTCATCTGACCTTGCCCCAACAATCAGCACCATGGGTTCTTCTAAGCAGTTGTCTAGAAATCTGAAACTGAAAATAGTTGATGCTCACAAAGCTCACAAAGGAAGAATGGGCAAAGATACCTCAAACAAGAATTGAAAGACTCTAGGCTGGCTACAAAAAGCGTTTACAAGCTGTGACACTTGCCAAAGGGGGCAGTACAAGATATTAACTCTGCAGGGTGCCCAAACTTTTGCAGACACCATTTTTCGTTTTCTGTTATTTTGAAAGTGTAAATGATGGAAATAAAATCTAACATTCGTTGACATATTATAAGAATGTCTAATCTGTAATTTGATGCCTTTTGGAGATTTTTCCATCTTTCCTTGGCTTCTTTATGCACATTAATACACATTTTTTACCTGGGGTGCCCAAACTTTTGATCCCCACTGTATGCGGATGTAAAATGCTCTGCTGGTGCACAACAAAGCTTAGGAGTGAGAGTGCCATGTACATTTGAGGTGATTTGCACAGGGGTGGCTGATCGTTACAGCAGTTCTGACATAAACGGAAAAAAAAAACACCCACGTGACCAAATTTTGGAAACTACACCCCTCATGGAACATAAAAAGGGTATAGTGAGCCTTAAAGGGATTATCCAGGAAAAAAATGTTTTAATATATAAACTGGCTCCAGAAAGTTAAACAGATTTGTAAATTACTTCTATTAAAAAATCTTAATCCTTTCAGTACTTATGAGCTGCTGAAATTGAGTTGTCCTTTTCTGTCTAAGAGCTCCCTGATGACACCTGTTTCGGAAACTGTCCAGAGTAAAAGCAAATCCCCATAGAAACCCTTTTCAACTCTGTGCAGTTCCTGAGACAAGCAGAGATGTCAGCAGAGAGCACTGTTGCAAGACAGAAAATAACAACTCAACTTCAGCAGATGATAATTATTGGAAGGATTAAGATTTTTTATAGAAGTAATTAACAAATCTGTTTAACTGTTTTTTTTCCCACTGGAATACTCCTTTAACACCCCACTGGTGTTTGAAGAATTTTTGTTAAAATTGGATGTGAGAACAGTGGACACCCCCCCCAACATGTGACCCCATTTTGTAAACTACACCCCTCACAGAATGTAATAACGGGTGCAGTGAGCATTTACACCCCACAGATTTTTTGAACAGTGGTCCATGAAAATGAAACATTTTCATTTTCATTTGCACAGCCCACTGTTCCAAAGATCTGTCAAACGCCAGTGGGGTGTAAATGCTCACTGCACCCCTTATTACATTCTGTGAGGGGTGTAGTTTCCAAATTGGGGTCACATGTAGGGGGGTCCACTGTTCTGGCACTATGGGGGGCTTAGTAAACGCACATGGCCCCCGACTTCCATTCCAAACAAATTCTCTCTCCAAAAGCCCAATGGCGCTCCTTCTTTTCTGCGCATTGTAGTTTGCCCGCAGAGCACTTTACATCCACATTTGGGGTATTTCCATATTCAAAAGAAAAGGGGGTTAACATTTTTGGGAGGCTTTTTCTCCTATTACCCCTTGTGAAAATAAAAAATTTGGGGTAACACCCGCATTTTAGTGAAAAAATAAATAAAATTTTTCATTTTCACGTACAATTTTTGCGGAGATTTGTCAAACACCTGTGGGGTGTAAAGGCTCACTGTACCCCTTGTTATGTTCCTTGAGGGGTGTTGTTTCCCAAATAGTTGCCATGTGGGGCTTTTTTTTGCTGTTTTGGCACCATAGGGGCTTCCTAAATGCGACATGCCCCCCAAAAACCATTTCAGCTAAATTTGCTTTCCATAAACCAAATGTGACTCCTTCTCTTCTGAGCATTGTAGTGTGCCCTCTTCTAAAAATTGAAAAACCTGCATTTTAGTGACATTTTTTTTTTCATTTACGCATCCAACTTTAACGAAAAGTCATCAAACACCTGTGAGGTGTTAAGGCTCACCGTACCCTTTATTACGTTCCTTGAGGGGTGTAGTTTCCAAAATAGTGTGCACTTTTGCTGTTCTAGCACTAGGGGCTTCCAAAATGTGACATCCTCCCCAAAAAACCATTTCAGAAAAACTCAAAATCCCATTGTCTCTCCTTCCCTTCTGAGCCCTCTAGTGCACCCACAGAGCACTTAACATACACATATGAGGTATTTCCTTTCTCGAGAGAAATTGGGTTACAAATTTTAGGGTGATTTCTCTCCTTTTACCCCTTGTAAAAATTCAAAAACTGGGTCTACAAGAAAATGCGAGTGCATGAAGATTTTAAATTTTCTCCTTCACTTTGCTGCTATTCGTGTGAAACACCTAAAGGGTTAACACACTTTCTGGATGTCATTTTGAATACTTTGAGGGGTGCAGTTTTATAATGGGATCATTTATGGCCCTTCAAATCCACTTCAAAACTTAACTGGTCCCTGAAAAATTCTGATTTTGAAAATTGTGCAAAATTGGAAAATTGCTGCTGAATTTTGAAGCCCTCTGATGTCTTCCAAAAGTAAAAACATGTCAACTTTATGATGCCAACATAAAGTAGACATATTGTATATGTAAATCAATATCTAACTTATTTGGGATGTCCATTTTCCTTATAAGCATAGAGTTTCAAAGTTAAAAAAAACTGAGTCCTAAAGGGGTTAATGTTATATTTTTATAGATCGGGCATTTACGCATTTGGCGATACCACATATGTTTATTTTTGTTTACAAATTATAATTTTTTTTTATGGGAAAAGGGGGTTGATTCAAACTTTTATTAGGGAAGGGGTTAATTCACGTTTATTAACTTTTTTTTTTTTGTTTTTTTTTATGCTATTTTTTTAGTCTCCATAGAGGATTATTGCATGCAATCTTCTGAATGCATACACTGTTCAATGCTATGCCATGCCATAGCGTAGCATTGATCAGTGTTATTCGTGCTCTGCTGCTTCAGCCTGCCATGGCAGACTAGAGCTTCAAAGCATGGCGAAGAGGCTGGTAAGGGCCCTCCCGCCATCCTCCAAGCTGATCGGGACACCGCGGTTTTACTGCGGTGGTCTAGATCGGCTCCGCTGAGCTGCGGCTGTTTTTTTCCTTTATGTTAGACGCCGCAATCTACTTTGATCGCGGTGTTTAAGGGGATAATGCCGAGCATCGCCACTTCCTTAACCCCTTCACGACGAGCGACGTACATGTACGGCGCCGCGAAACGTCACTTGGCGCGCGGCGACGTACATGTACGTCACGGGGTTCCTGGAGCGCCGCGTCACCGGTAGCGGTGATCGGGGATGGGATGACTGCTGTTATCTAACAGCAGGCATCCTGACACAAGGTCGAGGGGGGTCCTGAGACACCCCCATGACCCCGATGGGCGCAAATCGCATGTCAATTCAGACCTGCGATCTGCGCGATTCCGGGTCATATGGGTCACTGGTGACCCGGAAAATAAGAGGGATCGGGGGTGTCCGAGACACCCTCGATCTCCCTGAAGGGATAGGAGTTTGGTGGCAGGGGTGCCACACCTCCTATCCCTGCTTTTGGTCGGCCGAGCGACCGACCGATAGCAGACCGGGGGAGGGGGGGTTAAAGTTCGGTTCCCCCGCTTTGCCCACCTATCGGTGTCCGGGCAAAACGGGGGAACTGTCCAGGGATCTGCGCCGAAGGTCCCTTATCTGGATCCCGGACCGCGATCCTCCATGCGGGGATCCCCCACGTGCCGTGGCGGTGGCAGCAATTCATCCGGGTCCTGCTAGGTGAGTTGTTGCCTAGCAACATCCGGAGGGCCACAATTTACAGTGGTCTCTAAACCATGGCCCTCCAGATGTTGCAAAACTACAACTCCCAGCATGCCCAGACAGCTGTTTGCTGTGTGGGCATGCTGGGACTTGTAGTTTTGCAATATTTAAAGGGGTTCAGGTTGTAGATCACTAAGTGGTCTCAAACTGTAGCCCTCCAGATGTTGCAAAACTACAACTCTCAGCATGCCCAGACAGCAGTTTGCTGTCTGGGCATGCTGCGAGTTGTAGTTTTGCAACATCTGGAGGGCCACAGTTTTGAGACCACTGGACAGTGATTTACAACCTGAACCCCTCTAAATCTTGCAAAACTACAACTCCCAGCATTCAGGAACAGCATAAGGCTGTCTTGGCATGCTGGGATTTGTACTTGCGTGCCTCCAGCCGTTGCATAACTACATCTTCCAGCATGCCCTTCCGCAATCAGTACATGCTGGGAGTTGTAGTTTTGCAACAGTTGGAGGCACACTGGTTGGAAAATACTGAGTTAGGTCATAGAACCTAACTCAAGGTTTTTCAACCAGTGTGCCTCCAGCTGTTGCAAAACTACAACTCCCAGCATGCATGGTCTGTCAGTGCATGCTGGGAGTTGTAGTTTTGACCCCCCTCCCATGTGAATGTACAGGCTACATTCACACTGGCGGCAAATTACAGTGAGTTCCCCGCTTCAAGTTTGAGCTGCAGCAAATTTTCCGCCGCAGTTCAAACTCCTAGCGGGAGACTCAGTGTAATCTGCCTCCAGTGTGAATGTAACCTAAAAACACTACACTACACTAACCTAAAATAAAGAGTAAAACACTACATATTCGCGCGTACACTACCCCCCCTTCCACCCCCCTTCCCAAATAAAAATGAAAAATGTATTGTACGGCAGTGTTTCTAAGATGGAGCCTCCAGCTGTTGCAAAACAAAAACTCCCAGCATTTCTGGACAGCAATTGACTGTCCAAGCATGCTGGGAGTTTTACAACAGCTGGAGGCACCCTGTTTGGGAATCACTGGCATAGAATACCCCTATGTCCACCCCTATGCAAGTCCCTAATTCAGGCCTCAAATGCGCATGGTGCTCTCACTTTTGAGCCCTGTTGTATTTCAAGGCAACAGTATAGGGTCACATATGGGGTATCGCCATACTCGGGAGAAATTGCCTAACAAATTTTGGGGGGCTTTTTCTCCTTTTACCCCTTATGAAAAGGAACAGTTGGGGTCTACACCAGCATGTTAGTGTAAAAAAATAAATATTTTTACACTAACATGCTGGTGTTGCCCTATACTTTTCATTTTCACAAGAGGTAAAAGGGAAAAACGCCCACCAAAATTTGTAACGCAATTTCTCCCGAGTACGGACACACCCCATATGTGGGCGCAAAGTGCTCTGGGGGCACACAACAAGACCCAGAAGGGAGAGTGCACCATGTACATTTGAGGTGATTTGCACAGGGGTGGCTTATTGTTACAGCGGTTCTGACAAATGCAAAAAAAAAAAACACACCCTCATGTGACCCCATTTTGGAAACTACACCCCTCAAGGAATGTAATAAGGGGTACTGTGAGAATTTACACCCCACAGGTGTCTGACGGATCTTTGGAACAGTAGTCTGTGAAAATGAAAAATTTTGCACAGCCCACTGTTCCAAAGATCTGTCAGACACCAGTGGGGGGTTAATGCTCACTGTACCCCTCATTACATTCTGTGAGGGGTCTAGTTTCCAAAATGGTATGCCATGTTTTTTTTTTTTTTTTTTGCTGTCCTGGCACCATAGGGGCTTCCTAAATGCGACATGCCCCCCGAGCAAAATTTGCTCTCAAAAAGCCAAATATGACGCCTTCTCTTCTGAGCATTGTAGTTCACCCATCAGGTCCACTTATGGGGTACCTCCATACTCATAAGAGATGGGGTTACAAATTTTGGGGGGTCTTTTCTGCTATTAACCCTTGCAAAAATGTGAAATTTGGGGGGAAACCCACATTTTAGTGAAAAAAAAATAAAACATTTTTTACATATGCAAAAGTCGTGAAACACCTGTGGGGTATTAAGGCTCACTTTATCCCTTGTTACATTCCTCAAGGGTTCTAGTTTCCAAAATGGTAGGCCATGTGTTTTTTTTTTTTTTTTTGCTGTCTTGGCACCATAGGGGCTTCCTAAATGCAACATGCCCCCCCGAGCAAAATTTGCTCTCAAAAAGCCAAATATGTCTCCTTCTCTTCTAAGCATTGTAGTTCGTCCGCAGTGCCCTTCAGGTCCACTTATGGGGTACCTTCATACTCAGAAGAGATGGGGTTACAAATTTTGGGGGAGTCTTTTCTGCTATTAACCCTTTAAAAATGTAAAATTTGGGGGAAAACCAACATTTTAGTGAAATTTTTTTTTTACATATGCAAAAGTATTGAAACACCTGTGGGGTATTAAGGCTCACTTTATTCCTTGTTATGTTCCTCAAGGGGTCTAGTTTCCAAAATGGTATGCCATGTGTTTTTTTTTTTTTTTTTTTTTTGCTGTTCTGGCACCATAGGGGCTTCCTAAATACGACATGCCCCACAAAAACCATTTCAGAAAAACGTACTCTCCAAAATCCCCTTGTCGCTCCTTTGCTTCTGAGCCCTCTACTGCGTCTGCCGAACACTTTACATAGACATAAGAAGTATGTGCTTACTCGAGAGAAATTGGGTTACACATACAAGTATACATTTTCTCCTTTTACCCCTTGTAAAAATTCAAAAACTGGGTCTACAAGAACATGCGAGTGTAAAAAATGATGATTTAGAATTTTCTCCTTCACTTTGCTGCTTTTCCTGTGAAACACCTAAAGGGTTAAAACACTTACTGAATGTCATTTTGAATACTTTGGGGGGATGCAGTTTTTATAATGGGGTCATTTATGGGGTATTTCTAATATGAAGACCCTTCAAATCCACTTCAAACCTGAACTGGTCCCTGAAAAATTGTGAGTTTGAAAATTTTGTGAGAAATTGGAAAATTGCTGCTGAACTTTGAAGCCCTCTGGTGTCTTTCAAAAGTAAAAACTCGTCAATTTTATGATGCAATCATAAAGTAGACATATTTTATATGTGAATCCAAAAAAAAAAAAATTTGAAATATCCATTTTCCTTACAAGCAGAGAGCTTCAAAGTTAGAAAAATGCAAAATATTAAATTTTTTAATCAAATTTGGGGATTTTTCACCAAGAAAGGATGCAAGTTACCACAAAAATTTACCTCTATGTTAAAGTAGAATATGTCACGAAAAAACAATCTCAGAATGTTATTAATGTTATTAATGTTTAAAGTGACAGTGAAAACGGGCTCCGTCCTTAAGGGGTTAAAGGAAATCTGTCATCAGTATCATCCGCAGTAGCCTGTCATACAGGCTTGTAGTGCGGGTGATACTGATCAAAACGATACTTATCGTGTCCTGAGCCGTCCAGTCATTCCACCATTATTTTGCTTTATCTTATGTAAATGAGGTCCTTGGGGCATGGGTGGAGCTACGACCTGAGCTCCGGGAACCCCTAGGTAATCTTCGGCCGGGCGGGTGCTCCGCCCGGCTCCTCCATATGCATAATCCCCCTCACTGCTCGCACGGCAGGTTTACTCTACGACGCATGCGCCGCTTCACCCTGGAAGCAGCACATGCGTCGTAGAGTAAACCAGCAGCGCAAGGAGAGGGCGGTATAATGCATATGGATGAGCCGGGCGGAGCACCCGCTGGCCAAACATTATGTAACATAACAGCTGAACAGTTCGGAACACGGCAAGTATCGTTTCGATCAGTATAACCCGTGGGTGATACTAATTACAGATTTCCTTTCAGGTGTTAATTAAAGGGGTACTCCGGTGATTACACATCTTATCCCCCATCCAAAGGATAGGGGATAAGATGCCTGATCGCGGGAGTCCCGCCGCTGGGGACCCCCGGGATCTTGCACGCGGCACCCCGTTTGTAATCAGTCCCCGGAGGGACTCCCGCGATCAGGCATCTTATCCCCTATCCTTTGGATAGGGGATAAGATGTGTAAGCACCGGAGTACCCCTTTAATGTAATATTTTTATAGTTTAGACATTCACGCACGCGGCGATACCACATATGTTTATGTTTCTTTTTGTAATGAGAAAAGGGCGGTGATTCTAACTTTTATTAAAGGAGTACTCTGGCAGAAAATACAGTGGGGCAAACAAGTATTTAGTCGGCCACCAATTGTGTAAGTTCTCCCACTTAAAAAGATGAGAGGCCTGTAATTGTCATCATAGGTATACCTTAACTATGAGAGACATAATGAGAGCAAAAAATCCATAAAATCCCATTGTCTGATTTTCAAAGAATTTATTTGCAAATTATGGTGAAAAATAAGTATTTGGTCACCTACAAACAAGCAAGATTTCTGGCTCTCACAGACCTGTAACTTCTCCTTTAAGAGTCTCCTCTGTCCTCCACTATTACCTGTATTAACCTCTTAAGGACGCATGCCGTGACCCCGTGTCACAGCGGTTGGTCTCGGTGGCTAATAAAAGCCGCGACCCTGGGCTTATAGCCTGCTGCAGCGATCGTTGTGCCGCAGGCTATTAACCCTTTAGATGCGGCGTTCAAAGTTGATCCACTTGTCTAAAATGTTGTCTCAAAGTTGATCCCCTCGTCAGGCCAGGTAAGATGACGTACAGGAAAGGGTGTGTTTTTAACATGAACAGGTTGCTATGGTTAAACAGGTAAACAAAACACACATAATGGGTTATACACATTAGGTTGTGGTTAAAAATAAACTCTTTAGTGATGTTTCTGCAAAAAAGGCTGGAGGTCATAATAAAAGGGCCCCCAGTTCGTTTTTGTCATTCAGGCCAAGCGGGCCTGTAGCATTTGTGCGGGTTATCCATCTGGCTTCGTTTCTAAGTAATTTTTGATGTTTATTCAAGGAACCAGAGACCCGATCAGCCCGTAATAGCAGAAAATTGCATGTCTCAATTGACATGCGATTTTCTGCGATCACCGACATGGGGGGGGGGGGGGGGGGGGTTCTCAGGACCCCCCTGGGCGATGTGCCGGGGTGCCTGCTGAATCATTTCAGCAGGCATTCCGATCCGGTCCCCAACCGGCTAGCGGCGTGGGACCGAAATTCCCACGGGCGTATGCATACGCCCCACGTCCTTAAGGACTCGGGATGCAGGGCGTATGCATACGCCCAGCGTCCTGAACAGGTTAAAGGTTTTTTGCAGGCTTAGGCCCACTTCACATAGATTTGTAGTCCGACAGTTTTTCACTCCGGCGTGCACTAGAGGGAAACCAATGCTAGAATTGATCCTATGAATGGGACAGTTCAAAATCATCCGGCGCCTCTGTTTGGATGCAGATGCAGTTTGCTAAATTTGTACATTTTCTGAAATTGGAAAATTCAGTTTTCCAATTATCATTATGAGATATTAAGTGAAGGTTTATGGTAAAACTTGAATTTTGTTGATTTTAGCACAAGGCCTCAAAATAACAAAATATGGAAAAAGTGAAAGGTCTGAAGACTTTCCAAATGCACTCTATAAGTGGCGTACCCCACACCACAGATTATTACTCTGGGTACAGTTGATGGACAGCGCTGTTTTCAAATGTGTATCGTAGCAAGTTATGATGTTGCAAGGGAAAAAAAATCTGGAGTCAGCATGTGATCAAAGAAATGGCAGGACCAATTAATTTAAATGGATGGCTGCTGTGAATAGATGGGTGCAGGAAATAATGAACAGCTCTTTTACAGTGCAGGCTATCTCTGAGGTCTCCATGTTAAAGTTTCTGGCAATGATATATTATTTCCATTTTTTATGTAATTTCATTCGCTGGTAGCAAATAGATAATGCTCTTTTCACAGCCAGATTTGTTAAACCAGATTAGAACAGTGATTCTGATGCTTTCAGGTAGATGTTAAAATGGCAGTGTTCTGTCCTGACAACCTAAATGAATCAAAATGCAATAAAAGATGATGCTACTGGAAATGAGCTGTGAGATGGGAAATTGTGTGACGGCCTGAAATACAGCTTTTCGAGCTATTATGATAAAGCCTGTCACTATTGGTTAGAGTATTCTTACTGATGAGGTCAAGACCAATAGTTTTCCACTTGTAGGGACAGTAATATCTGTTGCAACAAAGGGCTTTGGGATGTTATATGTTTATAACTATCCGTCATTGTTCTGAAATAATCAAACAGATTCACAATATACTAAAAATAATATTTCAGATATGCTAAAATTGTATTATTCATGAAACTACAACCCCAAACAAAAAATATGATATGACAATTTGCCATGCTTTAACCCCTTACCGACCAACGATGTAAATGTACGTCCTTATGTGGCGGTACTTCGTGCACCAGGACGTACATTTACCGTAGGTCCCCACACCTGCCTCTGCTGCCTTCCCGGCTTCTTCTGCTCTGATCTGCCTTCCAGCAGACCAGAGCAGAAGATCGCCGATAAAACTGATCAGTGCTATGCCCTATGCATAGCACTGGACAGTATTAGCAATCAAGTTATTGCTATAAATAGTCCCCTATGGGGACATAAAAAGTGTAAAAAGAAAAAAAAAGTGTAAAAAAAATATGCATAAGTAAACATATTTGGTATCGCTGCGTGGGTAAATGTCCGAACTATCAAAATATTATGTTAATGATCCTGTACAGTGAACGGGGTAAAAAAGTCCAAAATTGCTGCTTTTTTGTCACATTATATTTTAAAAAAATTTAGAAAAAAAATTAATGAAAGTTTTATATAGGCAAATGTGGTATCAATAAAAAGTACACATCACGGTGCAAAAAAAGAGCCCTCATACCGCCACTTATACTGAAAAATGAAAAAGTTATAGGTTGTCAAAATAGAGGGATTTAAAGGGGTATTCCAGGATTTTTTTTATTTGACTATGCTGCAGGGGCTGTAAAGTTAGTGTAGTTCATAATATAGTATGTAAGGCAGATACAGGAGGCACTTACCACCGGATTACATGATACATAAAATTCTTCTTTATTTTAGGAAATGCAGCAGCAGACAGGACATGTGTGGACACAGCACACTACAAACAGGTTACCTGTTTGTAGTGTGCTGCGTCCACACATGTCCTGTCTGCTGCTGCATTTCCTAAAATACAGAAGAATTTTATGTATCACGTAATCCGGTGGTGAGTGCCTCCTGTATCTACCTTACATATTTTCATTTGAACTTTGCCTTAAGGATTGAGCACCCAAAAACCGGGACGTGTACGAGGTCCAAGCTTACTATACAAGCTAATACCTGCCTTTAAACTGTGTGTGCAAGCTGTACCTCTGCTGAAACTGTGTCGGCCATTCTTGCTTCTTCATTTGTGCCTGTTCATAATATAGTGTCTGTACATGTGTGTTACGGTTTTCTCACAATTCTTCTGTGATTTTCACTCCAATATTTATTTTTACCAGCATACAAAATGACTGTTGTCTTAGATTTTTCCCAGCTTGCAAAGCGGCTGGGACCTGACTCACTAGTCAGCTGATGACAGGGAGCCTGTCTGCTTCAATGGGTGGAGGGATAGCTTGGTGGGAGAGAGATCAATCTGCAACAGCTATAGGCACCCTGAATAAAAACCACACTGATTTGAATGGATGCAGCATATTTATGTTTCAATGGGTGGAGTGGCTGATGTGTGGGAGGGAGGAAGATGGAATTGTGGGATTTGTAGTCAAAAAAAGAAAAGTCAAACAGGAAATACAAGTTCACAAAAAGCTAGCCACAGTGTTAAGGTAATCACACAACATAGCAATTTAGACCCAAGACAAGCACAGATCCTTCCTAAGCATGTCCATTACTGTCTGCCAGGTACACACTAAAATCACCTTATGGTGGATAACCCCTTTAATATGTACTAATTTGGTTAAAAAGTTTGGGATTTTTTTAAGCGCAACAATAATGGAAAAGTATGTAATCATGGATATCATTTTAATCGTATTGACCCACAGAAAAAAGAACATATGTAATTTTTACCATAAATTGTACGGCGTGAAAATGAAACCTTCCAAATTTAGCAAAATTGCAGTTTTCTTTTTAATTTCCCCACACAAATAGTATTTTTTGGTTGTGCCATACATTTTATGGTAAAATGAGTGATATCATTACAAAGAACAATTGGTCATGCAAAAAACTAGCCCTCATACTAGTCTGTTCATGAAAATATAAAAGAGTTACGATTTTTAGAAGGTGAGGAGGAAAAAGCAAAAAGGCAAAAATAAAATTGGCCTGGTCCCAAGGATAGGGGATAAGATGTTAGATCGCCGCGGTCCCGCTGCTGGGGCCCCCGGGGATTGCCGCTGCGGCGCCCCGCCATCATTACTGCACAGAGCGAGTACAGTACGGGCGATACAGGGGCCGGAGCAGCGTGACATCATGGCTCTGCCCCTCATGACATCACGGCCCGTCCCCTTAATGCAAGTCTATGGCAGGGGGCGTGACAACCGCCACGCCCCCTCCCATAGACTTGTATTGACGGGGGCGGGCCGTGACGTCACGAGGGGCGGAGCCGTGACGTAACGATGCTCCGGCCCCTGTATTGCCCGTCATTATGTGCAGAGCGATCTCGCTCTGCGCAGTAATGATAGCGGGGTGCTGCAGCAGCGATCCCCGGGGTCCCCAGCAGCGGGACCCCGGCGATCTGACATCTTATCCCCTATCCTTTGGATAGGGGATAAGATGTCTAGGGGCAGAGTACCCCTTTAAGGTGAAAATTGGCTTGGTCCTTAAGGGGTTAACCTCTTGAGGACCAAGTTCATTTTGGCCTTAAATGTGCACTGTCATTAAACATGATTTTTAATATTTGATTCCTTATGCCAAATAAATTACTTTTGTAATTGGCTTCCATAAAATAAAAATAAATACTTTTATGTTAGTTTTTTGGTTGTATACTTCTGGCCACCAGGGGTGTCCCTTCTTGGCCAGAACACATTCCGTCTGGTCAAAATCTCAAATTTTGGTCTCTTGCTTGTAATGGCAAAAGTCTAAACTCAGAAAGTGTTTCTCTGCACTGGGCTTGATTGACAGCTGCAATGAGACTCATTATGAAGCAGCTGCACCAACCAAGCTGCACAGATTAAAGGGGTACTCCGGTGGAATACCTTTTTTTTTTTTTTTTATCAACTGGTGCCAGAAAGTTAAACAGATTTGTAAATTACTTCTATAAAAAAAAATCTCAAGCCTTCCAGTACTTATTAGCTGCTGAATACTACAGAGGAAATTATTTTCTTTTTGGAACACAGTGCTCTCTGCTGACATCACGAGCACAGTGCTCTCTGCTGACATCTCTGTCCATTTTAGGGACTTTCCAAAGCAGCATATGTTTGCTATGGGGATTTTCTCCTACTCTGGACAGTTCCTAAAATGGAAAGAGAGCACTGTGCTTGTGATGTCAGCAGAGAGCTCTGTGTTCCAAAAATAAAATAATTTCCTCTGTAGTATTTAGCAGCTAATAAGTACTGGAAGGATTAAGATTTTTTAATAGAAGTAATTTACAAATCTCATCCGAATGAGAGAAATAATTCAAGCGCACTCACCATGTTAGTTGCTTCTTTTCTACTTCTTTATTCCATATCACATAAGAACAAGGTACAGGGAGGGGACGTGCAAGAGGTAATATGCAGGGCTACGGACCCATCTCGCGCTACAATTGCTTCATAAGGCCCCTTGCATGAAAGCCAACTTCAGGCAACAGCATCCTGTCTGCCATCAGTTGCCATCCCAAACTTGTCATATGTAATCTCCCAATAGAAGAAATTGTCAGTGCCAAGAGGGCCTCGTCTGACAATGTTGCATATGAGGAATCATGCCATAATATAATAATGAGGTTGAGGCAAAGAGGTTATAGTACAAATACACAAAATAGGGCAATAGGTATAGTAGATAGCAAAAATCATAATCTCTACCTCGACTCAGAGGCAGATGGGGCACGTAAAAGAAATAAAATAAATCATGATAAGCGAGGATGAAATCACCCTGTGACCTTTTCTACCCCTTATAGCACACATTTTACCTAGATTAAAAACATTATACAGAAACACTTACCTGTATTATATGATAAAGATGACATCTGCAAAATCTTTAGTGATCGTGTTAGAATTGTGGCCAAAAAAAGGTAGATCCCTACAAGGGATCTAATAGCGATTTCACAACAGGCAACTATAAATGTTCACATTTGAGATGCAACCTCTGCAGTTTTTTTCACCTGCGAATGGTAAAACTTATAGTATAAAATCTTTTATAAACTGTGGAACCACACATGTGGTTTATTCAGCAGTGTGTACTAAGTGCAATGTGCAATATATAGGTTGCACCTCAAGGAAATTAAAAAAGCGTTTCTATGAATATTTTCATGTACAACAAGGGGATAATAGTGGTTCTTGTGCACTCTCAGGTTTAAGTAGACATATATGGGAGGTGCATGCAGGGGACCCACAGTATATTCAGGTTACAGTAATAGAACGTGCCCCTCGCCCCCAGCAAGGAGGGGATTGGCCTCATGCAGTATTTAAAAGAGAAGCTTTCTGGATATTAAGGTTGGATTCACGTTACCCACAAGGCTTGAATTCTCACAATGATTTGTCATATTTTTATTGATTTTTCTACTGATTTTTTTAAATTGTTTTATTGTTGAACCATTTCTTTTTCTTTGTATTTAGTTTGAAGGAAAGAGAGAAGGTAAAAGGAGAAAAAAATAAAATAAAAAATGTTCATACCACATAGCGCTGTATGCAGTAACATATGGTAGCTTAGGTTACTATGTTTTTTTTACAAGAATGGGTTAATCTATCTAACTGCTGTAATCCCTCCCAGGAAGTGAGGACAGACTCCAACTTCCAGGTGGTGTGCAGGAAGTTCCATGTGTTGTTTGGTATGGAGTATATAAGATCTGTAAATTCTTTCCTCCTCTGCCATGACTAAGGACCTATTGGTCCGAAACACATCGGCGTAAGGGGTTTTTACTCTCACTGGGTGTTTTTTCTTTAAGTGTTTTTTTTTTTAAATGGATTAATAAACCTTGGACTTTTATCCTATCTATGTTTGGGAGCTGGATACCTTTTCTGTTCATCAAAGCCTGCACAGATTAAAGCAGAACAGACCCTCACTGAAAGAAGCACAGACTGAAAGAGCTTGGGGTCTGCTGTTCATCACAACACTGCAACAATGTGAGGGCGCAAGTTGTCCCCCATTTAGGCTTCAGTGACATCATGACTGCTAGGAAATGCCCACTTTCTTCTGCTGGAAGATTTCACTATGTGAGCAAAAAGAAAGGTATGATACACAGCCTTTTAAAGCTCTGAAATGTTTTCTAAGGGTGGGAGGGGTGTTAAGAGTAGTTAGGCAAGATAGCCTGAGTTAGTTAAGAAAAGTTTATTTAGTGAACAGTACTCTTTAAAGGGGTATTCCGGCCAAAAAACATCTTATCCCCTTTCCATTGAATCAGTGTTCGGGTGGCAGGAGGCAGGTAAGGGGACCCTCCTCTGCCATTTTGGCCCGTGAAACCAAGAGCTCCACTGAGCTGCCGGCATCTTCCACTATCACTTTAGTCGGTATTGATCACAGCGTTTAAAGGGTTAAATGCCAGGCAGCAGCATAAGCAGTGAGTGTGAGGCTACTGATGATGCCGTGCTCGATTCATGCAGAGCAGGTCCTGGCTGCTGAATCGGGCCATACTGTGCTGCTGTACAAATGTATTATAAACACCAAAAGAGAGACCATACAACAACAATGTTAATAGAAATGTAGACAAATTTTATTAGAATACAACAATGGTATAAAAACATATAAAAGACATTTATATGTGAAGGTACCACAAAGACTCAGGCAGAAGAGAAGAGAATGAGAGTACTCCTACAGAAAATTCATTTATACATGTAGCAAAAGTGCCAAGTCCGATGCCTGGGAAAAAAAAAATGCCTCCAGTAATAGCCGACTGATATATCAAATCACTAAGAAACTACCGCGTTGTGCTGGCAAATGCAGGAGACATGTAGTCTCAAGCCTATGTCTGCATCAACACTGATGGCTACACTAAGAAGGTGCAAGGAAATAAAGTACAAAAGTATATATATATATATATATATATATATATATATATATATATATATATATATATAAAATATGAAAACCATACAAGTACATGACCAGAGCACCCAAGGAGTACCTCTCACCTCTTACCCCAAACGCGTTTTTGCAAACAATGGCTTCATCAGGGGCCTTTATTTCCTTGCACCTTCTTATTGTAGCCATTAGTGTTGATTGAGACATAGGTTTGAGACTACATGTCTCCTGCATATGCCAGCACAACACAGTAGTTTCTTAGTGATTTGATAGATCACTCCGCTATTACTGGAGGCATTTTTTTTCCCAGGCATGGGATTTCGCACTTTTGCTACATGTATAGATGAATTTTTTGTAGGAGTACTCTCATTCTCTTCTCTTCTGCCTGAGTCTTTGTGGTACCTTCACATATGTATGTCTTTTATATGTTTTTATACCATTGTTGTATTCTAATAAAATTTGCCTCCATTTCTATTAATGTTGTTGTTTGGTCTCTCTTTTGGTGTTTATAATCTATGTCGGCCATATCATATTGATTATATGATAGCCACATTTTTTCTTTGACAGTACGAATGTATTGCAGCATAGTATAATCTGAAAAAAGTGTAAAAAATAAAATAAAAAGTTCTTAAATAAAAGTATGAAGCGTAAAAAAATAAATAAATGCCCCTTTCCCAATAAAAGCCCTGTATTATCACCAAAAAGATCACAATCACAAATCATATACATAATAGGTATTGCCACGTCTGTAAGGACATTAATTATAAAACTATAATGTAAATGATCTCGTACAGTCAAAAAAAACCCACTAAATTCGCCTATTTTGGTGCAAATAACGGAATAAAAAAGATCAAAAGGTAGCACATATTGCAAAAATGAAACCAATGAAAAGTACAGCTCATCCCGCAAAAAATAAGCCCTCACTCAATGGCATCAGATGAAAAATAAAAATGTTACAGCTGTTGGAAAAGGAATGGCAGAAAAATAATTTTACTCAGAAAAGGAAAAAGAACATAGAAAGCTATATAAAATGGGTATCGCCATAATTCTGACCCACAGAATAAATATAACATTAATTTTACCGCAGAGATTAGCAAATCGAAGCAGATGAACCCGAATTCGTTACGAATTTCAGGATTTATTTGATTCGCAACGAATGCGAATATCGCCGCAATTATATTGCGCAAATCACTTCATTAAACTCCATTTTACAGTGTTCCATGCTCCAGGACACCTAAAATGGGGGATCCACATGCCAGTACATGGGGCAGGGGATGCTGGGAAGGCGGGAAGGCAAGGCAGGAAGGGAGGTAGTCGGGATGACCCTGAATCACATGCGGGATGCAGCCTATCAGCATTCATTCACCCCTGTGATGTCACAGCCCTATATAATCGGCAGCCATTTTGCGGCAGCTCATTTCATGCCATTCATGGCAGAGAGAGAGGACGGCTGCGTGTCTGTGTGTGTTACACAGACACGCTGAATTGATCATACCGCAGCGTTCCACTTCTAATTGCTAGTCACTAAAAAAATACAGAGTTTTTAATGCGTATTGTAGCTCATTATTCTGCCCTCATCAGTGGGGATCAAAAGTTTGGGCACCCCAAGTAAAACATTTGTATTAATGTGCATAAAGAAGCCAAGGAAAGATGGAAAAATCTCCAAAAGGAATCAAATTACAGATTATTGTAATATGTCAACAAAAGTTAGATTTTATTTCCATCATTTACACTTTCAAAATAACAGAAAACAGAATTTATAGCATGCACTGCCCCCTTTGCAAAGCTGAGACCTGCCAGTGTTATGGATTGTTCTCCATCATCATCTGGGAAGACCAGGTGATGTCAATCTCAAAGGTTTTAAATGCCCAGACTCATCTGACCTTGCCCCAACAATCAGCACCATGGGTTCTTCTAAGCAGTTGTCTAGAAATCTGAAACTGAAAATAGTTGACACTCACAAAGCTGGGAAGGCTATAAGAAGATAGCAAAACGTTTTCAGATGTCAATATCCTCTGTTCGGAATGTAATTTAAGAAATGGCAGTCATCAGGAACAGTGGAAGTTAAAGCAAGATCTGGAAGAACAAGAAAAACATCAGACAGAATAGCTCGCAGGATTGTGAGAAAAACTATTCAAAACCCACGTTTGACTGCACAATCCCTCCAGAAAGATCTGGCAGACACTGGAGTTGTGGTACACTATTCCACTATAAAGAGATACTTGTACAAATATGGTCTTCATGGAAGAGTCATCAGAAGAAAACCTCTTCTACGTCCTCACCACAAAAATCAACGTTTGAATTTTGCAAATGAACATATAGACAAGCCTGATGCATTTCGGAAACAAGTTCTGTGGACCGATGAGGTTAAAATTGAACTTTTTGGCCAGAATGAGCAAAGGTACGTTTGAGGAAGAAGGGGAACAGAATTTAATGAAAAGAACCTCTGTCCAACTGTTAAGCATGGGGGTGGATCAATCATGCTTTGGGGTTGTATTGCAGCCAGTGGCACAGGTAACATCTCACGAGTAGAAGGAAAAATGGATTCAATAAAATTTCAGCAAATTTTCGATGCTAACTTGATGCCATCTGTGATAAAGCTGAAGTTAAAGAGAGGATGGTTTCTACAAACGGATAATGATCCTAAACATACCTCGAAATCCATGGGGGATTACATCAAGAGGCATAAACTGAAGGTTTTGTCATGGCCTTCACAATCGCCTGACCTCAACATAATCTATGGATAGACCTTAAAAGAGCAGTGTGTGACAGACAGCCCAGAAATCTCAAAGAACTGGAAGACTTTTGTAAGGAAGAATGGGCAAAGATACCTCAAACAAGATTGAAGACTCTTGGCTGGCTACAAAAAGCGTTTACAAGCTGTGATACTTGCCAAAGGGGTCAGTTCAAGATATTAACTCTGCAGGGTGCTCACACTTTTGCAGACGCCATTTTTTTGTTTTCTGTTATTTTGAGTGTAAATGATGGAAATAAAATTTCACTTTTGTTGACATATTATAAGAATGTCTAATCTGTAATTTGATGCCTTTTGGAGATTTTTCCATCTTTCGTTGGCTTCTTTATGCACATTAATACAATTTTTTACCTGGGGTGCCCAAACTTTTGATTCCCACTGTTCATCTAGTGTACCATTTTGTACCTGTTAATCTGTCAAGGGCTTACATACTGTGAAAGTCCAAGCACTAGTACTCACCTGCTGGTGTTTTACAAAAATACAGAGTTTTTAATGCATATTGTAGCGCATTTTTCTGCCCTCATCAGTGCATACCGCATACATACATCTAAGTAGTGTACTATTTTGTACCTGTTAATCTGTCAAGGGCCTACATACAGTATAAGGACAGCCAAAAGTAATCACCAGCTGGTGAGAGTTTTTAGGCTCATTGTAGCGCATTTTGTAGTGCATACCACATACCTACATCAAAGCAGTCTATTATTTTGTATCTGTAAATCTGTAACAAGTCTAGATACTGGAAAAAGTGCAGGCAAAAGTAATCACCAGCTGGTGTTTTACGAAAATACGTTTTCCAAGTGTACTGTAGCGCATTTTTTTGCCCTCATACGTGCATACCACATACCTAAATCTAAGTAGTGTGCCATTTTGTACCTGTTAATCTGTAAAGGGCCTACATACTGTGAAAGTCCAAGCAATAATACTCACTGGCTGGTGTTTTACAAAAATACAGAGTTTTTAGGCATATTGTAGTGCATTTTTCTGCCTTAATCAGTGCATGCGGCATACCTACATCTAAGTCGTATACTATTTTGTACTTGTTAATCTGTCAAGGGCCTAGACACTGTGAAAGAACAGCCAATAGTGCACACCTGCTTCTGTTCTAGACAAATACTGTTTTAAGTGTAGTGAAGCGTATTGTACTCCCCCTCATATACGCAATAAGTGTGTCAGGAAGAGTATTGCCAGGACGTGCACCGAGGAGTGGCAGAGGCCTAAATTCATCAGGCGCAGGCAGAGGTCGCAGCATAGTAGGGGTGTGTGGCAGCCGGTGTCGCAGCGAGAGGCCTGAGCTCCCGGTGTCAGCTAGCAGTCGTTTCGCGACCAGCAACCCAGTAGCCGTGATTGATCGGTTCGCTCGGTTATCCACTTCATCTCAAGTGACATCCTGTGGGATGCCCCCAGTCAACAGTCGGTGGGTTCCTCACACTCAACCCTCAGTTGGCATGGCCCTCATGCTTGTGCTGCCACCTCCAGGCTCTGTCATTGTGTGCTGCTCTATGGTCTCCTCATGCTAATGCTTCCACCTCCAGGCTCTCTCATTCTGCTGCTCTATGTTCTCCTCATGCTAATGCTACCACCTCCACGCTCTGTCATTGTGCCACCATATCGTCTCCTCATGCTGATGCTACCACCTCCAGGATCTGTCCTTGTGCTGCCAAATGTTCTCCTTATGCTGATGCTACCACCTCCAGGCCCTGTCATTGTGCCACCATATGGTCTCCTCATGCTGATTCTGCTACCTCCAGGCTCTCTAATTGTGCTGCTCTGTGGTCTCCTCATGCTGATGCTACCACCTCCAGGCTCTCTCATTGTGCTGCCATGGATACTGCAAAACATAATTAAGGTGCTGGTCCCCAGTTTCAGAAATTCCTTGCATTAGGGTCACTTTCAGGACTCATGATGCCACCTCCAGGCTGTGCCATTCAACCACCTCCAGGCTGTGCCATTCAGACACTATATGGGCTCCTTATGCTTTCCCCACCTCCGGGCTGTGTCATTCAGCCAATGTATTGTTTTCTGATGCTGCTGGGACTGTCTTGGACATTACCTACAATTTTTTTATGGTAGCAATAGCAAACATACATGCTCATTAAAGATTTCAACATTGATCTGTTAATATTAGGGGTTGTGAAGCCCTCTTATATACACAACCTGCTGCCTGATCCAGGCTGTGTGTTTCAGGAACTACTTGGCTTACTAATGCTGCTGGGCCTGTGCCTAAATTTTTGGGATGTTAGCACTAGCTAACATACATGTTCTATACAGATTTAAATATTCACCTTTTAATGTTAGGGGTTATTAAGCCCTCTTGTGTACTTCTGCTGCTGCCTGATCCAGGCTGTGTGTTTCAGCAACTATATGGTTTAGTGATGCTGCTGGGCCTGTGCCTACATTTTTTTTATGTTAGCCCTAGCTAACATACATCTTCTATACAGATTTCAACATTAACATAATGTTAGGGGTTATGAAGCTCTCTTGTAAACTCATGCTGATGCCTGCTCCAGACTGTGTGTTTCAGGAACTACTTGGCTTAATTATGCTGCTGGGCTTGGGCCTTACATTTTTGAATGTTAGCACTAGCTTACATACATGCTTAATTGAGATTTCAACATTTATCTTTCAATCTTAGGGGTTATGAAACCCTCTTGTGCACTCCTGCTGCTGACTGCTCCTGTCTGTGTTATTCAGCAACTACATGGTTTAATGATGCTGCTGGGCCTTGGACATTACCTGTATATGTTTATGGTAGCACTAGGTAGCATACATCTTCAATGGAAATTTCAAAATTCGTCTTTTATTCTGAGAGATTGTGGGGCCCTTTATGTCTCCTCATCTGCCGCTAACTCCAGGCTGTGCCATTCAGACACTATATAGTCTCCTCATGCTTCAGGCACCTCCAGGCTGTGTCATGCAGCCACTATATGGTCTCCATATATTGACTGTGTGTTGTAGGAAACATGTGGCTATCCTCGATGTACTCTCCCAGCATTATTGCCATGTTGATACCAGACCAGTAATAAAAGGAATATTGCCAAGGACTAGCAGAAACAGGGAACTGTGGATACTGACCATCGGCTGTTGGAATTGACTGACTATCCCAGGTGGTAGATTTACCACATTGAAGTTCCTAATTTCCAGCAGGCTTTAAGTCGTTCATGCTTTGTTGTGGTTCTTCAATTGCAGAATTAAGTTGTATCATGTTTTCCTGTTCCTCCAATGAGCTAATGTCACTGGAACACACAATACTCATATTGTCATCTAATGAAGGATCCTTTTCTTCAGAGAACGTATCTATCATTTTATTATTTTGAATGTCAGGTGGTATTCTGACAATTTTTGTGAAGCCCTGGGGTCTCCTCATGCTTCAGCCAACCCCAGGCTGTGCCATTCAGACACTATATGGTCTCCTCCTATTGATGCCACCTCCAGGCTCTGTCATTGTGCTGACATGTGACATGGGACTCCTTGTTAAATTAGGTCCTTTGTACCCACACACCGTGGGCCCTGGCCACTAAAACTTGGGAGTTAAAAGTTCCATTTCAAAATCCTCAATTTCAATTTAAAAATCTTAGATTTCTATTTATAATTCTTGTATTTCAATGGGCTCCTTATGCTTTCCCCACCTCCAGGCTGTGTCATTCAGCCAATATATCGTTTTCTGATGCTACTGGGACATTAACTCCAAATATGTTTTGATAGCACTAGCTAACATAAATGCTTAATTGAGGTTTCAAGCTTGATCTTTCAATGTAAGGGGTTATGGACTTGGGCCTTAAATTTTTGGATGTTTAGCACAAGCTAAATACATGCTTAATAGAAATGTCAAGATTGATCTTTCAGTGTAAGGGGTTATGAAACCCTCTGGTGTACTGCTGATGCCTGCTCCTGACTGCTGCTGTGTCTTTCAGGAACTACTTGGCTTACTGATGCTTCTGGGCTTGGGCCTTAAATTTTTAGATGTTTAGTACGAGCTAAATATATGCTTAAAGAGTACCTGTCATCAACTAAAACTTTTAATATGTTGTTCATAATCATTAATGAAGACATATTGTAATATATCTTCTTTAAAAAATGTTAATATTTATACAATTTTTTTCATTTTATACTTTTGGCCACTAGGGGTCTCTCTTCTATGCCTGGTCTGCAGGCAGCTTCCTATGCTTTTCATAGTAAGTGTACAGCTTTTAGGACTAATGCTGAAAGGGCTCTGGTCCTTCCACAGGAAGTTCAGTACTGTGAGCTACAAGCCTGCACATGCCTCTCATATAACAGAGGCCAGTCACCTCCCCCTCCCCCCTGCTCTGTGTTCTCCCTGCCCCTCACCACACGTTATCTTATAGATTGTATTATCTCACTACACTCCCTGCTCTGTGCCCCCCCCGACATTCATCTTAATTACTGCCTCTGTAATTGCTCCCACCGCCCCTTGTTCTCAGCATTGACTTTTTAGTGCAGAGAGACCCAGGAGAGAGAGAGAGACAGAGGCTGCCGTCCCTCCCCTGTAGTTAATTTGTATGCACACTGCAGAGCAGTGTTTCCCAACCAGGGTGCCTCCAGCTGTTGCAAAACTACAACTCCCAGCATGCCCGGACAGCTGTTGGCTGTGTGGGCATGCTGGGAGTTGTATTTTTGCAACAGCTGGAGGTACCCTGGTTTGGAAACACTGCTGCAGAGGGAGAGCAGCATACAGGAAGACTGGCAGAAGCGGAGTCCCGGCCAGGCTTCATGTGATATCATGCCTGCCGGGACCCGCCTCCTTCCACCCCTCAGAAAGACAGTGCTCCTGAGCTAATGAAGAGGGATAAAAAAAGGTATTTCCACAGCGTTTTAAACCTCAATAAACACAGGGATAGGCATAATTAGAGTAAGGGACAGATGGGGAGGGAGATCAGGGAAAGTTTAGTTGCTGTCAGGTACTCTTTAATAGAAATGTCAACATTGATCTTTCAGTGTAAGGGGTTATGAAACCCTCTGGTGTACTGCTGATGCCTGCTCCTTACTGTGTGTTTAAGGAACTACTTAGATTATTTTTTTTATTATTCCAAAATGTTTTATTGTTTTTAAACATTATAGAAAAGTTGTACAAACTTAGATGTAGAGTCATACAGAAGACAAAAAGTTTTCAGACATCAAAACAGTAGAGCAATGCAGTTGCTATGCAAATAGTACTATTGTCCTCCAGAGGTTAGTAACTAAGCAATATGTCATGAATGCGAAGTAACTGCATAGACAACAGTAATACATGGTAACCTAAATATGCCTGGAGGCATGTAAAAGAGAAAGTTACAAAACAGAACAAGAATAAGAAATCTTGGCGTATATTATCAATCAGCTATATTAAGTATGCTTCGGATAGTGAGGAGTCGACATCCAGGAGTTCCAACGTTTGAACTACTTGGCTTATTGATGCTGCTGGGCTTGGGCCTTACATTTTTGGATGATAGCACTAGCTAACATGCATCTTCAATAGAGATTTCAACATTCACCTTTTAATGTTAGGGGTTGTGAATCCCTCTTGTGTACTGATGCTGCTGCCTGTTCCTGTATGTGTCATATAGCAACTACATGGTTTAGTGATGCTGCTTAGCCTAGGACATTACCTATATATATTTATGGTAGCACTAGGTACCATAAATCTTCAATTGCAATTTCAAAATTCATCTTTTATTGTTAGAGATTGTGAGGCCCCATTGTCTCCTCATCTGCCACCCACTCCTGGATGTGCCATTCAGGCACTATATGGTCTCCTCATGCTTCAGCCAACTCCAGGCTGTGCCATTCAGGCAATATGTGGTTTACTGATGCTGCTGGGACTAGGTCTGGAAATAAAAATGTTGTTATGGTAGCACTAGCTACCCAAAATCTTCGGTTTAAAATTCAGAATTAATCTTATAAGGGGACATTTATCAATGTTTGCTTATGTATTCCTTTTTTAAGTAATTTTTTTCTTACATTTTTTTTGCTTATGTGCGACTTATTTATCAACTGCTTTCAGCCTGTTAATAAGTTTCTTTCATGTAAGCAATTTTTCTTTTTTTGCTTTGGTAGTGGCTTTTTCTGCTCCATGTCTGAGCTGGAGTAATTTTAGTAGCTTTTTTCATGCAATGTGACTTTATTTGCGACTTTCGCACTTGATAAATCTCTGACCACTGCAAGTCAAAAAACACTTTTTGCTTTGGTTAGCAAGATTTTTTTCTTTTGCTTAGGACACTGAACAAGCAAAAAGTCGCAGAAAAAAAGAGTAGCGCATGTGTGACTTTTTTGCGACAATTTTAAGCAAAAAAAAACAAAAAACTTACTAAATGCTTTGATAAATGTCCCCCATAATCTTAGGGATTGTGAAGGCCCAGTGTCTACTCATGCTGCTGCCAACTTCTGGCTGTGCCATTCAGCCACTAAATGGTCTCTGCATGCTGCCAACACCTCCACGCTGTGTCATTCAGCCACTATATGGTCTCCTCATGCTTCAGCCTCATCCAAGCTGTGTCATTCAGCCACTATATGGTCTCCTCATGCTGCCAACAGTCCACACTGTGTCATTCAGCCACTATATGGTCTCCTCATGCTGCCAACACCTCCATGCGTTGTCATTCAGCCACTATATGGTCTCCTCATGCTGCCAATACCTCCACGCTGTGTCATTTAGCCACTATATGGTCTCCTCATACTGATGCCACCTCCAGGAACTGTCATTGTGCCGCTCTTCGGCAGTGATTCTAAAAGCGATGCCGGTAATCTGCATGTTATTCTGAATAACAGGATTATTTCACTACCCCAGCACACTCCATATGCATGTTAGAACACAGCAAAGTGTTCTACACCCCTATTGAGGCTCTCTGTAGGCCAGAAATAGCCATTTTTAATATAGATTAGCCGCAAAATAAATTTGGATCAAAACAAATTTTTTTGAAAAATTCGGCGACTCATCCGAATCAAATTTTTTAAAAGTTCGCTCATCTCTAATGTACACCTTTCAAAAAAAATAAAAATAAAAAATGCCAGAAATTCTAAAATTTTTCACAATATTGTGGAGTTTTTAACAAAAAATGCTGCATATGTCAACAAAAATGAACCACTTATATAAAGTACAATATGTCACGAAAAATCATTCTCAGAATCGCTCTGCTCAGAAAAAGCATTCTAAAGTTGCTACCATTTAAAGAGACACATGTCAAGTAAAAAAAAAAAAAGAGCCTGGTCATTAAGGTAAAAAATGGGTCCGTCCTTAAAGGGTTTATCCAGGAAAAAACTTTTTTTTACATATCATGTGGCTCCAGAAAGGTAAACAGATTTGTAAATTACTTCTATTTAAAAATCTTAATCCTTTCAGTACATATGAGCTGCTGAATTTGAGCTGTTTTTTTCTGTCTAAGTGCTCACTGATGACACCTGTCTCGGGAACTGTCAAGAGTAGAAGCAAATCCCCATAGCAACCCTCTTGTATTCTGTGCAGTTCTCGAGACAAGCAGGGATGTCAGCAGGGAGCACTGTTGCCAGAGAGAAAAGAACAACTCAACTTCAGCAGCTGATAATTATTGGAAGGATTAAGATTTTTTAATAGAAGTAATATACAAATCGGTTTAACTTTCAGGAGCCAGTTGATATTCCCTTATGAATCGGACAACATCCCCATAGAACCAAGGAGTGTGCCAGTTGTAAGAGATGGAGCTGTCCCACTTGTCCTAGCCAAACCTCTTCCAGTGGGGCAGAAGAAACAGGCGAGACATGGACCTACCCACGGAGCCTTTCATCTAGCCAAAAGTGTCTAAATATTTTGTGAAACACATAACACACTGCTCAAAAAAAAATAAAGGGGACACTTAAACAACACAATGTAACACTTCTGTGAAATCACACTATCCACCCCAGGAAGCAACACTGATTGACAATGAATTTCACATGCTGTTGTGCAAATGGAACAGACAACAGGTGGAAATTATAGGCAATTAGCAAGACACCCCCAATATAGAAATGGTTCTGCAGGTGGTGACCACAGACCACTTCTCAGTTCCTATGCTTCCTGGCTGATGTTTTGGGCACTTTTGAAAGCTGGCAGTGCTTTCACTCTAGTGGTGGCAGGAGACGGAGTCTACAATCCACACAAGTGGCTCAGGTAGTGCAGCTCATCCAGGATGGTACATCAATTCGAGCTGTGGCAAAAAGGTTTGCTGTGTCTGTCAGCGTAGTGTCCAGAGCATGGAGGTGCTACCAGGAGACAGGCCAGTACATTAGAAGACATGGAGGAGGCTGTAGGAGGGCAACATGTGACAGATTTGACAGAGTCTGGAGATGCTGTGGAGAACGTTCTGCTGCCTGCAACATCTTCCAGCATGACCGGTTTGGCGGTGGGTCAGTAATGGTGTGGGGGGGCATTTCTTTGAGGGGGACACCCAGCCCTCCATGTGCTTTCCAGAGGTAGCCTGACTGCCATTAGGTACCGAGATGAGATTCTCAGACCCCTTGTGAGACCATATGCTGGTGCAGTTGGCCCTGGGTTCCTCCTAATGCAAGACAATGCTAGACCTCATGTGGCTGGAGTGTGTCAGCACTTCCTGCAAGAGGAAGGCATTGATCCTATGGACTGGCCCGCCAGTTCCCCAGACCTGAATCCGATTGAGTACATCTGGGACATCATGTCTCGCTCCATCCACCAACGCCACGTTGCACCACAGACTGTCCAGGAGTTTGCGGATGCTTTAGTCCAGGTCTGGGAGGACATCCCTCAGGAGACCATCCGCCACCTCATCAGGAGCATGCCCAGGCGTTGTAGGGAGGTCATACAGGCACGTGGAGGCCACACACACTGCTGAGCCTCGTTTTGACTTGTTTTAAGGACATTACGTCAAAGTTGAATCAGCCTCTAGTGTGGTTTTTAACTTTGATTTTGAGTTTGACTCCATATCCAGACCTCCATGGGTTGATAAATTTGATTTCCCTTGAAAATTGTGTGTGATTTGTTGTCAGAACATTCAACTATGTAAAGACGAAAGTATTTCATACGATTAGTTCATTCATTCAGATCTAGGATGTGTTATCTTAGTGTTCCCTTTATTTTTTTGAGCAGTGTAAATGTGTTTCAAATCATTTAAGCCAATTCTTCCATTCACATTGCCCCAGAATTCTAGAGCCTTTGCAATGGGAAATTATGCCTTATAATTTTTTTTTAGTTAAAGTTGCACCAAAAGCTGAACAAAAAAATCTGAAACAAAATTTGCACAATTTAAAGAAAAAAACAAAAACAAAACACTGTTTAGCTTAGCTTTCATTTCTCAAATTACTTTGGTAAAATGAAAGCTGATTGGCTGCTAAGTATGAATCAGAAAAATCTGGGTCATATGTGAATCCGACCGTAGGCTGGTCATGTGAGTAAAATCTCGTAGGCTGGTCATGTGAGTAAAATCTCGTAGGCTGGTCATGTGAGTAAAATCTTATCTGGTAATTAATTTCTTTTAAATACAAAATCTACTACATCATTAATCTTTAAAGCCATAAAACATGCATAATCTTTATATATGGGTACTGTATTGTAAATTTAACTTGCGGAGTGTTGTATTAAAAAGGATTCATGAAGTAGTTTTAGTCGTTCTGTGTGTTGCATATTTTGTAATTTTAAATGAAAAGTAAACATGGATCCAATACATGTTTACTCAAGCCTTAGTGCTGTTTTTCCTACCTTGCAAACACACAAAGTAATTTAAATTTGATATTCACACCTGTAATCCCAAGGTATTTAGTCAATTGTTTGTTGCATTATTTCAAACTAGGTAATTAATTCAAACTGTACTGCAAGCGCAAAGTTAATATTTAATGACATTTTTGTTTTGTGATTGTCTTTTAAATTAAAATCCTAATTTAGGGTCTTACTAGAATAAGTTTGATGTTGGTCTCTTTCTTGACTGGAGGCTTTCTGTATTATTTAACATTTTAATCAGTGGCATATCATCAGGGCACATTAATAATATCTTATTATCTTTGTATAACCAGTTTTAAAGTAACAGCTTGACTTGAACATTTAAGGGTCTGTTCACATTCTGTTTTTTGCATGCCTAGCATGTACACTTGGAAAGCTTCCAGCATACACATTAAATGTGTCCATGGCCTCCCACTGCTAAACAGAAGACATGTCTGGTTGGTATACCACACAAATAAAAAAGGCTGCTACTTTTTAACATGTAGCCAGTAGTAACAGATTCTACTATATGATGTCCACTACAAGCATCTGTCTATGGTCTGAGTAGGGTTGTTGTTTGTTTATTTTTTATTTTTTTTAAATATGTGATTTGCTGAATGGGCAGATCCTGTCTACACGGCAGATTATTAGATTTAGTAAGAAGAGAACCGAAAGTTTGGAAAACCACAGCAGCAGGGGATCCAGATTGGTATTTCTCTGTTTTTTCCCCCTCTGCCACCCGGGTCACATATTAAATAAAAAAAAACCTCTCTGACCTAGTAACCCCTTTAAGTGCATAAGCCATGAGATTTTTATGAATGATATTTTAAACCAGTAGTGGGAAACATCCTGCCTGTGGGCCTTATATGGGTCATTTGTCTGGTCTGCCAGAGGTACCCAATTAGCGCTGGGCAAGAACCCGCCAGGGGTGCCACAGCCATCCAGTGGGAAAGATTGTGACAGCCACAAGTGTCCTAGGCTGGGATGTTTCTAGGCTGCAATCGGCATCATTACCACTAAAAGCCGTAAGTGTCTCTTACTGCGGGATGCTCACAGTGAGTAATAAGAAATGAGAAGCATATATAAAAAATGGAAAAAGCACAGACGGAGCGCCACATAGGGTAATAACGTAGAAAATATCCAAATGTGTGTACCAACTAGAAAATCAACTGCTCACTTTTGTGTGTTGTGGGATAACCACAACTCCGTGCGAGGCGTATCAATCCAACTTTGGAGAGAACTAAATTCTGTTAGAGAGGTTCTATGCAGCTATGATTCACTGTAGTACCCTTCACTGGCAAGCAGGGGAGTCAGTATAAGCAACTGAGAAATAAACTTGCCAAAAAACTTGTGTCTCAAAATAGTGCAAAATGAACCAAAACCAATCCAAAAATGAATGACATTTAGTCCACTATGAACACGTTTTTTGAGGATAACAGGACAAAAGTGAATGTGAAATGGGAAGGTGAGTATGTTTGTTTTTTCCTTTTCTTTCTTTCTTTCTTTTTTAAAAACTTCAGGGGGAACTCTACAGACAGGGAGAGCCCTACATACAGGGAGTGAGCTACCTTCAGGTGAGGGGGAAGGGGTCCTGTTTCTTAGATTTTTCTAAGCTTTTTAAATTGATGTAAAAAAATTATCCCTTTTTGAGAAAGAGTAGCAACAGATTTTGTGTCTAGAAATTGAAAAAGCCATGGATTCTTGTAAGCTGTTAAAAACTATTTTCATTTTGGGGTGTAGCCGGAGGATTGGCATCCTAGAAAATGCACAAAAGTGATAGAACACCCTCTATGCCCTGCTTATTCATAAGTAGTGTAAAACAGAAAAAAAACTGCCACACTTAAAGGGTTACTCCGCTCCCCAGCGCCCGGACATTGAGTTCCTGAATGCTGTGTGCGGGCTCCCGTGTTCACGCCCGCCCCCTTGTTATGTCACGCCCCCTCATGTGACGGCCATTGTGCCCCCTTCCCATAGACTTTCATTGATGGGGCTGGCCGTGACGTCACAAGGGGTGGGCCTGAACACGGAAGCCCGCACACAGCGTCCAGGAACTCAATGTTCCGGTGTGAGGTGGAATTTTGCGGATGCTGGGGAGCAGAGTAACCCTTTAACTTCCAATTAATACAGATTTTGCACAGACAGGACAGATACAGAACCCTCTCTTCTGCTTTATTACAATTATTATATGTTTTGTTTTGTTCCTATCTGTGTTGACTGCTTAGTGTCCCTCGCAGAGATCTTCACCTAACACCTGCTATCTCTATAATGGCTACTAGTACTATGTGCATAGGCTTTTGGGCTAGATTTCTACACAGGTTTTTTTTTTTTTTTTTTTTTGGGGGGAGTTTGGGAGCCAAAGTCAGAAGTTTATTCCAAAAGAATGGGAAATATAAAGGAATGACTTATTCTTCCTACTGGATCCACTTCTGACTTGGCTGAATGTGACAGCTCTTGTTTTTGTCCATTTGTCCATTTGACCTGCTGTAAAGCATATCACTTAATGCTGTTAAAACCAGCTGGAGCAAGATGGCTGCCCCCATTATATTGCACAAAAAAATTTATAAAAAACACATGCTACATGATCTCCCTTTAAACACCTTTTGTCAGTACATTATATGGTAAAATAAATGATGCTATAAAAATACAATTCATCTCACAAAAAACTATCTAACATATAGCTATGCTGATGAAACATGCGAAAGTTAAAGGTGTCTGAATGTAGGGATAAAAACAAATATATCAACAAAAATCTATGCTATCATCATATAATGTATATAGAACATGATGAGTGTAAAGTACTTAGTAAGTATAGCGATGCTATGCAGGTATTATTATGCAATTATTACAAAACACTTAGCAATATTTTGCAATGCTCAGAAAATAATCAAACATAGTGGTTAAACAAATAACTTTAGGGTTAAATGGGTACTCCAGTGGAAAACATTTTTTTTTAAATCAACTGGTGCCAGAAAGTTGAACAGATTTGTGCATTATTTAAAAATCTTAATCCTTCCAGTACTTATCAGGTGCTGTATACTCCACAGAAAGTGGTATTTCTTTCTGGAATTTTTTTTCAATCTGACCACAGTGATCTCTGCTGACACCTCTTTCCATGCCAGGAACTGTCCAGAGTACAAGCAAATCCCCATAGAAAATCTCTCCTGCTCTGGACAGTTCCTGATACGGACAGAGGTGTCAGCAGGGAGCACTGGGGTCAGACTCAGAAGAACTCCAGAAAGAAATACAAATTCATGTGGAGCATACAGCAGCTGATAAATACTGGAAGGGTTGAGATTTTTAAATAGAAGCAGTTTACAAAGCTGTTTAACTTTCTGGCACCAGTTGATTTAAAAAACAAAATTCCATCGGAGTACCCCTTTAAGGTTTTTTTTAGACATTAAATGTTCTGTATCATAAATAAATCTCAGTAAAACCTGGCAGCCAGCGAGTATCACATTAGCCAACGGTCTTGCTTGCCATTTTCATGCTGCATTTATAGACGTCTGGGTGCCAAGAGAAATGTGATTAATTCCTTTTTTCCGTTTCCAAAGCCTCATTCCAATCTTAGGGGTCTACCTTTATCCTGTCCTTAGATTATTGTCTAGATAGTACATCAAATATATGTAGAATCCTTAGTATTCAAAGTTTAGTTTTATTAATGTTTAATGCACAGAAAATATAATCTGCTGTACTGTTTTCTGTATCATCCACTTTTGGGCTCTATATATACAAAATATAGATTTTGTTTTCTTTTCTGGCAGGCAGTGCCAAAACCTAAAGGTCACGAAGACAACAAATCCCCAAACAACCACATCCTGTTCAGTTAGGCCAGCACAGGCACTGTAGTAATGGCATGTACAAAGTATTCATATATCTCCTTATGCATAAAGGATGTGTTTCTTCTGACAGGCATTCCCACAGTGACTATGGACTAGTGTAATTACAACTTTTTATCTAAGCTTGTTATATTATAAAGATTTATATGAAAATCTGGCTATGTCCCTTTTCTTTTGAAAATAAAAAGTCAGACATTAATGGCTGTTTATGTGATAGCATTGTGTATAGCAGTCAATTATTTATTTATTTATTATTGATGTCTATTGTGCAAACTTCACCCAACACACTGACTCTGCATAATATAGGTGCTATGTACACAATATACAGTGGCAAAAAATGTGCTATCACAACGTCGTAAATGTCATTCATTTGATTTTTGTCTACCAGATTTAACATTTAACCCCTTGCTGCAAAAATGCCTTTTATAAACGGCGCTGCGGCACGGCAGGGTTATGAAGCGAGCTCAGGAGCTGAGCTCGTATCATACCCGCACAGTCCTGGCTGCTATCAGCAGCCAGGACCCGTGGTTAATGCCGGACATCACTGTTGAGGCAGATGTCCGGCATTAACTCTTTAGACGTGGCAATCAAAGTTGATCACCGCATCTAAAGTGAAAGCTTCCCAGCAGCTCAGTCGGGCTGAGTCAGGTAGGATGCTCCAGGAGGGTGCCTTACCTGCCTCCTGCACGTCCGATCGGCAGTTGATTGCTCCAAGCCTGAAATCCAGGCTTGATAAATTGACTGCCGATAACACTCATTAATGCAATGCAATGGCATTGATCAGTGTATTGAATCAATGTACTGCATTTTATAGTCCCCTATGGGGGCTATAACATAAAAAAAAAAAAAAAAGTGAAAAAAAGGTTACTGAAGATGATTTAACCCCTTCCCTAATAAAGTCTGAATCACCCCCCCCCCCTTTTCCCATAAAAAAAAACTAAATAAAAATAAACATATGTGGTATTGCCGCGTGCGGAAATGTCCGAACTATAAAAATATTTATAGATCATTAATTAAACCGCACAGTCAATAGTGTACACGTAAAGAAATTCCAAAGTCCAAAATAGCGTATTTTTGGTCACTTTTTATACCATAAAAAATGAATAAAAAGCGATCAAAAAGTCTGATCAAAATAAAAATGGTACCAATAAAAACTTCAGATCACGGCACAAAAAATTAGCTCTCATACTACCCCATATGCAGAAAAATAAAAAATGTTGTAGGGGTCAGAAGATGACAATTTTAAACATATTCATTTTTGTGCATGTAGTTATGATTTTTTCCAGGAGTAAGACAAAATCCACCAATTTTTTGTTGCAAAATTGAAAGGGTTATGATTTTTAAAAGGTAAGGAGGAAAAAACGAACGTGCAAAAATGGAAAAATGCTATGGCCTTAAGGGGTTAAACATGCAATTATTACACTTGAAAAAGTACAGTTGAAATCTAAAATCTACATAATTTCTTGTTCAGTACTTAATAGTTCCTCATTATTGCCCATAAAACAGGAAGGGCTGACTGCAAGGCATTATTGTGAAGCCTGCCAGACCATAAGATCCATCATTTTAATCAATGTATGTGACTTGCAGCTGGTTTTGAGCATTTCACCCAAATCAAAACCCTGATTTGTAGAAATCAGAAGATTTTCAGAATTTCAGGTCCAATCTGTTTTGTGATAAAAAGCTCATCTCTAATTATGTATATGAATATGTACAATAACAAACAAAAGTAGACTCTATGTGAAGCATAACATTTACCACTCCCCTTACCTGTTGTTTTGTTTTTCAGTGGCCTCCAGTGATAGTGAAAGTGACTCTGAATTAAGTTCTTCAAGTTTAGATGAGAAAGTTTCATCTGATTCCAAAGAGAAGTCCCGAAAAACAAGAATTGACTCTGGTAAGTTGGGGTCACTAATTACAGTCACCTGTTCCTGCTGGATGACTTTTCCGTTGTTATATTCTGCAATATTTAAAATTCTAATGATATCTGGTGAACGAAGAGAGGAATTTTAACTATTTATTCTCCCTACTATTCACTATCTCCTGTGGACACAAAGACTCCACAGCAAGCCGGGTAGCTGAGGGCAGTAAAGTGTACCTATAACATACTGGTCTAGAGTTCTTAGAGCAGGGGTTCTCAACCAGTGGTACCCGCACCCCTAGGGGTACGGGTACCACGTCACCTACGTCACCGGTTGTTCGGGGGTACGCCAATGCGCTGACAAATACCCACCGTGCATTGGCCAGTATTTGTCAGTGCATATCGAAAAATGGCCGCAGTAGCTCTTTGTACAGTAGCGCGGCCAGAGCTGCCGTCACAGCTACTGTAAGGGAGCTGCATGGTTGCCGGGGAGACGTGTGACCTCCCCTGACGTTGAGCGGAGGTGCTGCACAGCCAGGAGGACGTCAAACGTCAGTGCGGACCTGCCGAACGGGACGCACTGCATGCACGGACAGGCCACACGGGACCGCAGGAGGCCTGGTAAAGTAAAAAAAATAAGTGAAAAATATGTGTATGGGATGGAGGGAGGGTTTTAGTATGTGTAAATATATATTTGCCCAGGGGGACCGGGGGAGGGGTGGGGGGAGAAATAATAGCACAAGGCATTAAGATGGAGCAGGGAGGGGTAATGGCAAAAGGGGATCAGAGGAAGGGGGGGATAATGGCACAAGGAGATTAATATGGAGGGGGGGTGTAGATTATGCTTTTATTCCCCCCTCCATCTTAATCCCCTTGTGCCATTATTCCCCCTCCATCTTAATCCCCTTGTGCCATTATTCCCCCCTCCATTTTAATCCCCTTGTGCTATTATTCTCCCTCCCCCCCCCCCCCATTTTAATCCCCTTGTGCTATTATTCCCCCTCCATTTTAATCCCCGGGTGCTATTATTCCCCTTCCATCTTAATCCCCTTGTGCTATTATTCCCCCCCGTCCATTTTAATCCACTTGTGCCATTATTCCCCCCTCCATTTTAATCCCCTTGTGCGATCATTCCCCCCTCCCCCTTGTGCGATCATTCCCTTTTGCCATATCAGATAATAATGGCACAAGCGGATTAAGATGGAGGGGGGAATAATGGCAAAAGGGGATCAGAGGGAGGGGGAATAATGGCAAAAGGGGATCAGAGAGAGGGGGTATAATGGCACAAAGGGATTAAGATGAAGGGGTTAAGTATCGCATTAGTATAAAGGTTAGTATAAAGGTAAGCACATGCCTTTTGTCCGTGGGTACCCCTCGCGCGTAAATTCCGTGCGAGGGGCAACCTTTGGGGGTACAGGCGCCAAAAAGGTTGAGAACCACTGTCTTAGAGGGATCACAGATTTTAAAAGACAGTACAGACTGCTTTCCTGCAGAAGAAAGTATGGATTATTTTTTCTCCGTCTATCTATCATGTTCATATTTTTTCCTCTAGTTTCAAGTACTGAGCCTACTTTAACTTTGGCTGGTCATCAGAAAAAACATTTTGGTGGAATGCACTCCAGTGGCTTATCAGGCAGTTTGAATAGTCTTGGTAGTGATCGTGGAGGTGCTGGAAGTGCCACTGAAAGCTGTCCTGGAGAATTTATTGAAGGCTATGATAGTGACATCAGCAGACGTGGTCCAGGTGAGATTTTCTGAAATCGCTTTTATAATTAAGCAAGACATTCTTAATCTTTATAAATCTACCTTATATATACATCATTGCCACCAAGCATTAAAGGGGTTATATGGGAGAAAACTTTTTTTTTTTATATATATATATATATATATATATATATATATATCAACTGGCTCCAGAAAGTTAAACAGATTTGTAAATTACTTCTATTAAAAATCTTAATCCTTTCAGTACTAATGAGCTGCTGAAGTTGAGTTGTTCTTTTCTGTCTAAGTGCTTTGTGATGACACCTGTCTCGGGAAGTGTCCAGAGTAGAAGCAAATCCCCATAGCAAACCTCTTCTACTCTGTGCAGTTCCCGAGACAAGCGGAGATGTCAGCAGAAAGCACTGTTGGCAGACAGAAAAGAAAAACTCAACTTCAGCAGCTGATAATTATTGGAAGGATTCAGATGTTTTAATAGTAGTAATTTATAAATCTGTTCAACTTTCTGGAGCCGGTTGATATATAAAAAAAAGTTTTTTCCTGGAATACCCCTTTAACCCCTTAACGACGCAGGACATCGCGTCGGTCCCGGCGCTCATCAACGGCCGGGACCTGCGGCTATGTGCGGTATTAACCCTTTAGAAGCGGCGCCGCTTCTAAAGTGAAAGTGAAAGTATACCGGCTAGTCAGTCAGGCTGTTCGGGACCGCCGCGGTGAAATTGCGGCGTCCCGAACAGCTTACAGGACACCGGGAGGGCCCTTACCTGCCTCCTCGGTGTCCGATCGACGAATGACTGCTCCGTGCCTGAGATCCAGGCAGGAGCAGTCAAGCGCCGATAACACTGATCACAGGCGTGTTAATACACGCCAGTGATCTGTGTCAGAGGTCAAGTGTGTGCAGTGTTATAGGATCCCTATGGGACCTATAAAATTGCAAAAAAAAAGGAAAAAAAAAAGTGTTAATAAAGGTAATTTAACCCCTTCCCTAATAAAAGTTTGAATCACCCCCCTTTTCCCATAAAAAAATAAAACAGTGTAAATAAAAATAAACATATGTGGTATCGCCACGTGCGTAAATGTCCGAACTATAAAAATATATTGTTAAGTAAACCGCACGGTCAATGGCGTACACGTAAAAAAATTCCAAAGTCCAAAAAAGCGTATTTTGGTCACTTTTTATACCATTAAAAAATGAATAAAAAGTGATCAAAAAGTCCGATCAAAACAAAAATTATACCGATAAAAAACGAGTCCGGTGCAAAAAATTAGTCCTCATACCGCCCTGTACGTGGAAAAATAAAAAAAAGTTAGAGGGGTCAGAAAATGACATTTTTAAACGTATACATTTTCCTGCATGTAGTTATGATTTTTTCCAGAAGTACGACAAAATCAAACCTATATAAGTAGGGTATCATTTTAACCGTATGGACCTACAGAATAATGATAAGGTGTCATTTTTACCGAAATATGAACTGCGTAGAAACGGAAGCCCCGAAAATTTACAAAATGGCGTTTTTTCTTCAATTTTGTCGCACAATGATTTTTTTTCCCGTTTCGCCGTGAATTTTTGGGTAAAATGACTAATGTCACTGCAAAGTAGAATTGGTGAAGCAACAAATAAGCCACAATTTGGATTTTTAGGTGGAAAATTGAAAGGGTTATGATTTTTAAAATGTAAGGAGGAAAAAACGAAAGTGCAAAAAACGGAAAAACCCTGAGTCCTTAAGGGGTTAAAGCAGTCTGTCTGTTATGTATAGCACAAAGGATGGTGTGGGCTCAAAAGTTGAGCCTGCATAATCCAGCAGGTATCAGCTATATGTTACAGTTGACACTTTTCTCCAATATCCAGGGCTCGAGATAATTTGGATACTGGCCATTTAACCACTTGATGGGGGTCAATGCTGGACATGATAGCCAGGGGCCTTAAAGGGGTACTTCGGTGGAAAACATTAAATCAACTGGTGCCAGAAAGTTAAACAGAATTGTAAATGACTTCTATTAAAACATCTTTATCTTTCTAGTACTTTTTAGCAGCTGTATGCTACAGAGGAAATTATTTTCTTTTTTAATTTCTTTTTTGTCTTGTCCACAGTGCTCTCTGCTGCTGATGCCCATATCAGGAACTGTCCAGAGCAGGAGAAAATCCTCATAGCAAACCTATGCTTCTCTGGACAGTTCCTGACACGGACAGAGATGTCAGTAGAGAGCACTGTGGACAAGACAAAAAAGAAATTCAAAAGGCAAATTACTTCCTCTGTGGCATACAGCTGCTAATAAGTACTGGAAGGATAAAGATTTTTTTAATAGAAGTAATTTACAAATCTGTTTAACTTTCTGGCACCAGTTCATTTAAAAAAAAAAAAAAAAGTTTTCCACCAAAGTACCCCTTTAAGAAAGTCCCTAAGCCTACCATCTTTGTACTTTTGTCAAGCCCTGTCACAGATAAAGCCTAATTGAATGTCTTTCAGCTTTGACTGATAGACATAATATAATGTAATTGCAGTGTGTTCAAGTGGAACCAAAATAAAATATAAAAAAGCATTTGTTTAAAAAAATGAGGTATAAAAAAAACATTTTTTTTGTAAAATAATATGTTTTATCAAAGTGTATGGAAAAGCATATACCAGTGCCCACATTGTTAAAAAAAAAAGAGAGAGAGATAAAGAGATATAAAAAAGGCAAGTAAAAAAAATGGCAGTAAACATGGAAAAAGAGCCAGCTAAATTCTTAATCAATTTCTACAACCTTGCTTTTTTTTTTTTTTATCTTTATGGCTATAAAAATAGGCGAAAATACAGTGTGTGAACATAGCTTAATACCCATGCAAAAAAAAAAAAAAGCAATGCATTGTGCATTATTATTATAAAAAAAAAAACACCCAAAATTTGTAAATTTCTTCTGGTTACCTCTTTTTGTAAAACATTGAATAGAAAGTGATCATGCTTCAAAATTATACAAATAAAATGACAGCATGCTCTGCAATACAAAAAGCCTCACGCATCTCTGTTAAAGGAAAAAAAATAAAGAAGTAATAGAAACATAGAATGTGTCGGCAGATAAGAACCATTCCTCCCATCTAGTCTGCCCAATATGGCTCTCTCAATATGGCAAAAAAAATTAAGAAAGTAAACCTAAGCAATATACATTTGGTATTGCCATAATTATACTGACATGTAGAATAAAAATAAATGGAAACTGTTAGATACAAAATCGTTTTATGTGTTGTACATCTTGGCAAAACATCAACTTTTCTAATATACTTCATAAGATAATTTTACTTCCTTTTTATAGAAATCATGACTTATAAAATCATGGCTTTGTTTAAGCTGAAGCACAAGCATGGACAAAGTCCAATAAAGTCCTCTGTGCTCTCTCTGGTCTAATATCACTCCTCTGTGATCTCTTATGTCTAATAGAACTCCTCTGTGCTCTATTCTGTCTGATAGCACTCCCCTGTGCTCTCTCCTATCTGATAGTACTCCTCTGTGCTCTCTCCTATCTGATAGTACTTCTCTGTGCTCGCTCCTGTCTGATAGTACTTCTCGGTGTTCTCTCCTGTCTGATAGTACTCCTCTGTGCTCTCTCATGTCTGATAGTACTCCCCTGTGCTCTCTCCTGTCTGATAGCACTCCATGGTGCTCTCTCCTGTCTGATAGTACTTTTCTGTGCTCTCTCCTGTCAGTACTCCTCTGTGCTCTCTCCTATCTGATAGTACTCCTCTGTGCTTTCTCCTGTCTGATAGCACTCCTTGGTGCTCTCTCCTGTCTGATAATACTTCTCTGTGCTCTCTCCTGTCTGATAACACTCCTTGGTGCTCTCTCCTGTCTAATAGCACTCCCCTGTGCTCTCTCCTATCTGATGGTACTCCTCTGTGCTCTCTCCTGTCTGATAGGACTCCTCTGTGCTCTTTCCTGTCTGATAGTACTTCTCTGTGCTCTCTCCTGTCTGATAGTACTCCTCGGTGCTCTCTCCTGTCTGATAGTACTCCTCTGTGCTCTCTCCGGTCTGATAGCACTCCTCTGTGATCTCTTATGTCTGATAGAACTCCTCTGTGCTCTCTCCTGTCTGATAGCACTCCCATGTGCTCTCTCCTATCTGATAGTACTCCTCTGTGCTCTCTCCTGTCTGATAGGACTCCTCTGTGCTCTTTCCTGTCTGATAGGACTCCTCTGTGCTCTCTCCTGTCTGAGAGTACTCCTCGGTGCTCTCTCCTGTCTGATAGCACTCCTCTGTGCTCTCTCCTTTCTGATAGAACTCCTCTGTGCTCTCTCCTGTCTGATAGCACTCCTCTGTGTTCTCTTATGTCTGATAGAACTCCTCTGCTCTCTCCTGTCTGAGAGCACTCCTCTGTGCTCTCTCCTGTCTGATAGTACTTCTTTGTGCTCTCTCCTGTCTGATAGTACTCCCCTGTGCTCTCTCCTGTCTGATAGCACTCCATGGTTCTCTCTCCTATCTGATAGTACACCTCTGTGCTCTCTCCTATCTGATAGTACTCCTCTGTGCTCTCTCCTGTCTGATAGCACTCCTCGGTGCTCTCTCCTGTCTGATAGTACTCCTCTGTGCTCTCTCCTGTCTGATAGCACTCCTCGTTGCTCTCTCCTGTCTGATAGCACTCCTCTGTGCTCTCTCCTGTCTGATAGTACTCCCCTGTGCTCTCTCCTGTCTGATAGCACTCCATGGTGCTTTCTCCTGTCTGATAGCAGAATTTTTCTGCTTCAGGCAAGCGGGCCGGACCTGAAAGCCCCCAACAAGCACGGCGGCGCTCAGAGGTGTGTATGGAGCGAGCTCCCGACTCCTGCCGGCTCCATACTCTGCAGCCCCCGGCTGTTCTCAGAAGCCGGGGGCCCAGCTAATAGCCAGCATGAGGCTGGCTATTAACCCTTTAGATCGCTGCTGTCAAAGCTGACAGCGGTGTCTAAAGGAACATGTGAATGCTCCCTGCTGGGCTAGTGGGGTGGATTGCCCCCCCCCCCCCCTGCAGCGCGAACACAGGGGCGATACACTATAGAGGTAGCCGGAGGGCTTACCTCTGTTCCCTGGTGTCCGTGGCTCATTAGGCTCTATCAATGGATGGCAGAGTACACAGATCAATGGAGTTCAATAGAACTCTATTGATCTGTATGAGGAATCCTAATGATTCCTCCTAAAAGTCCTCTAAGGGACTAATAAAGTGTAAAAAAAAAAAAAAAAGAAATTAACCCCATCATTACTAAAAGTTCAAATCACCCCTTTTCCTATATAAAAACATGTAAACATAATAAAAATTAACATATTTGGTGTCGCTGCTTGCGTAACTGTACGAACTATTAAAATATAACATTATGTAACCCGTACGGTAAATAACAGAAATGTCAAAAAATAAATAAAAAAAAATTACAAAAATTACCAAACCACATAATTGCAGTTTTTATAATATCCCAGAAAAAAAGCGATTAAGGGTCTATTCACATGTACAGTATTCAGCGCAGATTTGATGCGCAGATTTGATGCGCAGGATTTCAAGTCATTCAGTTTACATTGAAATCTTCAGCAGAAAATCCTGTGCATTAAATCTGCACAGAATACTTTACGTGTGAATAGACCCTAAAAAGTCAGATCAATACCAAAATGGTACCAATACAAAAAACTGATTATGGCGCGAAAAATTTGCCCTCATACAGCCTTGTATGCGAGAAGAAAAAAATAGCTACGGGGGTCAGAAAAAGGCAAAAAAAATAATTTCTAAAAAGTTTAGATTAGTAAAACATGACAGAAACTGTACAAATCTGGTATTGCTGCAATCAGGCGGCCTAAAGTATCAAAACAACATGTTAGCTGACCACAAGGTAAATGGCGTAGAAAAGAAAACCAATAAATTAGCAAAATTATCTTTTACTATTTCAATTTCACTTCACCAATATTTATGTTTTTTGTTTTGGTGAATATGTTATGGAAAAATTAAAAAGTATCATTATAGTAGTTATTTATGGCTATTATAGGGAGAGGAGGAAAAAACGAAAGAGTGTAAAAGCCCAAAATTGGTCCGGACAAGTGGATCGTCATGAGGGACAAGTAGATTTTGCTCCGTTTTTGTCCTGTGGACAAGTAGTTTTAAATTAAGGATATATTTATTTTTTTATTTAACAAAACTTCATAACAACATATCAGAAGTTTTTAGAGGTCGAGAGTCCAGGAGAAGAGACCCCCACTGATCCCTAAAGCACTCAGCTTGCAAAAAATTTTTAGCATGAAATAATGCTTAAGCATTGAAGAACAAGAATTTTTAATATAAAGTGTAGTTTTTTTTCACATTTGGGAAATACATTTTAAAAATGTTTAATATTTATGTATTTCTATCAGAAGAGAAGATTGCAAAATATCTGAAAAGAAGAAATGCTGCTCGTCATGTATTGGGTATTACTATTATATGTGCTTTATTACAGTGCACTAACCCACTTTACATGCCAGTATTTTGCTAACATTTCTTCCAAAATCAAAATTAAAATAACTACTAAACACTGCATCCTATTTGACATCTCTTCCACTGATTGTGTTTCCAGCCTTTACATTTTATAGACACTAACTTTTTATGACTAGCCTTGTGACCTAATGTTTTAGTGTTTGTCTTTATTGGTTGGTGTTTGATACTGTTTGTTCAAGTTACAGTATCTGTGCAAATTCAAGGAGTAGGCATTTATATTAACCCCTTAATGACAATGGACGTACTCAGTGCACCATGCGAAAGTTATAGGTGGTCAAAATAGGACAATTTCAAACATACTCATTTTGTTAAAATAGTTTGAGATTTTGTTTAAGCTGTACAATTATAAAAAAAAGACATATAACATGGGTATTATTTTAATTGTATTGACCTACAGAATAAAGAACACAGGTAATTTTTAGCGTAAAAGGGTACAGCGTGAAAACAAAACCTTTCAAAATTTGCTAAATTGCATTTTTCTTTTCAATTTACCCCCATAAATAATATTTTTTTGGTTGCGCTGTACATTTTATGGTAAAAAGAGTGATGTCATTACGAAGTAAAATTGGTGACTCAAAAAACAAGCCTTCATATCGGTCTGTGGATAAAAATATAAGAGAGTAATGATTTTTAGAAGGCGAGGAGGAAAAAACGAAAATGTAAAAATAAAATTGGCCTGGTCCTTAACCCCTTAAGGACTGAGCCCTTTTTCACCTTAAGGACTGAGCCCTTTTTCGCAATTCTGACCACCATCACTTTAAGCATTAATAACTCTAAAACGCTTTTACCGAATATTCTGATTCTGAGATTGTTTTTTCGTGACATATTCTACTTTATTTTGGTGGTAAAATTGCATCCTTTGTTGGTGAAAAATCTCAAAATGTCATGAAAATTTTGAAAATTTAGCATCTTTCTAACTTTGAAGCTCTCTACTTGTAAGGGAAATGGATATTCAAAATACATTTGATTTTTATTCACAAATACAATATGTCCACTTTATGTTGGCATCATAAAATGGACATATTTATACTTTTTGAAATTAGAGGGCTTCAAAGTAGAGCAGCAATTTTCAAAAATGTCATGAAAATTGCAAAATCTGAAGGGACAGATGTTACAGAACTACAACTCCCAGCATGCCTGGGCAGTCTAGGCATGCTGAGAGTTGTAGTTTGGCAAAATCTGGGGGGCTACCGTTTGGGCACCCCTGTAACAGTGGTCACCAAACTGTGACCCTCCAGATGTTGCAAAACTACAACTCCCAGCATGCTGGAAGTTGCAGTCTGGCCTTCCTAGTGGTTGCCATAGTAAAGATCACTTTACTTTCACTTTCATTTCTCCCCCCTCCACCGTCGATTCCCTACCTGAGCCGTGATCTCCGCTGGATGTCTGCGATGATTGCCGGGCCCCACGCATCTTCTCCTCATGTACAGGCCTCCATCTTCTCCCCCCCCCCCCCCCCCCCGTTCTGCCCGACATCCAGGGGTTGGCAGAATGGGGGGTTTCCATGGCAACCCCCTGTCCTGGGCTGCCATTGGTCAGAACTCTGTTCTGACTGATGGCAGGGGATAGGAGGAGATCGCAGCACTACGACCTCACTCCTATCCCTTAGGATGATAGGGGCTGTCACTGACAACTCCGATCATCCCTATTTTCCGGGCTGATCGGGTCACCAGAGACCCGATCAGCCCGGAATTTGAGAAAATCGCATGTCTGAATTGACATGCGATTTTCTCCGATCGCCAACAAGGGGGGGTCTCAGGACCCCCCTCGACGATGTGCCGGGATGCCTGCTGAAATCATTCGATCCGGTCCCCAACTGACTAGCGGCGGGGACCGGAATTCCCACGGGCGTATCCATACACCCTTAGTCCTTAAGGACTTTAAAACGGGGGCGTATGGATACTCCCACCGTCCTTAACAGGTTAAAGGGGTACTCTAGTGGAAAAAAGTTGGAATAAAGTGCTACATGCTGGTTCTCAGTAAAGTGCATAATAAAAAAATAGTAAAAGAATGATACCCACAAAGGACCGTAATGGTAACAGAAGTGATGCAGGGACCGGGATGCCGCCACTCCAGCGCGCGTTCTGGCTCGATGACCTTCGTCCGATCCATACAAAGTTCCGTCTGAAATTCAGCTGTAAAACAGCAGTTACAAAATCCTAAGCGGCCATTAGAAAATCCCATTATAGTCTATGGGATTTTTGTAATAGCCGTTTTAACATAGTTACATAGTTAGTATGGTTGAAAAAAGACATGCATCCATCAAGTCAAACCAGGGAATTGAAGTGAAGGGTGTAAGGGGATAAGAGAAAGGGATGTAGTTTTATAATTCTGCATAAGCATTAATGTTATTTTGTTCCAGGAATGTATCTAACCCTGTTTTAAAGCTTTTAATTGTTCCTGCTGTGACCAGTTCCTGAGGTAGACCGATCCATAAATTCACAGTCCTCACGGTAAAGAAGGCGCGTCGCCCCTTTAGACTAAACCTTTTCTTCTCCAGACGGAGGGAGTGCCCCCTCGTGGTTTAACCTGAAACAGTTTTTCTCCATATTTTTTGTATGGGCCATTTATATACTTATATACGTTTATCATATCCCCCCTTAAACGTCTCTTCTCAAGACTAAACAATTGTAACTCCTTTAATCGCTCCTCATAGCTAAGATGTTCCATGCCCCATATTATTTTAGTCGTGCGTCTCTGCACCCTTTCCAACTCCTCAGTGTCCCTTTTATGAAAAGGCGACCAAAACTGAACAGCATATTCCAGGTGAGGCCGTACCAATGCTTTATAAAGGGGGAGTATTATGTCCCTGTCCCTTGAGTCCATGCCTCTTTTTATACATGACAATATCCTGCCGGATTTGGAAGCAGCAGCCTGACATTGCATGCTATTCTGTAGTCTGTGATCTACAAGTACACTCAGACATTGGCGTCTCTAGGGGGGGGGCCAGAGGCCACGGCCCCCCCTACATCATGATTGCCCCCCCCTTGTGCCCCCCCCCCCCCTAGCAGCAGTAGGTCACTAGCAGCTCTCATGGCCCTCAGGGGGGTACAGCTAGTTCACCAGTAAGGGGCCCGAGCCCCCGCTGCACCCCCCGCCCCCCGGAGCCATCTACTCCGGCATCCTTTTTTAAAATAAACCTTCAGCCTGCAGCCCTGTCACCACGCAGGGGCCGCGCTATGCAGACTGGGAAGAGAAGACAGGAAGCTCCTCCCCCTCTCTCACTCCCCTGTATGCTGGACCTTGTGGAGCAGGCCCGCTGTGTGTATACAGGCCCGGACACCACTAGTATGGAAGACTTACCTGCCCAGTGCCCACTGCTGATGCTGCCCTTTTAAAGTAAGTAACTTGCTTGGGGGAGACGGGGAAAGTTGTAGTTCGGGAGACAGTGGGAGGTAGTTCAGTGTTTCCCAACCAGGGGGCCTCCAGCTGTTGCAAAACTACAACTCCCAGCATTCCTTTGGCTTTATGAGCATACTGGGAGTTGTAGTTTTGCAACAGCTGGAGGCCCCCAGGTTGGGAAACACTGATCTATCTATCTCCTATCTATCTATCTATTTCCTATCTATCTATATATCTCATATCTATCTCCTATCTATCTATCATCTATCTATCTATCTATCTATCTATCTCATATCTATCCATCCATCCATGCATCTATCTTTCTATCTATCTGTCTATCTTTCTCATATCTATCTATCTATCTCATATCTATCTATCTAACTCAGATAGATGAGAGATAGAAATGAGAGATAGATAGATAGATGATATATAGATAGATAGATACATAAATATATATATATAAATATATATATATATATATATATATCTGTTGCTATATATATATATATATATATATATATATATATAGATGAGATAGATAGATAGATAAATAGATGATATATAGATAGAGAGATGATATATAGAAAGATACATAAATAGATGGATAGATAGATGATAGATAGACAGATCGATAGATAGATGATAGATACATAGATATGATAGATAGATAGATATGATATAGACAGATAGATAGATGATAGATAGATATGAGAAAGATAGATAGATAGATATGAGATAGATGGATATGATATAGATAGATGGATATGATATAGATAAATTTATATGATATAGATAGATAGGAGAAAGATAGATAGATATATAGATCAGTTTCCCAACCAGGGGGCCTCCAGCTGTTGCAAAACTACAACTCCCAGCATTCCTTTGGCTTTATGAGCATACTGGGAGTTGTAGTTTTGCAACAGCTGGAGGCCCCCCTAGTTGGGAAACACTGATCTATCTATCTATCTATCTCCTATCTATCTATCTATCAATCATCTATCTATTATCTATCTATCCATCTAACTACTATATATCTATCTATATATCTCATATCTATCTCATATCTATCTATCTATATATCTCATATCTATCTCATATCTATCTATCTCATATCTATCTATCTATCCATCTATTTATGCATCTATCTATCTTTCTATTTATCTATCTATCTATCTCATATCTATCTCAGATAGATGAGAGATAGATGAAAGATAGATAGATATGAGAGATAGATAGATAGATGATATATAGATAGATACATAAATAGATGGATATATAGATAGATATGAGATAGATAGAAAGATAGATAAATAGATGATAGATAGATAGATAGATAGGAGATAGATGGATAAGATGGATATGATATAGATAGATTGATATGATATAGATAGATAGGATATAGAAAGATAGATAGATAGATAAAGAACAATATGATGCAGCACGTCACAAGTTTGCTGAAAATGGGGGTTTATTCCATCATGTGCATAGACTATGCATATGATGGAATAAACCACCATTTTCTGCAAACTTGTGGCGTGCTGCATCATATTGTTCTTTGTTCTTTCTATCTATCTCATATCTATCTATATATCCATCTATTTATGTATCTATCTATCTATATTTCATCTATCTATCTCTCATATCTATCTATCTTTCATCTATCTATCTAGCTCTCATCTATCTTTCATCTATCTGAGATAGATATGAGATAGATAGATAGATGGATAAATAGAAAGATAGATACATAAATAGATAGATGGATATAGATAGATGGATGGATAGATATGAGATAGATGGATAGATAGATAGATAGATGATTGATAGATAGATAGATCAGTATTTCCCAACCAGGGGGCCTCCAGCTGTTGCAAAACTACAACTCCCAGTATGCTCATAAAGCCAAAGACATGCTGGGAGTTGTCGTTTTGGAATAGCTAGAGGCCCCCTGATTGGGATACACTGATCTACCTATCTATCTCATATCTATCTATCTATCATCTATCTCATATCTATCTATTAATCTATATTATCTAAGTGTTTTATTCCCCCATGTATGTGTGACGTTTCAATAGCATCCCGCCATCTTTATCATACGTACAGTTGTACATTCTGTAGTCTCTGTGACATCACTGTTCTTCATAATAAACTGTGACATCACTGTGCTTCATAATAAACTGTGACATCACTGTGCTTCATAATAAACTGTGACATCACTGTGCTTCATAATAAACTGTGACATCACTGTGCTTCATCCTGTAATTTGATGTCACTGTGTATAACAACCCTGTAGTGACATCACAGTTTATTATTCTTGAACGCTGACTTCACTGTGTATATTTTCCCGGTACAATGACATCACTGTATAGTTATCCTCTACTGTGACAACACTGTGTTTATTAACCCTGTAGTGGCAAAACTGTTTATTGTCCCTGTACAGAGACATTACTGTTTATATTAACTCTGAACTGTGATGTCACTGTGCATATTTACCCTGTATTGTCACTCGCAGTGCAAGGTAAATATGTACAGTGACATTAGGGTATACAGGCTTAATATATACAGTGATGTCACAGTGCAGTGTAAGTATCAACAGTGATGTTGCAGTATAGAGATAACAAACAGTGATGTTATAGTTCAGAGATAATATACAGAGTGATGTCACAGTACAGGGATAATACACACAGTGATGTCACAGTACAGGGATAATACACACAGTGATGTCACAGTACAGGGATAATACACACAGTGATGTCACTGTACAGGGATAATACACACAGTGATGTTATAGTTCAGAGATAATACACAGTGATGTCACAGTACAGGGATAATACACACAGTGATGTTATAGCTCAGAGATAATACACACAGTGATGTCACAGTACAGGGTTAATACACACAGTTACATAGTTACATAGTTACATAGTTAGTACGGTCGAAAAAAGACATATGTCCATCAAGTTCAACCAGGGAATTAAGGGGTAGGGGTGTGGCGCGATATTGGGGAAGGGATGGGATTTTATATTTCTTCATAAGCATTAATGTTATTTTGTTCCATAAATGTATCTAATCCTGTTTTAAAGCTGTTAATTGTTCCTACTGTGACCAGTTCCTGAGGTAGACCGTTCCATAAATTCACAGTCCTCACGGTAAAGAAGGCGTGTCGCCCCTTGAGACTAAACTTTTTCTTCTCCAGACGGAGGGAGTGTCCCCTCGTCCTTTGGGGGGGTTTAACCTGGAACAGTTTTTCTCCATATTTTTTGTATGGGCCATTAATATACTTATATACGTTTATCATATCCCCCCTTAAACGTCTCTTCTCAAGACTAAACAATTGTAACTCCTTTAATCGCTCCTCATAGCTAAGATGTTCCATGCCCCATATTAGTTTAGTCGCGCGTCTCTGCACCCTTTCCAACTCCGCAGTGTCCCTTTTATGGACAGGTGCCCAAAACTGAACAGCATATTCCAGGTGAGGCCGTACCAATGCTTTATAAAGGGGGAGTATTATGTCCCTGTCCCTTGAGTCCATGCCTCTTTTTATACATGACAATATCCTGCCGGCTTTGGAAGCAGCAGCCTGACATTGCATGCTATTCTGTAGTCTGTGATCTACAAGTACACCCAGATCCTTCTCTACCAGTGACTCTGCCAGTTTAATCCCCCCTAAGACATACGATGCATGCAGGTTATTAGTACCCAGATGCATAACTTTACATTTATCCACATTGAACCTCATTTGCCAAGTGGATGCCCAGACACTTAGTCTATCCAAGTCATCCTGTAACTTATGCACATCCTCTATAGACTGTACCGTGCTACAAAGCTTGGTGTCATCTGCAAAGATAGAAACAGAGCTGTTAATACCATCCTCTATATCATTGATAAATAAATTAAACAACAGCGGGCCCAGTACTGAACCTTGGGGTACACCACTAATTACCGGGGACCAATCAGAGTACGAATCATTGACCACCACTCTCTGGGTACGATCCATGAGCCAGTGTTCAATCCAGTTACAAACTAAAGTTTCCAAGCCCAAGGACCTTAACTTACCTGTCAGACGTCTGTGAGGGACAGTATCAAATGCTTTGGCAAAATCCAGAAACACTATATCCACAGCCATTCCTCTGTCAAGGCTTCTACTCACCTCTTCATAAAAGCAAATTAGATTGGTTTGACAACTTCTATCCTTAGTAAACCCATGCTGGCTATCACTTATAATACAATTATCCCCTATGTATTCCTGTATGTAATCCCTTATAAGTCCTTCAAACAATTTACCCACAATGCACGTTAAACTTACCGGTCTATAGTTTCCTGGGGAAGACCTAGAGCCCTTCTTGAAGATTGGCACCACATTCGCCTTGCGCCAGTCCCTTGGCACAATACCAGACACCATAGAATCTCTAAATATCATGAACACAGTGATGTTACAGTGCAGAGATAATACACACAGTGATGTCACAGTACAGGGATAATACACAGTGATGTCACAGTACAGGGATAATACACACAGTGATGTCACCGTGCAGAGATAATACACACAGTGATGTCACAGTACAGGGAAACTGCACACAGTGATGTCACAGTACAGGGATAATACACAGTGATGTCACGGTACAGGATAATACACACAGTGATGTCACAGTACAGGGATAATACACACAGTGATGTCACAGTACAGAGATAATACACACAGTGATGTTACAGTAGAGGGATAATACACACAGTGATGACACAGTACGGGGATAATACACAGTAATGTTACAGTACAGGGATAATACACACAGTGATGTCACAGTACAGGGATAATATACACAGTGATGTCACAGTACAGGGATAATACACACAGTGATGTTACAGTACAGGGATAATACACACAGTGATGACACAGTACAGGGATAAAACACAGTAATGTCACAGTACAGGGATAATACACACAGTGATGTCACAGTACAGGGATAGTACACACAGTGATGTCACAGTACAGGGATAATACACAGTGATATCACAGTACAGGGATAATACACACAGTGATGTCACAGTACAGGGATAATATACAGAGTGATGTCACAGTACAGGGATAATACACAGTGATGTCACAGTACAAGGATAATACACAGTGATGTCACAGTACAGGGATAATACACACAGTGATGTCACAGTACTGGGATAATACACACAGTGATGTCACAGTACAGAAATAATACACACAGTGATGTCACAGTACAGGGATAATACACACAGTGATGTCACAGTACAGAGATAATACACACAGTGATGTCACAGTACAGGGATAATACACACAGTGATGTCACCGTACAGAGATAATACACACAGTGATGTTACAGTACAGGGAAACTGCACACAGTGATGTCACAGTACAGGGATAATACACAGTGATGTCACGGTACAGGATAATACACACAGTGATGTCACAGTACAGGGATAATACACACAGTGATGTCACAGTACAGAGATAATACACACAGTGATGTTACAGTACAGGGATAATACACACAGTGATGACACAGTACGGGGATAATACACAGTAATGTTACAGTACAGGGATAATACACACAGTGATGTCACAGTACAGGGATAATATACACAGTGATGTCACAGTACAGGGATAATACACACAGTGATGTTACAGTAAAGGGATAATACACACAGTGATGTCACAGTACAGGGATAAAACACAGTAATGTTACAGTACAGGGATAATACACACAGTGATGTCACAGTACAGGGATAATATACACAGTGATGTCACAGTACAGGTATAATACACACAGTGATGTCACAGTACAGGGATAATACACACAGTGATGTCACAGTACAGGGATAATACACAGTGATATCACAGTACAGGGATAATACACACAGTGATGTCACAGTACAGGGATAGTACACACAGTGATGTCACAGTACAGGGATAATACACAGTGATATCACAGTACAGGGATAATACACACAGTGATGTCACAGTACATGGATAATACACACAGTGATGTCACAGTACAGGGATAATACACACAGTGATGTCACAGCACATGGATAATACACACAGTGATGTCACAGTACAGGGATAATACACACAGTGATGTCACAGTACAGGGATAATACACACAGTGATGTCACAGTACAGGGATAATACACAGTGATGTCACAGTACAGGGATAATACACACAGTGATGTCACAGTACAGGGATAATGCACACAGTGATGTCACAGTACAGGGATAATACACACAGTGATGTCACAGTACATGGATAATACACAGTGATGTCACAGTACAGGGATAATACACACAGTGATGTCACAGTACAGGGATAATACACACAGTGATGTCACAGCACATGGATAATACACACAGTGATGTCACAGTACAGGGATAATACACACAGTGATGTCACAGTACAGGGATAAGACACAGTGATGTCACAGTACAGGAATAATACACACAGTGATGTCACAGTACAGGGATAATACACACGGTGATGTCACAGTACAGGGATAATACACACTGTGATGTGTACAGCTGGTATCTACCACTATAAGGCCAGTGTATGTGGGAATATTGGTATTTGTAAAATGAATTTTATACAGTAACAATTGGTGTTAGTCAGTCATTAGTCAGTCACAATAGTAGTCGTGGTCATGGTGTGGCAGTATTATTTGTTTCTTGCTAGTAATGCTCACAACTAACAGTAAGCACCTTTTGTCTGGAGGAGCTGACTATTTTTATTTTTTTGTACTGGTATTATCAGTAATATTGGTGTCAGTAACAGTATGACCATAATATGTATGATGACAATATTTCCTCCCTGTATGCTGGTATTATTGGTAATATTGGTCTCAGTATACAGGATTTGGTCAGTTACAGTATGATGGTAATATGTATGGTGATAATATTCCTCCTTGTATACTGATATTATTTGTAATATTAGTCTCAGTATGCAGGTCATTGTTCGCACTAGCGTCTAGCTCACCGGTGCGGCATGGAGCCGCTTTGCCTGCACACCCTGGAATTAAAGCATTAAGTCTTGCAAAAGATTGGTGAGCTGCCTGTAATTTTTCTACATCATTGCGATTGGATGAACTGTCTTTACCTATATTACATGAGCACCACCATATTACAAGCCTGTGCTGTCTGATACTTCAGAGTCCGGATTATAGGACGAACGTAATTTTTGTGAACCACACAATACAGGTAGTGCCAGCACGCTTCTATCTACACATATATTACTTATGTTAATGTTTGACAGGGAACTGGCCAAAAAATAAGTGACATGTCACTTCTTCTCCATGTAGACACATGCTGAAGCTGCCTTTGAAGTCAATGAGATCTTTATGGTCCCCCGATGCTGCCCTTGGCTTGGATATAATTTGCACGTGCAATGTATAAATGTGGTGTTGTTATAATTGCCCCCTCCTACTTTTGTTCTGGCCCACAGTGTGCCCCCCCAAAATTTGAAAGCTGGAGACGCCACTGCACCCAGATCCTTCTCTACCAGTGACTCTGCCAGTTTAATCCCCCCTAAGACATACGATGCATGCAGGTTATTAGTACCCAGATGCATAACTTTACATTTATCCACATTGAACCTCATTTGCCAAGTGGATGCCCAGACACTTAGTCTATCCAAGTCATCTTGTAACTTATGCACATCCTCTATAGACTGTACTGTGCTACAAAGCTTGGTGTCATCTGCAAAGATAGAAACAGAGCTGTTAATACCATCCTCTATATCATTGATAAATAAATTAAACAACTGCGGGCCCAGTACTGAACCTTGGGGTACACCACTAATTACCGGGGACCAATCAGAGTACGAATCATTGACCACCACTCTCTGGGTATGACCCAGGAGCAGCGGCGGCGGCGACGACGAGGGACTGACCTGATGCGGTGTGGATCGTTGGAGGTGAGTGACAGCCTCCTGCTGTTGCTTAGCAACAGCTCCCAGCATGCAAAAAGGGCATGCTGGGAGCTGTAGTTATGCAACAGCAGGAGGCAGACCACCACAACTCCCAGCATGCCCTTATGGGCATGCTGGGACTTATCGTTTTGCAACAGCTGGAGGCACATTTTTTCTATGGAAAAGTGTTCCTTCAGCTGTTGTGTAACTACAACTCCCAGCTTGCACAAACAGCTAAAGTGCATGCTGGGAGTTGTAGTGGTGCATCTGCTGGTTGCATAACTACAACTCCCAGCATGCCCGTTGGCTGTCGGTGACTGCTGAGAGTTGTAGTTTTGCAACAGCTGAAGGCACACTGAGTTAAGTAGCAAACCAGTGTGTCTCCAGCTGTTGTATAACTACAATCCCCAGCCAAAGTAGTATGCCTCCAGCAATTGCATAACTACAAAACCCAGCATGCACTTCCGCTGTCCGTACATGCTGGGGGTTGTAGCTTTTGCAACAGCTGAAGGCACACTGGTTGCAAAACACTGAGTTTGTTACCAAACTCGGTGTTTCACAACCAGTGTGCCTCCAGCTGTTGCAAAACTACAACTCCCAGCATGCACTGATAGACCATACATGCTGGGAGTTGTAGTTTTGCAACAGCTGGATGTCCCCCCCCCCCCAATGTGAACGTACAGGGTACACTCACATGGGTGGAGGTTTACAGTAAGTATCCGGCTGCAAGTTTGAGCTGCGGCAAATTTTCTGCCAGAGCTCAAACTGCCAGCGAGAAACTACTGTGAACCCCCGCTCGTGTGACTGTACCCTAAAAACACTACACTACACTAACAAAAAATAAAATAAAAAGTAAAAAACACTACATATACACATACCCCTACACAGCCCCCCTCCCCAGTAAAAATGAAAAACGTCTGGTACGCCACTGTTTCCAAAACGGAGCCTCCAGCTGTTGCAAAACAACTACTCCCAGTATTACCAGACAGCCACTGACTGTCCAGGCATGCTGAGAGTTTTACAACAGCTGGAGGCCCCCTGTTTGGGAATCACTGGCGTAGAATACCCCTATGTCCACCCCTATGCAATCCCTAATTTAGGCCTCAAATGCGCATGGTGCTCTCACTTTGGTGTTAAAGCGCCCGCTTTAAATCAATGCTCTGCAGCGGTGTCGAGGGGGGATAAATAGCCGATAACTTATACCGGAATATCGGTTTAAGTTATCGGCTATCGGCTTTAACCTCCACCGATTATCGGTATCGGCCCTAAAAAAACGATATCGGTCGATCCCTAGTGGACATAGAGGTATTCTACGCCAGTGATTCCCAAACAGGGTTCCTCCAGCTATTGCTAAACTCCCAGCATGCCTGGACAGTCAGTGGTTGTCGGAAATGCTGGGAGTTGTTGCTTTGCAACAGCTGGAGGCTCAGTTTTGGAAACACTGCCGTACGATACGTTTTTCATTTTTATTGGGGGGGACAGTGTAAGGGGGTGTATATGTAGTGTTTTACCCTTTATTATGTGTTAGTGTAGTGTATTGTAGTGTTTTTAGGGTACATTCACACTGGTGGGGGTTTACGGTTAGTTTCCCGCTGAGTTTTCTCTGCGGCGAAAAATTTGCGCAGCTCAAACTTCAAGCAGGAAACTTACTGTAAACCCGCCCGTGTGAATGTACCCTATATATTCACATGGGGGGGGGGGGGGGCAAACCTCCAGCTGTTTCAAAACTACAACTCCCAGCATGTACTTTTGCAACAGCTGGAGGCGCACTGGTTGGAAAACCTTCAGTTAGGTTCTGTTACCTAACTCAGTATTTTCCAACCAGTGTGCCTCCAGCTGTTGCAAAACTACAACTCCCAGAATGTACTGATCGCCCAAGGGCATGCTGGGATTTGCAGTTTTGCAACATCTGGAGGGCTACAGTTTAGAGCCCACTGCATAGTGATCTCCAAACTGTGGCCCTCCATATGTTGCAAAACTACAAATCCCAGCATTTCCAGACAGCAAACTGCTATGTGGGCATGCTAGGAGTTGTAGTTTTGCAAGATCTAGAGGGCCACAGTTTAGAGATTACTGCACAGTGATCTCCAAACTGTAGCCCTCCAGCTGTTGCAAAACTGCAAATCCCAGCATGCCCAAACAGCAAACAGCTGTCTGGGCATGCTGGGAGTTGTAGTTTTGCAATATCTGTATAGTGGTCTCCAAACTGTAGCCCTCCAGATCTTGCTGGCAACTCACCGGATTCCAGGGAGCCGTATCGCCGTCCTCTGATGCCGCCGATCACCACTGCCCCTGTCAGTTTCCCCGATCTGCTATTGGTTGTCACTTCTAGATGACCAATAGCAGGGATAGGAGGGGTGGCAGCCCTGCCATCTCACACCAATCCCTGCAGGGGGATCGTGGGTGTCTTGGACAACCCTGATTCCCCTTATTTTCCGGGTCACCGGAGACTCGCATGACCTGGAATCGCCGCAAATCGCCGGTGTGAATTTCGGAGATCGCTGACATGGGTGATAACCCTCCTGGCTTATGACCCTCCTGGGCATTTGCGCGTGGTGCCTGCTGATCGAAATCAGCAGTCACCCCGGTCCGGTACAGGTACGCCCATGGTCCTTAAGTACCAGGGTTTCAGGGTGTACCTGTATGCCCTGGGTCTTTAACTGGTTAATAGAAGTAATTTACAAATCTGTTTAACTTTTTGGCGCCAATTGATTTTAAAAAAAAGTTTCCACTGGAGTACCCCTTTAACTCCTTAAGGACTTAGGGCATACCTGTACGCCCTGAGTCTTCTCCCTTTTACAATGGGTGGGACCCGTGTGCCAGGCACTATTAACCCTATAAGTGCGGCGTTAAAAAAAAAAACAGTGTAAATAAAATTGAAAATAAACATATGTGGTATCACTGCGAGCGGAAATGTCTGAATTATAAAAATATACAATTAATTAAACCACACGGTTAATGGTGTACGTGCAAAAGAATTCCAAAGTCCAAGATAGTGTATTTTTGGTCACTTTTTATATCATGAAAAAATGAATAAACAGCGATCAAAAAGTCAGATCAATACAAAAGTGGTACAGTTAAAAAGTTCAGATCACGGCACAAAAAAAGAGCCTTCATACCGCCCCATACGCGGAAAAATTAAAAAGTTATAGGGGTCAGAAGATGACAATTTTAAACGTATAAATTTTCCTGCATGTAGTTATAATTTTTTCCAGAAGTAGGACAAAATCAAACCTATATAAGTAGGGTATCATTTTAATCATATGGACCTACAAAATAAAGAGGCGTGGCCTCACTGTACAGGTCTCCGCCCCCTCCCTAACTATGCTGTCTGCTCACATCTCCCCTAGCATTAGCAAAACCACAACTCCCAGCTTGTCCTCACTGACAGTAGTGGGACACAATCTGACAGTGGGAGGATTTTTCCTCCAGCTGTGAGCCCTGCGCTCACAGCTGTCAATCAAGGAAGTGTGTCCATGACATAGGTGATGACGCATGGACACAGGAGGACTAGTATGTGTCCAAGCAGGCAGGGGGGGCAGTTGTTTGACTGTCTTTTTCAGGATGTAATACTGAAAATTTTCTAATGAAAGCAATTACAAAACCTATTTGCATGCTTTACAACATATCAAAAGTTTTAGTATCTGACAGTGCCCAGCATCTTGACAAAGGAATGTCTAAATGCGTTGGTTTTTAATGTATGGTTTGTTAATTTTGGATTAAAAGTTAATTTTGATATTTTCAATCAAAAAATAGATGAAATTCAGATCTTAAGGTGCAAACAAAATTAAGAAATTAAAACTATAACAGAATAGGAAGTAGCTGGTTTCTCTATAATTATTTGCTTTTTTATTAATGATAAAAATGATATAAAAAGCATTTATCAAAAGCTGGAATCTGAGCAGAGCCCTTGCTACAGATTCAAATTATATGCACTGCTTAAAAAAATAAAGGGAACACTTAAACAACACAATGTCAATCACACTTCTGTGAAATCACACTGTCCACTCAGGAAGCAACACTGATTGACAATCAATTTCACATTCTGTTGTGCAAATGGAACAGACAACAAGTGGAAATTATAGGCAATTAGCAAGACACCCCCAATAAAGGAGTGGTTCTGCAGGTGGTGAACACAGACCACTTCTCAGTTCCTATGCTTCCTGGCTGATGTTTTGGTCACTTTTGAATGCTGTTGGTGCATTCACTCTAGTGGTAGCATGAGACAGAGTCTACAACCCACACAAGTGGCTCAGGTAATGCAGCTCATCCAGAATGGCTCATCAATGCGAGCTGTTGCAAGAAGGTTTGCTGTGTCTGTCAGCGTAGTGTCCAGAGCATGGAGGCGCTACCAGGAGACAGGCCAGTACATCAGGAGATGTGGAGGAGGCTGTAGGAGGGCAACAACACAGTAGCAGGACCGCGACCTCCACCTTTCTGCAAGTGCATGTGTCCACTCAAACGGTCAGAAACAGCTCCATGAGGGTGGTATGAGGGCCCAAGGTCCACAGGTGGGGGTTGTGCTTATAGCCCAACACCATGCAGGATGTTTGGCATTTGCCAGAGAACACCAATATTGGCAAATTCGCCACTGGTGCCCTGTGCTCTTCACAGATGAAAGCAGATTCACACTGAGCACATGTGACAGATGTGACAGAGTCTGGAGACACCTTGGAGAATGTTCTGCTGCCTGCAACATCTTCCAGCATGACCGGTTTGACGGTGGGTTAGTAATGGTATGGGAGGGCATTTCTTTTGTGGGGCCGTACAGCCTTCCCTGTGCTTGCCAGAGGTAGCCTGACTGCCATTAGGTACCGAGATGAGATCCTCAGACCCCTTGTGAGACCATATGCTGGGGAGGGGAGGGAATGCTGCTGCCATTTTCTTTTTTTACATGTCTTGTACTTGCCACAGCAGCGTGCACCTGTGTATTGGGTTTAGGTGCTAGCTACATTTTTATTTTATTTTGTTTTTACTGTGCAATGTGGGGGGAGTGGCTCCCTCTGTAGCCGTGCATCCCCTCCCCCATTTCACAGGAGGTGGTTTTAGGTTTTCGTGGATCCAGCATGTCGCCCAGCCTGAGGTGAGTGAATGTTAGGGTCCCATCCTATATGAGGCCACCTCCACTTGGTGGATGGGGGGGACACGTTTAGATCAAAAAGTGAGCTAAGAGCCTCCATTTTGTTGACCAAGTGTGCTGTTGCCTTTTTCTTCTTCTTTTTTTTTACATGCCTTGTACTTGCCACAGCAGCGTGCACCCTTGTATTGGTTTAGGTGCTGGCTACATTTTTGTTTTATTTTGTTTTTGCTGTGCATATGCTGGGGCAGTTGGCCCTGGGTAAGACAATGCTAGACCTCATGTGGCTGGAGTGTGTCAGCAGTTCCTGCAATAGGAAGGCATTGATTCTATGGATTGGCCTGCCAGTTCCCCAGACCTGAATCCGATTGAGCACATCTGGGACATCATGTCTCGCTCCATGCTTTAGTCCAGGTCTGGGAGGACATCCCTCAGGAGACCATCCGCCACCTCATCAGGAGCATGCCCAGGTGTTGTAGGGAGGTCATATGGGCATGTGGAGGCCACACACACTACTGAGCCTCATTTTGACTTGTTTTAAGGACATTACATCAAAGTTGGATCAGCCTGTAGTGTGGTTTTCCACTTTGATTTTGAGCGACTCCATATCCAGTCCTCCATGGGTTGATAAATTTGATTTCCATTTGTTGTCAGCACATTCAACTATGTAAAGACGAAAGTATTTCATACGATTAGTTCATTCATTCAGATCTAGGATGTGTTATCTTAGTGTTCCCTTTATTTTTTTTGAGCAGTGTATATATAAGCAATAGAACAATAAAATTGGTCACAACATATAAGGTAATAGAAATAATTGAACAGTGTGAAATGCCACCTTGGTAGACTAAGAGTCAGTTAGTGTCAATTGAAAAAGCGTAAGAATTAATGCAGGCAGTGCGACTAATAAGGTTGCAAAATGAATATCTCAATAGTAACAGTCTTGGATTGTACCTACGTCAAAGATCCAAAGAATAAGTCTTACTAACAGAAATACAGCTGAGATGTAAAACTGGTGTCAGTGTTGTGGGTTCCCACAGGTTGGCACGGGTAGCTCCCCGCCTAGGGAACGTAATACCTGTGGTTCCAGAAGGTCCTCAGGGATCGTTGGTGAGAATCAGCGATATTGGGGATCATTGCTAGCAATGGCTATTGCTAGGTTGCGCTGGTTGTAAGTGCAGCATGGATGTGCCTGCTCTCTCTGCTGCTCGCTGGCATGGATTAATGTCTTCATTTTGTCTGCACCTTGAGATCTGAATTTCAGCTATTTTTTAATTGCAGATGCCTATGGCACTATTGTGTATAGTGTAACTCAGTATCTCGGTACAGGCACTAATTTTATTCATTTTAGTGTGTAGCCACTCATTTTCTTTATATTAATTTTGATATTTTGTCTACACCTGGAGTGCTGAATTCCTTTGTTTTCCCAAGGACTATACTTGGTGGAAAAAATCTCTCAATATTTATTTTTTACTGATATGATTATCTGGTTTAGTAATTGCTATTATCTGGTTTAGTAATTGCCATTAACTACAGTTTGGACATCACTTGGATATTAAGCCATGGTGATAAGATTTTTGCCATCACACCCTTGTATATAGCTGTGCTGATGTTTTGGTTCCCTGATTAACCCGTTCTCACCCGACATTGTGGGAACAGTAATTTGGAACCTACTTGTTTTTAGTAGCACTCTGATTTTATCCAGTTTATCTGGTGGACCAGGGTACTGTTGTTTTTAATAAAAGAGAGTCCACACATGTTTGTGCATTTATTTAGACAGGGCTCACAGACTGTGGAGCCTCTTTCTCTAGTTCTAGTTGTCTGGCTGTCGTTTGTTATTTTTTTCCTCACCTAATTAGGTCAGGTACCAGTACCGTGGTTGAGGCCACCCTGTTAAGGAGGTGGGCCCTTCTAAAGGCGAGGTCAGAGGAACGGGACCTTTAGATTTGGAGTGCACTCTATCCCTGCCCTCCTAATTTTTTCCATCATTCAGAGACTTGTGACCTCATCCACTTTTTGTCTACAGGAATATTGGTTGATTTATTGTGCTTGTTTAACCCCTTAAGGACCCAGCCCAAATATACCTTAAGGACCCGGCCATTTTTTGAACATCTGACCACTGTCACTTCAAGCATTAATAACTCTGGGATGCTTTTACCTTTCATTCTGATTCTGAGATAGTTTTTTTCGTGACATATTCTACTTTATGTTAGTGGTAAAATGTTGGCTATACTTGTATCATTTCTTGGTGAAAAATTCCAAAATTTGATGAAAAAATTTGAAAATGTAGCATTTTTTTTAACTTTGAAGCTCTCTGCTTATAAGGAAAATGGATATTCCAAATAAATTATACATTGATTCACATTTACAATATGTCTACTTTATGTCTACTTCAAATTTCAGCAGCAATTTTCAAATTTTTCACAAAATTTTCAAAATCAGAATTTTTCAGGGACCACTTCAGTTTTGAAGTGGATTTGAAGGGCATTCATATTAGAAATACCCCACAAATTACCCCATTATAAAAACAGCACCCCTCAAAGTATTCAAAATGACATTCAGTAAGTGTGTTAACCCTTTAGGTGTTTCACAGGAATAGCAGCAAAGTGAAGGAGAAAATTCAAAATCTTCATTTTTTACACTCGCATGTTCTTGTAGACCCAGTTTTTGAATTAGGAGAAAAAGCCCCCAAAATTTGTAACCCAATTTCTCTTGAGTAAGGAAATACCTCATATGTGTATGTCAAGTGTTCGGCAGGCGCAGTAGAGGGCACAGAAGGGAAGGAGCGACAATGGGATTTTGGAGAGTGAATTTTTCTGAAATGGTTTTTGGGGGGCATGTCACATTTAGAAAGCCCCTATGGTGCCAGAACAGCAGAAAACACCACATGGCATACCATTTTGGAAACTACACCCCTCAAGGCAGGTAATAAGGGGTCCAGTTAGCCTTAACACCCCACAGGTGTTTGACAACTTTTCATTAAAATCGGATGTGTAAATGGAAAAAAAAAATTTCACACTGAAGTGTAGTTTTTCCCCCAAATTTACCATTTTTACAAAGGGTAATGAGAGAAAATGCCCCCCCAAATTTGTAACCCCATCTCTTCTGAGTATGGAAATACCCCATGTTAGGACGTAAAATGCTTTGCGGGCGAACTACAATGCTCAGAAGAGAAGGAGTCACATTTGGCTTTTTGAAAGTAACTTTTGCTGAAATGGTTTTTTGGGGGCATGTCACATTTAGGAAGCCCCTGTGGTGCCAGAACAGCAAACAATACCCACATGGCATACTATTTTGGAAACTACACCCCTCAAGGAACGTAACAAGGGGTCCGCTGAGCCTTAACACCCCACAGGTGTTTGACGACTTTTCGTTAAAGTTGGATGTGTAAATGAAAATTATTTTTTTTTTTTACTAAAATGCAGTTTTTCCCCTAAATTTATTTTTTTTACAAGGGGTAATAGGAGAAAAGACCCCCAAAATTTGTAACCCCATTTCTTCTGAGTATGGAAATACCCCATGTTAGGACGTAAAATGCTCTGCTGGCGAACTACAATGCTCAGAAGAGGAGGAGCGCCATTGAGCTTTTGGAAAGAGAATTCGTTTGGAATAGTAGTCAGGGGCCATGTGCGTTTACAAAGCTCCCCTTGGTGCCAGAACAGTGGACCCCCCCACATGTGACCCCATTTTGGAAACTACACCCCTCACAGAATTTAATAAGGGGTGCAGTTAGTATTTACACCCCACAGATCTTTGGAACAGTGGGCTGTGCAAATGAAAAATTAAATTTTTCATTTTTACGGACCACTGTTCCAAAAATCTGTCAGACACCTGTGGGGCGTAAATTCTCAATGTACCCCTTATTACATTACGTGAGGGGTGTAGTTTCCAAAATGGGGTCACATGTGTCGGGGGTCCATTGTTCTGGCACTTTGGGGGCTTTGTAAACACATGTGGCCTTCAATTCCGGACACATTTTCTCTACAAAATCCTAATGGCGCTCCTTCTCTTCTGAGCATTGCAGTTCGCCCGCAGAGCACTTTAAATTCACATATGGGGTATGTTCTTACTCAGAAGAGATGGGGTTACAGATTTGGGGGGGCTTTTTTCCTATTTTCCCTTGTTAAAATGAAAAATTTAGGGTAACACCAGCATTTTTGTGAAAAAATATTATTTTTTTCATTTTCCCATCCAACTTTAATGAAAATTCGTCAAACACCTGTAGGGTGTTCAGGCTCACTATACCCATTGTCACGTTCGGTGAGGGGTGTAGTTTCCAAAATGGGGTCATATGTGGGTATTTTTTTTTTTGCGTTTGTCAGAACTGCTGTAAAATTAGCCACCCCTGTGCAAATCACCAATTTAGGCCTCTAATGTACATAGTGCACTCTCATTCCTGAGCCTTGTTGTGCGTCCGCAGAGCATTTGACGCCCACATCTGGGGTATTAACGTACTCAGGAGAAATTGCGTTACAAATTTTGGGGGTCTTTTTTTCCTTTTACCGCTTGTGGAAATAAAAAGTATGGGGTAACACCAGCATGTTAGTGTAATAAGGCTGGTGTAGCCCCCAACTTTTCCTTTTCACAAGCGGTAAAAGGAAAAAAAGACCCCCAAAATTTGTAGTGCGATTTCTCCCGAGTACGGCGATACCCCATATATGGCCCTAAACTGTTTCCTTGAAATACGACAGGGCTCCGAAGTGAGAGAGCGCCATACGCATTTGAGGACTAAATTAGGGATTGCATAGGGGTGGACATAGGGGTATTCTACACCAGTGATTCCCAAACAGGGTGCCTCCAGCTGATGCTAAACTCCCAGCATGCCTGGACAGTCAGTGGCTGTCCAGAAATGCTGGGAGTTGTTGTTTTGCAACAGATGGAGGCTCCGTTTTGGAAACCCTGCCGTACAAGATGTTTTACATTTTTATTGGGGGGGACAGTGTAAGGGGTTGTATATGTAGTGTTTTAATCTTTATTATGTGTTAGTGTAGTGTTTTTAGGGTACATTCACACTGGCGTGTTACGGTGAGTTTCCCGCTAGGAGTTTGCACTGCGGCGAAAAATTTGCCGCAGCCCAAACTTGAAGCAGGAAATTTACTGTAAACCTGTCCGTGTGAATGTACCCTGTACATTCACATGGGGGGGCAAACCTCCAGCTGTTTCAAAACTACAACTCCCAGCATGTACTGACAGACCGTGCATGCTGGGAGTTGTACTTTTGCAACGGCTGAAGGCACACTGGTTGGAAAACCTTCAGTTAGGTTCTGTTACCTAACTCAGTATTTTCCAACCAGTGTGCCTCCAGCTGTTGCAAAACTACAACTCCCATCATGTACTAATCACCGAAGGGCATGCTGGGAGATGTAGTTATGCAACAGCTGGTGGTACCCAACTACAACTCCCAGCATGCCGAGACAGCTGTTTGCTTTCTGGGCATGCTGGGATTTGCAGTTTTGCAACATCTGGAGAGCTACAGTTTTTAGACCAGTGCACAGTGATCTCCAAACTGTGGACCTCCAGATGTTGCAAAACTACAACTCCCAGCATGCCCAGACAACAAACTGCTATGTGGGCATGCTAGGAGTTGTAGTTTTGCAAGATCTGGAGGGATATAGTTTAGAGACCACTGTCTAGTGGTCTCAAACTGCAGCCCTCCAGCTGTTGCAAAACTACATATTCCAGCATGCCCAAACAGCTGTCTGGGCATGCTGGGAGTTGTAGTTTTGCAACATCTGGAGGGCTACAGTTAGAGACCATAGTCTCAGACTGTAGCCCTCCAGATCGTCTAACAGGCTTCCGTAGGATCCCGGGAGCCGTCCTCTTCTGACGCACGTCACGCCGCCCGCCGATCAACGTCGCCGCAGCCTCCGGACGGGTAAGTGGACGTCGGCGCCCGGTCCCCTTCGGTTCCACGTTCTGCCCCGCCTATTGTGGGTGGGCAGGACAGGGAAAATGAAAGTTAACCCCCCCCCCTGCCCCCGGTCTGCTATTGGTCGTCGCCTCTGACCAATAGCAGGGATAGGAGGGGTGGCACCCTGCCACCTCACTCCAATGCCTACAGGGGGATCGTGGGTGTCTTAGACAACCCCGATCCCCCTTCTATTCCGGGTCACCGGGTCACCATAGACCCGTCTGACCCGGTATCGGCGCAAATCGCAAGTGTGAATTTACTTGCGATTTGCGCCGATCGCCGACAGGGGGGGGAGTTACTGATGATCGCCCTGGGCATTTGCGCAGGGTTGCCTGCTGATTGATATCAGCAGTCACCCCGGTCCCCACCCGGCACGCGGCGGGGACCGAAATTCCCACGGGCGTATGGATATGCCCTGGGTCCTTAAGTACTAGGACGTCAAGGTGTATCCACAGGCCCTAGGTCCTTAAGTGGTTAAAGGAATAGTGTTGTGGAATATAACTTATCCCCTATCCGAAGGATAGGGTATAAGTTATAGATCGCAGGGTGTCTGACCGCTGGGAACCCCCACAATCTCCTTCATATGGACTGTTGCTCCCCCTTACAGGAGATTGAGGGGGGTCTCAGTGGTCGGACCCCCTGGGATCTATAACTTATCCCCTATATCCCCCTGAAGGGAAATAGGGGATACCCCCATATCCCTGCTACCCTCATATCCCTGCTATTGGTCGGTCAGAAATGATCGACCAATAGCAGATCGGGGGCGGGGGTTAAAGTTCGGGGAAACCGTGATGTGAGCGGCAGCGGTGGTGGAGGTCCCTTACCAGCGGTGGTGGAGATCCCTTATCATGCTGCAGGAGGTGAGTATTTGCCTAGCAACATCTGAAGGGTGACAGTTTGGAGACCACTATGCAGTGGACTCTAAACTGTATCCCTCCAGATGTTGCAAAACTACAACTCCCAGCATGCTCAGACAGCTGTTTGGGTATGCTGGGATTTGTAGTTTTGCAAGATTTAGATGGGTACAGTTTGAAGATCACTGTGCAGTGGTCTCTAAACTTTGGGCCTCTAGATCTTGCAAAACTACAATGCCCAGCATGCCCACACAGCAATTTGCTGTCTGGGCATGCTGGTATTTGTAGTTTTGCAACATCTAGAGGGCCACAGTTTGGAGATCACTGTGCGGTAGTCTCTAAACTGTGGCCCTCAAAATCTTGCAAAACTACAATTCCCAGCATGCACGAACAGAAAAAGGCTGTCTCGGCCTAGGGAATCTTAGTTATGCAACAGCTGGAGGCACACTGGTTGGAAAATACTGAGTTAGGTAACAGAACCTAACTCAAGATTTTCCAACCAGTGTGCCTCCAGCTGTAGCATAACTACAGTCAGTGCATGTTGGCAGTTGTAGTTTTGCAACAGCTGGAGGTTTGCCCCCCATGTGAATGTACAGGGTACATTACACGGGCAGGTTTACAGTGAGTTTCCTGCTTCAAGTTTAAGCTGTGGCTAATTTTCTGCCTCAGCTCAGTCTCCCAGCGGGAAACTCACTGTAAACCCGCCCGTGTGATTGCACCCTAAAAACACTACACTACACTAACACATAATAAATGGTAAAACACTACATATACACCCCCTTACACTGTCCCCTCCAATAAAAATGGAAAAACTTATCATACAGCAGTGTTTCCAAAAATGGAGCCTCCAGCTGTGGCAAAATAACAAATCCCAGCATTTCCGGACAGCTGTTGACTGTGCAGGTATGCTTGGAGTTTAGCAACAGCTGGAGGCACCTTGTTTGGGAATCACTGGCGTAGAATATTTTTTATAACGGAGCCAATTGTAATGCTTGCAACCAAGTCCACCCCTATGCAAATCCCTAATTTAGGCCTCAAATGCACATGGCACTCTCTCACTTCAGGGCCCTGTCGTATTTCAAGGAAACAGTTTACGGCCACATATGGGGTATTTCCATACTTGGGAGCAATTGCTTTACAAATTTTGGGGGCTTTTTTTCCTTTTACCCCATATGAAAAGGAAAAGTTGGGGTCCACACCAGCACGTTAGTATAAAAACATTTACACTAACATGCTGGTGTTGCCCCATACTTTTCATTTTCACAAGAGGTCAAAGTTAAAAAAGACCCCCAAAATTTGTTATGCAATTTATACTGCGTTCTCCCACATATGGAAATACCCCATATGTGGACGTAAAATGCTCTGCGTTCGCACATCATCGCTCAGGAGTGAGCACCATGTACATTTGAGGCCTAAATTGGTGATATGCACAGGGGGGGGGGGCGATTTTACAGCGGTTCTGACATAAACGCAAAAAAATGAATGCCCACGTGTAACCCTAAGTTGAGTGGGAAATTGAAAAAAAAAATCAATTCACTAAAATGCTGGTGTTACCCTAAAGTTTTTTATTTTCACTAGGGAAAATAGAAAAAAAGCCCAATTTCTTCTGAGTATTGAAATACCCCATATATGGATATAAAGTGCTCTGCAGGTGCACTACAATGCTCAGAAGAAAAGGAGCACCATTGGGCTTTTGGATAGAAAATTTGTCCGGAATTGAAGGCCACGTGTGTTTACAAAGCCCCCATGGTGACAGAACAATGGAACCCCCCACATGTGACCCCATTTTGGAAACTACACCCCTCATGTAATCTAATAAGGGGTACAGTGAGCATTTATGTCTGACAGATTTTTGGAACAGTGGATTTATGCTTTGCACAGCTCACTGTTCCAAAGATCTGTCAAGCGCCAGTGGGGTGTAAATGTTCACTGCACCCCTTATTAAATACTGTGAGGGGAGTAATTTCCAAAACGGGGTCACATGTGGGGGGGGGGGGGGGTCCACTATTCTTGCACCATGGGGGCTTTGTAAACGCACATGGCCCCCAAGTTCCATTCCAAATATATTCTCTCTCCAAAAGCTCTTCTGAGCATTTTAGTGCGCCAACAGAGCACTTGGAATCCACATATGGGGTATTTCCATACTCAGAAGAAATGTTGTTCCAAATTTGGGGGGGGGGCATTTTCTCCTATTACCCTTTGTAAAAATGTAAAATATGGGGAAAAGCCGGCATTTTAGTGAATTTTTTTTTTCGTTTACACATTTGACTTTAAGGAAAAGTCATCAAACACCTGTGGGTGTTAAGGCTCACTGAACCCCTTGTTACGTTCCTTGAGGGGTGTAGTTTCCAAAATAGTATGCCATATAGTTTTTTTTGCTGTTCTGGCACCATAGGGGCTTCCTAAATGCAACATGCCCCCCACCCCCTAAAACAATTTCAGCAAAATTCACTCTCCAAAATCCCATTGTCTGTCCTTCCCTTCTGAGCCCTCTAGTGCACCCACAGAGCACTTTACATCCACATATGAGGTGTTTCCTTACTCAAGAGAAATGGGGTTACAAATTTTTGGGGGATTTCTCCCCTTTTACCCCTTGTAAAAATTCAAAAAATGGCTGTGCAAGAACACACTAGTGTAGAAAATGAAGATTTTGAATTTTCTCCTTCACTTTGCTGCTATTCCTGTGAGTTAATAAATTAACAAATACCCCCTAGAGGGTCTACGGGCACTTATATATTGAACAACAACCTTGGGGATGTACATCCCCTCAGGGAAACCCTGAATAGAGACCCTCTGCGGTCTAAACTTAACTTTTGATATTTTCAAATAATAATTTTGTGCTCAAAATTTCCACTAAGTGGCAGTGTGTGCTAAAATTACAGTCCCTATTTGTAATGATTTTTATCGCATTCTATGCATGGATGAACCTGATCACGGGGCTCTGTTTGCAGCGCTCTGCTCTAACACCGTCTACAGACATAGTGTCACATCGCACCGTGGTCCATCCATATTGACATGGGGACTGAGCTAAAATCTCCTCCTCTGGCTCAACGTTTCGCTAGTTGGACCTAGCTTTTTCAAGAGTATGAGGTACCTCATACTCTTGAAAAAGCTAGGTCCAACTAGCGAAACGTTGAGCCAGAGGAGGAGATTTTAGCTCAGTCCCCATGTCAATATGGATGAGCTCCCGGCGACCAGCAACCCAGCAGCCATGATTGATCGGTTCACTCGATCATCCACTTCATCCCAAGTGACATCCAACACCCCAGTCAACAGTCGGCGGGTTCCTCAGACTCAACCCTCAGTTGGCATGGCCCTCATGCTGCTGCTGCCACCTCCAGGCTCTGTCATTGTGCTGCTCTATGGTCTCCTCATGCTAATGCTACCACCTCCAGGCTCTGTCATTGTGCCGCCATATGGTCTCCACATGCTGATGCTGCCACCTCCAGGCTCTCTCATTCTGCTGCTCTATGGTCTCCTCATGCTAATGCTACCACCTCCACACTCTGTCATTGTGCCACCATATGGTCTCCTCATGCTAATGCTATCACTTCCAGGCACTGTCATTGTGCCACCATATGGTCTCCTCATGTTGATGCTGCCACCTCCAGGCTCTCTCATTGTGCAGCTCTATGGTCTCCTCATGCTGATGCTACCGCCTTCACTCTCTGTCATTGTGCCACCATATGGTCTCCTCATGCTGATGCTGCCACCTCCAGGGTCTCTAATTGTGCTGCTGTATGGACTCCTCATGCTGATGCTGCCACCTCCAGGCTCTCTCATTGTGCTGCTCTATGGTCTCCTCATGCTGATGCTACTGCCTTCACGCTCAGTAATTGTGCCGCCATATGGTCTCCTCATGCTGATGCTACCATCTCCAGGCTTTCTCATTGTGGTGCCATGGATACTGCAAAACATAATTAAGATGCTGGTCCCCAGTTTCAGAAATTCCTTGCATTAGGGTCACGTTCAGGACTCCTGATGCCACCTTCAGGCTGTGCCATTCAGCCACTATATGGTATCCTCATTCTTCAGCCACCTACAGGCTGTGCCATTCAGACACTGTATGGTCTCCCTATGCTGCCACAAACTCCAGGCAGTCATTCAGCCACTATATGGTCTCCTCATACTGTTTCCACCTCCAGGCTCTGTCATTGTGCTGCCATGTGACATGTGTCTCCTTGATTTGGTCCTTTCTATCCACACGCTGGGGCCCGGAACAATAAAACTTGGGAGTTAAATGTTCAATTTAAAAATCCTCAATTTGGATTTAAAAATCTTAAATTTCTATTTAAAAATCTTAAATTTCTATTTAAAATTCTTAAATTTCAATGGTCTCCTCATTATTTTGCCAACTCCAGACTGTGCCAGTCAGACGCTATATGGTCTCCTCATGCTTCAGCCACTTCCAGGCTGTGTCATTCAGCCACTATATGGTCTCCATTTATATACTGTGTATTGTAGGAAACATGTGGGTATCCTTGAGTTACTCTCCCAGCATTATTGTCACTTTGATACCAGACCAGTAATAAAAGAAATATTGCCAAGTACTAGCGGAAACAGGGAACTGTGGATACTGACCACCGGCTGTTGGAATTAACTGGCTATCCCAAGTGGTAGATTTACCATTTTGAAGTTCCTCATTTCCAGTAGGCTTTAAGTCATTCATTCTTTGTTGTGGATCTTTAGTTGTAGAATTAAGTTGTATCATGTTTTCCTGTTCCTCAGATGAGCTAGTGTTCTACACCCATATTGAGGCTCTATGTAGGCCAGAAATAGCTGTTTTGGAAATAGGTTTGCCACGAATAAGTTTGGATCGAAACAAATTATTTCGAAAAATGTGTCAAATCGACCGAATCAAATTTTTCAAAAGTTTGCTCATCTCTAAAGAGTACCTGTCATCAAACCATATTTTCTAAACTAACTATACTAAACTATATTCCCCAACTACTGCCAATACCCCTCCTGCCCTTAAATTTTTTTTTCGAGCTTTAAAACGCTGTGTATCATACGTTTCCCCTTGCTCACATTGTGTGAGCTCCTGGCAGGAGAAAGTGGGCATTCCCCAGCAGAGGCAACGTCACTGAAGCCTGTGAGAGCTGTGCCTCACCATGCCCCGCACTACTTCCTGAGTTTGGACTTCTGCAAGTCCAGGTGGAGACCAAATTAACTGTTTGGGAACAGAACACATTAAATACATATAAATGTTTTAACAGCAAGTAAATAGCAAAGTGTCTTATCGTAACATAATGAACAATATATTAAAATGTTAGTTTGGTGACAGGTACTCATGTATAGCTTGAAAGAAAGACAAGACATAGGGGATATGTTAGAAACTGTTAAATACATAAAGAGAAAAAACATGGTAAAGCAGGAGCGTATGTATAAAAGAAGAAAAATACCACAAGAAGACATAGTTTTAAATTAGAGGGGCAACTGTTTATGCAGTAATATCAGGAAGTATTACTTTACTGAGAAAGTAGTGGATGCATGAAATAGCCTTCCTGCAGAAGTGGAAGCTGCAAATACAGCGAATAAGGCTATCCTTGGGCAGACTAGATGGGCCAAATCAAAGGAAATCCGCGCAGGACACACGATAAAATAGAACATCCAGTCGGCGCTTCTCCCACAAAGTAAAAACAGTCTATGCAAAATTAAATGAAAATGGCTTTATTTAAAGTTGCAACCTTGAATAAAGCCGTTTACATTTACAGGGGTATTCCAGGGAAAAACTTTTTTTTATATATATCAACTGGCTCCAGAAAGTTAAACAGATTTGTAAATTACTTCTATTAAAAAATCTTAATCCTTTCAGTACTGATGAGCTTCTGAAGTTGAGTTGTTCTTTTCTGTCTACGTGCTCTCTGATGACACGTGTTTTGGGAACCGCCCAGTTTAGAAGAAAATCCCCATAGCAAACCTCTTCTAAACTGGGCGGTTCCCGAGACACGTGTCATCAGAGAGCACTTAGACAGAAAAGAACAACTCAACTTCAGAAGCTCATAAGTACTGAAAGGGTTAAGATTTTCTGGAGCCAGTTGATATATATATAAAAAAAAGTTTTTCCCTGGATAACCCCTTTAATTTTGCATGGGCTCTTTTTACTTTGTGTGAGAAGCGCCAACTGGATGTTCTATTTTACCGTGTGTGCTGCACGGATTTCCTTTGGATTTTCACTGACTGGCTTGCATCTCTAATGTCTAGGAGAACCAAGAGGCTGCTGACACAGGTTGTTGTTCATGCTGTTTAGATGTTGTGCTCTGAGTACAACATCATTTGGTATGGAGCCACCTGTTGCTATTATACTATTCTTTTTCATATAATAGTCTATGCTAGGGGCGCACGTCATTTTTGTCTTCTTTGTCTTTTAGATGGGCCAAATGGTTCTTATCTGCTGACACATTGTATGTTCCTACATGTTTCTCTATATTACCTCAGCTTGCATGTCTTAGGCTGGGTTCACACTACATAAAATGTAGTGTGTATTTCATTTACCACTCAGATTTTCTGTGAAAATGCAGCTGATATCTGTAAAAATGTGCCCACATTTTTGCAGCAAATCTGGAAATTCCAATTCGTGCTGCAAATTTAATCTTATGTGAACCCAGCCCTATTGTACGCTGTTTAGTCTTAGTCCTAGCAGTCGGCTCCTTGTTGACTGAGTTGCCTTCCCCTCCTCTTGAAAACTAACCATCTAAGCTGTAATCTGATTTTATTTTATAGACCAAGGAAACAGGGTATTGGCTGTCAGGACTAACACAGAATGGAGTCTAGCATCTTGCTGTGTATAATAATACATGCAAGCTGCAGAAGGTGAATTGAAAAATAAATTAGTATACCTAACTGCAGAAAGGTTTTATTCTACACAATACATAGAAAGTACTATTAAAATATGCAGTGGTGCCCATGGTTTTCAACTTTGATGTGCTTTCTATTACAAGATTAACAGAACTTTAATGAAATAAACTCAGTAAAAGAAATAAAGCTACTGTTATGGCTGAGGTGAAGTGGACCCGCTGTATCTGTGTGGATGATGAAATGAGCCGTACCAGGGAGCAGAGTCTAAGGGGCCACTGGTTTTCACCAGAGCCCGCCGCAAAGAGGGATGGACTTGCTGCGGCAGGCGCACCCAGGTCGCTACCCCTGATATAACTCGTCCACACAGGCGGCTGAGGTGAAACGTGGTACTGGAAGGATAAGGCAACACGTAGTCAGGACTGACAGAAGGTCAGGGCAGGAGGCACAGTAGCAATGTCAGGATACGTAGTAATAAGGTCAAATACACGGCAAGGAAAGAAACAAACTGAACGCTCTCTCTAAGGCTGATAAGGCACAAAAGGAACTGCTTGTACTAATAGGGTCATTGGACAGCAAGCAATTAATTACATACTGTCCCTTTAAATTTCACAGAGTCGATGCACGTGCGGCCAAGCAGGAAGTACACAGGGACAAAGAGGAAGGTGAGGAGGGGAGGGCTGAATGCGATCGCGTGATGCGCATTGCAGCATGGGCAGTCTGGGCAGTGGAGGAGTGCGTCCGCGGCCAGCATGTCTGACCGCAGCACAACTCCTAACAGTACCTCCCCTTAGGTCTCCCCCTCTTTTTAGGCCAGAGGAACCTGAGCAACAGATCCCGGTCTAAAATGTTCTCCTCAGGTTCCCGGGACCTCTCCTTAGGACCCAATCAACAAGGTAGTACCGTTTGCCCCTGATGGTTTTGGTGGCGAGTATCTCCTGAACTTCAAACACATCAGAGGCCGCGGTAACAGGGGTAGGAGAGATATTCTTCTGAGAGAAGCGGTTAAGGACCAACGGCTCGAGGAGGGAGACGTTTAAGGAGTTCGGGATGCGCAGAGAAGAAGGGAGAAGTAACTTGTATGCAACCGGATTGATGCGCCGTAGGACTTTAAAAGGTCCCAAGAACCGCAGACCCAATTTGTAACTAGGTTGCTTCAAATGGACATACTTCACAGAGAGCCAAACCTTGTCTCCAGGGGAAAAAACTGGTGGAGATCTCCTCTTCTTGTCAGCCTGGGACTTCATGCAGGAGGATGCGATAGCTAAAGAACGCAGTTTCCTGCCAAATAGATTGAAAGTCCCAAACCAAAACATCAACTGCTGGTACTCCAGAAGAAGAAGGTAGTGGTAGAGGAGGACGAAGATGATGACCGTGAACAATGAAGAATGGAGAGGTACTTGTAGACTCGGAGTCACGATGATTGTAAGAGAACTCAACCCAGGGTAACAGATCGAACCAGTCGTGTTGCCGAACAGAAAAAAAATGGCGAAGATACTCTCCAAGTACTTGGTGTACCCGCTCCACCTGGCCGTTGTTTTATGGATGGTATGCTGATGTAAAGTCCCATTTGACTTTGAGGCTAGAGCAGAGGGCCCGCCAAAACTTGGAAAAACGAACTGAACCCTTCTGTCAGAAACAATGTGAAGCGAAAGTCCATGCAGGCAGAAAATATGTCAGAAAAATTGATCTGCCAACTGAGGAGCAGAAGGAAGTCCAGGTAGAGGTACAAAATGAGCCATCTTTGAGAAGCAATCTACAACCACTCAAATGACCGTGCAACTGGAATAGGACGGCAAATCAGTGATGAAATCCATGGCAATGTGGGGCCATGGAGATTCAGGGATGGGTAAAAGCTGTAAGAGACCCGCCAATTTGCTATGAGGCGTTTTGTCTCGAGCACAAATTGCACAGGAATGGACAAAGTCAGCAACATCGTGCTCCAGGTTAGGCCACCAGTAATGACGGTTAAGGAGCAAAGTACCCCAGAGAAGCACTTTATTCCTGTAACACTCACGTTTCACAAGACAGGAACCCCGATGGATGTGGATCCGCTGGACCTGTGTGGCAGATGACTCGGACCGTACCAGAAAGCGGAATCTAAGGTGCCGCTGGTTTTCACCAGAGCCTGCCACAAAGCGGGGTGGACTTGCTGTGGCAGGCGGCACCCAGGTCCCTACCCCTGGCACAGCTCGACCACACAGACGGCAGAGGAGATGTGAGGCACAGGAGGGATAAGGCAGCTCATAGTCAGGATAGCAGAAAGTGAGGGCAAGCGGCACAGTAGCGTAGTCGGGAACGTAGCAAATTGTCAGTAGGCAGGCAGCAAGGAGCAAGGTCAGGTCACGGAGCGAAGGATCAGATACATAGCAAGGCGATAACAGGAATGCTTTCTCTCATGCTCAAGGCAACAAAGATCTGGCAGGGAAGTGAGGAGGGTGGAGGAATTTATCAATGAGCCACAGGGGAATTACACTAATGAGTGCACTGGCCCTTTAAATCTTAAAGCTCCGGTGAAGAGAGGTGGGGGCAGGAGAAACACCCGGTGAGTGACAGACTGGGGCTTGCATGTGGGCTCCAGCCCTTTTGGCAGCAGCAGGAAACGGGACCATGCACTCACGGCCAGCGTGTGCCACTGGAGCGCATAACGTAACAGTATCCCCCCCTTTGGTCTCCCCCTCCTTTTACGAGTCAGAAAACTCCTGAGAAGGTCAAGGTCCAGGATATTTTCCTCAGGCTCCCAAGATCTCTCCTCAGGACCGTAACCCTCCCAGTCGACCCAAATTTTTTTTTACCTCTCACAGTTTTAACTTTGAAGATTTCAGAAGAGCTGGAGACAGGTGTAGGGACAAGATTCTTCGGAGAAAAACGGTTTAGGACAAGAGGCTTGAGGAGAGAGACGTGGAAGGAATCGGGAATACGTAAAGTAGCAGGTAGATGGAGTTTGTAGTAGACCGAATTGATTTTTTTTTTTTGAATCTGGAAGGGACCAAGGTTGAGAGGACCGAGCTTGTAACAAGGGATCTTGAAGTGGTTGTGCTTGGATGAAAGCTACACCATGTCACCAGGAGAGTTAGACGAAGGAGGTCTTCTATTTTTATCCGCTTGCACCTTCATGCGTGAAGAAGCCTGGGATAACTACTGTCGGGTCTGTTGCCAGATGGTAGAGAAGTCATAGACCAGCTCATCAACAGCAGTTGAGTGATCCATCCTTTTTCCCTACAAAGAAGAAACCTGCTCCAGCTGGAGAAGAGGACTTATAGATAAATCCCTTTTGGAGATTCTCCTGGATATACTCAGCCATGGCTTTGGTCTTGGGAACCAATAGAGGGTATATCCTTCCAAGAGGAGGAGTGGTACCAGGCAGAAGATCAATAGGGCAGTCGTAAGGACAATGTGAAGGTAGAGACTCAGCCTGTTTCTTGCAGAAAATGTCAGAGAAATCTTGGTAAGGTGGCGTCAGGCCAGGTAAAGGAGGAGGACGAGAAACAATTTTATACTGAACTGATTGGAGGCGAAGATTTTGAAAGAATTGTCCCCAGCTAATAATCTCTCCAGTTCTCCAATCCAGTTGTGGAGAATGGCGCTGCAGCCAAGGAAGGCCAAGAAGAATCTATGAAGTACAGTGTGGCAGAACATAGAATTCAATCTTTTCTTTGTGCAATACTCCCACTTGCATGACAATAGATTCAGTACGGAAGTGAACCTTACAGTCCAGATTTTGTCCATTAACAGAGGAGATGAACAAGGGCTTGGCAAGCCGAGTAAAAATGCTGTAGCACTGAAGGAAGACTTGGCTGAGGAGAAGACTTGTACAGAAATAGTTAAGCGTGGAGAGGTGGTATTCACACCCAGGGACGCCTCTCCCACAAACCCTAGGTGCGAGCATTTCCCAGACACTGTGGGTGAGCTGTACAGTCCTTGATGAAATGCTCCGGGCTAGCACAATACAAGGACAAATTCTGACTACGTCGTCGTGACCTCTCCTGTTGCGTAAGAGAGAATGATCCACCCGCACGGCCTCTTCAACAAGAGGCGCAGGAAACTGAAGAGTTGGATGTTGAAACACAGGTGCCAGGCAAAGGTATCTCCGTGTTCGGACAGGTTCCCTCTCTAAGCGCAGTTCTTCCTGTCTCTCAGCAAAACGCACATCAATCCGTGTGGCCAAGTGGATAAATTCAGTCAAAGAAGGAGGATCACGTGCTGGAGGGCATCTTTAATCCTGCTTGACAGTCCTTTTTGGAATGTGGCACACAAGGCCTCATCATACCATGGAAGTTCAGAGGCACAAGTGCGGAATTGAACTGCGTAGTCATCAACGGAAGAATTCCCTTGACAGACGTTCAGCAACGCCATCTCAGCAGAAGAGGCACGTGCAGGTTCCTCAAAGACACTGCGAAATTCTGCCAAGAAGGCCGATGAATTGGAGGATACCGGATCACCATGGTTCTAAAGGGGTGTAGCCCAAGCCAGGGCTTTTCCGGACACTAGACTAATGACAAAGGCCACCTTCGCACGTTCTGTTGGAAACAGTTCAGACATGAGCTCCAAGTGCATGGAGCACTGTGTAACGAAGCCTCTGCATGACTTGGAATCCCCATCATACTTAGAATGTAAAGGCAGATGTGGCTGGGAGCCAGAAGACACTGCAGGAGAGTGGGCCAGGTTGCAGTACCTGTTGGTGTTGTAAGGCCAAAAGCTGTTGCATCATAGCTGAAAGTTGAGAAAGTGGCTGCACCTGTTGGGCCAACTGCTGCGACTGACATACCACAACGGAGGGAAGATCCGCGACTTAAGGCAGAGGTACCTCAGTGAGATCCATGGCTGGATCACTCACATTTCAGAAGACAGGAAGATCCTAGTGGATGTGGATCTGCTGGACCTGTGTGGCAGATGACTCGGACCGTACCAGGGAGCAGAGTCTAAGGTGCCGCTGCTTTTCACCAGAGCCCGCCGCAAAGTGGGATGGACTTGCTGCTGCAGGCGGCACCCTGGTCGCTACCCCTGCCACGGCTTGACCACACAGGTGGCTGAGGAGATGCGAGGCACAGGAGGGATAAGGCAGCTCGTAGTCAGGATAGCAGAAGGTCAGGGCAGGCGTCACAATAGTGTAGTCAGGTCACGGAGCAAAGGATCAGATAACACAGCACGGCAATAACAGGAATGCTTTCTCTCAGGCTCAAGGCAACAAAGATCTGGCAAGGAAGTGAGGAGGGTGGAGGAATTTATCAATGAGCCACAGGTGAATTACACTAATGAGGAGCGCACTGGCCCTTTAAATCTTAAAGCTCCAGCGCACGCGCCCTAGGGGACTGGGACACATGTGCCGGAGCAGAGAGGCAGGGGTAGGAGAAACACCTGGGGAGTGATTGACTGGGGCTTGCATGTGGGCACGTACCGTGATGCGAGTCCCAGCCCCGTCGGCAGCAGCAGGTAACGAAACCATGCGCTCACGGCCAGCGTGTGTGGCCGGAGAGCATAATGTAACAATTCCTAAGGCAAGTTGGTACAAAAGTCTTCCCAGGGGGATCTTGCTGAAGATTTACCGATGCTGCTGAAACCAAATGATCTGGAGGCACAATATGACGAGGTAAAGATTCCTGTCCCACCACATCGGAAGCTCGAGAGAGAGAGAGGGCATCCGCTCTGATGTTCTTGTGTGCAGATCGAAAATGAATTAGAAAATTAAACAGGGAGAAGAAAAGTGACCACCTGGCCTGCTGGGGGTTCAGACATTGAGCGGACTGTAAAGAAGATTGTTATGGTCCATATAGATATTGATAGGATGAGATGCCCCCTCTAACAAGTGACGCCATTCTTCCAGAGCAAGCTTAATGGCCAAGAGTTCCCGATCACCGATGGTGTAATTGTTTTAGAAAAGGAGGATTTCTGAGTCAAGACTGCTCCGGCTCGTACAGAAGAGGCATCCACTTCGAGGCAGAACGGCTTATCCAGGTCTGGTCTTCTCAGAACAGGTTTGGAGGCAAAAGCTTCAAACCAGAAAAAGCTTCTTACTCTGTAGGCGGCCAGGACTTGGGATTGGTGCCTTTCTTAGTAAAAGCCACAATAGGAGCTACCAGGGTGGAGACATGCGGCATTAACTGTCGATAATAGTTGGTAAAGCCTAGGAATCATTGAATAGCCCCCAGACCAGTAGGTCATGGCCAAGTTAAGGCCGAAGACAACTTCTAAGCATACATTCGAAGGCCTTGGTTAGAGGCAGTGTAGCCAAAGAATGGCAGAGACGACTTCTCGAAGAGACATTTCTCGAGCTTGACATAGAGGCAATTGCTCTGAAGGCATCTCAGGACCAGACGCACATGAGTGCGATGAGCTTCCAAGTTCAGTGAGAAGATCAAGATGTCGTCCAGATACACCACAACACAAGTGTAAAGGAGATCTTGGCAAATGTCATTGACAAATTGTTGAAAAACGTCCGGGGCGTTACAGAGAGCAAACGGCATCACAAGGTACTCATAATGCCCATCAGGGGTATTAAAAGCCATCTTCCACACGTCTCCCTCCCCAATTCTAATAAGGTTACATACCCCTCGCAAGTCCAACTTGGTGAAAATCTTGGCTCCCCGTAGGTGATCAAATGGATCAGAGATCAGTGGAAGGGGGTACCGGTTCTTGATGGTGATCTTATTAAGTCCCCGGTAATCAATGGAGGGACGGAGTGAACCCCCCTTTTTCTCTACAAAGAAAAAAACTGCTTCGGCTGGAGATTTAGACTTCCGAATGAAGCCCTTCTGTAGATTCTCACTGATGTATTCAGACATGGCCTTTGTCTCAGGAGCCGACAAAGGATAGATTCTTCCCCGAGGGGGTGAAGAACCTGGCAGAAGATCAATTGGACAATGGTAGGGCCGATGAGGAGGAAGACTCTCTGCTTGCTTCTCCCAAAACACGTCAGTGAAGTCTTGATACCAGGTAGGCAGACCCGGCAGAGAGGGACAAGGAATAGGATGCTTCAGTTGAATTGTTACCAGACAGCGGTTCCGGCAATCCTGACCCCAATGGGAGACTTCTCCAGAGCGCCAATCAAGAACCGGGGCATAGTGTTGCAGCGATGGCAGACCGAGGAGAACTGAGGAAGAACAGTGAGGAAGCACATAGAACTTGATCAACTCCTTGTGCATAGCGCCCACTTGCATCTTCAGAGGTTCAGTGATAAACTTCACCACGGAATTCAGGCACTCTCTGTTGATAGTAGAGATGTACAGAGGCCTTGCGAGCAGTAAGACTGGTAGATAATATTTATGGACCAGTGAGGCATCCACGAAGTTCCCTGCAGAACCAGAGTTCACAAAAGCAGAAACAAGGAACAAGGAGAAGAGCCGGAGAGGCATGTATAAGCGAGAAAAGGGAGTATTCACACCTAGGGACGCCTCTCCCACATGCCCTAGGTGCATGCTTTTCCCGGTCGCTGAGGCCAAAGAGGGCAGTTATTGCGAAAATGCTCCGGCTTCACCTCTTCCCGACAGCGTGACCTCTCTTGTGGAGACAGGTGAGCTCGATCCACTTGCATGGGCTCTTCTGAAGAAGGCAAATAAGTAGGCAGAGGTGGTCGCTGAAACACCGGAGCCAAACGGGGAAGACGACATGGACAGGCAGGTTCACGTTCTTGATGGAGCTCCTCTTGCATCTCAGCAAAACGCACATCTATGCAGGTAGCCAGCAGAATCAATTCAGACAGAGAAGATGGTTGGTCCCATGTGGCCAGGGCATCCTTTTCTCTCCTAGAAAGTCCCTTCTTGAAGGTGGCACACAGGGACGCATCATTCCAGTTCAATTCAGAAGCTAGAGTACGGAATTGGACCGCGTAGTTGCCAACGGAGGAATCCCCTTGATGGATATTGAGAAGAACGTGTTGGCTCTCCGAAGACACTGCGGAATTCCGCCAGGAAAGCTTGCAGATTGGTCATCACAGGATCACGTTTGTCCCAGAGAGGAGTAGCCCAGGCCAGAGCCTTACCAGAAAGAAGGCTCACCATAAAAGCCACTTTAGCACGTTCAGATGGGAACTGATCAGACATGAGTTACAGATACATGGAGCACTGGGTAACAAAGCCTCTGCACAATTTAGGGTCCCCTTAAAACTTGGTGGGCAGAGACAGGTAAAGCTTGGGACCAAGGGATGCCCCGGAAGTTGCTGTCCCCGAAGAAGCTGCTGGAGCAGGTTGCCACAGTTGCTGCTGCTGCTGTATGGTGAGGAGCTGTTGCATCATGGTGGACAGCTGATTCAGTTGCTGAGCATCTTGAGCCAGCTGTTGCGACTGCTGAGCCACAATTGAGGAGAGATCCTCGACACTAGGCAGTGGCACCTTGGCGGGATCGATGGCCAGATCTTACTGTTACGGCTGAGGTGAAGTGGATCCGCTTTACCTGTGTGGATGATGACTTGGGCCATACCAGGGAGCGGAGTCTAAGGTGTTGCTGGTTTTTACCAGAGCCCGCTGCAAAGCGGGATACCCATGATATGACTCGTCCACACAGGTGGCCAAGGAGAAACATGGTACTAAATGGATAAGGCAACACGTAGTCAGGACTGGCAGGAGGTCAGAGCAGGTGGCACAGTAGCAAGGTCAGGGTACGTAACAATAAGGTCAGATACAAGGCAAGGCAAGTAATGAATTTAATGCTTTTTCTTAGGCTGATAAGGCACAAAGATCTGGCAAGGGTCAAAAGGAAGTGCTTGTACTTGTAGGGTCATGAGACAGCAAGAACCAATTCATTACATACTGTCCCTTTAAATTTTACATTGCCTGCGCGTGGTACTGGAAGGATAAGGCAACACGTAGTCAGGACTGGCAGGAGGTCAGGGCAGGCGGCACAGTAGCAAGTTCAGGATACGTAGCAATAAGGTCAGAAACACGGAAAGGCAAGACACAAACTGAACGCTTTCTCTTAGGCTGATAAGGCACAAAGATACGTTAAGGGTCAAAAGGACGTGCTTGTACTTATAGGGTCATGGGAAAGCAAAAACCAATTAATTACATGCTGTACCTTTAAATTTCACAGAAACGGCACGCACGTGCCTAGGGGATGAAGAGGAAGGTGAGGAGTGGAGGGCTAAATGCAATCGCATCGTGTGATGCGCATCACAGCAGAGGCAGTACAGGCAGTGGAGGAGGAGTGCGTCCGCAGCCAGCATGTCTGACCACGGTGCGACTCCTAACAGCTACTTTATTTCTAATTTCATCACCTGTGCAGCAGTATAGCAGACTAAGACTGTCTCTAAAGAGATTTACACATCTTCAGATGTGAGGATGAAGAAAAGAGATCTAACAAGAATAAATTGATTCATTTTAAAATGCATATGAAATTTCCCCCTAGTAATTTCATGAGGCGAGAGATTCAGAATTGGATATATGCATAGAAATAGTTGTAAATCTCTGTTCTTAGGGATTCTGTCACATTTTGCATGCGGCTTTAATTCATTCAAGGATCTCTGAGTTTTATAATTTGAAGAACCAGCCAGTTATATATTTTCATAGAAGTAAAAACATGCAGCTGAATGAATAAATTGGCCGCTGCAAATGAGTTTCATACAGAGTTTCTTGCTAACACCCACAGTTACCCTCATCATATCTGTGCTCTTCCTATAAATGCATGGGGTTTGTTTCTGTGTCTTTTGTTTGATTTATTTATTTATTTATTTATTTAGTGATTTAAAATTAATTTAGTTATTTTTTAATCCCTGTAGCTAGATTGATCATAGAAATCGATTTTCTGTGTGAACAACCCTTCCATTTATCTGTGCTGACTGCCCAATGATTATCTGGACTGCAGACTGATTAATGAATATAATCACTAAAACATGCAGCTGATTGTTTTTGTTCTCATGCTGGTGGTATACTACAGTACACTGTCAAGAAACACAAATGAAAATGCAACAGTACAAATGTGATATAAACACCCGTTCCTCCTAATTATGGCAAGAATATCTTCTATAAGGTTATCCTTATTGTAGGCTAGGGGATGTACAGCTATACATGTAAAAACTACATGGCAGACATGTATTAAAGATTTTACCTTGTTTTGTGTTTACATTTTTGCGCAAAATTTTGCGCATGCTGTTTTTTCGCGTCTTTTTTTGCGTACATTGCGCAATGACCATATTTTAAACACAAATATAAGCCATCTTGGACTGCACGTAGCAAGATGCTCTAAATCATCGATTTCATTTTTCAAAGAGTGCAGGTATTAGGAGATTATTATATTTACCTGCAATTTATGAAACTCATTGCGCTTGATTGATAAATTTAGTGCATCTGCGCATAATTTAGAATTCTGCAAAAGGGGTAAACTGCTTCTCCCATACACAAATAATGATACATGTCCCCCATGTGTATATGAATGTTCCAGCATCACTTCCAAAAGGCTGGAGATATTTCGATGAAACTTACGTGTTACATGCACACCTGTTAATTATATGACAACTAAAAATATAGGATAGTTAAATCAATACTAACCCATCCCTATTTAGGGGGATCAGGGCTTTTGTCTAAATTCCCATGCAAGTCTCAGGTGCCTTACTTCACAAGTTCCTCTCTACATCTCTTGTGTGTGTGTTGGTCCAGCTTGCCAGTCATGTCATTTCTATTTTTGGCCTTTTATTTGTTGTTTGGTTTAAGGCCCAATACACCCACATCACAGGTCCTTCAGCCCTTCGCCTTACTTCAAAAGCTCAGCATTTCCGGGTGCATGAGGACAGGATATGAGTTCAAGATTTGAGGGCGAGATATGAGGATGGAATATTAGGTGGGATGTGAAGGCAGAGGACAGATATGAGGAAAAGAGCGTCATTTTTGCTTTTCCTCTCCTACAAAGGTTTTTGGATAGAAAGACTGGGCAACGCTTGGTATTCTTCTAGTAAATCAATAAAATAAATGAGTTCTTGAAAATCCTTTTCACTAGTATTGTACTGTAAATTTGCGTTGGCGACATGAGGAGACCATATAGTGGCTGAATGACACAGCCTGGAGGGGATGGCAGCATGAGGAGACCATATAGTGGCTGGATGACACAGCTTGGATGAAGCTGAAGCATGAGGACACCATATAGTGTCTGAATGGCACAACCTGGATATGGCAGCAGATGAGGAGACAATGGGGCCTCGCAATCTCTAATAATAAAAGATGAAATTTGAAATTTCAATTGAAGATGTATGGTACCTAGTGCTATCATAAACATATATAGGTCAGGCTCAGCAGCATCACTAAACCATGTAGTTGCTATATGACACATACAGGAGCAGGCAGCAGCATGAGTAAACAAGAGGGATTCACAACCCCTAACATTAAAAGGTGAATGTTGAAATCTCTATTAAAGATGCATGTTAGCTAGAGCTACCATCCAAAAATGTAAGGTCCAAGCCCAGAAGCATCAATAAGCCAAGTAGTTCCTGAAACACACAGTCAGGAGCAGGCATCAGCAATACACGAGAGGGTTTCATAACCCCTTGCATTGAACGATCAATGTTGAAATTTCTATTAAGCATGTATTTAGCTCGTGCAAACATCCAAAATTTTAAGGCCCAAGTCCAGAAGCATCAATAAGCCAAGTAATTCCTGAAAGACACAGGAACAGTCAGGAGCAGGCATCAGCAGTACACCAGAGGGTTGGATAACCCCTTACATTGAAAGATCAATCTTGAAATCTCAATTAAGCATTTATGTTAGCTAGTGCTACCAGAACATATTTGGAGTTAATACCCCTGTCCCAGTAGCATCAGAAAACGATATATTGGCTGAATGACACAGCCTGGAGGTGGGGAAAGCATAGGGAGCGCATGTAGTGTCTGAATGGTACAGCCAGAAGGTGGCTTGAAGCATGAGGAGACCATTGAAATACAAGAATTTTAAATAGAAATCTAAGATTTTGAAATTGAAATTGAGGATTTTGAAATGGAACTTTTAACTCCCAAGTTTTAGTGGCCCGGGCCCCGGCGTGTGGGTACAAAGGACCTAATCTAACAAGGAGTCACACGTCAGCACGATGACAGAGCCTGAAGATGGCATCAGTAGGAGGAGACAATATAGTGTCTTAATGGCACAGCCTGGAGTTGTCTGAAGCATGAGAAGACCTCAGAGCTTCACAAACATTGTCAGAATACCACCTGACATTCAAAATAATAAAATGATAGATACGTTCTCTGAACAAATTGATCCTTCATTAGATGACAATATCAATATTGTGTGTTTTAGTGACATTAGCTCATTGGAGGAACAGGAAAACATGATACAACTTAATTCTGCAATTGAAGAACCACAACAAAGAATGAACAACTTAAAGCCTACTGGAACTGATGAACTTCAAAATGGTAAATCTACCACCTGGGATAGTTAGTCAATTCCAACAGCCGGTGGTCAGTATCCACAGTTCCTTGTTTCTGCTAGTCCTTGGCAATATTCCTTTTATTACTGGTCTGGTTTCAACATGGCAATAATGCTAGGAGAGTAACTCAAGGATAGCCACATGTTTCCTACAATACACAGTCAATATATGGAGACCATATAGTGGCTGAATGACACAGCAAGAAGGTGACTGAAGCTTGAGGAGACCATATAGTGTCTGAATGACACAGCCTGGAGTTGGCGGCAGATGAGGAGGCAAAAGGGCCTCAGAATAAAAGAGGAATTTTGAAATTTCCATTGAAGATGTATGGTACCTAGTGCTACCATAAACATATATAGGTAATGTCCTATGCCCAACAGCATCACTAAACCATGTAGTGGCTGAATGACACAGACAGGAGCAGTCAGCAGCAGGAGTGCACAAGAGGGTTTCATAACCCCTAAGATTGAAAGATCAATGTTGAAATCTCAATTAAGCATGTATGAAAGCTAGTGCTAACATCCAAAAATTTAAGACCCAAACCCAGCAGCATCAGTAAGCCAAGTAGTTCCTGAAACACACAGCCTGGAGCAGGCATCAGCATGAGTTTACAAGAGGGCTTCACAGCCCCTAACATTATGTTAATGTTGAAATCTGTATAGAAGATGTATGTTAGCTAGTGCTAACATAAAAAAATTTTAGGCATAGGCCCAGCAGCATCACTAAACCATATAGTTACTGAAACACACAGCCTGGATCAGGCAGCAGCACAAGTACACAAGAAGCCTTAATAACCCCTAACATTAAAAGGTGAATATTGAAATGTGTATAGAACATGTATGTTAGCTAGTGCTAACATCCCAAAAAATTTGACACAGGCCCAGCAGCATCAGTAAGCCAAGTAGTTCCTGAAACACACAGCCACGATCAGGCAGCAGAATGTGTACATAAGAGGGCTTCACAACACCTAACATTAAAAGATCAATGTTGAAATCTTTATTGAGCATGTATGTTTTCTAGTGCTACCATAAAACATTTTAGTTAATATCCAAGACAGTCCCAGCAGCATCAGAAAACAATATATTGGCTGAATGACACAGCCTGGAGGTGGGGAAAGCATAATGAGCCCATATAGTGTCATAATCGCACAGCCTGGAGGTGGCTGAAGCATGAGGATACCATATAGTGGCTGAATAGCACAGCCTGGAGGTGGCATCAGGAGTCCTGAAAGTGACCCTAATGCAAGGAATTTCTGAAACTGGGGACCAGCACCTGAATTATGTTTTGCAGTATCAATGGCAGCACAATGAGAGAGCCTGTAGGTGGTAGCATCAGCATGAGGAGACCATAGAGCAGCACAATTATAGAGCCTGGAGGGGGCAGAATCAGCATGATGAGACCGTACAACAGCACAATTAGAGAGCCTGGAGGTGGCAGCATCAGCATGAGGAGACCATATGGAGGCAAATGACAGTGCCTGGAGGTGGTAGCATCAGCATGAGGAGACCATATGGAGGCACAATGACAGAGCATGGAGGTGGTAGAATTAGCATGAGGAGACCATATGGAGGCACAATGACAGAGCATGGAGGTGGTAGAATTAGCATGAGGAGACCATAGAGCAGCAGAATGAGAGAGCCTGAAGGTTGCAGCATCAGCATGAGGAGACCATATTGCGGCACAATGACAGAGCCTGGAGGTGGTAGCAATAGTATGAGGAGACCATAGAGCAGCACAATGATAGAGCCTGGAGGTGGCAGCAGAAGCATGAGGGCCACGCCAACTGAGGGTTGAGTGTGAGGAACCCAACGACTGTTGACTGGGGGTGTGGGATGTCACTTGAGATAAAGTGGATGACTGAGTGAACCGATCAGTCACGGTTGCTGGTCGCAACACGACTACTAGCTGACACCGGGAGCTCAGACCTCTCGATGCGACGCCAGCTGGTACACACCCCTACTCTGCTGCGACCTCTGCCTGCGCCTGATGAATTTAGGCCTCTGCCACTCCTCTGTGCATGTCCTGGCAATACTCTTCCTGGCATACTTATTGCGTATATGAGGGGAGTACAATACTCTTCACTACACTTAAAACAGTATTTGTCTAGAACAGCAGCAGGTGTGTACTATTGGCTGGCCTTTCACAGTATCTAGGCCCTTGACAGATTAACAAGTACATATTGGTACACTACTTTGATGTACGTATGCGGTATGCACTGATGAGGGCAGAAAAATGCACTACAATACGCATTAAAAACTCTGTATTTTTGTAAAACACCAGCCGGTGAGTACAATTGCTTGGACTTTCACAGTATATAGGCCCTTGACAGATTAACAGGTACAATATGGTGCACTACTTAGATGTAGGTATGTGGTATGCACATATGAGGGCAAAAAAAATGTGCTACAATACACTTGGAAAATGTATTTTCATAAAACAGCCAGTGATTACTTTTCCCTGGCCTTTCACTGTATGTAGGCTTGTTACAGATTAACAGGTACAAAAAAGTGCACTACTTAGATGTAGGTATGTGGTATGCACATATGAGGGCAAAAAATGCGATACAGTACACTTGGAAAACTTATTTTCATAAAACACCAGCCGGTGATTACTTTTGCCTGGACGTTTCCAGTATCTAGACTTGTTACAGATTTACAGATACAAAATAGTAGACTGCTTTGATGTAGGTATGTGGTATGAACTTATGAGGACAAAAAAATGCACTACAGTCCGCTGAAAAAAGGTATTTTTGCACAGCAGCAGAACACAACAGTGCAGCACCACAAAAAAAAAACTAAAAAACTAAATTGCACTCTGTTACAGAGTATTAAGAATGGTGTGAACTGCTGTTTTTTATACGTCTACAGACTAGTATAAGCAGCAGATGATTTCTTGTGGAAAAAATACACTGAATTGTGCTGAAAAATAACTCCTGCCTCCTCTGATACGGTTCATGAAGTTCTCTGATAAAATGCTGAATAAAGTGACTGGGAGATTAATGGCTACCGTAAAAATCGTTCTCAGTGAGAACAAGCAAAGCACTGCATTGCTCTCTGTCCACAATGCTGATGTGACTAGCAGTTGGAAGTGGAACGCTGCCGTATAATAAATTCAGTGTCTCTGTGTAACACACACAGACACGCAGCCGTCCTCTCTCTGCATGGCATGAAATGAGCAGCCGCAAAATGGCTGCCAATTATTTAAGGCTGTGACATCATAGAGGTCAATGAATGCTGATAGGCTGCATCCTGCATGTGATTCAGGGTCATCACGCCTACCTCCCTTCCCGCCTTGCCTTCCCGCCTTCCCAGCATCCCCTGCCCCATGTACTGACATGTGGATCTGCCATTTTAGGTGTCCTGGTGCCTGGAACACTGTAAAATGAAGTTTAATGAAGCTATTCGCACAATAGAAGCGCGGCGATATTCGCATTCGTTGCGAATCAAATAAATCCTGAAATTCGTTACAAATTCGGGTTCGTCTGCTTCGATTTGCTCATCTCTAGTACAGACATTTTAGAAATTTTTGATTGTATAAAGGTGTTAACTATAATACAGGTTGAAGTGTAATATGCAGTTGAGGATTGGACTCTTTCTGACGCAATGTAGTAAATATATTGATGATACAGTATCTCTCATAAGTGAGTACACCCCTCACACAAAATATTGACGCTTTGGGCCCACTTTGGACATTTTCACCTAGAGGTGTACTCACTTTTGTTGCCTTTTTCATTACACACTTCTAAAAATGTGGAACTGGAGAACTTGATGTTTATCCTCTCTTATCTACTTTTCATAAGGTAGTCATCAAAACAAATACAGGGATTCCAAAAGAAATGTAAGGATGGCACTCACCAATCTTCTGATATATAATCGTTGCTCTTTATTATCAAACTGTACAAAGTGCAGGGTGCAGCTGGATCCGCAGCGAGCGGCAGCGCCGGGACCTATCTCCAGACCGGTGAAAAACAAATACAGGACTGGTGTTACAGTCTTAAGTATTTACTTCTTGAGACTTTATATATTGTTACATGAAGTCCTTCATTGGGATCTGTCTCTTGTTTTACCATTATTTTGGTATATTTACATATCCTTTTCACAACTTTGGATCTTAGGATACCCCTAGGGTAAACACCCTAATATTATTGCAGTGATCAATTCATTGTGATTCTGTATAGTTTTTTCATATTTTTTTTTATGGAATAGTTTTGCATCTTTTAATGTATATCTAATAAACATTAAGTTTTAGGGTAGAGCCTGTTGTTTCAGTAATAACTGTTTATTACAACAAAGCATCACAGATCATTTACCTGTCGGTGATTTCTTTGTAACATGTCTGCCTAATATTCCACTGCCATATCGTATGAATACAGGTGCAATGAGCTGAGTTCTGTTGTGCTCTTCTTTGGAGTTCTCATGCTGTAGAGTTATTTTAGCAGTCCCTGTGCATATCTTTGGCATGGTGATAAAGTTTGATCTCTGAAAAACAAACAGCAGTTCAAAAGGGTTAAAATAGTTTTACTGCTTATTGCACATCTGCATTTAACCTGTTAAGGACCAAGGGCGTGAACTTACGCCCCTAGTCCCGCTCCCGTGATATAACGCGGGGTTACACGGTAACCCCGCATCATATCACGGCGGGCCCGGCGTCATAGTGAAGCTCAAAGCTGAGCCGCATGGCTAAAAGTGAAAGTAAAAGTGCCCGGATAGCTCAGGGAGCTGTTCGGGATCGGCGCGGTATAATCCCAGCATCCCGAACAGCTGTACTTCAGGAGGAAAGAGAAGGAGAATGCATTGACCGCTCACCCAGAAATCACACACCTTCTGTGCGCGGATCCACCAGTCCCGCCTCCGGCTTCAAATAGCAGATAAAACGAAATTATTGTCCAGCACCAGGATGTGGATAAAAACGGGTTTCTTTATTCAATGACTCTATGACTAAGCGCGAAAGCGTGAAACGCGTTAGAGATTTCATGTATGTAGCTGTCTTCATTGAATAAAGAAACCCGTTTTTATCCACATCCTGGTGCTGGACAATAATTTCGTTTTATCTGCTATTTGAAGCCGGAGGCGGGACTGGTGGATCCGCGCACAGAAGGTGAAGATTTTTACTTCAGGAGGAAGGTCTCTTACCTTCCTTCCTGCAGTCCGATCGCCGAATGAATGCTTCAAGCCTGAGATCCAGGCTTGAGCATTCAATCGCCGAAAACACTGATTGATGCATTCCTATAGAGATGCATCAATCAGTGGTAAAGATCAGTACATGCAATGTTATAGCCCCCCCTGGGGGCTATAATATGGCATAAGAAAAGTGTAAAAAAAATCATTAACCCTTTCAATTATCCCTTCCCCTAATAAAAGTTTGAATCACCTGGCATTTCCAAGAATAAAAAAAAAAACTGTGTAAATAAAAATAAACATATGTGGTATCGCCTCGTGCGGAAATGTCGGAATTATAAAAATATACCGCTTTTTAAACCGCATGTTCAATGGCGTACGCGCAAAAAAATTCCAAAGTCCAAAATAGCGTATTTTTGGTCACTTTTTATATCATGAAAAGATGAATAAAAAGCGATCAAAAAGTCTGATCAATGCAAAATGGTACCAACAAAAACTTCAGATCACAGCGCAAAAAATGAGCCCTCATAGTCCCCTGAACATGGAAAAATAAAAAAGTTATAGGGCTCAGAAAATGACAATTTTAAACGTATACATTTTCCTGCATGTATTCATGATTTTTTTCAGTAGTAATACAAAATCAAACCTATACAAGTAGGGTATCATTTTAACCGTATGGACCTAGAGAATAAAGAAAAATGCATTACGTGGAAACGGAAGCCCCCAAAAGTTACAAAATGGCATTTTATTTTTCAATTTTGTCGCACAATGATTTTTTTCTCCGTTTTGCCGTAGATTTTTGGGTACAATGACTGATGTCATTACAAAGTAGAATTGGTGGCGCAAAAAATACGCCATAATAGAGATTTTTAGGTGCAAAATTGAAAGAGTTATGATTGTGTTCAGAGTGGAGTACTGTGCATACTTTATATTGTTTTTATTTGAGCCTAATGTGCTATGTTTTAAATATCCTTTAAAGAGATCATATTCCGTTTTTTTTTTTTTTGTTTTTTTTTTTTGCTTCATATTTTCAAGATGCAAGCTCTAATGTAATGTTTTTTTTTTTTTTTTCCCCATGAAGGAAAACATCATGGAAGTGAGAATATGCGCCGCTGACCACATAGGAATTAACGAAGTATATGCTTGAATTGAAATAGAAAATTTTGTGAAGGACAAAATTCCAAACTGCAAATTCTGTCATGAATCTGTCATCAAGTGCTAGTCTATAAATGGTGTGTGTTGTGTGAATTATTTTAGCCATTGTTTGAATATTTGCATTTAAGTACTTTAATATAATAAGTGTTTATTAACTAACTATATTATTATGAAAAAAATATTGTTTATGAATGTGTATGTTTAAGAATATTGTGTGTATTGGTTTTTGTGAAAGACTTCAGCTTGTAAAGCTAACTTGTTTAGATAATTGTATGTTTCTGTATTTTCTTTTACTGTTTAAAACCCTCTGAAATAACTGCAGTAATTAAAGGGGTACTCCGGTGGAAAACTTTTTTTTAAATCAACTGGTGCCAGAAAGTTACAGATTTGTAAATGACTTCTATTAAAAAATCTTCACCCATCCACTACTTATTAGCAGCTGTATGCTACAGAGGAAATTATTTTGTTTTTGGATACTTTTTTGTCTTGTCCACAGTGCTCTCTGCTGACACATGATGCCTATATTAGGAACTGTCCAGAACAGGAGAAAATCCCCATAGCAAACCTATGCTGCTCTGGACAGTTCCTGACACGGACAGAGGTGTCAGCAGAGAGCATTGTGGACAACACAAAAACGAAATTCAAAAATAAAAGAATTTCCTCTGTATTATATAAATAGAAGTAATTTAAAAATCTGTTTAACTTCCTGGCACCAGTTCATTTAAAAAAAAAAAGTTTTCCATAGGAGTACCCCTTTAAGACAACTACAGAAATGAGCCACCCAAAACATATTTCTATACACATAATTATATTTCTTTTTTGTTTTTAGTGTAGGGGATCACTAGGGAAACGAAACAGAAAAGCAGACCTTATTCCAGGTTTACAACTGCAGCACATTTATAAATCTGCCTCAGTGGGTCCAGTAGATCTGGTTATCTCTTTTGTTATTGCTGAGCCAGATACATTGTGCTAACTTATTTCCCCTGCATAAAGACAGTAGGAGCAAGACTGCGTTTCTTCCTGACACAATCCTCACACCCTGAACACAAGTAAATACAACTTCACAGGACTAAATATCAGAAAGCTGGTGAAGAACTTGGGTATTGTCAATGGATTTCATTGATAGTGGACACACTATTATTATATTTTATTATGTATATTTCTGGGTGTTAACTTTAAAGGTGCTTGTTTATATTATGCTACTATATTTTAAATATATTTTTGTTTATTTTACTTTAACAATTCAATACTCTCTATTGAGTCCTATATACATATATTACAAAGATATTGAATAGAAAAAAAATAATTTAGCTCACCCCTTTTACTTTTCTGTAGAAATTGAAAATTGCTGTACAGGTACATGAGGACATGGCAGACTGGATCCCATGTAGTAGTAAACGGAAAAATTGAAGGATTTCCTTCAGCATCAATGCCTCTTGTTAAAAACTCATCCGTTACTTGGAATAATTAACAAACACATATATCCAATGTGTACAGCAGGTATATACATTAATTTCATGTGTTTTTAGCCATATAACGGTTCTTAATCGTAGAGACTCTTAGAGATTTGTAGCCCTTCTAAGCTTAGAAACAGGTACAATTGATGAAGTAATGTAAATACCTACTGTGCTCATGGATATATAAATATATATGTGTGTGTGTGTGTGTGTTTAATGGATTTCTAATAAAGGATGCATTTTTAATAAGATTCATTGATGCTGGAGGAAGTCCTTCTTTTCATCTGGTTAGGGAGATATATTCTTTTACTATGTATTTACACTGAAGTATCTTTAAAGCTTGAAGATATATAGCTAAAATACAAAAAACACTTTGTATTATTCAATGTATAAAATGTTAATAAATGGGTTTAACTTTCTATCTGGGAATACAAAAAAAGTAGAAGTAACTTCTGTTCATCGTCTTGCTTAACATACTGTTTTCTGTGATATTTTTGCTAGAATTCTTAAATTCTGTTTGGCTTGTTTCAACTGTGTAATACATCAGATTATATATCTTATATTACAAAATTAATTCAAGAAAAATAAAAATGAAGTACCGGTACTCTACATTTTTAGGTGAGCCAGCACAGCTACAGAGGCAGATAATATCCTCTCAACAAAAAGGTCTACAGGGGCATCTTGACTATGAATAGGAGGTGGAATAGAGTAGATCAGTCACACACAAATTTGACTGCATTTTCCTACACCTAGAGCCAAATATGGTCTTTTTATAGTTCATAACACTTCATAGATTGCTGCCACAAAATACATCTCAGCCATTGGCGAACTTACACTTCAACTCTTCCTTGAACAGTCTTGTTTTAATCTAATCCGGTCTTGTTCTTAACAAAGAAAACCATGCATTCCTTCTTTTTCTGAGAACTATAAGAGAACAGATAGACTGCTGACCTTTTCCAGAAAATGGATATAGTAGGATATTGTCTTACTTAAAAGGAATGTCCCAAGCGGATTTTAGGCTCTCTCAGTTCAACACCAACCTGTTTCTGAGAACAGTAATAGGTTGAAACTGTCTGGTACAATATAATGTAAAAAAAATACATTTGATAGCCTGGAAAACATTAGTAAAGCTACAAGGGAGAGTGGCACGAATAACATTTCAGAGAAAACCCCTACATCCATGACTTCTTACTGGTAACTTCAACATATCATGTGCTGTTATCAAAGTTCTTTTTTTCTACATGATGCTGCCAGAATATACAAGGGCATCATCACTGTCAACCCATTTTTGTCCTGGTTATCAGGTTTGTGGCCACTAAATTGTCCTCTGTTGACCCCTATAACTCTTTTATTTTTCAGTATTTGTGCTGTATGGGGGCTCACTTTTTATCACTTTGTTTTGATGGAACTTTTTGATTGCAGTTTATAATTTTTTTGTGGTATAGGACGTGACCAAAAATAAGTAATTCAGGACGTTGGTATTTTTTTTTTTAATTTACACCATTCACTGTGGGGTTTCATTAACATTATATTTTAATTGTTCGGACATTTCCTTACTCGGTGATAACAAATATGTTTATGTTTATTGACATGTTTTTTTGGGGGGGGGGAAAGGGGGGGGGATATTTACATTTATAAATTTTTTTTTAGCATTGATCAGTGTTATCCGTGCTCAATTTATACAGGCTCCTGAGGCTGCCTGTATACTGCCTGACACTGCCTGAGAGACGATCAGACAGCACGGAGGAGGGTAATTGACCTCTGGCTGTCTTCTAAGCTTACAGAGACCTTGCGATTTTCCCACTGTTGTCCCATGCAACCCCCCCCCCCCCCCCCCGAGACATTATTCACCAGGAATTTTACACTTTAGATCCTGGGACCTACTTTGATTGCTAGATCTAAATCACCACTGCACAATACTTTTTATTTTTTTTTGCGTTACTGGTCTTTAATGCGAGGGCAGAAACGAGCTATAAGCAACCATTTATCTCTAAAGCAAGCAGATCTCCTGCACTCACTTTAAAGACCGGTAACGCAAAATGACATAAATTTGCTTCATTTTGCAATAATGTATTCCAACTCATAAAGTAACTATACATCATCAGACGGGAATGGGTTAAATTGTATGCATAACATTCCAGGTGCTCCCTTAACAGCTTGTACTTATATGGTTATTATTACACAGAGGATGAAAAGATGATGTGGTTTACTCGGCAACTATAGATAGTTGACTTTGGTCACCCTTTTATTTAACTATTGCTCATTTTCTTTTCATTTTCTACATCATTTTTGGATATAAATAATGAACATTGGTGGTACACATACAGTAAGTGAAGTTAACTCTTCCAGTTTATCAAGAAAATAAAACCAAATACATACCAGACATTGACTTGGAAAGAATTCTTATTAAAGTGATTTAGAAACTACCTGCATATACAATATATAATGGAAGTTTTCAAAATAATCTTGTAAAATAATAATTTACTGTTAAAGTACCAATATTGACGCCAGGGTGAGGGCTCCTCTGTAATTCTTGTCCTACCGCCACCCTTCCCAAGAACGATAGGGAGGTATTGAATAATTGAATGTCCACAACCGGAGAGTTTGCTGAAAACAGTTTGAACTTTTACTGAAGATTTTATGCAAGCTTCATAACAGGAACAGTCTGTAGACATGCAAAGTCTCTCGGAGATTGACAAAGGTTGGGACCTTAAGCAATTTAGAGTCCTTAGACTGATATGCGCTGTTCCACTGGATTTAGGGGAATTAGTTGCGGTCCAGTAGTCACGCTAGCTTTAGCGGGGATTAGTTTAGGCTGAGGCCGGTAGGTTTTCTGGCCTAGCGTGTCTTTGAAAGTTGCAAAGATCTGTCCTGCTAGTCCAGTATCCATGAGAGCAGCAACCCAAGAGAGCGATCATTGGCTACAGCTCCCTTATATGGGCAGGGTCTGGACTTGTGCTAATTGGTCCAATACTTCCGTCAATCACCCTTACATAGGATTATGGGTAACATGTGACCCAAGGACCTCCAAAGGTCCTCTAACATACCATAGAGGAATTAACATGGTCACATGACCGAAGGTCCTGCGACGCTAACAAGGAAAGCATACTATACATTATATTATATATACACATTATTATTAAATATGTACATGTAAACATCACTGCATTAGAATAGAGGAGAGGCGACTAGGGGCTGTCCCACCTGGAGGACCCTACCTGAGCATAGTTACTCTGAGTTTGGGGACCACCATACAAGGTACGGTATGCAATACGGTACCGAGACACCACATATAGATCAGTGTTGAGGAACCAAACCTGTACAAGCTGGGTTCAGTCAGAGGTTTTGGAGATATTTGCTAAGTCACAACTGTGAATATTTACTGCCCGAAGCAGTACTTATATACAGTAAGCTGTGGATGTTTTATGCACCCCATCCTTCTCAGCGTTAGCCCTTAAAATGGAACTGGAAAGAGTTGGGGAACCAGCAGGCTCGGACCGCCAAAAATATGGTTGTCTGTGTATATATTTGTGTATTTTTTCAGATACAGTATTTTGTCATACCATTCCAGAAGAATAACGCTAAGCCGGTTTAGAAGCTTGTCATGTAACATCATTTGATTTATTTTTGTTAACCATTAAAGGGTCAGGGAAGAATTTAGGAATGATAAGAGCAGAGGCCTGGACAAGAGGAAATGTGAAGAATATTAATAGATTGTTGTTCCCCAAGAGATTTGAAACAAATAGTGCATTGGGGGGGATTTTAGTGTTCAAAATGTCAAATGAAGGATACAGGATTGTTTCATTTACTTTGGGAGTGCATGAGAGTACAAGGTTTTTGGAATGCGGTAATAGGGACAATAGAATAAAGGTTAAAGGTGAGGTTTTACAGAATGTCTGGAAATATTCTGCTAGGTGACTTTGAAAATTGGGGCGAGATGGAGAGATTTCTTGTGCGTCTGTTCTGCTATGCAAAGCTCGTAATAGTAAGGGTCTGGTTTAACCCCTTAATGACCATGGACGTAAATGTACGTCCTGGTTTGGCGGTGCTTCGTGCACCAGGACATACATTTACATCATGTGTATGACCACGAGCATCGGAGCGGTGCTCGCGTCATACACGGCAGGTTATGATGCCGGTAATGGATCCCGTGATCGCGTGGATGTTGGCCATTAACCCCTTAGATGCCATGATCTGTACAGATCATGGTATCTGCGGCAATGCGCATGGTAAAATAGATTATCGGAGCGCCCACATCGCTGCCGCTTCGATCCGATCATCTGTAATGGCGGACAGAGGTCCCCTCACCTGCCTCCGTCAGTCTCCCGGCATCTCCTGCTCTGGTCTGAGATCGAGCAGACCAGAGCAGGAGATAGCCGATAATACTGATCAGTGCTATGTCCTATGCATAGCACTGAACAGTATTAGCAATCAAATGATTGCTATAGATCAGGGGTCTCAAACTCAAATTATCCGGGGGCCACTGGAGGTAGCAGCTGGGTGAGGCTGGGCCGCATGCACCCATTACATATAATGCCCTCATCATACGCCCCTCATCATCCACCAGCAACACCCTCCACCAGCAGTAGCACCCCCATCATCCACCAGCAACCCCCCATTCCCCCTAACCTGTGTGGTAATAGCATGAGCTGACAGATGATGGGGGTACTACTTCTGGTGGTTCCCCACATTAGGTAAGCTGCAGGTTCCCCACATTAGGTAGGCAGCAGGTTCCCCACATTAGGTAGTAGTAGGTTCCCCACATTAGGCAGGCAGCAGGTTCCCCACATTAGGCAGGCAGCAGGTTCCCCACATTAGGTAGTAGCAGTTTCCCCACATTTGGTAGGCAGCAGTTTCCCCACATTAGGTTGTAGCAGGTTCCCCACACTAGGTAGAAGCAGGTTCCCCACATTAGGTAGAAGCAGGTTCCCCACCTTAGGTAGTAGCAGGTTCCCCACATTTGGTTGAAGCAGGTTCCCCACATTAGGTAGTAGCAGGTTCCCCACATTAGGTAGCATTGTCGATTACCCCCCTCCCCTGACTCACACACAGACAGACACACACAAGAACAGACACCCACACTTAAACACACACATAGACAGACCCACACACATGCACACAGACAGACACACATGCACACACACATAGACAGACACACACACATGCAAACACATAGACAGACACACACACATGCACACACACATAGACAGACACACATAGACAGACACACACACATGCACACACACATAGACAGACAGACACACACACATAGACAGACAAACACACATGCACACACACACGCAGACAGACAGACACACACACAAGCATACAGACACCCACACATGCACACACACATAGACAGACACCCACACATGCACACACACACAAGCAGACAGACACCCACACATGCACACACACACATAGACAGACACCACGCATGCACACATAGACAGAAACACACACGCAGACAGACAGACACCCACACATGCACACATAGACACATAAACATAGACACACACAGACAACCTTACCTGCACTGCACTGCACTTCTTCTCTCTGGAGTATTGAAGAAAACTGTGTCTTGAAGCGTTCTGTGTCCCGAATAGCTGAGGAAATTGCTGGGTCACTGTGTTGAGTGCTGAGACACTGTGATTGGTTGATGGGGGGGGGCGTGTGCAGTCTCTGCTCTGCTCAGGACACAGAACTGCTTCAAGACACAGTTTTCTTCACTACATACCTGGCGCGGGCCACAAACTTTCGCTCCACGGGCCGCAAATGGCCCGCGGGCCGGGAGTTTGAGACCCCTGCTATAGATAGTCCCCTATGGGGACATAAAAAGTGTTGAAAAAAAAAAAAGTTGAAAAATTAAAAAAAAAAAAAAAAGTAAAAAAAAAAAGAAAAAAATCGCCTCTCCCAATAAAAATGAAAATTGTCAGTTTTCCCATTTTACCCCCAAAAAGCGCACATTTTTTTATAAACATATTTGGTATTACCGCATGCATAAATGTCCGAACTATCAAAATATAATGTTAATGATCCCGTACGGTGAACGGCGTAAACGTAAAAAAAATTTTAAATGTCCAAAAATGCTGCTTTTTTGTCACATTTTATTTAAATATATTTTTATAAAAAATTATATCAAAGTTTTATATATGCAAATGTGGTATCAATAAAAAGTTGAGATGAGAGCGCAAAAAATTAGCCCTCATACCGTCCCATGTACGGAAAAAATCAAAAAGTTATAGGTGGTCAAAATAGGGCGATTTTAGATTACTGATTCTGTACAAAAAGTTTTAGATTTTTTTTAAGCGGTACAAAAATATAAAAATATCTAGCCATGGGTATCATTTTAATCATATTGACCCAGAATGAAGAACTCATGCTATTTTTACCGTAAATTGTACAGTGTGAAAACAAAACCCTCCAAACTGTGCAAAGTTGTGGTTTTCATTAAAATTTCCTCCCTAAAAAAATATTTTTTTGGGTTCGCCGTACATTTTATGGTAAAATGAGGTTTCATTACAAGTACAATTGGTCACGCAAAAAACAAGCCCTTATATGGGTCTGTAGATGGAAATATAAAAGAGTTATGGATTTTAGAAGGCGAGGAGGAAAAAACAAAAATTCAAAAATAAAATGGGCTTGGTCCTTCATGGGTTAATCATAACAGGCCTAGTGCTGAGAATCGGTTGGCTTTAATCAAGAGAATTAGAATTTAAGAGATGATACTGGCTGACGGGTCTGAGAAAAAACTTTTAGACAGTCCTAGAAAACTTGGGGAATATGTTGAAGTAATAATGCAACTCCCTCTATTCCCTTGTCTGATTAAAGCCTGGCTACTTCAAAGATTGTGAAAAAGATACACTTTTATCTTCCATCAATGCTTTAAGAATAACCTTTAGTTGTGTTGCAAGAAGAAGGGATGAAAAAGCAAGAAACAGAAAAAATTATTTTATGAGATATCCTCTGACTATTGCCTTATCCCTGCAGGTCACATTGATCAGGAAAAAAAAACTTTAAGACAGCAATTGGTTCATCACAAAAAAAAAAAAAAAACATGGCAGACTTGAGTGCAATATTACTAATTTCATCTATAGGGACACTGGGGGAGATTTATCAAAACCTGTGTAGGGGAAGAGTAACATAATTGCCCCTAGCAATCAGATTGCTTCTTTAATTTTTAAAAAGACCTCTGAAAAATTTAAATAAATCTGATTTGTTGCTATGGGCAACTGCACCACTCTTCCCCTACACAGGTTTTGATAAATCTCTCTCACTATTTTTTAACTCTTCCAGATGCAGAGATATCTAGTGACAGGCACAATAACTGTGGTGATTTTCCAAGTCACAGTTTGAAGAACTTTTTGGTATAAACTTTTCTCTGGTTTATCCCAACCTTTTAGGTTACACTCCTTGATGAACAGTTGGGGTGGCCAGACTTTATCCTTGATTACTGAAAAAGTAAACAAATATAATATAAATATCATGTTCCTTTTTAGGCTTATGGCTAACATCCTTTCTTGTCTCTACTGTTGTGTTTTAACCTCTTTAATAAGTTTTTAGAAACTTTATTTTAATGTAACAGATAAAAACTATAAAAACTTAATGATGAGATTATCTCTCCCTCTTCATCCAAAGGGGAAACAGATGATGAATTTGGAGAGGATTCTCTACTCATTTTTACTCATTCCTCTAGTTGTCTCTAGTCCTTTCAGATTCATAGGCAGATGTCAACTGTCGGAATGTTTCAGCAAGTTCTTCTTTAACCCCTTAAGGACCCAGCCCATTTTCATCTTAAGGACCCAAGCATTTTATGCACATCTGACAACTGTCACTTTAAGCATTAATAACTCTGGGATGCTTTTACTTTTCATTCTGATTCCGAGATTAATATTTCGTGACATATTCTACTTTATGTTAGTGGTAAAATATTGTCGATACTTGCATCATTTCTTGGTGAAAAATTAAAAATGTGATGAAAAATTAGAAAATTTTGCATTTCATTAACTTTGAAACTCTCTGCTTATAAGGAAAATGGACATCCCAAATAAATTGTATATTGATTCACATATACAATATGTCTACTTTATGATTGCATCATAAAGTAGACATGTTTTTACTTTTGGAAGACCTCAAAGGGCTTCAAAATTCAGCAGCAATTTTCCAATTTTTCACAAAATTTTCAAAATTTTAATTTTTCAAAGACCAATTCAGTTTTGAAGTGGATTTGAGGGGGCCTTCATATTAGAAATGCCCCATAAATTACCCAATTATAAAAACAGCACCAAGCAGCATGACAAGACCATATAGTGGCTAAATAACACAGCGTGGAGGTGTTGGCAGCATTAGGAGACCATATAGTTGCTGAATGTCACAGGCTGGAGCTGGCAGCAGCATGAGTAGAGACTAGGGCTTCACAATCCCTAAGATTAAAAGATGAATTTTGAAATTTAAATTGAAGATTTATGGTAGCTAGTGCTAACATAAAAAAGTTTCGCCCCAGGACCAGCAGCATCAGTAAGCCATACATATTGGCTGAATGGCACAGCCTGGAGGTGGCTGAATCATGAGGAGACCCTATAGTGGCTGAATGGCACAGCCTGGAGTTGGCTAAAGCATGAAAAGAGACCATATAGTGGCTGAATGGCACAACCTGGAGGTGGCTAAAGCATGAGGAGACCATATAGTGTCTGAATAGCACAGCCTGGAGTTGTCAGAAGCATGAGGAGACCATTGAAATTTAAGATTTTTAAATGTAAGATTTTTTAATTGAAATTTTTACTCAAAAGTTTTAGTGCCCCGGGCCCCGGCGTGGACCCTGCATGGGTAAAGAACCAAATCAAACAAAGAGTCACATGTCACATGGCAACACAATGACAAAGCCTGGAAGTGGCATCAGTATGAGGAGACCATATAGTTGCTGAATGACTGCCTGGAGTTTGTGGCAGCATGAGGAGACCATGTAGTGGCTGAATTGCACAGCCTGGAGGTGGCTGAAACATGAGGAGACCATTGAAATTTAAGATATTTAAATTAAAGACATTGGAATTGAGGATTTTTAAATTGAAATTTTAACTCCCAAGTTTTAGTGTCCCGGGCCCCGGGGTGTGGGTACAAAGTACCAAATCAAACAAGGAGTCACATGGCAGCACAATGACAGAGCCTGGAGGTGGCATGAGTATGAGTAGACCATATAGTGGCTTAATGACAGCCTGGAGTTTGTGGCAGCATGGGATACCATATAGTGTCTGAATGGCACAGCCTGGAGCTGGCAGCAGCATGCGTAGACACTAGGGCTTCACAATCCCTAAGATTAAAAGATGAATTTTGACATTTAAATTGAATATTTATGATAGTTAGTGCTACCATAAAATTTTTTAGGCCCAGGCCCAGCAGCATCAGTAAACCATATATTGGCTTAATGACACAGCCTGGAGGTGGCTGAATCACGAGGAGACCCAATAGTGGCTGAGTGGCACAGCCTAGAGGTGGCTGTAGCATGAGCAGACTATATCGGTGCAGAATGGTACAGTCTAGAGTTGGCTGAAGCATGAGAAGAGACCATATAGTGGCTGAATGGCACAGCCTGGAGGTGGCTGAAGCATGAAGATACATATAGTGATTGAATGGCACAGCCTGAAGTTGGCTGAAGCATGAGGAGACCATATAGTGTCTGAATGGCACAGCATGGAGTGGGCAAAAGCATGAGGAGACCATTGAAATTTAAGATTTTTAAATAAAAATTTAAGATATTGAAATTGAGGATTTTTAAATTGAAATTTTAACTCCCAAGTTTTAGTGTCCCGGGCCCCGGCATGTGGGTACAAAGGACCAAATTTAACAAGGAGTCACATGTCACATGGCAGCACAATGAGAGCGCCTTGAGGTGGCAGCAGCAGCATGAGAGCCATGCCAACTGAGGGTTTTGTCTGAGGAACCCACCGAATGTTGCCTGGGGGTGTCGGATGCCACTTGGCATAAAGTGGATGACCGAGTGAACCGATCAATCACGGCTGCTGGGTTGCTGGTCAAGACATGTCTGCTAGCTGACACGGGAACTCAGACATCTCGCTGTGACTCCGGCTGCCACATGCCCCTACTCTAATGCAACCTCTGCCTGCGTCTGATGAATTTAGGCCTCTGCCACTCCACTGTGAACGTCCTGGCACTACTCTGCCTGAAATTTGCGTATATGAGGGGAGTACAATACGCTTCACTCCGCTTAAAACAGTATTTGTCTGAAACAGCAGCAGGTGTGTATTATTGGCTGTCCTTTCACAGTATATAGGTATGCACTTATGAGGGCAGAAAAATGTGCTACAGTACGCTTAAAAATATTTTTTTTTACCTGTGTCCCAGATTCCAAAATTCCTTTAGAATCAAAAAATGTCAGAATACCACCTGACATTCAAAATAATAAAATGATACATACATTCTCTGAAGAAAAGGATTCTTCATTAGATGACAATATGAGTATTGTGTGTTCTAGTGACATTAGCTCATCGGAGGAACAGGAAAACATGATACAACTTAATTCTGCAACTGAAGAACCACAACAAAGAATGAACGACTTTAAGGGGTACTCCGGTGAAAACCTTTTTTCTTTTAAATCAACTGGTGGCAGAAAGTTAAACATATTTGTAAATTACTTCTATTAAAAAAATCTTAATCCTTCCAGTACTTTTTAGCTGCTGAATGCTACAGAGGAAATTCCTTTCTTTTTGGAACACTGATGACATCACGAGCACAGTGCTCTCTACTGACATCTCTGTCCATTTTAGCAACCATGCATAGCAGATGTATGCTTAGGGCAGCATCGTGGCTCAGTGGTTAGCACTGCTGCCTTGCAGTGCTGGGGACTTGAGTTCAAATCCCACTAAGGACAACAATAGATAAAGCGTTATTATTATTATAATAACGTCAGCAGAGAGAACTGTGCTCGTGATGTCATCAGAGAGCATTCCAAAAATTAAAGAATTTCCTCTGTACTATTCAGCAGCTAATAAGTACAGGAAGGATTAAGATTTTTTTTATAGTAGTAATTTACAAATATGTTTAACTTTCTGCCACCAGTTGATTTAAAAGAAAAAAGGTTTTCACCGGAGTACCCCTTTAAAGCCTACTGGAACTGAGAAACTTCAAAATGGTAAATCTACCACCTGGGATAGTCAGTCAGTTCCAACAGCCGGTGGTCAGTATCCACAGTTCAATGTTTCTGCTAGTCCTTGGCAATATTCCTTTTATTACTGGTATCAACATGGCAATAATGCTCGGAGAGTAACTAAAGGATAGCCACATGTTTCCTACAATACACAGTCAACCAATCCTTATAATCAGTCATCTGCATTTGCAGTGCCAAATTCCTATAATACAAACCAGCCTTACTCTGATTTCAATGGACAGATTCAAGCATAGATGTATTCAGTTTCTGGCCCCTTTGGTGACAACTTCAAATCAAAATCCAGTGCCAAATCCATACTCTTATAGTTCTACTGGAAATACAGGCTGGTCATGGAGTTCTTGGCAATAATGAAGAAAACACAACAAAAGATGAAACAAGATGAAACAAGTCAATGATCTCTGGATTCAATATCTGAATTTTTAAATGCAAAAAATTTGCAGTTGACTACTTGCAATAGTACTATTTATTCCAATGACATTTGTAGTTTTTGGCACATTTCTTAACTGTGCTAACTTTTTTATATGTTTTTGCATTATATTATCTAAAGTTAAGATGTCTCGCCATATTTTTCCATTTTTTATACTAGAGTTTTCCTCAGGGCACTGGCTTAAAGTGTCTATAACTATTTTATATATTTGCTTGTTAGGAGTCACAATATATGATTGTGTTGTTTTGTAATTGTTATTTATATTTGAAAGATTTTCTGATTTAAATAATTGTTATGTGTTTGCTGTCTTGTATTAGAAAACTGAATTCACACTTTTCAGCTCTTAAGTGAAAAATGAAGTCCGCACCCTTATCATCTGTTGAGCAGCGATTAAAAAGTTAAATAGTTAGTTTAAGAAAACATGCCCTTTGAAAAGTTTTTTTTTTTCACAATACCAGCAGTACACAACAGTGCTGCAGCACACAGTTGCTGTGTAATAACCCAAAATTGCCCTCTCACAGACTATTAGGAATGGACTGCTGGGTATGTATTATAATGTCTACAGACTAGTATAACCAGCAGACCATTTGTAGTGGAACAAAGAGGGCAGAAAAATGCGCTACAGTATGCTTAAAAAACGTATTGGAGTAAAACACTAGCCGGTGATTACTTTTGCCTGGACTTTCACCGTATCTGGGCCCTTGACAGACTAACAGGTACAAAATAGTACACTACTTAGATGTACTTATGTTGTATGCACTTATGATGGCAGAAAAATGCGGTACAGTTTGCTTAAAAAAGTTATTTTAGTGAAACACCAGCCGGTGATTACTTTTGCCTGTATTTTCACAGTATGTAGGCCCTTGACAGATTAATAGGTACATAATAGTACACTACTTAGATGTACATATGTGGTATTCACTTATGAGGGCAGAAAAATGGGGTACAGTACGCTTAAAAAATATATATTAGTGAAACACCAGTGGGTGATTACTTTTGCCTGGACTTTCACAGTATGTAGGCCCATGACAGATTATCAGGTACAAAATAGTACACTACTTAGATGTACATATGTGGTATGCACTTATGAGAGCAGAAAAATGCACTACAGTACGCTTAAAAAAACGTATTTTAGGAAAACACTAGTCGGTGATTACTTTTGCCTTGACTTTCATAGTATGTAGGCCCTTGACAGATTAACAGGTACAAAATAGTACACTACTTAGATGTAGGTATGTGATATGCACTTATGAGGGCAGAAAAATGCTCTACAGTACACTTAAAAAAGTTTCTGAGTACAACATCAACTGTGAGTACTTTTTCCTGGACTTTCACAGTATGTAGGCCCTTGACAGATTAACAGGTACAAAATAATACACCACTTAGATGTAGTTATGTGGTATCCACTTATGAGGGCAGAAAAATGCACTACAGTACGCAAAAAAAAAATTGCTAAAAAATTGAAAAAAGTTTACTGCTGTGCAAAAACGCTGTGCTCTGTTTCCTACAGAAGGCTGAGGTGACTAAGAAGTGAAACCCTGCTGCAACAAGCTTTTCTGTGGAACACACACCCAGCGATGTCCGTCCTATCTCTACAGTGTCATGAATGAAATGACGAGCCGAAAAATGGCTGCCAAATACATAGGGCTGTGACATCACAGGGGTGACTGGCTGCATTCTGCATGTGATTCAGGGTCATCCCGCCTACTTCCCTTCCCACCTTGCCTTTCCGCCTTCCCAGGTAGCTCCATATGACAGGTACTTTGAGGAAATATAACGATCCCCAATCACCATTTATGTCACTGTCACACAAAATATATATATATATATATCTTATAGTAGCATAGTTTGTAAGGTACAGAAAAAGACAAAGGTTCATCAAGTGCAATCTATAACCCTACTGTGCCGATCCAGAGGAAGGCAAAACCCTCCTATAAGGCTGATGCCAACAGGCCCATACAGAACAATTCCTCCAACCACAGCGGGATTCAAACAGGTGCAAGCGTGAGTAGCAGCAATAGTAGCAAGAGCACTTAGGCAGTAAGGTGCGGTAAAATAAGGTTATTTAATAAAGAACAACGCGTTTCAACGCCAGAGCCGGCGTCTTCCTCAGGTTCCATAACCTCTAATGTCACTTTCTAGAAAAGCATCCAGGTCCCCTTGAACTTGTTTAGTGAGTCAGACATCACATCATCATGCGGCAGATAGCTCCATAGTCTCACTGCTCTTAAAGTAAAGAATCTCTGTCTGTAATGATGGTAAAACCTTCTTTCCTCTAAACATAGAGGAGGCCGCCTTGTCATGGTTATCGGCCTAGGTATCACTAGAAATATCACTAGAAATATCACTAGAAATATCACTGTACTGTCCATTCATATATTTGTACATTCATGTCTAAGATGTCTTTTCACCAAAACGAAATAACCCCAAGCTTGATAACCTGTCTTGGTCCTGTAATCCTCCCATACCATTAATTATCCTTGTCACCCTCTTCTGCACCCTCTCAAGTTTTGTCCTTTTTATATGCAGATGTTGAGAATTGGACACAATACTCCATATGTGGTCTGACTAGTGATTTATACAGAGGCAAAACTATGTCCCTGTCACAAGCCTCTATTACTCTCTTGATACATCCCATGACTTTGTTAGCCTTGGCAGCAGCTGCCTGGCACTGATCACCAAAGTAGAGCTTACTGTCCACATGTATTTCCAAGCCCTTTTTCGGTAGAAGTTTTACCTAATATTTATTATTTAGCACATAATTGTACATTTGGTTTTTACTGTCCGAGTGCATTACATTATCCACATTAAACTTCATTTTCCATGTCTGGGCCCAAGCCTCCAGCTTCCCCAGATCCCTCTGTAGTGATTACCATACCCAGTTTAGTGTCATCTGCAAATATAGAATTTCTACTCTGTAATCCCTCTGCAAGGTCTACATTAATAAACATATTGAAAAAATGTGGGTCCAGTACTGAACCCTGTGGTACCCCACTAGAAACTGTCACCCAACCAGAGTAAGTTCCATTGATAGTCACAGTCTGCTTCCTGTCACTGAGCCAGTTGCTAACCTATTTAAATATATCCTCCCCTAGTCCAATCATCCTCATTTTATGTACTAACCTTAGAAAAGTCCAGATATATAGCATTTACAGCTTCACACCGGTCCAATCTATAACTGACCTCCTCATAGCAGATTAGTCTGATAGGACCGATCCTGCATAAAGCCATGTTGGTGCAGTGTCAGAAGGTTATTTTCATTAAGATATTCCAGAATAGCATCTCTCATAAAACCCTCAAAAATCTTACCCACAACAGATGTTAAACCTACAGGCCTATAGTTCTCAGGATTTATTTTTGACCCCTTTGAGAATATTGGTACCCCTTTTGCTAAGCACCAGTCCTATGGAACAATCCTTGTCATTATAGAATCTTCAAATATAAGCAAAATGGGTCTGTCTAGCATAGTACTTAGTTCCTACAAAACCATGGGATGGATTCCATCTGGGCCCGGAGATATGTGTGTCTTTATGTTACTAAAGCAGCACCGCACTTTTTCTTAGTTTAAACATGTGAGATTGCCAGAGAATTTACTTTGTCCCTTTCCCTGTTATCCCTGTGTAAATACAATAGAGAAAAAGCCATTTAGTAGATTGGCCTTTTCCTCCTCCTCCTCCTCCTCCACCATTACACCCAAATTATTTCTTAAGGTGCCAACATTTTTAGTTTTCAATTTTTTATTATATATGTAGGTGAAGAATATTTTGTAGTTATTTTTACTTTCTATGGCAATAGTATTTTTTTGTGTTTTACAGACTCTAATTCTCTTTTTATAATTATTTAATGTTTTCCCACTACCTTCTTCTTTTAGTAGTCTGAACGCTTTCCTCTTATGCTTTATCGCATCCCTAACTGTACATTTTTCATTATTCCAGCTGAGCATTATACAGTGAACAGCATATGCATTTCCACCTCACTAGTCCTCATGTGATGTCTTGCAGGACGTCTCCGTAAAATTGACAGGCCTTCTCAAAAGTCTTTTAAATGTTGTAGAAATTGTAAGCAATGTGGCCTGAGTTTTATATTGTGAAAATGTCTTTGTTAAAAAAAAAAAAAAATCTGCAATACTATTGAAGAATCCCAGTCTATACACATTTCCACTTACTTGCTTAGAACATGCTGCTTTTTAAGTCCGGCTGCATTTTGCTTTAAAACATCTAACTTATTATATAAATTTCATATTTTTGAGCCAGTAATTCATATGTTATCACTTGTAAAACCTTTTTTTTTCTAACAGGGATCTTGTAGAGCCACCCCACTGGACCACCATGGATGGATTAAATGCCCCTTTAGATGCCGCGGTCAACTTTGACAGCGGCAATCTAAAGGGTTATGGCTGGCCACGGCGGCCACATGTCGGCTATTAACTCTGGCCCCCAGCTACAGGAATCAGCTGGGGGCCGGCTGGTATGGTGCAGGCTCGAGTCAGGAGCCCGCACCATACAACGGTTGCCGTCTCAGGACGAGCCGGCTTGTCCTTAGGCGGGAAATGGTTAATCCTTGGTGTAGTATCAGAATTATACCTGTTTATCAATATAGCAATATAGCTATTGCATCTGTGTGCAATGGAGGCAGGGACCTTGCTCTCAGTGCTCCCCTGTCTCCTCAATATTGACCGCCTGTTCCGCCTCCGTGATGTACATGCAGATTTCTTCACGCCTACCTTCCTCCATTGCACACAGAAACGCAATAGCTATAGATGAATAAACTGTCATCATTCTAATACTACACCAAGGTTTAAAGTAATTGACCAATGTTTTTAACCCCTTAAGGACTCAGCCCATTTGGGCCTCAAGGACTCAAGCTAATTTTATTTTTACATTTTAGTTTTTTCCTCCTCTCCTTCTAAAAATCATAACTGTTTTATATTTTTATCCACAGACGAGTATGAGGGCTTGTTTTTTTGCACAACCTGTTGTCCTTTGTAATGACATAACTAATTTAACCAAAAAATTGATGGTGCAACCAAAAAAATACTTTTTGTGTGGGGAAATTGAAAAGAAAACCGCAATTTTGCTAATTTTGCAAGGTTTCGATTTCGCGCTGTAAAATTTACAGTAAAAATGACATGTTTTCTTTATGTGAGTCAATAAAATAAAAATCATACCCATGATTACATACTTTTTTTTATTAATTTACCGCTTAAAAAAATTGCAAACTTTTTAACCAAATTAGTACATTTAAAATCCCTCTATTTTGATGACCTATAACTTTTTCATTTTTCCGTATAAGCGGCGGCATGAGGGCAAATTTTTTGCACCGTGATTTGTACTTTTTATTGATACCACATTTGCGTATATAAAACTTTTAAAAATTTTTTTTTAAATATGATGTGACAAAAAAGCATCAATTTTGGACTTTTTTTTTACGTTTACGCTGTTCACCTTACGGATCATTAACATTATATTTTGATAGTTCTGGGTGGGGGATAAAATGTGAAAAAGGGACATTTAACATTTTTATTGGGGAGGGGATTTTTCCAATTTTTTAACTTTTTTTTTTTTTACACTTATTATGTGGCCATAGGGGACTATTTATAGCAATCACTTGATTGCTAATACTGTTCAGTGCTATGCATGGAGCATAGCATTGATCAGTATTATCTGCGTTCTTCTGCTTTGGTCTGCTCGATCCCAGACCAGAGCAGACGTCCCCTGGAGATGGATGGAGGCAGGTTAGGGGACCTCAGTCTGCCATTATAGATGATCGGATCCCCGCGGCAGAGTTGCGGGCGATCCGATCATCCATTTTTCTGACCGCACTGCAGCAGATGCTGTGCTCTGTGTTGATGACGGCATCTGAGGGGTTAATGGCGGACATGAGCGCAATCGCTCATGTCCGCCATTAACCGCGGGTCCCTGGCTGCTGATAGTAGCCGGGACCTGCCGTGCATGACACGAGCACCACCCTGGTGCTTGTGGTCATGTACAGGATGTAAATGTACGTCCTGGTGCGTTAATTATCACCGCACCAGGACGTACATTTATGTCCTGTGTCGTTAAGGGGTTAAGTTCACCCAGACTACAACCCTGTATATTGGGTTTAGTGCAGGTGAACAGCCTATTTGACCAATGTGACAAAACCCTGAGGCTCGATGCTTGGCAACAATTTTCTTTCTTTTAGCACTAAGAAACCTCCTTTTGTCTTTGCAGTTTGTATTTCTCTAACTTCTAAATTTTGGGCATTATTCATGAATGCAGGATGATCAACATTTCTAGGCAGTAAACTAGTGACATATACCGTACCTAATCATATTTACACATCTTAATTTTTATTGCATGCCTTAGTTTATTGGCATATTTTGAATATCTAAAATGTAATAGTTATGAATCTTCAATTAGTTCATTTGCATTGAAAACAGTTGTTACATGGCCATTGTAAAACCAACAATAAATTAAATATGCATAAAGCGCTTTCTGGTTAATGAAATTTACATTACTATACACATCAATAGTTGATTATTTTTAGCTGTTGGGTTCTCCATACATTTAATGTTGTTTATTATTATTGCTTTCAGGCTTTATGTTACCACTGTGTTTCTACTCTTATGTTTATGTAAATAGCTGTCAAAAATAACATGTTTATTAAAAGATCAAATGCATTTTAATGTTCATATAATGTTCTCGAACATTTTCGTAATATGTAAGCTCCTGCTATTTCTGATCTACAAACATGGGTATGAATAGCATTTCTGAAGTTGTGCTTCATGTTTGAATAATGGATGGTTTCTATAAAAACTAAAAATATATGTAGGCATGATTTAATTGATAACAAAGCCGCAGAGAAAGTCTGAGCCAAGAGTTAAGAAAAATAGCCTTGGCCTTCGTCTTAAAGGGAATCTGCCAGGTGTATTTGGTGCGAAGAGCTTCAGACACCATTGGATAGCTGTTAGGATATAATAGAAAGTTGTACGTTTCTTGGAGCTGATGGTGGTTCCCACATTAGGGCATCGTTTTCCAACTAGTGTGCCTCCAGCTGTTGAAAAAATCCCTGCATGCCCAGACAGCCAAAGGCCAGAGATGTCATTTTGAAACAGCTGAAGGCACACTGGTTCAGAAACACTCTGCTAAGGGGATAAAATTAACCACACTGTAGAGTTATAAAAGTGGTAAAGAGTCTAACTGGTAGTGCTGAGCTGCAGCAGCATATTTCCTCCTTTCTACTTCCACCGTGTTTTGACTGATTTACATGTGGAGCTAAAAACGACCACTGTAAATTAATCATATAGGGCAGTGTAGGAGGGAGGAGGCGCAATGTTGCACCTCAGATGCTATCAGGGGCGGACTGACCGGCCGATCCATTCACATGTAGTTCGAGGGCTCGGCTGAATAAAGGGCCCACCACCACCACTGGGGATCTAGGACACTTGTCCCAGATCCCCAGGCAGACTAGCGCTGCTTTCAGCTCTATGTGCAGGTCATACAGCTGAAAGTCCCCTCTCTGTGATAGCCACATCTGCGGCTTACACTGAGAGGAGACGTGACCTCAACCACCGCCGCGCCGGACCGGCAGTGGAGCTGAGAAAATCGCTGCGTGGGACAGGTGAGCATATCTTTTTGTTTTGTTTTTTTTTACTTTTTTATTTCAACTTTACAGGAAGGGGACCCCCACATACTTGGCTTCTCCCACATACCTGGCTGCCCCCACATACCTGACCCACATTCCTGTTTGCCCTCACATGCCTGGCCCACATACCTGGCTGCCCCCACATGCCTGGCTGGCTAACCTGGCCCACATACCGGGCTAGCTAACCTGGCCCACATATCTGGCTGGCTAACCTGGCCCACATACCTGGCTGCCTAACCTGGCCCACATACCTGGCTGGTTAATTTGGCCCACATACTTGGCTGCCTAACCTGGCTTACATACCTGGCTTCCTAACCTGGCCCACATACCTGGCTGGCTGGCTGCCTACCTACCAACATACCTGGCTACCTAACTCCCTTCATACATGGCCCACATACCTATCTGCCTAACTACCTACCTATATACCTGGCTATCTAACTACCTACCTGGCTACATAATTACCTACCTACATATCTACTGTAGCTATGTAACTACCTAACCACCTACATACCTAGCTACCTAACTATATACCTGAATATCTACCTACATACCTGGCTGCCTAATTTCCTATTTACATACCTGGCTACAGAACAACCTACTTACATACCTGGCTACCTAATTTCCTAGCTAGGTACCTGGATACCTAAATACCTAATTACATACCTACCTACACACCTGGTTACCTAAATACCTCGCTAGCTACCTACCAACATGCTTGGCAACCTACCTACCTGGCTAGTTACCTACCTACAAATCTGGCTACCTAACTACATAGTTAGCTGCCTGCCTACCTTCCCTTTTCTGTGTAAGACACTAAGAAAGGCATTATTACAGTTCAGGGCCTATAGATGGCACTGGAAAAATGCAGGGTCCTGCAGATGCCAAAAAGTTTTGGCCCGTAGAGGTAATTACGCGGTCTGATGCGGATGGAGAAGAAAAGGAAAGAGGACAACACTGATCAGAAAAGGCATCTGTCCCCTAGATGTAACTGTAATTATCTATATGGTATATATATCCTGTGCACAGATGGTATCTACCACTATGTGGTAATTAAATAATCATATATATGGTAAACAGATCCTGTACACAGCTGGTATCTACCTCCATATGGTCTTGTAATTCTCCACATAACTCTTTTACTCACTCAGACCACCATCAAACCTGTTTTATTGAATATATGTATGCTCCTGTCAGGAACTAACTCTGTTTCTCATTACCTATACAGTGACCCCCCGACCTATGATGGCCCCGACATATGATCAAATCGACACACGATGGCCTCTCAGAGGCCATCGCATGTCGATGTCAGCATCGACATACGATGCTTTTTTATGTCGGGGCCATCACATTAAGTGCTATCCAGCAGCGCAAAATGCTTAAGCTGCTGCCGGATAGCAGCATAATGTTCCCCGTGTGGTGCGGTGAGTATTACTTACCCCTCCACGATGCTCCGGGATGCCCTCCAGGTCCAGCGCTGTTCCTCCGGTGTCTTCTTGGCCCTCTCCGGTTACATCACTACGCTGTTGAACACGCCGTCCCATCATCCAATAGGAATGGCGTACGCAGCGGCGTAATGATGTCACTACGCAGGCCCAGTAAGGCCTTGCGGAAGACAGCCGAGGACCGGAGAAGACCAGGAGAGCCCAGCGGAGGACCGGGGTCACCATCGGGAGCGGTGAGGATTTTTTTTGACAGTACTATGCATAAGTTTTCGCATGTATGGAAAGTATGCTACAAAGTAAGAATGTTTTATTAATTGTGTTAATTGTTTATTTTCATCAAGGAAAAAATGCAAAGTGAATGAACAAAAGAGAAATCTTAATCAAATCAATATTTGATGTGACCACTTTTTGCTTTTAAACCACATGAATTCTTATAGGTAAACTTGCACACAGTTGGCTTTCAAACCAGTGCTCTTCTGTCAACATATGCTTACTCTAATCCTACTGTCTCTTTCTCTTTATGTAATCCCAAACTCAATGATGCTGAGATCATATTGTATAATGCATAAGTATCTGTCTGTACTTCTCAGCATTGAAGACACCATTAATCCTGACCAAATCCCTGACTCCATTTGCTGAAACTATTGTCTGCAGAAACTTATTATTGTACTGCTATCCAGCCCTTCGTGTTACGGTGAGCGCTCCGGTCCGGCATTCCGACTGTGAGAGCTCACCTCCCCGCTATCCCATCTGGGCCGTGGTTCGCATCACGGGACGCACCCGCATGTGAATCACAACCCGCTTCTCACCTACCTCCGCTCTGGCCTCTGCTTCCTGGCGTGCGCCCCAGCCTCCTAGGTGGCGCGCGCCGGCTTCATGAAATTTAAAGGGCCAGTGCACCACTTATTGGTGCCTGCTACTTCATGTCTAATTACATCCAAGAAAATCTTCAGAAAGGGTTTATCAGGAAGTCATCCTCCCCTGCCGGAGCCGAATTCTTCTTTGTGGAGAAAAAGGATGGATCTTTGCGACCTTGGATAGACTACCGTGGCTTGAATAAAATTACTGTCAATAACCGCTACCCCCTTCCTTTGATCTCAGAATTTTTTGATCATCTGCATGGAGCGAGGATCTTCTCTAAACTTGACCTTCATGGGGCCTATAATTTGATTCGCATACGAGAAGGAGACGCATGGAATACTGCATTTAATACTCATGATGGACATTTTGAGTATCTTGTGATGCCATTCGGACTCTGTAATGCTCCAGCATTACAGTTTTACAATGTCTCCGAGACAATCATCTCTATGCTAAACTAGAGAAGTGTACTAGTGAAAAAAACAGCCTTTCATTTCTGGGGTATATCATTAACAGTCAAGGTCTACAAATGGACCCTAACAAGTTGTCCACTGTACTGGACTGGCCTCCACCTTCTGGCTTGAAAGCTATTCAGTGCTTCCTCAGCTTTGCCAATTACTATCGGCAGTTTATCCCTCATTACTCCACCTTTGGTAGCCCCCATCGTTTCTCTCACCAAGAAGACTTCTAATCCAAAGGTTTGGACTCCAGAGGCTGAAGAAGCATTCAAACAGTTAAAGTCCGCCTTCTCTTCAGCTCCGGCTTTATCTAGACCCGATCCAAGCAAGCCATTTCTTTTGGAAGTCGATGCTTCTTCTGTTGGTGCTGGTGCAATTTTAATGCAAAAGTCCTCTAATGGAAGAATTGTAACCTGCGCTTATTTCTCTAAGACCTTCTCTCCTGCGGAGAAAAATTATACCATTGGAGATCTTGAGCTCCTGGCAATAAAGCTGGCTTTGGAAGAATGGCGTCCCCTCTTGGAGGGCACTGTACATCCGGTTACTATATATTCTGATCACAAGAACTTGCTCTATCTTCAGACTGCCCATTGTCTCAACCCTTGGCAGGCTCGTAGGTCTCTGTTCTTCTCCTGATTTGACTTCTTCGTTCTCTTCCGTCCAGTGAAGAAGAATTTACGAGCTGACGCTCTATCTAAATCCTCAGATGTTCAAGACCAGGAATCCCACCCTCAACATATTATTCCTCCTGAACGTCTCATCTCTGCTGCACCAGCAAGTCTTCAGCACCTGCCCCCTGGGAAGACTTACGTATCCCCCTGTTTAAGACTCAAGGTTTTGCAGTGGGGTCATTCTTCTCTTCTGGCCGGTCATGCCAGTATTCGTAAGTCCTTGCAGTTCATCTCCAGACAGTATTGGTGACCTAGTTTTAAACAGGATGTTGTTGATTTTGTCCGTTCCTGAGTCTGATATTGCTATGGACTTTATTACAGATCTTCCCTCGTCTGGCGGCAATACGGTCATCTGGGTTGTTGTAGAGCGATTCTCTAAAATGGCTCATTTTATGCCTCTACCTGGATTACCATCTGCACCGCAGCTTGCTAAACTTTTTCTTTGCCAAATCTTCCTCTTACATGGATTGCCATCTCATATTGTATCTGACTGTGGAGTCCAGTTCGTCTCTAAGTTCTAGCGGGCCCTTTGCTCCCTTCTCCAAGTTAAGTTGGATTTTTCCTCAGCTTATCATCCACAATCCAATGGACAGGTCGAAATGGTGAACCAGGTTTTGGGAGACTATCTTTGCCATTTTGTTTCTGCTTGTCAAGACGACTGGGCCAATTTACTTCCCTGGGAAGAGTTTTCGTACAATCATAGGGATTCTGAATCCACTGGGACTTCACCTTTCTTTGTGGCCTATGGACTTCATCCTCGTCCTTCTCTTCCCTTGTCTTCTTCCTCAGGAGTTCCCATGGTTGATGAACAAGTGCGGAATTTCTCCTCCATTTGGCAGAAGACTTGTCACTCTCTGTTAAATGCCACTTCTCGCATGAAGTCTCAAGCAGACAAGAAAAGGTGTTCTCCCGAATTCTCTCCTGGAGACAGAGTCTGGTTGTCATCCAAATATATCCACTTTAAGGTACTCAGTTATAAACTGGGCCTTCGCTATTTGGGTCCTTATAAGATCAAGAAACATGTAAATCCCATGGCCTATTCTCTCCATCTGCCGTCCTCTCTCCGGATCCTGAATTTTCATGTCTCTCTCTTGAAACCTGTTATCCATAACTGCTTTTCTAAAAAAGATATTTCTCCTACTCCCATCTTAGGTACCTCTGATGTTTATATCGTCAAGGAAATTTTAGATTTATCCAGAGTTTATCAGAGGAAAAGCTTTTTCCTTGTGGATTGGGAAGGATTTGGGCCAGAGGAAAGGTCTTGGGAGCTGCAGGACAACATCTTAGACCGTGACCTCATTCAAAAGTTCTTGACCTGTTATGGTGAGCGCTCCGATCTGGCATTCCGACTGTGAGCGCTCACCTCCCCGCTCTCCCGTCCGGGCCGCGGTTCGCATCACCGTCATGCGAATCGCGACCCACTTCTCACCTGCCTCAGCTCTTGCCTCTGCTTCCCGGCGTGCACACCCGCCTCCTAGGGCGTGCGTGCGCCGTCTTCGTGAAATTTTAAAGGGCCAGTGCACCACTGATCAGTTCCTGGTCCTTGTGCCAAAATTATATAGGGCAGCTCCACCCTTTCCTCTCTGCCAAATCTTCAGTGCCCCTAGCCTGAGATTAAACATTCCGAATTGTTTGTTTGTCTTGCCCGTATATTTTGACCCTTCCGCTACGTTATTTGACTACACACCTTTGCCGCCTGCCTTGACCTTCTGCTAAGTCCGGCTATGCTTTAGGCTCATCCTTCTGTACCTCGTCTTGCCCAGTTACCTGTGTGGTCGAGTCATATCGGGGGTAGCGACCTGGGTGTCGCCTGAACAGCAAGCCCATCCTGCCTTGCGGTGGGCTCTGGTGAAGACCAGCGACACCTTAGACTCCGCTACCCGATACGGCCCGAGTCATTTGCCAAACAGGTCAGAGGATCCACATCCAGCAGCATTACACTTTGGTGAACAAACTGCCTTCTGTTACAACCAAATATTTCTTACTTTGACATGTCTGTCCAGAGCACCTGCTACAGTTTTTCTGCACCCCATTTCCTATGTTTTTGTGCAAAGTTGAGTCAATTAACCTTGATTACACTTTGAAGGTTTGGCGTTTTGGCCACAATTCTTCCATGAAGCCCACTTCTGGCCAGATTTTTCCGACCAGTATATTAGCTATGCCTGAGTCACACTCGTTTCTGCCAGGTCTTAGCTAAAAGCACTGCTGGGCATTTTCCAATTTCCAAGAAAGTAAGTAGGAAGTAAGCATAATCTTTTGAATTAATTTTTGTATGCCAACCACTGTGTCTATTTTGTAACCATGGTTATTTTTCAAAAATGCTTTAACAGCACCTCTTGAAACCCCAGTCTGCTTTTTAATCAGTCTTGTCATGGTATATTACCTGTGACAAAACACATCCTCACCTTTATTGTAAAGTTTGCCTGTCCTTTATCCAGTTTTAAAGGGGTTATTCACCATAAGGTGATTTTAGTAAGTACCTGGAAGGCAGTAATGGACATGCTTAGGAAGGAACTGCGCTTTTCTTGGGGCTAAATGGCAATGTTGGGAGATTACTATAACACTGTGGCTAGCTTTTTGTGAACTGGTATTTCCTTTTTGCGTTTTCTTCTTTGCCTACAAATCCCATAATTCCATTTTCCTCCCTCCCACACATCAGCCACCCCACCCATTAAAACATAAATGAGCTGCATCCATTCAAAAGACCTGTGATTTTCAATCAGGTTGCCTACAGCTGTTGCATTAGTTGCAGATTGGTGTCTCTCACATCAAGCGATCGCTCCACCCATTCAAGCAGACAGGCTCCCTGTCATCAGCTGACTAGTGAGTCAGGCCTTTGCCGCATTGCAACCTGGGAAAAGACAACAGTAATTCTGTATGCTGTTAAAAATAAATATTGGGGTGAAAATCACATAAGAATTGTGAGGAAGCCATCATACACTATACAGACATCATACAGACACTACATTATGAACTACACTAACTTTACAGCCCCTGTAGCATAGTAAGTAAAAAAAAATCCTGGAATACCCCTTTAAGCTTTCTACACATTCAGTTTCTGTTTCAGTTAAATGGGCACTGTCATGAAATAAAAAAATTGATATGTTGTAGTACTTAAGTACTACAACATATCTCTAATAAAGTTTAATAAAAAAAAGTGATTTTAAACCAGTTTAAAATCCCTTTAAAATTCGGCCACTAGGGGTCGCCCTCCTAGTGGCCGAATGCATTCGGCAGTGACGTCACTACAGAATTTCGTCTCATTTGAGCCTGGCAAATGAGTCGAAATTCCAGTCACTGCGGTGCTCGCTCCCGCCTGTCAATCAAACAGGCGAGAGCGAGCACAGTGAAATCCAGGGCTGCGCATTGGCTCCCTGGACTCACACACTGGCCGCCTTCCTGCTGCATATTCTCCCTGCAGCAGGAAGGCACATGGCTCTTACCTCTGTTTACAGCCACGGCTCCAGTGGGGATACGCCGCCTCCTCACTGCTCCTCGCAGCTGTGTCCTGTCATTGCCGGGGGGAGCGCGTTATATGGAGCAACAAGCGTGTGCCCGGCTTCCTGTCATGCTCCTACACTCTGGTAACTCTCTCTATGGTTCTGGAGGACTTTCAATCCTCCAGAAACATAGAGACAGTTTCCAGAGTGTACGGGCATGACAGGAAGCCGGGCATACACTTACTTGTTGCTTGCTACGGACCCCCGCTCATGGTCCGGCACAGGTGAGGGGGAGGGGGAGGGGGGGGGCGATATTGGTCGGGGGCTGGGTGTCTTCCAACACAGGGTGCCTCCAGTTGTTTCCCCACTACAACTCCCAGCATGCCCTGACAGCAAATAGATGTCAGGGCATGCTGGGAGTTGTAGTGGTGAAACAGCTGGAGGCACCCTGTCAGGAGAACTATGGGCGGAACTCGGCCCCCAGCAGGCATCAGTGACGTGGTGCCTGCTGGGGAAGTCTGCCTGGTAGTGAGCACACTACCAGGCAGACAAAATGCCATTTTTAAGATAATAAAAAAATAAAAATAAAGGCAGGGAGGGGGTTAGGGATAGATGGGCAATAGGCAGGGACAGAAAAAAAAAAAGAGGATGGTGGGAGCTACCCTTTAATGACTGAGTTTCAACCTGCATATGAAAATGATGATTATCACCTGTTTAATATAATTGGTTAGTCAGACATCTGACTAAGGATGGTCACGCCAAATTTTTATTACATTTAGATTTCTCTTTTGTTCATTAAAATTCTATTCTTGCTCTGCAGGATTTTGTTCAGATCTGCCTAAGACTTTTGACAAGGACTGTACATTTTTGTTGAAGCAGATATATTGCTTAAACTTCAGTTCTGCTCTGTTAATAGCATTTAGCAATTACACTGACAAAGGAAATAACAGACCAGAGTAACACATTTAAAAAAACACTTTTATAATTATTGCTTTGTACTTATTACAGTACAAAAAATCCATAGTAAACAATTATAAAAAAAAAACTGTGCTTACTATTGCTTCTATTGCCTCTGCAGCTTGATGTGTGAGCTCTATTTTCTCTCTATACTTGTACACAGCCTTTATGATTCTTCACTGTAAACTGTCTTTTGTTGGCTCTCCTTTTAAGCCTGGGTGAGCTGTCCTCTGATTTCTCTCCTTTCTGTCCACTCTTTGAGCTGGTGTGTATCTCAAAAAGTACTGCTATTTTTAACACTGAGAGAGAAGATAATCCACTAACAGACATATCGTATATTTCTTTAAATGGGCACCATCACTTTGTAGAGACATGTCAAAAGTTGATCAGTCAGGGTGTTAATATTGCAACCGATGTCTCTGATGTCAGCTGCACTTTTCTCCTTGCTAGTTCTTACAATTGGTTGAAGTCTAAACACTTAGAGCCCGACCGTTCAAACTTTTTTGACATTTAAACATTTTTTTTAAGCAACAAGTACACTTTAAATAGCAGCTAAATGGTAGGACATTTTAAAGGGGACAATTTTAAAAAAAAATATACTTCATTTTGCATTTAAGAAAAAAAACAATGTAAAGGTATCCTTAGCTTTTTAAAAAACGTGCACCATAAAAACATGATTTAAGCAAAGGGAACTTTATAATGGCACACTCTCTTTTCAGGGATTCTGTTTACTCTATCTGCCTCTAAAGAACTGCAGATACCTTTTGGATAGATGTAAGGGTATAAAATCAAATTGTACCTTCCATGAAACCAATGATGCTTGCCCAACTTATTCAATCATCTTTTTATATCTTAGCTGTGTGTCAAGGAGGTGGAGCTGAGCTGCTCAAGTACCACAGTCTGGCAAACCTTCTCGGTTGCCCTCATCTTCCAGCTCCTCCTTGATTATGTGCAGAGCTCTGTACATCGGTCAAAAAGGTACTGGGAGGTGATGGTGAGTAAGGAGGGGTGCCGTGCATGCTGTGGCACTAAGGCTCATTTTACACTGCTATTGTGTTCTGTCCGAAAACGCCCATTATGCCCTCTCTTTTTTTATTTTTTGTCTTTTTAACGACCGTTATCAGGACGGGACACAATGGCCAACAACAGGTCCTGATGGATTTCATTGACTATAATGGGGTCCGTTGGACGTCTTTGTTTTTTTAGGGGGAATAGCGGGAGAAAAAGACTGCTCATGCAGTCATTTTTCTCCCGCTATTCTCACCTCATTTTTTAACATCTGATTGCTGGGAGTGTGAAAGAGGTCTTAAGCAGCTCGGCTCTGGGGCCTTAACTCTCTACAAGAGCCATTTACATTTTTTACAAGAGCATTTTTTTACCCCATAATTGTTTTTGTTTTTTTACATAATATGAATCTCTATAATGCCATATACAAATACTCTCTCAGGTGTTTTGAGCCTTGTATTTTAGACAAGCAGTGCATATCTTTGAAAATAGATGTAACTTTAATAAGGCATAAGGAGCTGCTGCCAAAAGAGCTAGATTTGACTGAACAGTGTTAGCATGACAATCATTGTATCAAGTCAGAGCCTTTGGCTTATCATTGTGTCATGCAGCTCGTGTCTGCTGTGTAGTGAACACAGGATATGATGCAGGTGCATAATGCTTGCACATAGTAAAGCAAAAGAAGCGTTTGCTATTATTTTCTTTAAGCCATGAAGGAGCTTAACTGGATTGTGCTAATAAATTAGCTGAAGGCTTTCTTTAGGATGAGTGGATGTGCGCAGCCCATTTTGTGATGCACTGTACTATAGCATATGATGAAGGACTTGTTTTCATTTTAGCATTTCTATCAAGATCAATTTCCATAATCAGCTTCACAGTCTTTCTCAGGCTCTTTGGTGGTGTCACAGGGAAAGAGTGGCACATCTGTTATCTATCACAGCCATATTGAAGTCACAATCCTAGCATTGCCCTCCTGCATCAACAAAGGAATCATGCAGATCATATCTTCTAAATAGCGGAAATTTTAAAGCTTGTTTGTGAATGGAGGAGGGGTGACCTGGACTGGTGTACAAGCCAACAGAATAACTGCTTCCCAGGGAATTAAACAGGGAATTTGTTTATCTCATAAACAAAACATAGCACAGATTACCTATTTATGATAGCAGAGAATACTTCATAAATCAAACACAGTCAGTCTAGCTGTATCTCTATCCACAGGTGTGCTGCTCACTTTGCCAGCACGCTGTGGTCTAAAACTTCATACAAAGTAGAAACTACCTGCCCAATGTTGTGTATATCCCCCTCCTGCTACCATAAAAGCTCTAATCCATCAAAGCATTTACTCCACAAGAACTCTGAAGGTGTCCTGTGGTATATGGCACCAATATATTAACAGGTGATTTTTTTCATTCCTGTAAGATATGAGGTAGGACTCTGTAAATTGAACTTGTTGTTTTCAAGATTGCACACAGATGCAAGATTGGATAGAGATCTTGGGAATTTGGAGCCGAAGTCGACGCTTGAAATCTGTGTCAGTTTCTTCAAGCCATTCCAGATAAATCTGTGTGGCTGGGAACATCATTTTACTTAAAGAGACCACTGCCATTAAGGGAAACTGTATCCATAAAGGCATCTCCTTGGTCTACAACAATATTTAGGTAGGTGGTACATGTCAAAATAATACCCTCATGAATGCTAAGACCCAGGGTTTCTCAGAAACATTACCCAGAGCATCATCCTGCCTCTGAATGAATGAACTGATCGTATGAAATACTTTCGTCTTTACATAGTTGATGTGCTGACAACAAAATCACACAAAAATTATCAACAGAAATCAAATTTGGATATGGAGTCACACTCAAAATCAAAGTGGAAAACCACACTACAGGCTGATCTAACTTTGATGTAATGTCTGTAAAACAAGTCAAAATCAGGCTCAGTAGTGTGTGTGGCCTCCACGGGCCCGTATGACCTCCCTACAATGCCTGGTCATTCTCCTGATGAGGTGGCGGATGGTCTCCTGATGGATGTCCGTCCAGACCTGAACTAAAGCATCCACCAACTCTTGGACAGTCTGTGGTGCAACATGGCAATGGTGGATGGAGCGAGACAGGATGTCCCAGATGTGCTCAATTGGATTCAGGTCTGGGGAATGGGAGGGCCAGTCCAGCCACGAGGTCTAGCATTGTCTTGCATTAGGAGGGACCCAGAGCCAACCGCACCAGCATATGGTCTCCCAAGGATTCTGAAGATCTTGCAAGCACATGGTGGGCTCTGCGGCCCTCCAAAGAAATGCCACCCCTCACCCTTACTGACCCACTGCCAAACCGGTCATGCTGAAGGATGTTGCAGCCAGCAGAACGTTCTCCACAGCGTCTCCAGACTCTCACGTCTGTCCCATATGCTCACTGTGAACCAGCTTTCATCTGTGAGGAGCAGAGGGCGCCAGTGACGAATTTGCCAATCTTGTTGTTCTCTGGCAAATGCCAAACGTCCTGCATGGTGTTGGGCTGTAAGCACAACCTGCACCTGTGGAAATCGGGCCCTCATACCACCATCATGGAGTCTGTTTCTGACTGTTTGAGTGGACATATGAAATTTGTGGCCAGTTGGAAGTCATTTTGCAGGGCTCTGGCAGTGCTTCTCCTGCCCTTCCTTGCACAAAGGCGGAGGTAGCAGTCCTGCTGCTGGGTTGTTGCCCTCCTACGGCCTCCTCCACATCTCCTGATGTACTGGCCTGTCTCCTGGTAGCACCTCCATGCTCTGGACACTATGCTGACAGACACAGCAAACCTTCTTGCCACAGCTCGCATTGATGTGCCAACCTGGATGAGCTGCACTATCTGAGCCACTTGTGTGGGTTGTAGACTCCCTCTCATGCTACCACTTGAGTGAAAGCACCGCCAGCATTCAAGAGTGACCAAAACATCAGCCAGGATGCATAGGACCTGAGAAGTGGTCTGTGGTCACCCCCTGCAGAACCACTCCTTTTTTGGGCGTGTCTTGCTAATTGCCTATAATTTCCACCTGCTGTCTGTTCCATTTGCACAACAGCATGTGAAATTTATTGCCAATCCGTGTTGCTTCCTGAGTGGACAGTGTGATTTCACAGAAGTGTGATTGACTTGGAGTTACATTGTGTTGTTTAAATGTTCCCTTTATTTATTTGAGCAGTGTATATTTTCTATGTTATAGAAGCACAGACATATATGAAAGGTACCATGTGTTTCCCTGCCCCAAAAGAAAGTTTGAATTGTGAATTGCAGCTGACAGATTTACTTTAAATGTTTGTTAAGTGAGTTAGATAAAAATGAAAAATTTAATTTAAAATTACAAAAAGTAAAAAATGTTGTTTAATTCACCCATGTGAAAGGCTCTGTAATGATATTGAATGAAGCTGTTTTCATGTACTGTAAGGGAGTTTTACAATATTCGCCTTTTATCCTTGTGGATTACAGATCTGGACCTGGCTGTTGATAACCTTCTTATCATAAGCATGCTAGGAGTGCTTATGTTCCTGCACTAGATATATAGAAATGAGAGAGAAAGATATATATATATATATATATATATATATATATATATATATGAGATAAATAGACAGATAGATGATATGGGGGATACAGAGAAGACTGATTCAAATGTCACACCTGGTACCTTAAACACGGGGCCAGACAATTTACCATCACCGACTCCGCCATTGAAATTCCATAGTGTGAATGGTGCAGAGGAATCCCATTGCCAGCAATAGGAATCTGCAGCACCAGAATTTCTGACCGAAATTACTAAACGGAATTTTGGTCGGAAATTCTGTCTAGTGTTGCTCGCGAATATTCGCAATTCGAATTTTATTCGCGAATTCGCGAATATTCGCGAATATAGCGCTATATATTCGTAATTACGAATATTCTTTTTTTTTTTTTTTTTTTTCACAGTACACATCACAGAGATCATCCCTCTCTGCTTCCAGTTTATGTGGTGTAAGAAGGCTCTAATACTACTGTGTGAGACTGGCGTGCGAATTTTCGTATATACGAAAATTTGCATATGCTAATTTTCGCATATGCGAATTTCCGCTTATGTCAATTTATTGTATATACAAATTTTCGCATATGTTAATTTTTGCACCCGCGAATATTCGCATATGCGAAAATAAAACGAGAATATTACGAATATGCGAATATTCGCGAATATGCCGAATATTCGTCCATATATTCGCGAATATTCGCAAATTCGAATATGGCCTATGCCGCTCAACACTAATTTTCTGTCGTGTGAACCCAGCATTACAGCTGTCAGGTAACAGGTCCCCTATCTGAGTGTACAAGGGAAGGAAAGAAAAATGTGGCTCTGCTGGCTTGGACAGAGTTATTCTGGTGTCTCCTTAAGGCTAAATTTCCACTTGTTTTTTTTCTGGCAGTTTTTGGATATATACCACTGCAGTTTTTGAGCCAAAGTCAGAAATGTATTCATAAGGAATAGGACATATAAAGGAAGGACTTACACTTCTCCTCCCTTATGGATCCACTTCTGACTTTGGCTCAAAAACTGCAGTGGAAGACATCCAAAAACTGCCAGAAAAAAACCCAAGTGGAAACTTAGCCTTACTGGGGCAAAGTAATGCACCCTGTGTGGTCTTAGGTCACACAGCTGTAATGCAAAGTGTTTCTCTTTGTGTTGCCATATTAGTCGAGCTGTAATATCTCTATGTGTTTTTATATTGGTGGTATTTATTATAGCACTAGTAAAAGTATCACAGTGATATAGCAAAACACAGTGAGATTATAGTACAGTAATATAGTAGCACAATGGCAGTATTATATCTAATAGTGCTGTCATATAACTGGTACTATAATATGTCTCTGTGCTTCTTTATTACTGGTACTTACAGTATTATAGCAACAATAAGAGCAGTAGCTTATTACAAAGATATACTGTAACAAAGCACAGTGAGTATCCAGTACCAGTAATATTGTAGCACAATGGCAGTTTTATATCTCATTGTGCTGTCATAATACTGGTACTGTAATATGTCTCTTTACTGCTTTATACTGGGAGTTGTAGTTTTGCAACATCTGGAGGTCCGCAGGTTGAAGACCACTGGTATTGGAGGTTATACTCACGTGTCCCCGCCGCTCCGGACCGTCACCGCTGCCCTGGATGTCGTCTTCCATCGCTGTCGCCGCGTCCCCGGGGTTTTCCCGTCGCTCTGGAAAGGCCTCTGCTTCCCCGGCACCCTCGCTCTCCGTCGCCGCCATTACGTCACTACGCATGCCGCTCCTATTGGATGACGGGACAGCGTGCGCAGCAACGTGATGACGACGATGAAGAGCACCGACGATGCAGGGGATCCTGAAGAGGACCCGCAGGAGCCCCGAGGACAGGTAAGTGATCATCAGTGGACCACGCGGGGCACCGTAAATGGCTATCCGGTGGCAGCTGAAGCAGTCTGCGCTGCCGGATAGCCGTTTATGCGATGGCCTTGACATACAAAAGCATCGTATGTTGATGCTGCCTTCAACATGCGATGGCCTCTGAGAGGCCATCGTATGTTGAAATGATCGTATGTTGAGGCCATCGTAGGTCGGGGGGTCACTGTAGTTCTTGTAATACAGCAGCACTATATTGCAATGGCATTACCACCACTGTTTCAGTATGAGGAGACATCTACGGGCACAGCACACCGCAAGACTTTTTTATTTTATTTGTTATTTAGAATTTAACATATTTAACTGATTAGCCAAATACACCTAGGTATTAGTATTTGCTTGTTCAATATACTGTTCATTGGTGTGTTTATTCTGTCATTACATGATTTTCAGTCAAGACAATCAAAATTACTGTACAATCATTTACATATTCTGTATGATTTAGGCTCTGTTCACACCAACAGGAATGGAAATATTTGCATCTTTTTCTATGTTTGAACCCAATTATGGTTTGGGCTAAACATACTGATCAAAATGCTGGTACAGAATTACTGATACAGGGAGCTCCTGATTATAGTTGGCATTACTGTTTCTTGATATGAGTTGCCTTTCCTCTGTTATTCCAGTGAGGCTCTTGTGCACTTGGAGCGTCTGACCTGCATCTTCACTAATAATACAGTGCCCCCCGACCTACGATGGCCCCGACATATGATCATTTCAACATACGATGGCCTCTCCGAGGCCATCGCATGTTGAAGGCAGCATCAACATACAATGCTTTTGTATGTCGGGCCATCGCATAAACGGCTATCTGGAAGCGCAGACTGCTTCAGCTGCCACCGGATAGCCATTTACGGTGCCCCGTGTGGTCCGCTAACGATCACTTACCTGTCCTCGGGGCTCCGGCGGGTCCTCTTCGGGATCCCTGCATCGTCGGCGCTCTCCATCGTCATCATCACATCGATGCGCACGCCGTCCCGTCATCCAATAGGAGCGGCGTGTGTAGCGACGTGATGGCAGCGACGGAGAGCGAGGATGCCGGGGAAGCAGAGGCCTTGCCAGAGCGGCGGGGACACCCCGGGGATGCGGCGACAGTGATGGAGGGCGACATGAGCGGTGACGGTCCGGAGCGGTGGTGACAAGTGAGTATAACCTCCAATACCAGTGGTCTTCAACCTGCGGACCTCCAGATGTTGCAAAACTACAACTCCCAGCATGCCTGGACAGCCGCTGGCTGTCCGGGCATGCTGGGTTTTGTAGTTTTGCAACATCTGGAGGTCCAAAGGTTATAGACCACTGTCCTATACTTTCCATTGCACAGATCCCTCAACATACGATGGTTTCAACAAACGATGATCCATTTGGAACGGATTACCATCGTATGTTGAGGGACCACTGTACTCGTCTCTCGCAAGCAGAAAGGTCTCACATATTGTCTGCCGGCCAGACATCACAGTGCAGCCGGGGGTAATAAACGCCCTGAGTGAACAAGAGCCTAATTTGCATTTCTACCATTTCAGGATCCTGTGGATAGGAGATAAGTAAATTTTCCCTGGAGTTCTCCTTTAAGGTTAGTGAACAAGGCAATATACCTGAGAGTAGGTATTATATTGATGTCGTATACTGTATATGTGCATGTCTACAAGGAAGCTGAAAGCTTTAGACTCAATGGGGGAGATTTATCAAAACCTGTCCAGAAGAAAAGTTGCCCAGTTGCCCATAGCAACCAATCAGATCGCTTCTTTCATTTTTAACAAGGCCTCTGCAAAATGAAAGAAGCAATCTGATTGGTTGCTATGGGCAACTGGGTAACTTTTCCTTACACAGGTTTTGATAAATCTCCCCCATTAATCTTAGCAAAAATGATTTCCATGGGAATTTCTTACTGTGTGGTATATTTGTGTTTTCATTTGTTTCCACTGAGATTGCTCTTCAGAGAACTGAGTATTATGGTTGTGAGGTGTTAATAATCCTCTTCATGCATATGCAAAACCAGATCGAAATAGAAGATTTTTTATTCGCCATTTCTCTAATAAAAATATATTGTGTAGTTAAAGCATTTCTTCTTCTATGTTCCCCTAGGAAAAGGATTAAGATGTTATTTAAATGCATTAACCCTCCCCTGACATAGCGAACATAGAGAACTACATTTCCAGAATAGCCAAGTGTTGCATGTCACGTTAATGTGCAGTATTGTGTCCATGTCATTATACTGTACTGTTGGTTCCTGTTATTCAGAATCAATCTTGAACACATTGCTGGATCATACAGTTGCTAAGGCACAATGAAGGCTGCCACAGTAACCACTGCTCGCAACTCACTACACAATACTTCTCCCGGGGCTATGGAACAGGTGGCCAATTACAAAATTCGGTTTCTTCCCAACGCACTTCAGTCCTATAAAGCCATAAAAGGAATCATGTTCAATTTCACCAGTGCTGGAAAAAAAACACATTAAAACTTTTACAGTACAAGGAATTGCCCTTTGCTACCAAGGGCAAAAAATGTAATTAAACTCCAAAAACAGATTTTTGTCTGCATGGTACTTTAACTTTTAATAATATGACAGTGGTTAGATCAGGAGAGAAAAAAGAAAGAGAATGCTTTGTTACTTACCTACTATTTTTTTCCGTATTGTTATTTGAAAAGACCGAATGTTACCTATGGGCTTGTTGTAATGTTCATTTTTTTGCAAGTTAATTGCTTTTACTATATTTCCTATCTATTGTAGCAGACATAATTATTAGTTTCTCAACATCATGAAAAAGGTCATTTAAAGGGGTACTCCACCCCAAGACATCTTATCCCCTATCCAAAGGAGGGGGCGTGACGCCGCCATGCCCCCTCCCATAGACTGTCTAGGGGTGGAGTACCCCTTTAAGCTTCCTGGCACTCATTTTATGTGTATATCAAAATATGTTATACAGCATGTGCAAGTTACAGTTACAATGGGTTCCAACTTATAAAAGGTATAAGACAAACTCCAGCAGTGAAATAAAGGCCATGAATAGAAAATCTATGTTCAAAACTGTCTATAAAGGGGCAGGGTTTATCAAGAAGGGTATGGCCAACAACAGTCTGACAAATTTATTTAGTAAGAGTACAATTACACATACAGGATCCTGCACAGATTTGATGCGCAGGATTTGTAACTGCAGATTAGAAGCTGTGCTCAGTCATTAGGTTTACATTGAAATCTGCAGCAGAAAATCCTGCGCATCACATCTGTGTGAATGTACCCTTAAAGAATATAATGCAAATAAAACCAACACCAATCAGAATCTGTAATAGCGGACGTAGATTTCATGTTCATGTTTGAGGACAGTCCGAGATGTGCTAAATTTATTAAGAGACATCCATATTTTAATAATTTTTGTGAATTTTATTCCGATTTACTTTGTTTTTGCTTAAATTTACCGTTAAACTTCAGGTTTCAAAAGGGGTGTAAACTTTAGCTAATATCTAGGTAAAAACTGAACCAACTTATGGACATATGTTGTGACAAATATCCTGCATTGCCACTAACTTTTACATTGGCTTAGAGGGAACCAGTCCTCTGTTTTATGTTGTTCAAACCATGGACAGAATAAAGTAGGTGCAGGGAGCGTGATCCTGACATACCATGATTATCTCTGAAATACTCAGGCATTTAACTGAAATAATAGTTTAAAGGAGTTCTCTAAGCTAAAATTTTTAACCCCCGCTGTGCCCGGGCTGTAAAACTATACATAATAAACTTTCACTTACCTGCCTACAATCCCCCGTTGTTCCGATATTGCCGTCCCTTTCTCTGGTCCTGGTCTCTTCCACTTCCTGCAGGTTGGTGACTTCACCCTGCGCTCAGCCTATCAGCGGCTGCAGCAATGTTCCGTCGCTGCTGCTGATAGGCTGAGCGCAGAGTGAAGTCACCGACCCGCAGGAAGAGGAAGCTGACAGGGACCGGAGCACGCGCGGCGATATCGGAACAACGGGGGATCGTAGGCAGGTAAGTGAAAGTTAATTATGTATAGTTTTACAGCCTGGGCACAGCGGGGGATAAAAGATTTCAGTTGGAGAACTCCTTTAAGTAGTCACGAGAGGTGGTCCCTGCAGCTGCTTCCTGTCCCACTAACCCTGAGGGACATGTATGCTACATAAAGACCTACTTCTTCAATGTTTTACAATATTGAATTATATTCAGGCAGGATTTACACTAAAGCACACCTGACGGGTGATTTATTCTGAACTGTGCATCATTTCTGAGTAAAAAATAGAGTAAATCCTGACAAGTCTTCTAGAAGACTCATCCTGCCCACAGCAGGTGATTGATAGCTCCCCCTGTATCAGTGTGTACAAAATTATCAGTCAATCCCTAGGTGTGGGCAGAGAAGAGGACTCTCACAGTATATCCTAAGGCCCCATTCACACGGCGGAATTTCTGAGCAGAATCTGGACGGAAAAATTCTGCTTGTTTTCCCATTGTTTTCTGCAGAATCCCATTGTTTTCCGCAGAATCCGCTCAGTAAGGCATTGCCGTCTATGGAGACAGCACATTTTTGATCGATCCTAGCACCAGCTTGTTCTGTTAGTACTTGCTGTGAATGTTGCTGTAGTGATAGGAAATATTTGCAAAATAGATATTATAGGAAACAACAAATGCAATACTAATGTTTTCTTTGCTGTATAGTCCACCCTAGCTAAATCAATGGGAGCTGGAAAACTTTTTTATTTTATTTTTTTCCTTTTTTTTTAAATTGTGAGAATGCAATTTTTTTAAACTCTTATTTATTACAAAGTCATATCTGACCACAAAGACAAAAAGCCAAGCATGAGCACAGGAAATATACTGGATAAACACATTCAGGGTGCATTCACATGATAGTAGCTAGCAGCGAGTTTCCCGCTGCGAGTTACGCTACCATTTATTTAAATTGACCGCGGACAGTCCACAAATCTGACACTATTGTGGACTGTCTGTGGACCCATTCAAATCAATGGTAGTGGGACTCGCAGCAGGTTTTCCGCAGTGTGAAACCCGCTGCTAGTAATAACGTGTGAACGCACCCTGAAGTCGAATTTTTAACACTTGTTTATGCACTAGGCAGCCTAAGAAAAACAAATGTAAATCTTGCTAGTAAAGAATAAATAGCAATGTAACATGCATATCCAGTTCAATCATGCTAATGCTTACACTGTTCTAGACAGTGAATACATTGTATCCCTTATGTAAATGAAACATATAAGAACACTGCTCACATGCTGGGTTATCACATTCACATGCCCTACCATAGCTGTGATGTGTTCCACTTCATCATACAGATGCCTTCCAGCTCTGACTTTGCTTCCTTATCTCCTTCCAGCACGAGCCACTTATAAGGACACTTGCAGTGTAAAGTATCACAGTTGTAGATCTATCAATAACTGCTCATTATTAGATATGGCATGGAGTGTGCCACCCAATTTCCAAAGCAGATGCTCTTCACATTTCAGTTATCTAGCTTCTTTTTCTTTCTCTCTTTTTTTTTTTTTTTTTTTGTCTTTCTATGTAACCTCTTCCACTGGCATGCCTTCTGGGCCTTAATGCCCAAGCAATTAGATTTTTTTCTGTTTCTCTATCGTTGTTCCTTAAGGTGCCATTTAAGTTTTCAAATGCCTTTTTTTTTTTTTTTGCAGGAAAAGATGTACTTTTTAATGTCCCCATTTTGGAAATCATAAACAAAGGTTGAAATTCCCATTGTGCCATAAAAATAAAAACATCTACTTACCTTCTGCTGCTCCACTGGTGCATCCATTGTCCCACTGCAGTCCCTGGTGCATTCCTCTTCCTGGTTCCCGGTGGTCAATGCATCATGCTGCAGCTCAGTGAATTGCTGGCCACCACAATGTCCTACCTTGGCCAGTATTAAGCCCTGGTACAGGTCTTGTTCCTGTTGTCTTTGTGTTTCCTTAGTTGTTTTTTTTTTTTTTTATAACAGAAACAATGGGTATGTTGCTGTAACCCGGTGTACTCCTTTATTTATTCGTTTTTACCAAGGGAAATAGAATTTTTGTTGATGATAAAAAATAACGTTAAAGCTTTATTTTGTGGGTAAGTATGATTGAGTTAGCAAATTTTATATATATATATATATATATATATATATATATATATATATATATATATATATATATATATATATTGTGGCAGTGTGGCAAGGAAAGGGTGTATTTCCCTTGCTAACTCTGGAGAATGCTCCACCTGTGGCCTGATTAATGAGGTATCAAGAAGGTGAAGTGTGTTTAAAAGGAAAAGAAACAGAATAGTTGGGGCTCTCCCTGGAAAACAGTATGCTGACTGTTAGAGGGGGAGACACATGGGCCCTGTTTAGGTAACACGCAGAAGGCGCTGCGAGTGGTCCAAGAATTGGTGTGAACTGTGAGTAACAGGTTGCAGGAGACAAATGCTTAACTGGCTGAGGGTAGCTCACCAGTTCGTAGTCAGGGCATGCTGATATGTGTAGTCAGTGACCAGACGGTCAAGGACTTTATTTTGTTCCTGTTTATGTTTTGTTTTACCTGCAACCTGTGGAAATAAAGCTGGCGAGGAGCCAGACTTGTATGCGGAACTGTGGTCTGTGGTGTTATTGTGAGGAACGTGTTCCGTGGAAAGTGACCAGGACGATCCCAGAGCTAATCCCCAAGACTGTTCGTCACATTTTGGTGGAGGATGCTGGTACACAGTTGCCAAGGGCAACCAACGGGCGAGTTGGAGAGGAGCCATTGCTAGGAGTAGCCCCCTGTAAGATTAGAAGTTGGAGGAGCCCAGCAGAGGAGTTCAAGCACAGGATGGTCTCTGTGGAGGAGCGTTGCTAGGGGCAACGGATTGAGATTTTTTTTCTGGAAAAAGGACATCGGCAGGCCGTTGCTGGGGGCAACCGACGTGGGTCACAACCGGTGGTCGCCAGGATGAAGCCGAGGTCCCGTGAGTTGTTGGTGGGCGGAATCCCATTGTGGGTGGACTTGGATTGTTGCCAGACTGTATCTCGGATTATGCCAGAAATAATTCCATTTGTGAAGTCCCACCCGGAGCCCGGTAAGACTGTTCAAATTACCTTTGATACATGTTTTGGGACAGTAAGCCATATGATGGAGGTATGTGCGGAACTTACAGTTGAAATTGTACTGGGCAGAGACTTTCCGTATTTCTGACAGCTGTGGGATGCTGAGAGTGCACCTCAGAGTTCGCACCCAAAGGTTCCGAAAGTAGTGAGGACTGGGTTGTCTCTACTGGACTGTGTGAATGGTGCTGTATATTGTGAACCCATACAGGCTGATAATGTTTTTCTTGAAACACTTATGTTAATGTGTTCTGATGTAAAGAGTACTGTTGCCACCTCTCGCAGGACAGAAGAAAACCTGTGTGAGCTGGAAATAGAAGGTAAAAAGATGATGGTTTTGTTAGATCCAAAATGTGACGAACCATCTTGGGGATTAGCTCTGGGATCGTCCTGGTCACTTGCCACGGGACACGTTCCTCACAATAACACCACAGACCACAGTTCCGCATACAAGTCTGGCTCCGCGCCAGCTTTATTTCCACAGGTTGCAGGTAAAACAAAACATAAACAGGAACAAAATAAAGTCCTAGACCGTCTGGTCACTGACTACACATATCAGCATGCCCTGACTACGAACTGGTGAGCTACCCTCAGCCAGTTAAACATGTGTCTCCTGCAACCTGTTACTCACAGTTCACACCACTTCTTGGACCACTCGCAGCGCCTTCTGCGTGTTACCTAAACAGGGCCCGTGTGTCTCCCCCTCTAACAGTCAGCATACTATTTCCCAGGGAGAGCCCCAACTACTCTGTTTCTTTTGCTTTTAAACACACTTCCCCTTCCTGATACCTCATTAATCAGGCCACAGGTGGATTCTCCAGAGTTAGCAAGGGAAATACACCCTTTCCTTGCCACACTGCCACAATATATATATATATATATATATATATATATATATATATATATATATTTTACTATTTACTACTTTGGCACAATAGATACATAAAATAGTAAATAAATGTATTGCCACATTACAAGATCCATAGATTTTTTTTTATGTTAGAGCTCATTCTTTACAGAAAACATGTACTTTTTTATTGGTTCCAATTTGAAATATATAATAATAAAATAAAAAATACAATAAATTTTATTGTTTGGGTTGTTATAAATGTGGAGATATCTAATATGTGTTTTTTGTTTTTTTAAATGTTGAGTTGAGTTGGAAAACTCAATGAAAAAATATATCAAATAAGGAAAAAGAATGTAAAGGGAAAGTGATATGCAGACTTCTATGAAAAGGGACTCCTCACATGCAGCAGTCATGATATGACTGCAGAATGTGTGTGTGTGTGCATGTGTGCGTGCGTGTGTGCGTGTGTGAGAGGGGGGTATTCTACCAGGAGCGGAGTTATAGTGGCAGCTCCGTTGAGCTCCAACGTTCTCTGCATGGGAGACTTGTGCGGCCTTATTCTAAGAAGATTCTAAGGGCGTTATGGTGTTTAATGGATAAGGCATTTGTGCAAAGAAGAACTGAAATCTACCATAATTTAATAAAATGCATGTAAAATTCTACAATGACTGTTCAATGCAGTAATACAGCATCATGTTTAGGTCTATATTATGGACATAACATATGGTTCTATGGTGATCTACATTTGATTTAGTAGAACCACCAAGGAAGGTAAAGCTAGGTTCACACTGCGGAATCTCCAGACAGAAAATTTCCACCCGGAGATTCTGAGTGCGGCCAGCACTTAGTCGGTGCTAGGACCACGTGGACACTGCAGTGCTCCAATAGACTGCAATGTATTCCGCAGGGGTGGCGCAAGTATTTCCACCTGGAAAATTAGCAACGTCATACTTCAGGCGGAAATTTTGAAACGGATTTTCCATTCACATATTCCGCTTCAAAAAAATCCGAAGTGTGAATTTGTGAACGTAAAACCCATTCACTACACTATACATTTTAGTAAGCAGAATTTCTGCCTGCAATTTCAAAGCGGAAATTCCGTAGTGTGAACCTAGCCTAAGAGGATAAATCTTGTATTCTTAATACTGGTGCTGGCTGTATTAGCATTAGGGATGAGTGAGACAAATCCGAATTAGTAATGAATTTCAGGAAAAATTTGATTTGCAACGAATGCGAATATCACCGAGATTCAATTGCGCGAATTGCTTCATTAAACTCCATTTAGTGCGGTCCAGGCTCCAGGGCATCTTAAATGGCAGATCCACATATGAGCACATGGGGCAAGGAATCCTGGGAAGGCAGGAACAAGGGTTGGCGGGATGACCCTGAATCACATGCAGCATGTAGCCTATCAGCAGCCAGCCACCCCTGTGATGTCACAGCCCTATATAATCGGCAGCCATCTTGCGGCCAGTCACAACAGCGTTCTATTACAGAGAGAGGGGCAGAGAGCAGTGTGTGTTGCACAGAAAAGCATTTTTACAGCAGCGAATCACCTCCCAGTCACATCAGCCTTCTATTGCAGAGAGGAACAGGGAGCAGTGTGTTGCACAGAAAAGCTTTTTTACAGCAGCGATTCACCTCAAGCCCAAATCCAGCCTAGAAGCACTGATTGGGAAGGGAGTGAGATTGAGAGAGAGAGAGTGAGAGAGAGAGTGTGCAATTTTGGGTGTAGTACACAGCTACTGTGTGCTGCAGCACTGGTGTGTACAACAACTGAAAAGCTAATAGTAGCCAGCCAGTTAGGGTGAGCAGAGCACTAAAACCTTATAGTCCTCTATTAAGTGTAACCTGTGCGTACACCTAAGTGGTGTACCATTTTATTCCTGTTAAAGTCTTAAGGGCCTAGATACTGTGAAAGGCCAGGCAAAAGTACACACCTGCTGGTGTTGTAGACAAATACTGTTTTAAGCGTACTGGAGCGCATTTTCCTCACCTCATAAATGTATACCACATACGTACATCTAAGTGGTGTACCATTTTGTTTATGTTAAAATCTTAAGTGCCTAGATACTGTGAAAGGCCAGGCAAAAGTACATGCCTGCTGGTGTTGTAGACAAATACTGTTTAAGCGTAGTGGAGCGTATTGTACTCCCCTCATATACGCACTAAGTATGTCAGGCAGAGAAGTGCCAGGATGTGCACAGAGGAGTGGCAGAGGCCCACATTCATCAGGCAGAGGTTGCAACAGACTAGGGGAGAGGCCTGAGCTCCCGGTATCAGCTAGCGGTCCTGTCTCAACCAGAAACCCATCTGCCGTCATCGATTGGTTAACATGGTCATCCACTTCATCACAAGTGACAACTGACACCCCCAGTCAACAGTCTGTGGGTTCCTCAGACAGAATCCTCAGTTGGCATGGCCCGGGAGCAATCCCTGTCCTCACATTGCCTCTGTCCTATGCTGTTCCCTCCCCCACAGAAGTATCTTATGCTGTGGGTTCAGCTTCACTATTTAGTGAGGACAGTCAGCAGCTACTGCCCAGCCAAGAAGTGGAGGAGACATCTGTCGCTTCCTCTGCTAAGTGGGCAAGTAGTGATGAGGAGAGTGGCGTGGGAGGTGGTGTTCTGGCTCCTGAAGCAGACACTGTTGAGGAATCTGAGGAAGACATCAGTGATGTGCAGACACAACTCGATGACGATGAAGTCGATAATACTTGGGAGCTGGGTGCAGAAGGGGCTTCATCATCATCAGGAGAAGAGGGTTGCAGGTTGCCCGTGAGGCAGCAGCTGAGCCGGCAAGGTGGTAGCATGGCTGGCAGTCAGCATGGTGGCAGAAGTGGAAAGTCTGGTGCCAAACGTGCCCGGGGTAGACCACCTGCTTCGCGACAGCCTACCTTCCCGGGAGGTAGTGGAACAGGGGTTCCTGAAGTCGGTGGCAGTAGCAGTCAATCAGTGCGGACTGTTGGTGGGAAAATGAGCTACGCGGTGGTGTGGCAGTTTTTCATCAAGCATCCGGAGGATGTTAACCTGGCCACATGCAAGATGTGTTGGCAGAAGGTGAAACGTGGCCAGGGTCTCAATGTTAGAACCCCCACCCTGCATCAACATATGCAGCGTCACCATAAAGCAGCCTGGGAGAACCGTGGCTCTGATGTGGTGGTCCAGCCTGCGGCATGACACAGAGGCACGCCACTCCCTGTTTCAGCCAGCCAAGGCTCCACTACCTCAGCTGAAGGGAGCTGTGTGTCATACCCATCTTCTGTCGCTTCAGATGCTCCTGCTCTTCCTACTTCGAGTCAGTCATTCCGCCAGCAATCCATCGGCGAAGCCAGGTCCAAGAGACAACAGGATGTGCCCACTCATCCAACGGCACAGAAGCTGAATGTGCTCCTGTCCAAGTTGCTAGTGCTGCAGTCCCTCCCTTTTCAAGCGGTGGACTCTGCACCTTTCAGAGAACTGAAGGCTTGTGCCGAGCCGAGGTGGAGAGTGCCAAGCCGTCATTTCTTTGTGAAGAAGGCAGTATCAGCCCTGTACAATTTTGTGGAACAGAAGATTGTCCAGTCCTTGAGTCTGTCGGTGTGTACCAAAGTGCACGGCAACGCCGACGTGTGGAGCTGTAACTACTGTCAGGGACAATACATGTCTTTTACAGCCCACTGGGTAAATGTGGTTCCTGCACAGCCCCAACAGCAACTTGGACAGGTCACGCCACTTCCGCCTCCACGCTCTCAGGCTGTTGGTCCTGTGACAGTTTGCATCTCCACCTCCTCATCCTCCACCATGTCCTCAGCCTTCACTACATGGACAAGTCTCAGTGCCCCTCCAGCATACCATGTGTGCAGGGCACAGTGGTTTCACGTTGTTCTTCCCATGGTTTGCCTTAGCAAACGGAGTCACACAGGGGAGGAACTGCTAAAAGTCATTCATCAAGAAATTAAATCAGGGCTTACTCCATGAAAACTGGAAATGGGAACCATGGTGACCAACAATGATGAACAACGTCCTTCCACTACTTAATTTACTGCAACACATGTTGGAAATTATGGCTGGTCAGGGCACTGGAGACGTGGTGCCTATATCTCATGGCCACATGAGCCCTGTGGGGGCTGAACTGGAGGAGGAGGGGGAGGGGCACAGTGGAGCACAGTTTATGTTTCGTGAGATGGGCGTTTCTTCTAGTCATCTGACAGGGGAGGAGGAGCAGGAGCAGCCAAAGAAGCTAGAGGATTATGAGGAAGGCAAGACAGAGGACCCAGACACACCGTGGCTGTATGGAGATGGAGGTAGGGAGTCCCAACGGGTCACTTGCACAAATGGCACGATGCATGCTCACTTGCTGTCGTAGTGACCACCAAATTGTCACCATTCGGCAGCGGGATGACTTCTGGCTCTCTACCATATTGGACCCTTGCTACTGACACAAAATAGGGGCCTTTTTTACACCCACTTAGAGGGAGGACAAACTGACCTTCTACAGAGACATCCTATGTACTCTATCTGCACCATCGTCCGTCCTCTCGCAGGTCTGAATCGGGGGGCCCTCTGCGCTCACCTTCAGCTGCCATGGATGCTGGGGAGGGGTGGGGTGGTAGGAGCAGTACCATCTCCATCAGCAGTAGCCTGAGTCTACAGTCGCTGATGAGTAGCTTTCTTCACCTGCATAGTGAAGCAACTCATCAGCAGCAGGTAGACCTGGAGCAGGACCTGAACCAGCAGGTGGTGGCATACCTTGATATGACCATTCCAACACACCTTGAAGATCCGCTGGACTTCTGGGCAGCTAAACTTGATTTGTGGCCGCAACTAGCAGAGTTTGCCCTCGAAAAGCTGTCCTACCCGGTCAGTAGTGTGTCATCCGACGCGTTATTAGTGCGGCGGGGGCCATAGTAACCCCTAGGAGAACTCGTCTGTCCACTAAAAATGTGGAGAGACTGACCTTTGGGAAGATGAATCAGGCATGGATCAGCCAGAATTTCCACCAACCAATGCCTGATGCATCAGTGTATATTGACCATGGTGCCACACCAACACTTCACAAAAGTGGATAGTGCTAAACATATTTAAGGCGCTGCTCCCCAGTTATAGACATTCCTCTGCATCAGACCACAAGTAAGTATTGAGGATATGCATAATGTAAAACTTAACTTTTAACCCCTTAAGGACCCAGCCAATTTTCACTGTAGGACCCAGCCATTTTTTGCACATCTGACCACTGTCACTTTAAGCATTAATAACTCTGGGATGCTTTTACCTTTCATTCTAATTCCGAGAATGTTTTTTTGTGACATATTCTACTTTATGTTAGTGGTAAAACTTTGTCGATACTTGCATCATTCCTTGGTGGAAAATTCAAAAATTTGATGAAAAAAATTGAAAATGTTGTTAACTTTTAAGCTCTCTGCTAATAAGGAAAATGAATATTCAAAATAAATTATATATTAATTCACATATACAATATGTCTACTTTATGTTTGCATCATAAAGTTGACATGTTTTCACTTTTGGAAGACATCAGAGGGCTTCAAAGTATAGCAGCAATTTTCCAATTTTTCACAAAATATTTAAAATCGAAATTTTTCAGTGACCAGTTTTTTTTTTAAAGTGGATTTGAAGGGCTTTCATATTAGAAATACCCCACAAATGACCCCATTATAAGAACTGCAAAAAAAAATTCGAAATCTTCATTTTTTACACTGGCATGTTCTTCTAGACCCAGTTATTGAATTTTTACAAGGGGTAAAAGGAGAGAAATTTTCCTAAAATGTGTAACCCAATTTCTCTCGAGTAAGAAAATACCTCGCCAAACTAAGTGTTATAAGTAAATTTCCCACACAGGAAACTTGCTTCAATTTCTTCCTTCTAAAATATAGTCTAGCAAGATCATAAAACACTGCTATTTGTCTTAATGTCTAACCAAGATCATGTATAGAAAATGTCCAGAATGGGGTGGAAGTATATACAATTTCTTCCATATTTATGTCCTTAGATGGATTTGCTCATTCATGGAGTCATGTGATTTGTAGTTGGTTAGAAGGGGCAGGGAGTGTATTTAGCATTCCATATTGATGTCTATGATTAGATATTGACCATCTTGATGTCATTAGAACACAGTGATATGTAACCTTTTTCTTACATGATATTCCAAACCTTGTAGCTTTTGTTTCATTGTAACAAGTTACTTAGTACTCACATGTATTGTTCTACCGTATGTAGTCAATTAACAAGCTTGTAATGTTTACTAATATATCTAATTGATATTCATTTGCATATATCATTGTTTATTACTCATTTTTGTTTATAACCTTATAACCAATAAATCTGCATACTTTTATAATACCTGTGTATTATGGTATATTGCAAAACTACATCCTCAAGCGTTAATGTCATCCCGTCATAAAAAGAACTTGTTGATATCTGAGGAAATAGTCGGACTCAGATGTGATTTGCATTGATTGGCTTTGTCTACAGTTCACCAGGTAATAATTTTGATATTTTTAATAATTTTCATAATTTTCAATTGTTCATAATTAATAATTTTTGTGACCATAATTCATAATTGAGTCATTACCACACAACAAGATGGAGGCACTGCTGAGATATGATTGTGAGATGACAGATCAATGATTTAATGCTATTTTTGTTTGGAAGTAATTTTGCAATATTACTAACTGTTTCTGTATTAAACAAACTCTGTGTAATTCCATGCTAAGCATTGCATTCCATTGTGTTAGCAGTGGCAGGGTGTGGCTAAGCCATCTGCAGTTTGGTTATTGTAAACTGTTTTAATGAGTATGCCATCTAGTGGTTGTTAAGGTAACAGTGAGTCCAAAATTGCCATGTATGTCTTTCTTGGCATCAGTATGCCTAAAGCCAGATCACGTAGACAAACCCTTAGAAGGGTATGGTCTATACAATGTACAATGTCTGGTATTGAAGGTGTTAAACCCATACCAGAACCACAGATGAGTTTGTTGCTATAAGGTGTTATTACACAAATGCAACTAGTGCATGACAAGTAAATCAACTGCAGGAAGTTGTTTTGTCTATGCTGAACACAATTGATTTTTATATCGCCTGAAATTAATTGTAAAATTGTTGCAAGATGTTCAAGATGACATAGGGAACAAATTTAGGTATCATTAGCCTAGGCGGAAGGGTCTGGTTCTAGTCCTTTGACTCAGAAGCCTTCCTATTAATTCCTGGCACACATCTCCAATAGTTGGAGATTTACCCCCATAAGCGTAATGGACACAAATCACAGTAGTTGATTTTTATTAAGGTCCCAGATTACAGGGAGGTTGAGTTAAGTAGCTTAGGGCATGGCAGAAGGATAATAGAAAACTTTATGATGAAGTTTTACCCAATATATGCAAGTTGGAGTAAACATGTTTCTTGCAAAAAATTTATTGCAGGATTCTAACTGTACAATCTGCAATTGTCGCAGATATATAAATCCCCAAGGGGGGATTGTATTGTTTACCTGTATCTGATTAATCGTTTCAGATTGTAAAATGTCTTTTCACATATTTGTCAGTTTCTTCCAAGAAGGTACCTGGACTAGAAACTGGTTTGAGCAGAAAGTTGCTTTTCAAATACTTTTGCAAGCTAAGTCTGTTTGTATAGCAAGTGCTTAAGTGAAGTTTTTAACACTTATCAGCCTTTTATAATCTAAAGGGGGGAGAAAAAGTTGTATGTAAATTCCCTCTGAAAGGTTGTGGCAGATATTCACGCCAAGAAGGTGTGAACGGAAGATGGGATATATCTCAGCGCTGTCCACAAGCCAGGTAGATAGAAAAACTTTTTATAACATGTAACGCGTTTCAAGGACGCTCCTTGAAACGTGTTACATGTAATAAAACTTTTTCTATCTACCTGGCTTGTGGACAGCGCTGAGATATATCCCTTCTTCCGTTCACCCTTGCTTGGCGTGAATATCTGCCTCTGTTGTTTCCCATGCTGCTGCCTGGGCGGGATCAGCTGCAGCCCACATTGGATCAATCGCTACCTCCGAAAGGAGACTGTGCAAACGAGTGTTGTGCCTCTGTTTTAGCACAACAAAATCTGGTGAGTCCTTTTCAATTTAAGGGGCTCCCCCTATCTCCTATCTGTTCTACACATTGGAGCGCTCTGTTTTCTTTTTCCTCTCTGAAAGGTTGTGACGCTGTTGACCTCATGCTGATAGACAGCAGAAGGTGGGGGTTTCTCTAAAAAAGAGTTACATAGTTAGTATGGTTGAAAAAAGACATACGTCCATCAAGTCCAACCAGGGAATTGAAGGGAAGGGTGTAAGGGAATAAGGGAAAGGGATGTAGTTTTATAATTCTGCATAAGCATTAATGTTATTTTGTTCCAGGAATGTATCTAACCCTGTTTTAAAGCTGTTAATTGTTCCTGCTGTGACCAGTTCCTGAGTTAGACCGTTCCATAAATTCACAGTCCTCACGGTAAAGAAGGCGTGTCGCCCCTTTAGACTAAACCTTTTCTTCTCCAGACGGAGGGAGTGCCCCCTCGTCCTTTGGGGGGGTTTAACCTGGAACAGTTTTTCTCCATATTTTTTGTATGGGCCATTTATATACTTATATACGTTTATCATATCCCCCCTTAAACGTCTCTTCTCAAGACTAAACAACTGTAACTCCTTTAATCGCTCCTCATAGCTAAGATGTTCCATGCCCCTTACTAGTTTAGTCGCGCGTCTCTGCACCCTTTCCAACTCCGCAGTGTCCCTTTTATGAACAGGCGACCAAAACTGAACAGCATATTCCAGGTGAGGCCGTACCAATGCTTTATAAAGGGGGAGTATTATTTCCCTGTCCCTTGAGTCCATGCCTCTTTTGATACATGACAATATCCTGCCGGCTTTGGAAGCAGCAGCCTGACATTGCATGCAATTCTGTAGTCTGTGATCTACAAGTACACCCAGATCCTTCTCTACCAGTGACTCTGCCAGTTTAATCCCCCCTAAGACATACGACGCATGCAGGTTATTAGTACCCAGATGCATAACTTTACATTTATCCACATTGAACCTCATTTGCCAAGTGGATGCCCAGACACTTAGTCTATCCAAGTCATCTTGTAACTTATGCACATCCTCTATAGACTGTACCGTGCTACAAAGCTTGGTGTCATCTGCAAAGATAGAAACAGAGCTGTTAATACCATCCTCTATATCATTGATAAATAAATTAAACAGCAGCGGACCCAGTACTGAACCTTGGGGTACACCACTAATAACCGGGGACCAATCAGAGTACGAATCATTGACCACCACTCTCTGGGTACGATCCATGAGCCAGTGTTCAATTCAGTTACAAACTAAAGTTTCCAAGCCCAAGGACCTTAACTTACCTGTCAGACGTCTGTGAGGGACAGTATCAAACGCTTTGGCAAAATCCAGAAACACTATATCCACAGCCATTCCTCTGTCAAGGCTTCTACTCACCTCTTCATAAAAGCAAATTAGATTGGTTTGATAACTTCTATCCTTAGTAAACCCATGCTGGCTATCACTTATAATACTATTATCCCCTATGTATTCCTGTATGTAATCCCTTATAAGTTCTTCAAACAATTTACCCACAATGCACGTTAGACTTACTGGTCTATAATTGCCTGGCGAAGACCTAGAGCCCTTCTTGAAGATTGGTACCACATTTGCCTTGCGCCAGTCCCTTGGCACAATACCAGACACCAGAGAATCTCTAAATATCATGAACAAGGGTACAGATATTACTGAACTTACCTCTCTAAGAACTCTTGGGTGTAGTCCAATCGGCCCTGGAGATTTGCTTACATTTACTTTACTTAACTTACCTTGTACCATCTCTACATTAAGCCAGTTCAATACATTATATGATGTGTTACCAGCACTGACCTGGCCAATGTCAGCTCCTTTTTCCATAGTGTATACAGAACTAAAGAACCCATTCAGTAGCTCCGCCTTCTCTTGATCGCCCGTGACAACCTCCCCATTATCAATATTAAGGGGTCCTGCATGCTCTGTCCTTGTTTTTTTTGTATTTATATATCTAAAAAAATATTTAGGATTAGTTTTGCTTTCTTTGGCCACCTGTCTCTCGTTTTGAATTTTTGCTGTTTTTATTACATTTTTACAGATTTTATTAAGCTTCTTGTACTGTTTAAATGTTATAGCTGACCCATCAGATTTGAAATTTTTTGAAGGCAATTTTATTGTTGTTTATTGCTCTTTTAACCTCATTTGTCAGCCATGTAGGATTTAGTTTTAATCGTTTATATTTGTTCCCCTTTGGTATATATTTAGCTGTATAGTTATTTAGAGTTGATTTAAAGATGTCCCATTTACCTTCTGTATCAGTATTTGAGAACACATCCCCCCAGTCTATGTCCTGTAGTGCAGCTCTCAGCCCAGGGAAATTTGCCTTTTTAAAGTTATATGTTTTTGCTTTCCCCGTCTGTCTTTGTTTTCTACATTTTAAGTCAAAAGTAACTATATTGTGGTCGCTATTACCAAGGTTTTCCCGCACAGTTACATTACCAATCAGATCTGCGTTGTTGGAAATGATCAGATCCAACAAGGCATCACTTCTTGTTGGGTCCTCCACAAACTGGCCCATAAAATTATCCTGCAATAAATTTAGGAATTTTCTCCCCTTTGTAGTTTTAGCCAGCCACCGGCCCCAATCTATATCTGGATAGTTAAAATCTCCCATTATTACCACTGTACCTGCTCGGGCGGCCCTCTCTATTTGTTTATGAAGCCGACCTTCTATCTCTTCAGTGATATTAGGGTGTCTGTAGATTACACCAAATTTTATTTTTTCAGTAATTTCCTCCTTTTGTAATTCTACCCACAGTGATTCCACCTCCTCAGAATCATCACACACTATGGCATCGTTCACACTGACTTTCATACCACTTCTTACATACAGACAGACTCCACCACCTTTTCTATTCATTCTATCCTTGCGAAACAATGTAAACCCCTGCAGATTAACGGCCCAGTCATGCGAGGAGTCCAGCCATGTCTCAGTGACCCCAACTATATCAATATGTTCCTCCAGCATCAATTTTATTTGCTAGGCTTCTGGCATTTGTGAACATACACTTTACATTTCCATTAAGTTTTACACATATAGTCTCACTAATGGGATTTTCAGAGTTATTGGGGTTAATGTTATTATTTGAGTTATAAGGGCTAATTGTACTATTTAAGTTATTGGGGCTAATGGGATTTTTTAAGTTATTGGGTCTAACGTTATTATTTAAGTTATTGGGGCTAATGGGATTTTTTGCGTTATTGCGTCTAACGTTGTTATTTAAGTTATTGGGGCTAATGGTATTTTTTGAGTTAATAGGGCTTATTGTAGTTATTGAGTTATTGGGGCTAATGGAATTTTTTGAATTATTGGGATTACAATTTTTCGGGCTACATTTAACTGCATTTAAATATTTTGAGTTTTTCTCTGCTGATTTTTTTTTTTTTTTTTTTTACATAGCTAAGTCTTTTGTTTTGGGCCATGGTATACTTTGATAATGTGTAAGATTATTTATATTTCTTAATCCAATTGTTAGTAGGAATTATTTAGTGAAATTCTGGTCTAGCTTTCACTTAAATACCCGCCTAGTTGTGGATGTCAATTATAGTTTTTGTCACTGTAAAACTTCTTAATAGACAAATTCTGCAGATCTATTTAGGGATCCAGGATGACATTTGATGAAGTGCCCATCATTTTGATTGTGGATGCACTATAGCTAAATTGGAAGGCTGGTAACTTGTTAAATAATGCCATATTGGGTTTATATTACCAAAGTATCATTAGATTGGTCATGGTCTTCTCACGCAAGGAAGATATCTGGTAGCCATGGTATGCATGGTTAGATATATATGTGTTGTTCTTGTATTCATATATATCCCAGCCAGTTAGATTGCGATATAGTATTGTTTTTTTTTGTTACTCGGTTGCCATAGTGAGGTTGTAGTTAAAGGGGTACTCTGTTACCTTGCTGTCAGAACTCCGCTTTCCAGCGTCCGGAAGTTAATGTTCCAAACGATGTGTGCGCGGGCTTCCGTGTTCAGGGCCGCCCCGCATGACGTCAAGAGGGGCGGCCCTGAACATGGAAGTCCGCACACACATTGTTCGGAACAATAACTTGCGGATGCTGGAAAGCGTAGCTCTGACAGCAAGGTAACAGAGCACCCCTGTAATGCTGCCATATTGTGTTACATTTTGGTACAGATTGCTCTTTATTGTTGCATATTTTCTGTCCACAACATTTTGGCTTAAAGATTCTTTAGTCATCTGTATTATAATTGTCAGTCATAAGATAGTGTGCACCGTCTTATGGGTTGTTTGCTGAGGCCAAGTAAAGAGTGTTTTGTTGTGTAGACACAGTACAGTGAAGTTAGAAGAAACTTAATTTATTGTATGCAATTCAAAATAATAAGTAAAGATCAGAAATCTTTTACAGAAAAGTGCCCATATAGCAGAGTACCTGAAACCAATTAATTTGTTCTGTTGTGAAAAAGTGCAAAACTGTATTTAAAGCTTTCTGTTACTTAACCCTAAATGCCTTAAATGTCTCCTAAGATAGGGCAGGGGTGAGGAGAAAGCCCACAGTATGCTTCCAGGGGTCACAGAGCTGTGTCATGTATGAAATCAGATGTTGCAGAGGCTGTATGTCCCAGAATTTTGCCTACAATCCTAGAGATGGGAGGGGGAAGTGAGCACATTTCTAAGTCCTAGGTACATGTCAGTAAGAGGTCGCAGAGCTGCGCTGCAAGCTGATTTCTCAAGTCAATCTGATAAAAAAGGGAAGAGTAAATTCCTTAGCAGATTTATCTCATAGTCAATAAGATTTCTTTAATTTTAAAAGTGAATTAAATAAGAAAAGTTTTATAGCTGAGACAGGAGTGTCCAGTAAATAAAACAAATTGCTTAATTGAATTGATAACTATAGCAAGTCAATCATTCTAATAATAATAATTAATGATTGTTGATTACTAATCACATTTTTCCACAGGATCATTAATATGATGTTTGTGTGAGTTTTGTTTATTTCAGTCTTAAATGGGCACTGTCAGATACAAAAACTTTTGATATGTTGTAAAGCATGCAAAACCAATTGGTTTTGCAATTGCTTTAATTAGAAAATTTTCAGCATTTCATACTGAAAAAGCCCACCCCTGCCAGCTTGGACACATACTAGTCCTGCTGTGTCCATGCATCATCACCTATGTCATGGACATACTTCCTTGATTGACAGCTGTGAGTGCAGGGCTCATAGCTTGAGGAAAAATCCACCCACTGTCATCTTGTGTCCCGCTACTGTCAGTGAGGACAAGCTGGGAGTTGTAATTTTGCTAATGCTAGGGGAGATGTGAGCAGACAGCATACTGCGGGAGGGGGTGGAGACCTGCACAGTGATGCCATGCCCCCTCCCTTTGAGAGGAATTCAGACCAGTGAGCTAAATTAAAAGTGTAATCAAAAATAAATAATGGTGCTAGACACATAAAAATTAGATGCGCATGGTCAGAATTAGCTGTGTTTTGTGCAATGGCCAGAACTGAAATCAAAACAATTCCAAATTTGAAGATGGAGACACATCATAAATTCCCATGTGGTGGTGGTATTATAAAACTGAAAATGAGCAGTTGTTACTAACCCATGTTGTTTTTGTCTCTCATCTGTGACTAACTTGTTGTCACTGTGTTCCATTGAACATATGTAACTGTTTAGAAGTAGTCTCAAGTATTGATTGGATTATTATCCTAAATAGATGTAAAACCTAGGGCAGTAATAGCCTAACAGAGGATGAATAGTTAAATCTATTCTTGATCACCCTGTAGTTTGTTTTCTTTGGTAGAAAACCGAAGTATCCTCAACTTAGCTGCTAGCTGATATATGGCATAAGTCAGAAGGCCCAAAATAGGCAGGTATATGTTTGACATTGTCTTTTTATCCGGAACCAAGAGATCCTGGGAACAGAGCTAACCAAGACACAAGAGATGTCCAGTCGGAGACAACCCAGATGTATCCAAGATGTATCCAGGAGGGACAAGAGATTCGTCAGCTGCATCCAAAGTACATCACACCAGGTTCAACATGACGTATTGAGGTTGAAGACATGCCAAAGCGCTGCTCGCTAATTCGAGTTGCCAAGTGCCTGACAAGCAAAGAAGCCTTTACTCTAAGTTGGAGGACCAAAGAAATAATTTAACTAGAGACATGTTTCCAGAAAGTCTATGATGAAACGATTTTTCTCTCTACAGTGGTCGTCCAAATTTTTGTTTATAACAATATTTGTTTTATGAACTGGCGTGTTCACTACTAATACAGGTAAAATAACATACTTGAAGTGAAGTAAACTAAACATAAAGTTTGTGCGTTAGATATGTGTAGTAAAAGTGCACACTAAGTTGTGATTCATTTATTCCAAGGTAAAACTTGCCTTCTCCAATCTACAATGATTTGGAGCATTCAGCCCTTAATTGCATTTCAGCTTAATCAACTTTCTATAACGAAGTTGTTACTCTGAAATGGGGGGGGGGGGGGGGGGAGGGGGGGTTGTCATGCTAATTATATGCCCCAAAAATGAATCACTATGTTTAATAACATGATGTTGGTCATTTTGTGTAGGTTCTAAATAGACCACAGTGTATTCTAAAGTTCTCCTATTCAAGTGCCAGTCTGGGAGTAGAATACTTGTTGTCTCTTTAGATATTTATGGCTGTTTAGAGAAGACAGATAGATTCACACGTCTGTGTGAAAGAAAGCTACATGATATTCTGATCTCTCTAATAAATTTGGATGTCTAGGTATGCTCCAAGATGTCCATGAGAATCCAGGTTTTAATTACTTATAGATGTAAAAAATTATCCCTGAATTGTTAATTATGGCTCCATATGTCAAGTGTGGAATGTGGGTTTGAAACCAACATTGGACAGTTAACTCTTAATGGTAATAATGCTAATTGCTTATGCAATAGCACCCCCAAGTGTATGGGTAGTTGACATTACACCAACAGGAAAGGCATTATGGGTGATATAGTGATGTCATAGTAATTACCATATGTAAATGCCAAACCTACATTCATTAAGGAATTCCAATTTAGGAGGGTGTGTCTAACTAATTAAAAAGTCTGGTTAACCAGATGTTAGGAACAGTACTGTAAACTGTAGCCTCTACTGTGCTGTAGAGAACACACAAAGACACAGGAAAGAGGTCCAACTAGGTGGGAAAGCCATGTGAGATCCCAGCAAGATGGACTGATCAAATGGTACCAGACCAATGGCTATCCATGATGATGAGATGGATCGTTAAGTGTTCCTCAGTGCAGAAGCGAGGTTCTTACATAGACTTGGTAAGAGACACAAAAATTATATTCCATTTAATTAAGACCAATTTGGATAATGTGGATGGAATTATACCATTTAGTTTGGCAAATAAATAAATTAATTAAAATAATTATCTCCATATTGAGATTATAGTTTTAGGATATTGTGAGACTTCATTCTACCTGCAAAGAATCAGGACTCATAATCTATCAAAGCATTAAATAATTGCTTAGACATTGATAAATTTCCCACACAGTTCTTCCTTCTAAAATATAGTCTAGCGAGATCATAAAACTCTGCTATTTGTCTTAATGTTTTACCAAGATCATGTAAAGAAAATATCCAGAATGGGGTGGAAGTATATAAAATTCCTTCCACATTTATATCATTAGATGGATTTGCTCACTCATGGATTCATGTGATTTGTAGTTGGTTAGAAGGGGGCAGGGAGTGTATTTAGCATTCCATATTGATGTCTATGATTAGATATTGCCCATCTTGATATCATAAGGTTTCTTCTGAACACCGTGATATAAAACCTTTTTCTTACATGATATTCCTCACCTTGTAGCTTTTGTTTCATTGTAACAAGTTACTTACTACTCACATGTATTGTTCTACCATATGTAGTCAATTAACAAGCTTGTAATGTTTACTAATATATCTAATTGATATTCATTTGCATATATCATTGTGTTTATTACTCATTTATGTTTATAACCTTATAACCAATAAATCTGCATACTTTTATAATACCTGTGTATTATGGTATATTGCAAAACTACATCCTTAAGCGTTAATGTCATCCCGGCATAAAAAGAACTTGTTGATATCTGAGGAAATAGTCAGACTCAGATGTGAATTGTACTGATTCGCTTTGTCTACAATTCACCAGGTCATAATTTTAATATTTGTAATCATTTTCATAATTTTTAATTTTTCATAATAATTTTTATGACCATAATTCATAATTGAGTTATTACCACACAACAGTAACACTTGCCAAGCAGGGAATTAATACCTGCAACAATTGACAATACATTGTTCCCTTCCACCTTTTCGAGGAAAGTGTTACTTGTCTTTAAAAGGGCAGCCCCACATAGGAACTAATCCCTATTTCCACCTAAAAACCCAGGGAAATGTCAGTGTTTGTAGGTGCAAATAGGGAGAGGTTCCTGTGTGGGGCTGCCCTTTTAGTGCGAGTAACACTTGCCAAGAAGGGAATTAATAATGCGAGAGTAGGGCCTTACAGGGGAAGTTTTACCCCCACCGGTTACAATGGACCATACAATATTCCCTTCCACCTTTTAGAGGTCTTTGCATCACATCAATACTTGGTGATGTAGGTGGCACATGGTGTTTTTTGCACACCTTTCTTTTTGCTACATTTAGGATAAAATATATGGTCCCCAAATTTTTCTAAGGCTTTTATTAAAAGTTCAGTTTTACGTAATGCATATCCTCAATACTTGTGCACACTAACACTTTTACAAAAGAGACCGTTTTCTTCTGCCTACCCGCCTCAGCTACTATTCTGATGCTGCCACCCGCCTGATGCCACACATCTGGTCTCCTTTTTTCACCCACCTTCGTCACCGGGGACTGGTATTGCCACCCACTGCACCACTCTGTCACCAGGTCACTTTGAGGACTCCTGATGCTGCTGCTGCCACCCCCAGGCTGTCTCATTCTGCCACCATATGTTCTCCTTATGCTGCTGCCACCTCCAGGCGGTGTCATTCAGCCAGTATATGGCCTCCTCATGCTTCCGCCACCTCCAGGCTGTGTCATTCAACCACTATATGCCTCCTCATGCAGCCGTCAACTCCAGGCTGTGTCATTCAGCCACTATATGCTGACGTCAACTTCACGCTGTGTCATTCAGGCACTATATGGTCTCCTCATGCTGCTTTCACCTCCATGCTATGTCATTCAGGCACTATATGGTCTCCTCATGCTTCAGCCACATTCAAGCTGTGTCATTCAGTCACTATATGGTCTCCTCATGCTGCTGCCACCTCCACGCTGTGTCATTCGGGCACTATATGGTTTCCGCATGCTGCCGCCATCTCCACACTGGGTCATTCAGCCACTATATGGTCTCCTCATGCTGCCGCCAACTCCACGCTGTGTCATTCAGCCACTATATGTTCTCCTCATGCTGCCGCACACTCCAGACTGTGTCATTCAGCCACTATATGTTCTCCTAATGCTGCTGCCACCTCCACGCTGGGTCATTCAGCTACTTTACGGTCTCCTCATGCTGCCGCCACTTCTACGCTGTGTTATTCAGCCAGTATATGGTCTCCTCATGCTGCCGCCAACTCCATGCTGTGTCATTCAGCCACTATATGGTCTCCTCATGCTGCCACTCCCTCCATGCTGTGTCATTCAGGCACTATATGGTCTCCTCATGCTGCCAACATCTCCACGCTGGGTCATTCAGCCACTATATGGTCTCCTCATGCTGCCGTCATCTCCAGACTTTGTCAGTCAAGCACTATATATTCTCCTCATGCTGCCGCCACCTTCACGCTGTGTCATTCAGCCACTATATGGTCTCCTCATGCTGCCGCCACCTCCACGCTGGGTCATGCAGCCACTATATGGTCTCCTCATGCTGCCGCCACTTACACGCTGGGTCATTCAGCCACTATATGGTCTCCTCATGCTGCCGCTAACTCCAAGCTTTGTCATTCAGCCATTATATGTTCTCCTCATGCTGCCACCACCTCCATGCTGTGTTATACAGCCACTATATGGTCTCCTCATGCTGCCACCACCTCCACGCTGTGTTATTCAGGCACTATATGGTCTCCTCATGTTGCCGCTACCTCCACACTGGGTCATTCAGCCCCTATATGGTTTCCTCATGCTGCTGCCAACTCCAGGCTGTGTCATTCAGCCACTATATGGTCTCCTCATGCTGCCGCCACCTCCACACAGTCAGTCAGCCCCTATATGGTCTCCTCATGCTGCCGCAATCTCCGTGCTGTGTAATTCAGCCACTATAAGGTCTCCTCATACTGATGCCACCTCCAGGCTCTGTCATTGTGCCGCTCTGCGACAATGATTTTAATAGCGACGCCTCAGATCTGCATGTCATACTGAATAACAGTATTATTTCACTCAGTATTGTATCACGGTTTTAGGTCCGGTGGGAAAACCGCATACAGGGAAAAAATGAGCCGACCGGAGTCATCGTTTAATTCCGGTCAGCTCATTGAAATGAATTACATACAGGAGCACCCGGTTTTCGCTCCCCCCAGCCATATATGGTCCCATATTGCTGAAAACGTAATGTGATACACCCTATGCATGTTACAGCAAGACAAAGTGTTCTACACCCCTATTGAGGCTCTCTGTAGGCCAGAAATAGCCATTTTTAATAGCGATTTGCTGCGAAAAATTCGGACCGAAACTAATTTTTGGGGAAAATTGGGCGAATCGGCCGAATCAAATTTTTCAAAAAATTCTCTTATCTCTAATTAGCATCTTATATAACCTGTCTAATGATTTCAGTTGATAGCTTCTAAAGATAGGTAAGTCATGAATACATATTTAGGTAAAAGTGCATTCCCAAATACATTCCCTCCACCTAGTATTCCCTATTCAATCCCAAAATAATAAGGCGTGTGTCAAATAATATATGTGTATAGCACTGCAGGATCTTTATTTTTCCCATTATCTGCATATCTCCGTCACGCCTCCTCCCATAGACATAAATGAAGGGGGCATGGTGTCACGAGGGGGCTTGGCATAATGCCGTGAACACTGCTGCCAGAACCCAGCGTTCGTTCAGAACGCTGGGTGCTGCGCGGAGATTGCGGGGTCCCCTCTAATAGTTCAATAAAAGTATAGCCATTACTTGATCAGAAAAACTAGGTTTATTGGTAATGCAACAAAGTTTCGAGTCCGGTCCAGACACTTTGTCAGGCAGTGTATACAATTACCTATCTTGAGTGCACCTAAGGACCGGACCCTGAGGAGCAAACTGAGATAAAATCAAATAAATCTTCACTCAACTGGAGCCCCAGGGACTTTACCATAAACACCATTGTCATTTAATATTGTATGGCAGGATTATAAAGACACTAAATGACAGTATTGTGTGGGAAATGTATAGCGATGTAATGTGGGTACTACATGGCAGCAGCATTTAGTTGTTGCATATGATTTGACACTTGTGTGGGCTTTGTATGAAGGTATTATTTGACATTTGGTAATGTCTGATTTATTCTACAATGAAGTCACAAAGCAGCCAATAATCTCCAGTACATCCAGCTCACAACATGTTACAGAGCAGCAGGTCCACAATGGTCACTAAGGATGCATTCAGTCTCATGTTGCACATATAGTAGCTACTAAAACTTATTTTATATAAGCATTAGGTTTGACAAAGGCTATAAACTGCAGCACAGAAGAGAGCCGATCCTGTGCCGATCCTGTGGTGAAGTGGATTGGATTTCACCTCAAACATAAACAGAAATATAAATGTTATCAATGAGGGCATCATGGAAATTGTAGAATGCAGTCCCTTAGGAGCTAAGGGTGTAGAGAAGTGATACAGGGGAAGTAATGCACAGTATATACAACCCAATAACTTACCGAATATACTGCATTTATTGCTGTTCCAATGCAGATGATCTATGCAATAATATAAAGGATCCTCTGGCAGGTGACATAGCACTTTTCAGAGGGGTCAGCATGAATTACCATGAATTTATACTCAATGTGAGCGACACCAACTCCTAAAATAGACAATACATGTTATCAGCCACAGGTTTCCATAGATGATTCCTACTGACACTTGTAAGACCCTCCAAGATCCAGTAATGGTTGTAATCGCCAATGATGGACGCCGGTCAGCACTAAATAATGATCAGAGATTTATCGTCATCACTGAGCACCCAAGCCGCTGATCTCTTTATCATCCTACCTCCCTTTAGGCATTCACCTAGGATGGTCATCACCAAGTAGATAACCATGTAGAGCATCGACTCCTGAAACTGTATACCCCAGTATTCCTGTGTCACTGTAAAAGAAAATACTGAAAGTGAATAGAAAACAAGAGATAAAATTATCTCATTTTACAGAAAAGAAGAAGTTTTTCACCTTTACCTAGCCCACTATGGGGTAGATTTATCAAAACCTGTGTTACCGTATATACTCGAGTATAAGCCGACCCGAGTATAAGCCGAGGCCCCTAATTTCACCCCAAAATCCCAGGAAAAGGTATTGACTCGAATATAAGCCTAGGGTGGGAAATACATCATCATCCCCCTGTCATCATCCAGACCCCCGTCATTAACATCCTCATCATTATCACCCTGTCATCATCCAGACCCTCATCATCATCACCTGTCATCATCCCCATGTCATCATCCCCTTGTCATCATCCCACCCCCCCCCCTTCATCATCCCCTTGTCATCATCCCCACCCCCCTTCATCATCCCCTTGTCATCATCCCACACCCCCCCTTCATCATGCCCTTGTCATCATCCCCTTGTCATCATCCCCACCCCCCTTCATCATCCCCTTGTCATCATCCCACACCCCCCCTTCATCATCCTCTTGTCATCATCCTCTTGTGAACTATCCGCCCTCAGTGGTCTTCAACCTGCAGACCTCCAGAGGTTTCAAAACAACAACTCCCAGCAAGCCCGGGCAGCCATCGGCCACTGCGGCCTTCGACATCATCCAGCCCCCTCTCACCCCCTTTAGTTCTGTACAGTACTCGCCTCTGCTCGGCGCTGGTCCGGTGCTGCAGGACTGTCCGGTGGGGGGGTCGTCCGGTGGGATAGTGGTTCCGGGCTGCCATCTTCACCGGGAGCGCCTCTTCCCCGCGCTTCGGGCCCAGAATAGAGGCGTTGCCTTGACGATGACGCAGAAGGACGTTGGTAATGAACGTAACTCTGCGTCGTTGTCAAGGCAACGTGACTATTCTGGGGCCGGGCCCGAAGCGATTAGAAGAGGCGCTCCTGGTGAAGATGGCAGCCCGGAACCACTATCCCACCGGACGACCTCCTCACCGGACAGTCCTGCAGCACCGGACCAGTGCCGAGCGGAGGCGAGTACTGTACAGAATTAAAGGGGGTGAGAGGGGGCTGGATGATGTCGAAGGCCGCAGTGGTCTTCAACCTGCGGACCTCCAGTGGTTTCAAAACTACAACTCCCAGCAAGCCCGGACAGCCGATGGCTGCCCGGGCTTGCTGGGAGTTGTAGTTTTGAAACCTCTTGAGGTCCGCAGGTTGAAGACCACTGCGGGTGGAGAGTTCACTCGAGTATAAGCCGAGGGGGGTGTTTTCAGCACGAAAAATCGTGCTGAAAAACTCGGCTTATACTCGAGTATATATGGTAAGTCGTGCAATTGCCCATAGAAATCAATCAGATTCAAACCAATTAATTTTCAAAGAGGCCTGTGAAAAATGAAAGAAACAATCTGATTGGTTGCTATGGGCAACCGGTCAACTTATCCTCTACACAGGTTTTGATAAACCTCTTCCTATCTATTTATCAATTCCCCCAATACATTCAATAATATGATTTTCATGGACAAGCAGGGGGGGGGGGGGGGCGTGGTGGTGGTGTTCGTGACAAAGTGCTACATATACACGTTGAGAGATGCTGACTTCTGACATTTATTGGCGGAGAGCGCTTCCGAAAAATATCCTTCCACAGTGCCTATTTTGGAGAGTGGAAGGTCGGTTGGTGCACCACAGATGATGAGCAAGGGCAGAAGAGCTCATAGGTATCTGTTCGGGATTCGAAGACTTGCATTACAATTAATGCCCACCCACGGCTGGCAGTCATTGAAAAGGCACTTGCCCCCAATAGATGTTGTAAGGGAGTGACTCTCTCTGAGAAGGAAGCAGTTTAGATAATAATCCATGTGGCTTACTCTCAGCATCACTCTCAGCTCTAATAATCCAAAACCACTGCCCTGCCCTCTATCCAGCACCTCTCTTGCATCATATTACAGATTTTGTGCGGTATGTAACTATTGATTTTGCTTTGGCTAAAAGATTTTGACGATTTTAGTACCTCTAGATGAGCATTTGAATTGAACAGGAAGCTGAACACCCATTTCACCGATCCACATTCCAACAGGATCTGTGACTATATACACTTCATCTGTCTATACATCCTGAGGATGTGAATATAGTTGATGGAGGTGTTTGCCCAGGGATCTAGGCCAAAATCATTAACAAATGCCTTCCTTACAGTGCCATGCTGTTCCTAAAAACTCACATAAAGACTATGGGGGAGAATTATCAAAACTTGTCAAGAGGAAAAGTTGCTGAGTTGCCCACAGCAACCAGATTTCTTCTTTCATTTTTGAAAAGGCCTGTGAAAAATAAAAGAAGCGATCTGATTGGTTGCTATGGGCAACTCACCAACTTTTCCTCTCGACAGGTTTTGAAAAATCTCCCCTTTGAGACTGAAAAAAATGTCAATAAGTCACTTTATTGTCCTCAGCTTTATGGAGTTATCCAGCCATTTTTTTAAGTAATGTGTCCAGACTGTGTTGTAAACTAAAAAATAAATCCTGTGCTTGCCACTTGCTTAGGACAATATAGAGGTGACATTTAACCCCTAGTATACATGTACATCACTGTGCACTGGTATGTAATCACTGTGTGGTGGCCCAGTACGGGAGGTGTTACCCCGTGCTCCTGCTGTCCTGTCAGGCAGCCTCCTTCAGTGTCCGCAAGGCACTTGTTTCCCCCATTGTAAATATGTTTTACCATGTAAAGTCTCCCCCATATAAGCCCTGGCTGGAGCTAGCTTTGCTCTCTTTGAGCTCTGCTTTTCTGCTAAGCAGAGGTCCAGTACAGTCGTGCCTAGTGTGTGTGTGTCCAGAGTGTTGGAGGCCTCAAAGTCAGGTCCTGCAGCCACCATCAAGTCAAGGAAGCTAAAGTCATAGCTTTATGAGTCAAGTCAAATCAGTCCTTGTCATCTGTCAAGTCAGCATGGTCTGCATCCAATTGTCCAGTTCTTCTACAAGTCCCAGCAAGCCCTTAAGGTCTCTGCATCACTGGTCACCTCCTTGGGCCCTGGCTGAGCTGTATAGACTTTACCAACTTTCTACCCTCAGTAAAGCGACTGTTGTCCGTAACTTGGCGTCGGAATCTTTATTGCCCCCATGCCTAGCCCAGGATACAGCGTTATACCTTCGGGTGGTTATAGACATCACATATACAAGGGGTTACTGCCATCTGCCCCTAAGGTAACAACATCTGCCCTGCACCACACACCCCGCCACCACAACTGCGTCACCTGACATGGTGATCGAAAGAAGCTGACTGCTGTAATCAGCAACAGGATCCTAGTGCATAACCCCTCAGATCAATAGTGATCATGGCATATAAAATTGCTGCAATTTTTTTGTGATTTGACCAAAAAAAGGAAACATATCTGTGGATGTGTCAGTGAAGAAAATGTCTTTAGAGTACTCACACAAAAAAAGAAGGATACAACCAAATGCATGCTGTGCTCAAAGAGGCAGAGTAGCACTATGTTCATGTAAATAGAGGCAATTAGGGCCAACCAAAAACAATATTTTACTTTTAACATACCCACCTAAAGCCTTTACACAGGAAAGCCTTTAAAGGGATGTAAACATAAAAACACAGACAAGATGTCCACTTCTTTAAAATATGAATTTTGCCAGGAAAATGCCTATCTATATATATAAAACTCAATGGCCCTTATTTACTAAGAGTGGAGTGTAGGTTTCTTTGTGGGTTTTAATTTCCTACAATTTATCTTCCACAGTATTTACTAAGGTTTCCCTACATTTTCCACTTTCCCGACACTTTGCTTTTTTTTTTACACATGCTCTGATCTGTCTGGTTTTCCTCAGCTGAAATCCACCATATTTTATGTGGAAACCTTAGTAAATATGTTGTTTTTATGTGAAAATGTCGGGAACACACCCCTTTTGGAGACCACGCCCCTTTCCCGGTGGCCACGCCCCTTTTCGGATTTTCTTTGCAAAATGGAGAGTTAGTTGGGGTTTTTTCAATTCTAGCGCAAATTCTGGAGCAAAATCTGGCGCAGACAGTATTTCTGGCGCAATGCCACAGAATCTGGCGCACAACCCCACAAAACATTTTGGGTTTGCAATAGTAAATGAGGGCCAATATATGTATGTTCCAGCATCACTTCCAAACGGCTAAAGATATTATTAAAGTCCCATTCAACTCTATGGGAATTATATGTTACTGTATAACTTCCAAACGGCTGGAGATATTTCGATAATACTTGGTCACATGTTACTTATATGTCCACTTAAAATATAGTCCAAAAAATACAGTAGTCGGCACTACCTATATATGCGCTGGTATGAATGGGTGAATAGATGATGTCACGGGTATATACTGGAGGTGGTGAGCATCTGTGGGGTGCACTCTTGTATAAATGCAGTCCGCAAGTAACAATCATCCACAAAGAAGTAAAGAGGCACTCACCACTTATGATGCTAAATCTTCTTTATTCGTGCATAAGGTAAAACAGTCAGGTCGGGTTAGGACGCCAACCACTTAAAATATAGGATAGTTAATTTAACCCTTAACTACCCCCATTTGTGAGGGTCAGGGTTTTTGTTTAAAGTCCCATGCAAATCAATGGGAAATGTATGTGCCCATATAACTTCTGTACGGCTGGAGATATTTCAATACCTGGTACACATATTATGGGTCAGGATAGGAGGTCAGGATAGGAGGTCGGGATAGGAGGTCAGGATAGGAGGTCGGGATAGGAGGTCGGGATAGGAGGACGGGATAGGAGGACGGGATAGGAGGTCGGATAGGAGGTTGGGATAGGAGGTCGGGATAGGAGGTTGGGATAGGAGGTCCAGATAGGAGGTCGTGATAGGAGACGGGATAGGAGGTCGGGATAGGAGGTCGGGATAAGAGGTCGAGATAAGAGGTCGAGATAAGAGGTCGAGATAAGAGGACGGGATAGGAGGTCGGCATAGGAGGATGGGATATGGGGTTGGGATATGACAACAATATATGAGGACAGGATATGAAGTCAAAAGCTTCCTCCTTTGTTTATTTTGCTCCCCAACAAGGATTAGGAAGGAAAAACCGGGCAACGCTGGGTATTCAGCTAGTCTGAGATAAAACTTAGGGCATCTCCATTCCACCCTGTGGAATGTTCCAAGAGATGCCAACTGCACTGTCCAGAAGGGAGAATAAAAAGGTAAAAGTGCATTAGAGTAATCAACCAATCAAAGCACTTAATAGCAGGCAGCAAGCAGAAAGGTAAAGGGAACCTGTCATCACTTTAAAGGAGAACTCCCATGCCCCAGCATTCTAAACATTTTTAAGACAGTAACGCTTTAACACCCCTTTTTGGGGGTGGTGGAAAATCAGCCTTGTCCCTCTTCTAGAAAAATTTAGGAACTCCAGCATGATAAATTAAAGGAGGAAATCAATTGATATAGGCAAATCAACTGTTCTAGTTTACATCAGACACAAGAAAACCCAAGGTGTTGTTAGCTAGATGCCCTTTTATAAGAGATTTTACTTGATTGTACTGTCCTACAATGGATATAATGTTGGGTAGCAGATGAGGACTGTGCCTTAATGCATATAAAACATGTTTTATGTATTTGCTCCCAAGTCTGGTTACAGCTGCAAGGAGATTCAAGGGTTACTGTAGAACACTACAGACACTACAGTCACCTAGAGTTCACACAAGTTACACAACAGCACTGCCTACTGGTCAAACTGTAGAGTGGTGTTTTTCCACTAAAATGGAAGGAAATGACAGGTCCCCTTTAAGAGTCTGGGCACAAGTCAGGTACATGAGGGTCAGGGTCTATAAAAACCCTGGTCACCTGTCCTGGAGGAGAGAACGAGGAGCACTGAGTAGAGACCCCAGAGAGAGGAAGATAGAAGCTGCACTATTTATCTCAGTCAAGTTCTGCTTCCACAGTGTCCACAATAAAGAGTAGGAGGAGAGAGAAGTTTTTACAAAGGCTCTCTTTGCTTACCTCCTCATCCCGGTTCTGTAGCAGACCAAGTCTGTGCACACTCACCTGGATGTGCCAGCAGTAAGCGTCTCAGCAGAGCCAAATAGGGGGATTCCCACCTGGATGAACCAGCAGGAAGCTGTATGTACAACTGTATGTGAAGGAGGCCCTATTTTATTATGATATAAAGGAAATAGGTAAATAGCACATTATAATTTTTATAATAACTAGCTTTTGCCCGCGGCTTCGCTCACATTAAATTTGGGGTAAAAGAGATCTACTTTTTACGATCCTATAGTAATGAGGCCGCTCTGTGACGGGCATCTAAACAACCTGAATTCTTTCAACTTTGATCGCCGCGTCTAAAGAGTTAATGCCGGGCATCTGCCGGATTGGCGATGTCTGGCATTAGCCACGGGTCCTGGCTGCTGATAGCAGCCGGGACCGTGCGGGTATGATGCGAGCTCAGCTCCTGAGCTCGCTTCATAACCCTCCCGTGCCGCAGTGCCGGATATACCCGGCATTCTGTATCAAGGGGTTAATTCATACAAATTTTGAACCCCCGTTTCACCCCTTCGGGGGTGGAATTTTAGAAATTGTTAAAACAAGTGTTTCTTTATCTCTAATTGTTAGCCTAAAAACAAAGTTTCATGCTTCTAGCTGCAAAAATGATGGACCTCCATACAAACTGTCAACCCCTATTTTACCCCCTTAAGGGTTGAATTTAGAAAAATCATTTCTTATTCCTCGTCTATGTCTTAAAAACAACACCTGCAAAAAAAATTCCGCTTTCCAAAATTCTTTCAAAGGGTTTAGGCTGGGCAATGATGAGTCAGTGAGTCAGGCCTCTTTTTATATGTATAGATAATTATGACATAAGGCAGGAACATTTGGTATTATATTAAGAAAGTACTATGGGGGAGATTTATCAAAACCTGTGCAGATGAAAAGTTGCTGAGTTGCCCATATCAACCAATCAGATGACTTCTTTAATTTTTCAGAGGCTTTTTCAAAAGTGAAAGAAGCGATCTGATTGGTTGCTATGGGCAACTCAGCAACTTTTCCTCTGGACAGGTTTAAATAAATCTCCCCCTATGTGTTTTAGTGTCAACTTCCTTAAAAAGAACAAAGACTTTTGTAATATGATGGATAAGTCCCTTAGGCTGTAGCTAAACTCAGTTACATAAAAACGACAAAATGACTCATTTATCATGTTCTCTGAGGATTCCGCCACCCATGATGGCTGCTGCAGGATTTCTGAAGGTCTTCAACCACATACAGTATGTCAATCACATTATTGAAAGAAGTTGTATGGCTAAGATTATAACATAGAGGAAAACATGCCGGGCTGCATCCAATGTTCTCTTTCATCTACACCAACAACCATAATCCTCAGTCTTCATTTCTTTAATGTAAACTGGTTTCCTACTATAAATATTTTTTGTAGTATTACCCTCAGCATAGGTTCCATTCCATGATGCTCTACTGTGTTATTACTGTCTTTGTAACCAGGGCCGGACTGGGGACAAAAAAGACCACAGTATTATGTTGTCAGCTCAGATCTCTCATTGTGTCTTAACTAGCCCAGGCGTGGCGCTTTACATGTCTACATTGGGGGACAGGGAGGCCTAGCATTTTATTTGCCAGGTGTCCATAAAAGAACTGTGTGCAGATGGCGCTCTGAGGTTAACCCCTTAAGGACCTGGCCATTTTTCTTTTTTTTTGCACTTTCGTTATTTCCTCCTCACCTTCTAAAGATCATAACACTTAAAATTTTGCACCTACAGACCCGCTTTTTTTTTTTGCACCACCAATTTTACTTTGTTATGACATCAATCATTTTACCACTAAATCAACGGCAAAACCAGAAAAAAAATATTTGTGGGGCAAAATTAAAAAAAAATGTTTGTAATTTTGGGGGGTTCCGTTTCTACGCAGTCCACTTTTCGGTAAAAATGACACCTTATCTTTATTCTGTAGGTCCATACGGTTACAAGAATATCTAATTTATATAGCTTTTATTTCACTACCTAAATTATAACTACATGCACCAAAATTTGTATGTTGAAAATTGTCTTCTGACCCCTATAACTTTTTTATTTTTCTGTATACAGGGTTGTGTGAGGGCTAATTTTTTGCATTGTCATCTGAACTTTTTATCGGTACCATTTTGTTTTGATGGGATTTTTTATCGCATTTTATACATTTCTTTAGGGTATACAAAGTGACCAAAAATATGCAATTTTGGACTTTTTTTTTTTAAATATAAACGCCATTGACCGTTTACGCCATTAATGTTATATTTTTATAGTTCGGACATTTGCGATACCACATATGTTTATTTTTATTATGGTTACATATTTTTTATATGGAATTTGGGAAAAGGGGGGTGATACAAACTTTTAATATGGAAGTAGTTAATGGGTGTTTTTTTAAACTTTTTATTCAACTTTTTATGTACACCTTTAGTCCCCTTAGGGACTTTTAGGAGGAATTAATATATTTCTCATACAGATCAATGTAGTTCCATAGACCTACATTGATCTGTATGCTCTGCACTCGATTGATAAAGCCTAGTTTAGCCGGGCTTTATTAATCAGCTCCACCTCCACAGTGGATCGCCACAACCCCCCTCCCCCGCGATCACACTGCGGGGGGGGGGGGTGATCCACCCCACTGGACCATCAGGGACTGCTTAACTTTGACAGTGGCGATCTAAAGGGTTGGTCAATAGGCGGCCCCATCGATCGCCGCATGTCGGCTATTCGTGGCAGCCACCAGCTACAAGAATCAGCTGGGGGGCCGGCCGGTATGAGGCGGGCTCTAGTCAGGATCCTTAGACAGCAACCGGTTAAAGGGTGCAGCCGCATTATACATGTTGGAAGCCATGTTGGAAGCCTGGTAAATCAAATTTGTCCGGTAATGCTATTACTTAAAAGGACAATTTAACAAAATTTGATATTTTAGCAAAGTTATTCAAAATGATCAGGATCAACAATGATATGTTAGAAATTTCATATGTTTCTGATAGCATTTAATACATTGTGTTGTCCAATATAGTATAACATTTTGAAAATAGAATGTATAAAATGGTTAAATGTACACAGGACTTTCCCCTTAAATGTTTCTATTAACCTAAATATTATTATTTTACAAATATATTCCATGTATATATATATATATATATATATATATATATATATATATATATAAAATTACTTTATACATATTTATCAGACAACTCTGACATAAAAAAAAAACTGAGCTAGATGAGCTTAAATAATAATTTTGTACTTGAAGTCTTCATGCTTGATATTGTGATATTTTGATCCTTGTATCAGCCACACAGTAGGCTGGTTGTCATTGAGGTAAAGTAGCAGTATACTGTGGAGAAAATCCTAACAATTGTTCTAAATGAAAAATGAATTTGAAATGATTCTTTTTTCCTTGCAAAGTTTTAGCATTCAATGCTCTTTTTTTGAGTGAATTTTAATCATAACAGTTATAGTTGAGCGAGTCATGCCTCGCTCCAAAAAAATCGGCTCGCCAAACATTCAGAGTTTGCCCTGACTTCAGACATTGACCTGTCACCTGCATTAATGTGTCATGTTGGTGCACTACAAATCCCAGCAGTGTGACTGCAGAACAAGTTCATAAAAAGCTTTCACACTATAAATCAAAGCAAGTTGAACGAAGCATTGTACAGTCAATATGCGTGACGCGATATGCGTGACCCCGCGTCATATCTGGTCGGTCCCGGCGGCTATCAACGGCCGGGACCCGCGGCTAATACAGGACATCACCTATCGCGGTGATGCCCTGTATTAACCCTTCAGACGCGGCGATCAAAGCTGACTGCCACGTCTGAAGTGAAAGGGAAAGTATCCAAAGTCCAAAAAAGCGTATTTTTGGTCACTTTTTATACCATTAAAAAATTCATAGAAAGTGATCAAAAAGTCAGATCAAAGCAAAAATGATACCGATAAAAACTTCAGATCACGGCGCAAAAAATGAGCCCTCATACCGCCCTGTACGTGGAAAAATAAAAAGTTATGGGGGTCAGAAGAGGACATTTTAAACGTATACGTTTTCCGAAATGTAGTTATGATATTTTCCAGAAGTACAACAAAATTAAACCTATATAAGTAGGGTACCATTAAACCGTATGGACCTACAGAATAATGATAAGTCAAAGCGCCAAAAAAGGGGAAGGAGATATGCTCAAAAATGTATGGGGTCCTGTGGTAAACACTCTAATTATAGAACCAAAAAGGAAAAGAAACCACTTGAAAACGGACCATGTATAGACTAAAATGAATTTTATTTAGAATAATACAAAGACATATAAAAAATATATAATATACACACACAGCGTGGACAAACAAAAGTGGGAACCAGGGAGCAGGGGGAGACAGAAAGGGAGGTAAAAAATATATGTATATAGTGTCTAGGCGTGCTAAACAGTGGTGCAAAAAGAGACAAGTATATCAAAGTAAGATTGAAGAAATTACATATACACATAAGGCACATATCAGGGCAACATTGCCTCATAAATATAATAATAAATGTGCACTTATTAATTACAGTGCAACTCACATGTTTTAAAGTGCCAACAGCGTGCAAAATAAATGAATAAGACCAATATGTTTAAAAACGCACACAAGACGGATCACAGAGAAAGCCACATGTAGTGGTGGCATAGATCAGTAACACTCCCTCCGCTTCCCAGTTACCCACCAGACCTCCAACGCGTTTCACCCAACGGGGCTTTATCCACTCCTGGACACGCGGTGATACCATATATGTTTATTTTTATTTTTATTTACACTCAGTTTTTTTATGGGAAAAGGGGGGTGATTCAAACTTTTAATATTGGAGGGGTTAAATGATATTCATTCATTTTTTTTCACTTTTTTTTTGCAGTGTTATAGCTCCCATAGGGACCTATAACACTGCACACACTGATCTTTATCATTGATCACTGGTTTCTCATAGGAAACCAGTGATCGATGATTCTGCCGCATGACTGCTCATGCCTGGATCTCAGGCACTGAGCAGTCATTCGGCGATCGAGCAGCGAGGAGGCAGGTAGGGGCCCTCCCGCTGTCCTGTAAGCTGTTGGGGATGCCGCGATTTCGCCGCGGCTATCCCGAACAGCCCACTGAGTTAACCGGCAGGCATGGTTTCACTTTCGCTTTTAGCCACGCGGCTCAGCTCTGAGCGCGCGGCTAAAGGGTTAATAGCGCGCGGCGCCGCGATCGGCGCTGCGCGCTTTTAGCAGCGGGTCTCGGCTTCATTATGACGCCAGGCCCGCCGTGATATGATGCGGGGTTACCGTGTAACCCCGCGTTATATCACGGGAGCAGGACCAAGGACGTACCGGTACGTCCTTGGTCCTTAAGGGGTTAAAGGGGTACTCCGGTGGAAAACATTTTTTTAATTTCTTCATTAGTCAACTGGTGCCAGACAGTTAAACAGATTTGTAAATTACTTCTATTAAAAAATATTTACCCTTCCAGTACTTTTAACAGAGAAAATGTTTTTATTTTTGAATTTCTTTTTTGTCTTGTCCACAGTGCTCTCTGCTGACACCTCTGTCCTTGTGAGGAACTGTACAGAGCAGCATAGGTTTGCAATGGGGTTTTTCTCCTGCTCTGGACATTTCCTGATACGGACATCAGGTGTCAGTAGAGAGTACTGTGGACAAGACAAAAAAGAAATTAAAAAAGAACAGAATTTCCTCTGTAGCATACAGCTGCTAAAAAGTAAAGGAAGGGTAAAGATTTTTAAATAGAAGTAATTTACAAATCTGTTTAACTTTCTGGCACCAGTTCATTAAAAAAACTACGTTTTCCACCGGAGTACCACTTTAATCAAACATATAGCTTTTGTAGCTGGGTTTATCATAAATCCACATTGAATGCATTGAGAATGAACATGATATAGGCATTTTCAGCCATGTTACATGTATTTTGAATGAATTAAATCAAACATTTAGCATTTGTAGCTAGGTTTAACATAAATCTGTGAAAACATAGAATGTGAATGTGTTATATGGATTTTAGGCCAAGTTATGTGTATTTTCTGGGTTTAATCAAACATACAGCATTTCTACCTGTGTTTGACATAAATCTGCATTGAAAGCATTAAGAATGAAAGTTGACTGGCAGTTTCTCTACCACTTGACTAGTTGGTGAGGGATGAATCACCTCAAAAACATAAAAATAACATCCAAATCTTTTTCATTGAAGAAAAAAAACTACACAAAAAAATTGGTAAAGGAAGGATTTGCTAAGAATTGGGTACAGGAAAGAGCACCCTTGCCATGTCCTCTGCCAGTAACAATGTTGGTGGCAGCACCAGTACTGTGGGCACCACTTGTTTGCTCAGGCCCAGTACAGGTATCAGCAGCAGCAAGGTGCCTGGTGGTGGTAGTAGAAGTAGCAGCAGCAGCAGCAAGCAAAAGATGTCCATGTCTTCCAGGATTGTGTTGTTTTTGAGGATAATACAGCCATTGTGGACTGGTTGTCACGTTCTCGGTCATCTCAGGAGGAGGAAGAGTCGGATGTTGAACCAGGTCTCAGTGGATTTCTCATCATCTACAGTTACATAGTGTACAGTTAAATGTCATTCTTAGATGGTCTTTTTCCATCATCTCTATCTTTGCCCCCCCCCCCCACTTGTGCAAATCAGAAGGATAGTCACCAGAAGGAGTGCGCCTTTGGAGTGTGTTGCAGAGGAGGTGAAAGCAGTGGCCGAGCATAGCACTATTGGGACTGGTGGTGGTGATACTGTAAGCCAACGTAGCAGGGGATGAATGAGCCCATGATCAAACATCAGAAGTTCATACAGAGAGGAGTGACGTGGATGATGATGGAGTGTTGGACAGGATGTAGGAGGATAGTGGTACTATCAGCGAAGAAAAGCTTAGCAGAGATAGTGCTAGATCATCTGTCAAATGTACCAAATGTACCAGGCGTAGGCCTGCTAGAATGATCAGCTCAGGAGCAGGTGACGTGGACGCTGCTGCATCTGTAGGCCTGAGAAAAAAAGCCTTTCAGAAGAGGGGTACAGTCGGGTGGTGGTGTTTCTATCTTGTCACAGTATTCTGCTGTGTGGAAATACTACTATTTTACCAGATGCAGAAAATGTGGAACAATGCCATCCCTGACAAAAAAATAAGCCATAGCCTGGCTACGAGTTAGGGATTGTGGCTTTACAACAGCACATGGAGTGGCAACACAAGGCCTGGCTACAAGTATCACTAGTCCACCACTTCCTGCTGTCCGCTGGCTACTACTCCGACCTCCAGTTCTTCAATGCTTGCGTCCACTGGCTACTACAGCCCCTACCAGTATTTTTTGGTCTTTTTTGGTCCTTAAAGGGGTACTCCGCCCCTAAACATCTTATCCCCTATCCAAAGGATAGGGGATAACATGTCAGATCGCTGGGGTCCCGCTGCTGGGAACCCCCGGGATCTACCATGCAGCACCCACCATTAGCGGCTTCCGAAACCGCTGGAGGTCCTCAGGCTGAGTCCATCTCGACCACAGTTGTCACGCCCCCTCCCATAGGCTTGCATTGAGTGGGCGGAGCGTGACGTCACACGGGGCAGAGCCGTGACATCACTATGCTCCGTCCCCGTGATCGCCAGTAATCAGATCCGGAGCGAACACGCTCCAGAGACTGATTCTAACGGGGTGCGGCGTGGAAGATCACGGGGGTCCCCAGCGATGGGACCCTCGTGATCAGGCATCTTATCTCCTATCCTCTGGATAGGGGATAAGATGTCTTAGCGCCGGAGTACCCCTTTAAAAGCTATTATGAAATATTCACTATTATGAAACAAGAATCCTGTTGGAACTCCCAAAAAGGGGTATTTTTTGGAACATTTGAAAAATTGCATTTTCCTATACCTCATGTGTGCATTTTAACACTAGCAGTCATCTGCCAACAAAAAAGGGATACTTTATGCAGCTTTATTGCAGTGTTAAAAAGCATACAAAATCCACTAGTGCAGTGTGTTTCTAAACAAGCTGTAAGTTACCATGGGTTACTGCATGTTGCCATAACTTTGGAATTAACTTAGCTTTAAAACTACTTAACCCCTTAAGGACCAAGGACGTACCGGTACGTCCTTGGTCCTGCTCTCCTGATATAATGCGGGGTTACACAGTAATAGTCATAGTGAAGCCGGGACCTGCCTCTAATAGCGCGCAGCGCCGATCGCGGCGCCGCGCGCTATTAAGTGAAAGTTGCCGGCTAGCTCAGTCGGGCTGTTCGGGATAGCCGCGGCTAATCGCAACATCCCGAACAGCTTACAGGACAGCGGGAGGGCCCCTACCTGCCTCCTCGCTGTCCGATCGCCGAATGACTGCCCAGTGCCTGAGATCCAGGCATGAGCAGTCATGCGGCAGAATCGTTGATCACTGGTTTCTTATGAGAAACCAGTGATCAATGATGAAGATCAGTGTGTGCAGTGTTATAGGTCCCTATGGGACCTATAACACTGCAAAAAAAAGAGAAAAAAAACGTGAATAAAGATCATTTAACTCCTCCCCTATTAAAAGTTTGAATCACCCCCCTTTTCCAATAAAAAAAAAACACAGTGTAAATAAAAATAAAAATAAACATATGTGGTATCACCGCGTGTGGAAATGTATCATAAATTAAACCGCTCGGTCAATGGCGTGTGCGCAAAAAAATTCCAAAGTCCAAAATAGTGCATTTTTGGTCACTTTTTATATCATTTAAAAATTAATAAAAAGCGATCAATAAGTCCTATCAATGCAAAAATGGTAACGTTAAAAACTTCAGATCACGGCGCAAAAAATGAGCCCTCATACTGCCCCATACACGGAAAAATAAAAAAGTTATAGGGGTCAGAAGATGACAATTTTAAACGTATTAATTTTCCTGCATGTAGTTATGATTTTTTCCAGAAGTCCGACAAAATCAAACCTATATAAGTAGGGTATCATTTTAATCGTATGGACCTACAGAATAAAGATAAGGTGTCATTTTTACTGAAAAATGTACTACGTAGAAACGGAAGCCCCCAAAAGTTACAAAACGGCGTTTTTTTTTCAATTTTGTTGCACAATGATTTTTTTTCCGTTTCACTGTAGATTTTTGGGCAAAATGACTGACGTCTTTACAAATCAGAATTGGTGGCGCAAAAAATAAGGCATCATATGGATTTTTAGGTGCAAAATTGAAAGAGTTATGATTTTTTAAAGGCAAGGAGCAAAAAACAAAAATGCAAAAAAGAAAACCCCCCGGTCCTTAAGGGGTTAAATACAGTCCTAGGTGACCATATTAGTGTTATACAGGGCTTTAGAGGTCTTAAGCAGTGTTATACATGTGTTGAGGGTTATTGCATTGGCGGTTTGTCTAGAACTTGTTTGCCGCGAACTAAACTCTTTAAAAACTTGCTCAACACTAATAACAGTGTAGACCTGTATAATGCGAAATAATCCAATGTCACTTTTGTAGATGAATGTAAGATCAGGAGTAATAAATGGTGTGTTGCATTTTGTGTCCCAAATGGATAGCAAGGATTTTAGCCTATAATCTAGTTTGTTAATACTTTAGTTTGATATGACAATAACATCTGCATACAACCAAATTATAATTTTGCTTACGTATGGCTCGGATTGTGTATGAGTTACAAGACGTTGCCTGTTGTGTATCTATTTTTTTGTGTTCATCTTTTATTAATGACAACTATATGATCAGCAAACAAAAACATGTTAAAACAATCTGAATTATTTGTTTCATTTACTAAAAATATATACTAAATATTTTTAAGTATTTCTGGTGGCGAGGTCCTAGCAGAGTTGTGAATAGAATTGCACAGGCTCCACTCCATTTGTGGCCATATTATCAACAAAGTTTGCATTATAGAGGACATTTACTAAGCCATACTACCAGCATATTTGCTCAAAAGTCACAGTTTCCATGCAAAAATTTGCAATACAACCCCAAAGCATGATTGATCAACCCCCATGCTTAACAGCTGGACAGAGGTTCTTTTCAATAAATTATGTTCCCCTTCTTCTCCAAACGTACCTTTGCTCATTCCGGCCAAAAAGTTCAATTTTAACCTCATCGGTCCACAGATCTCAACTGAGCCTGACGAAGCGCCTCGGCACGATAACGGCCCATCGCTCCATGCCCCAGCGTCCTCACCATCTGTCTCCCCGCACCTTGTTTCCAGTGCTTGTTCGCATGAACGAATAAAGAAGCCGACACAGCAAGAACTGAGTGAATGCTCGGTGCTTTCTTAATGTAGTCAGCACCAACACAGGCACCGTCTAGCTTCTAGGGAGCTGCACTCTTATACCATTCACTAGCACCTAGCCCGAGATTCACACAGGTAGGGCCCAGTACCTCTTGATCTGGTCCACAGAACTTGTTTCCAAAATGCATCAGGCTTGTCTATATGTTCATTTGCAAAGTTCAAACGCTGATTTTTGTGGTGAGGATGTAGAAGAGGTTTTCTTCTAATGACTCTTCCATGAAGACCATATTTGTACAAGCATCTCTTTATAGTGGAATAGTGTACCACAACTCCAGTGTCTGCCAGATCTATCTGGAGGGATTGTGCAGTCAAATGTGGGTTTTGAATTGATTTCTCACAATCCTGTTCTGTCTGACATTTTTCTTGGTCTTCCAGATCTTGCTTTAACTTCCACTGTTCCTGTTGACTGCCATCTCTTAATTACATTCCGAACAGAGGATATTGACATCTGAAAATGTTTTGCTATCTTCTTATAGCCTTCTCCAGCTTTGTGAGCGTCCACTATTTTCAGTTTCAGATTTCTAGATAACTGCCTAGAAGAACCCATGGTGCTGATTGTTGGGGCAAGGTCAGATGAGTCTCGGCATTTAAAACCTTTGATATTGACATCCCCTGGTCTTCCTAGATAATGATTGAGAAAAATCCATGACACTGGCAGGTCTCAGCTTTGCAAAGGGGGCAGTGCATGCTATAAATTCTGCAGGGTGGCCAAACTTTTGCAGATGCAATTTTTTTGTTTTCTGTTATTTTGAAATTGTAAAGGATGGAAATAAAATCTAACTTTTGTTGACATATTATAAGAATGTCTAATCTGTAATTTGATGCCTTTTGGAGATTTTTCCATCTTTCCTTGGCTTCTTTATGCACATTAATACAAATTTTTACCTGGGGTGCTCAAACTTTTGATCCCCATTGTAGTTGATATCTCCACGTCTGTAACAACTTGAAAAATAAAATTATTTTATGATTTCTGCTGTACTTTGTTAGTCCGCCTAACAAAAGAGATAAAACGATACCAATTAACCCCTTAACCCCTTAAGGACACATGACGTACTGGAACGTCATGTGTCCACTCCCGATCTATAACGCGGGGCCACGGCGTGGCCCCGCGTCATAGCGGTTCGGGCCCGGCCTCTAACAACGGCCGGGACCCGTGGCTAATAGCGCGCGGCATTGATCGCTGTGCCGCGCGCTATTAACCCTTTAGACGCGGCGTTCAAAGTTGAACGCCGCGTCTAAAGTGAAACTGAAAGCATGCCGGCTAGCTCAGTGGGCTGTTCGGGATAGCCGCGGTGAAATCGCGGCATCCCGAACAGCTGACAGGACAGCGGGAGGGCCCCTACCTGCCTCCTCGCTGTCCGATCGCCGAATGACAGCTCAGTGCCTGAGATCCAGGCATGAGCAGTCATGCGGCAGAATCATCGATCACTGGTTTCTTATGAGAAACCAGTGATCAATGTAAAAGATCAGTGTGTGCAGTGTTATAGGTCCCTATGGGACCTATAACACTGCAAAAAAAAAGTGCAAAAAAAAAGTGAATAAACATCATTTAACCCCTTCCCTATTAAAAGTTTGAATCACCCCCCTTTTCCCATAAAAGAAAAAACACAGTGTAAATAAAAATAAAAATAAACATAAATGGTATCGCCGCGTGCGGAAATGTCCGAATTATAAAAATATATCGTTAATTAAACCGCACGGTCAATGGCGTGCGCGCAAAAAAATTCCAAAGTCCAAAATAGTGCATTTTTGGTCACTTTCTATATCATGAAAAAATGAATAAAAAGCGATCAATAAGTCCTATCAATGCAAAAATGATACCGTTAAAAACTTCAGATCACGGCGCAAAAAATGAGCCCTCATACCGCCCCATACACGGAAAAATAAAAAAGTTATAGGGGTCAGAAGATGACAATTTTAAACGTATAAATTTTTCTGCATGAAGTTATGATTTTTTCCAGAAGTGCGACAAATTCAAACCTGTATAAGTAGGGTATCATTTTAATCGTATGGACCTACAGAATAAAGGTAAGGTGTCATTTTTACCGAAAAATGTACTACGTAGAAACGGAAGCCCCCAAAAGTTACAAAATGGCGTTTTTTTTTTCAATTTTGTCTCACAATGATTTTTTTTTCCGTTTCACCGTAGATTTTTGGGCACAATGACTGACGTCATTACAAAGTAGAATTGGTGGTGCAAAAAATAAGCCATCATATGGATTTTTAGGTGCAAAATTGAAAGAGTTATGATTTTTTAAAGGCAAGGAGCAAAAAACGAAAATGCAAAAACGGAAAAACCCCCGGTCCTTAAGGGGTTAATGACCAAGCCCATTTTGGCGTTAAGGACCAGAGGTTATTTTTGCACATCTGACCACTTTAAACATAACTCTGGAATGCTTTTAGTTATCATTCTGATTCCGAGATTGTTTTTTCGTGACATATTCTACTTTAACATAGTAGTAAATTTTTGTGGTAACTTGCATCCTTTCTTGGTGAAAAATCCCAAAATTTGATGAAAAATTTGAAAATGTTGCATTTTTCTAACTTTGAAGCTTTCTGCTTGTAAGGAAAATGTATATTACAAAAATTTTTTGATTTTATTCACATATACAATATGTCTACTTTATGTTTGCATCATAAAATTGATGAGTTTTTACTTTTGGAAGACATCAGAGGGCATCAAAGTTCAGCAGCAATTTTCCAATTTTTCACAAAATTTTCAAACTCGATATTTTTCAGGGACCAATTCAGTTTTGAAGTGGATTTGAAGGGTCTTCATATTAGAAATACCCCACAAATGACCCCATTATAAAAACTACACCCCCCAAAGTATTCAAAATGACATTCAGTCAGTGTTTTAACCCTTTAGGTGTTTCACAGGAATAGCAGCTAAGTGAAGGAGAAAATTCTAAATCTTCATTTTTTACACTCACATGTTCTTGTAGACCCAATATTTGACTTTTTGCAAGTGGTAAAAGGAGAAAAATTTTACTTATATTTGTAGCCCAATTTCTCTCGAGTAAGCACATGCCTCATATGTCTATGTAAAGTGTTCGGCGGGCGCAGTAGAGGGCTCAGAAGGGAAGGAGCGACAAGGGGATTTTGGAGAGAAAATTTTTCTGAAATGGTTTTTGGGGGGCATGTCACCTTTTGGAAACTAGACCCCTCGGGGAATGTAACATGCAATAAAGTGAGCCTTAATACCCCACAGGTGTTTCATGACTTTTGCAAATGTAAAAAAAAATTTTTTACATTTTTAAAAAGGGTAATAGCAGAAAATACCCCCCTAAATTTGAAGCCCAATTTCTCCCGATTTCGAAAACCCCCCATATGGGGGTGAACAGTGCTCTGCTGGCACACTACAGGTCTCGGAAGAGGATTAGTCACATTTGGCTTTTTGGAAGCAAATTTTGCTCTGGGGGCATGCCGCATTTAGGAAGCCCCTATGGTGCCAGGACAGCAAAAAAAAAACCCACATGGCATACTATTTTGGAAACTAGACCCCGCAGGGAACGTAACAAGGGGTTAAGTGAACATTTCTACCACACAGGTGTTTCACGACTTTTGCATATGTAAAAAAAAAAAAAAATTTACCTAAAATGCTTGTTTTCCCAAAAATGTTACATTTTCAAAAAGGGTAAAAGCAGAAAATACCCCCCAATATTTGTAACACAATTTCTCCCGAGTACGGCGATACCCCATATGTGACCCTAAACTGTTGCCTTGAAATATGACAGGGCTCCAAAGTGAGAGCGCCATGCCCATTTGAGGCCTAAATTAGGGACTTGCATAGGGGTGGACATAGGGGTATTCTACACCAGTGATTCCCAAACAGGGTGCCTCCAGCTGTTGTAAAACTCCCAGCATGCCTGGACAGTCAATGGCTGTCTGGTAATACTGGGAGTAGTTGTTTTGCAACAGCTGGAGGCTCTGTTTTGGAAACAGTGGCGTACCAGACGTTTTTCATTTTTATTGGGGAGGGGGGCTGTGTAGGGGTATGTGTATATGTAGTGTTTTTTACTTTTTATTTTATTTTGTGTTAGTGTAGTGTAGTGTTTTTAGGGTACAGTCGCACGGGCGGGGGTTCACAGTAGTTTCTCGCTGGCAGTGTGAGCTGTGGCAGAAAATTTGCCGCAGCTCAAACTTGCAGCCCGATACTTACTGTAAACCTCCGCCCATGTGAGTGTACCCTGTACGTTCACATTGGGGGGGGACATCCAGCTGTTGCAAAACTACAACTCCCAACATGCGCTGACAGACTGTACATGCTGAGAGTTTTAGTTTTGCAACAGCTGTAGGCACACTGTTGTGTATCACTGAGTTTGTGACCTAACTCAGTGTTTCACAACCAGTGTGCCTCCAGCTGTTGCAAAACTACAACTCCCAGCATTTACGGTGCATGCTGGGAGTTGTAGTTTGCAACAGCTGGAGGCACACCGGTTGTGAAACACTGAGTTAGGTAAAAAAAAAACTCTGAGTTTCACAACCAGTGTGCCTTCAGCTGTTGCAAAACTACAACTCTCAGCAGTCACCGACAGCCAACGGGCATGCTGGGAGTTGTAGTTATGCAACCAGCAGATGCACCACTACAACTCCCAGCATGCACATTAGCTGCTTGTGCAAGCTGGGAGTTGTAGTTATACAACAGCTGAAGGTACTCTTTTCCATAGAAAAAAGGTGCCTCCAGCTGTTGCAAAACTATAAGTCCCAGCATGCCCATAAGGGAATGCTGGGAGTTGTGGTGGTCTGCCTCCTGCTGTTGCATAACTACAGCTCCCAGCATGCCCTTTTTGCATGCTGGGAGCTGTTGCTAAGCAACAGCAGGAGGCTGTCACTCATCTCCTACTGCCGCAGCAGGTGCCGACGAATCAGGGCGATCGGGAGGTGGCACTCAGTGCCACCTCACCCCTGCTGGCTATGGCTGTTTGGGGCCGTCAGAGACGGCCCCAAACAGCCTGTAATACCGGGTCACCGGAGACCCGATTTACTCGGAATCCGCCGCAGATCGCTGGGCTGAATTGTCCAGCGATCTGTGGCCATCGCCGACATGGGGGGACATAATGACCCCCCTGGGCGATATGCCGCGATGCCTGCTGAACGATTTCAGCAGGCATCCGGCTCCGGTCCCCAACCGGCTAGCGGTGGGGACCGGATTTCCCACGGGCGTATGAATACGCCCTGCGTCCTTAAGGACTCGGAATGTAGGGCGTATCCATACGCCCTGTGTCCTGAAGAGGTTAAGGACCTAGCCAATTTTCAGTGTAGGACCCGGCTATTTTTTGCACATCTGACCACTGTCACTTTAAGCATTAATAACTCTGGGATGCTTTTAACTTTCACTCTGATTCCACTCGTCGATACTTGCATAATTTTTTGGTGAAAAATTTCAAAATTTTATGAAAAAATTTAAAAGTTTGCATTTTTATTAACTTTGAAGCTCTCTGCTTGTAAGGAAAATAGACATACCAAATAAATTATATATTGATTCACATATACAATATGTCTACTTTATGTTGTCATCATAAAGTTGACATGTTTTTACTTTTGGGAGACATCAGAGGGCTTCAAAGTTCAGCAGCAGTTCAGTGTTTTTTGACTTTTTGTCAAGTTGGATGTGTAAGTAAAAAAAAAAAATTTCACTAAAATGCTGGTTTTTCCTAAATTTAAAATTTTTACAAGGGGTAATAGGACAAAATGACCCCCAAAAATTGTAACCCCATTCCTTCTGAGTATGGAAATACCCCATGTGTGGACATCAAGTGCTCTGCGGGCGAACTACAATGCTCAGAAGAGAAGGAGTCACATTGAGCTTTTGGAGAGTGAATTTGATTGGAATGGAAGTCAGGGGCCTTGAGCGTTTACAAAGCCACCCCCCCCCCCCCCGCCCCCGTGGTGCCAGAAAAGTGGACTTCCCCACATGTGACCCCATTTTGGAAACTACACCCCTCACAGAATTTAATAAGGGGTGCAGTGAGTATTTACACCCCTCTGGCATTTGACAGGTCTTTGGAACAGTGGGCTGTGCAAATGAAAAATTGCATTTTTAATTTTCACGGACCACTGTTCCAAAAATCTGTCAGACATCTGTGGGGCTTAAATGCTCACTGTACACCTTATTACATTACATGAGGGGTGTAGTTTCCAAAATGGGGTCACATGTGGGTATTTATTTTTTTTCGTTTATGTTAGAACCACTGTAAAATCAGCCACCCCTGTGCAAATCACCAATTTAGGCCTCAAATGTACATAGAGTGCTCTCACTCCTGAGCCTTGTTGTGCGTCCGCAGAGCATTTTACGCCCACATATGGGGTATTTCCGTACTCAGGAGAAATTGCGTTACAAATTTTGGGGTTCTTTTTTTCCTTTTACCGCTTGTGAAAATAAAAAGTATGGGGCAACACCAGAATGTTAGTGTAACATTTTTTATTTTTTTACACTAACAGGCTGCTGTAGCCCCCAACTTTTCCTTTTCATAAGGGGTAAAGGGAAAAAAAGCCCCCCAATATTTGTAGTACATTTTTTCCCGAGTATGGAAATACCCCATATGTGGTCCTAAACTGTTTCCTTGAAATATGACAGGGCTCTGAAGTAAGAGAGCGCCATCCGCATTTGAGGACTAAATTAGGGATTGCATAGGGGAGACATAGGGGTATTCTACGCCAGTGATTCCCAAACAGGGTGCCTCCAGCTGTTGCTAAACTCCCAGCATGCCTGGACAGTCAGGGGCTATCAGGAAATGCTGGGAGTTGTTGATTTGTAACAGCTGGAGACTCCATTTTGGAAACACTGCCGTACGATATGTTTTTCATTTGTATTGGGGGGAGACAGTGTAAGGGTGTGTATATGTAGTGTTTTACCCTTTATTATGTTTAGTGCACTGGTGGGTTATGGTGAGTTTCCCTCTAGAAGTTTGCGCTGCAGCAAAAAATTTGCCGCAGCTCAAACTTGAAGCAGGAAACTCACTGTAAACCTGCCCGTGTGAATGTTTCCTGTACATTCACATGGGGGGGGGGGGGGGGCAAACCTCCAGCTCTTTCAAAACTACAACTCCCAGCATGTACTGATCGCCGAAGGGCATGCTGGGAGATGTAGTTATGCAACAGCTGGAGGGCTACAGTTTAGAGACCACTGTATAATCGTCTCAAACTGTAGCCCTCCAGCTGTTGCAAAACTACAAATCCCAGCATGCCAAAACACCTCACTCCTATCCCTTCAGGGGGATCGTGGGTGTCTTGGACAACCACGATCCCCCTTATTTTCCGGGTCACCATAGACGCATATGACCCTGAATTGCGCAAATCACTGGTGTGAATTCACCGGCGAGTTGCGGTGATCACCGACATGGGGTGGTCTGATGACCCCCCTGGACATTTGCGCGGGGTGCCTGCTGATCACTATCAGCAGTCACCCCTGTCCGGTCCCCGTCACATCATGGGTCCTTAACTACCAGGGTCCCATGACATATCAGTACAACATGGGTCCTTAACAGATTAAAACTACAAGTTTCCCAGTATAAATAAGCCCGAACATAGTGTCACGTGAAAAATCTAAAAGTTATGGATATTGTAATGTGGCAACACAATTTTTTATTTTTTTTTATGTTTCTATTATAGCAATGTAGTAAAAAAAAAAAAAGGTTCAAAACTTGGTATTGCTGTAATCGTAATCAAAAGGTACATCAAGGCAATAGTTGATGAAAAGGGTGTCGCTAAAAGTAACAAATTTATTAATCACGTTAAAAGCCACCAGATAGAAAAAAGTGAATACCAAAAGGTGTAGGATATACATAGAACTTTGCTACCCAAAAGTATGAGGCTGCAGAGTTTCACCATAAGAGCTACTCGCTGTACCCGAAGGGACAGTGGTTAGTCAATTGTGGTAAATAATAACCACATTTCTAATATAATTTACATATATTCCCAACGCGTTTCTGTCCGCATGCTTTTTAGCATGCACGTGGACGTCTTCAGGGGAACCTTTGCAAATGTAGCTCCAAAGAATAGTTAAAAAAACAAACATGCATCTACGTTATAGTAATGTGCATTCCAGGTTATAAGTACTGGCTACAGGTGGCCAGTACTTATCTACACAGATATCATCTACGCAGGCATTCCTTTGTCAATGTCAATATCGGAAGTCCTGTGTTAGCGTGGGAATCCAGCATGCAGCGCCGATTAGTAGAAACATATCCGTCCTGCAGTGGCAGGGAGAAAGGAAAGTGGTCCTGCATTCAGATGCGGCTCGTGGTGAATCCAGTGCCTGTTATTATTGCTATAATCGTACTGATCCACAGAATAAAGCTTTAATGTTATTTTTACCATACGATGAGTGGCGTAAACTTAAAATGGAAAAAATAAATGACAAAATCCCATTTTCCTTTTTGACCAACAAAAGAAGAGTTAATAAAAATTATCTAATAAAAAATATGAACCGCAAAATAACGGCATTAAAAAGTAAAATTTAATTTTTCCATTAACCAAGCAAGTTGATATTTAATAAAGAAAACTACTCCCGAAAATCCCACCACTAGGGGTCCCCATACTTACTAACCAGTCCTGCAGCAGCATCAGCTTGTCCATGAGTCATGGACAAGAGATGACTCATGGACAAGGCTGCATGACTCGATACACCAATCACCTCGGACCATCACACGGGAGGGACATGCCCCCTTCCTCTGAGAGGATTTTTAACACTGTGAGCTAAGGTGATAGAGGCATATAAAATGAGATGAACATGGTCAGGATTAGGTACAGAGTAACATATTAACCCCTTAAGGACCGGAGGTTTTTCCGTTTTTGCATTTTTGTTTTTTGCTCCTTGCCTTTAAAAAATCATAACTCTTTCAAATTTACACCTAAAAATCCATATGATGGCTTATTTTTTGCGCCACCAATTCTACTTTGTAATGACATCAGTCATTTTGCCCAAAAATCTATGGTGAAGCGGGAAAAAAAATCATTGTGCGACAAAATTGAAAAAAAAAACGCTGTTTTGTAACTTTTGGGGGCTTCCGTTTCTACGTAGTACATTTTTCGGTAAAAATGACACCTGATATGTATTCTGTAGGTCCATACGATTAAAATGATACCCTACTTATATAGGTTTGATTTTGTCAGACTTCTGGAAAAAATCATAACTACATGCAGGAAAATTAATACGTTTAAAATTGTCATCTTCTGACCCCTATAACTTTTTTATTTTTCCGTGTATGGGGCGGTATGAGGGCTCATTTTTTGCGCCGTGATCTGAAGTTTTTAACGGTACCATTTTTGCATTGATAGGACTTATTGATCACTTTTTATTCATTTTTAAATGATATAAAAAGTGACCAAAAATGCACTATTTTGGACTTTGGAATTTTTTTGCGCGCACGCCATTGACCGAGCGGTTTAATTAATGATATATTTTTATAATTCGGACATTTCCGCACGCGGTGATACCACATATGTTTATTTTAATTTTTATTTACACTGTGTTTTTTTTTTTATTGGAAAAGGGGGGTGATTCAAACTTTTAATAGGGGAGGAGTTAAATGATCTTTATTCACTTTTTTTTTTCACTTTTTTTGTGCAGTGTTATAGGTCCCATAGGGACCTATAACACTGCACACACTGATCTTCTATGTTGATCACTGGTTTCTCATAAGAAACCAGTGATCAACGATTCTGCCGGATGACTGCTCATGCCTGGATCTCAGGCACTGAGCAGTCATTCGGCGATCGGACAGCGAGGAGGCAGGTAGGGGCCCTCCCGCTGTCCTGTCAGCTGTTCGGGATGCCGCGATTAGCCGCGGCTATCCCGAACAGCCCGACTGAGCTAGCCGGGAACTTTCACTTTCACTTTTAGCCGCGCGGCTCAGCTTTGAGCGCGCGGCTAAAGGGTTAATAGCGCGCGGCGCCGCGATCGGCGCTGCGCGCTATTAGAGGCGGGTCCCGGCTTCACTATGACGCCGGGCCCGCCATGATATGACGCGGGGTTACTGTGTAACCCCGCGTTATATCAGAAGAGCAGGACCAAGGACGTACCGGTACGTCCTTGGTCGTTAAGGGGTTAAAGGGGTTATCCAGGAAAAAAACATTTTTTTATATATCAACTGGCTCCAGAAAGTTAAACAGATTTGTAAATTACATCTATAAAAAAAATCTTAATCCTTTCAGTACTTATGAGTTGTTCTTTTCTGTCTAAGTGCTCTCTGATGACACCTGTCTCGGGAACGGTCCAAATCCCCATAGCAAACCTCTTCTACTCTGTGCAGTTCCCGGGACAAGCAGAGATGTCAGCAGAGAGCACTGTTGCCAGACAGAAAAGAACAACTCAACTTCAGCAGCTGATAATTATTGAAATAATTAATATTTTTTTTAATAGAAGTAACTTACAAATCTGTTTAACTTTCTGGAGCCAGTTGATATAAAAAAATAAAATAAAAAGTTTTTCCATGGAATACCCCTTAAATTTTTTTTTTTTTATCTGATAGGTACACCTTAATTGTTGTTGGTCTCCAAAAGGAGAATCAGTTCACCATTTAAATAGTCAACCAATACCAATCTCTCCAAAGATGAGGGGCAACATCAACAAACAGCTGTCTACAGACATTCTGATTTGGCTAAAATCCTTAGTCATGTTTCGAAGCTCTTTAATACGTAGGACATTGACTGACATGTAAACTACATCCAATAGGGGGCACTATATAGATATATTTCTCCTGTAGGAGTGGGCATTATCTGGTCCTGAGATTATCTTCATCAGCTGGCAGTCCCTAACTGATCTACTCACTTCATTCTGTCAATTTATGAATTTGGAATTCAGCACGGAGATTCCGCTGCAACAGAGTCCCGTTGAATTTAACCCCTTAAGGACACATGACGTACTGGAACGTCATGTGTCCACTCCCGACCCTATGGGACCTATAACACTGCAAAAAAAAAGTGCAAAAAAAAAGTGAATAAACATCATTTAACCCCTTCCCTATTAAAAGTTTGAATCACCCCCCTTTTCCCATAAAAGAAAAAACACAGTGTAAATAAAAATAAAAATAAACATAAATGGTATCGCCGCGTGCGGAAATGTCCGAATTATAAAAATATATCGTTAATTAAACCGCTCGGTCAATGGCGTGTGCGCAAAAAAATTCCAAAGTCCAAAATAGTGCATTTTTGGTCACTTTTTATATCATGAAAAAATGAATAAAAAGCGATCAATAAGTCCTATCAATGCAAAAATGATACCGTTAAAAACTTCAGATCACGGCGCAAAAAATGAGCCCTCATACCGCCCCATACACGGAAAAATAAAAAAGTTATAGGGGTCAGAAGATGACAATTTTAAACGTATAAATTTTTCTGCATGAAGTTATGATTTTTTCCAGAAGTGCGACAAATTCAAACCTGTATAAGTAGGGTATCATTTTAATCATATGGACCTACAGAATAAAGGTAAGGTGTCATTTTTAACGAAAAATGTACTACGTAGAAACGGAAGCCCCAAAAGTTACAAAATGGCGTTTTTTTTTTCAATTTTGTCTCACAATGATTTTTTTTCCCGTTTCACCGTAGATTTTTGGGCACAATGACTGACGTCATTACAAAGTAGAATTGGTGGTGCAAAAAATAAGCCATCATATGGATTTTTAGGTGCAAAATTGAAAGAGTTATGATTTTTTAAAGGCAAGGAGCAAAAAACGAAAATGCAAAAACGGAAAAACCCCCGGTCCTTAAGGGGTTAAAGGGGTTATCCAGGAAAAAACTTTTTTTTATATATCAACTGGCTCCATAAAGATAAACAGATTTGTAAATTACTTCTATTAAAAAATCTTAATCCTTTCAGTACTTATGAGCTGCTGAAGTTGACCAGTTTTTTTCTGTCTAAGTGCTCTCTGATGACATGTGTCTCGGGAACCGCCCAGTTTAGAAGCAAATCCCCATAGCAAACCTCTTCTTCTCTGCTCTCTGCTGACATCTCTGCTTGTCTCGGGAACTGCACACTGTTGCCAGACAGAAAACGACAAATCAACTTCAGCAGTTGATAATTATTGAAAGGATTAAGATTTTTTAATAGAAGTAATTTACAAATCTGTTTAATTTTCTGGAGCCAGTTGATATATAAAAAAAAGTTTTTTCATGGATAACCCCTTTAATGTGATTCTGCTGAGCTTTGCACACGGCTGAATTTTTATGCCAGATGTTTCCTGCTTGGAAATCCCGTTTTCTGTGTCCGCCAAAAAAAAAAAAAAACCTGTTTATTCTTTCTGCAGACTCCGCACAAAATACATTCCCCTGTGGTCCTGGTCCTGCAGTTTGCGGAATGTCCACATGGAGATTTTCCGTGCGAACATTCAGATGTGTGAACATAGCCTTATAGTAACTTTTGTAATGAATGTACTCTTATTTGCTACGGTATCTTCTAATATATGAATATATTGACAAATAGTATTCAGAGTTAATGAATGATACATAATTAATCTAAGAAACATTTAAGCTAAGAGGGATAAGTCTTTTTATGATTATGCCTTATGTATATAATTATGCCTAAGCCACTATTGTTGCAATAAACAGACTCCTTTGCCTGTTTTTATCAATATGTAAAATATATTTTTCTAGTGTAATTCTGCACGGTTAAGCACGGTTTTCACATATGTAGCTGCTAAGTATCTATTTCCTCTCACCCTTATCACTTTCCTGATTGCTCAAGCACCATCTTTATATACAGTAGAATTTTCCGCCAGTAGTTTATTGTATACAAATGACAGGAATTACGCTAGTTTTATTTGTGGATTTAGCCAATGTGCAAGGCAGAATATTTTCCATCTCACTCTTTCACCTTTTATGCCTTTTTTCTACAGCTAAGAGCAACAATCATTCTCAATTGCCATTTTTATATTGTTTTTATTGCCAGTTAAGTTTTATTTTTCACTAAAGCTACTGCTTCACATTATTTGCTGCATTGCATTTAAGTACTAAGATGTATTCAATATTTATTGTTACACTTTAGCTTTTAAATTGGGCACAAAAAGTTGTTCTCACATGTTTAAAAAAAAAAAAATCATGATAATAATTTCCTGCTGTTACAATGTATTAACCTTCCACAAGTGGAGGGTGGAGGCGCACCCCACTGGGTGGAGGCACCTTCAGTAAAGTTATGCTCAGTTCATTTGTGGTTTTATTTCACCATCTACTGGACATTTAGATAATACAGCATTAATAAAACTCATAGGGGTTACATTTCCAATATAGTTTTTCTGCTGTGTTGCTCCACTACTAGAAGTTCAGGGCAGCACTAGTATAAAAGTATGCTTGTCCTTATTATGATCCAGAACACATCAAGGATAACACCAGATCTGCTCTTCATTTTCCATCTGCTACCCAATGGAATTGTCAGGTGGATGAGTAAATAAAAGTGTAAACTAGGTGCCCAGCATTCGTCTATAACATGGAGGGAAGGAAATTATTGTGGATCGGTGAGCCCTTAGGGGAGCACTTCTGCCTCTTTGTTCTAGTGATGGAAGGGGGTCTCAGCACTACAACACTTAATTTTAGTTTAAAATGCAGCTCTTGTTTGTACAAACTGCTTTTTAAATGTATATGAAAGATGGCATGAGTGTCTATGGAAGGTCTTTTCACTCTCCTTTCGTAAGTAGTTTCTGTATTCTGCTTATGGTGCCTTCAGGTCAGAGGCAGGGACGTTAAAGTTGTCTGCAGCCTAATGTTTATTAACCTGTTCTGGTTGTAAAGGCAGTGATAATAATAATATTGAATTTTAAGAATCAATGTATATATAACAACACCCAAATAGTGTATGAAATACACATGTAAGGTCTTTTGATGGTACACCTCACCAGGCGATTTTTATGATAAAATGGTATTATTGTTTTACTATAATGTATATATTTTGTTCACCTTAAATTTTATAAGGGACATTTGCATTTTCCCAATATTAAAATTAGCTCCAAATTTAACATGGTTCAAATTATTTTAGCAATTCCCTTGGTATTTATGCAAAGTCCTTGGTCATTCCAGCTAGAGGAAGTGCGCCAGTGGCACGAAACAGCTTGTTACCTACTACATGTCGTCAAGACCTGAATAAAGCTCTGGTTCGGTGAGTGAGGCCTCTCTTTTCATTCTTTGCTCCTGCTCCCTTGGTATTTATAGTGGCACAGACAGACTGATTTACCTTATTTATAGTCTCCCAATGACTGTAGGTTCTACTTGATGCATGTCGCTGGGACACACAAGAACAGAACAACCTTGACATGAAGTACAAAAATATTCATATCCTTCTGAAATCCGATTTTTTATGCTCATATCAAACAAGTGCATTACAGTTTCTTTTCTTCTTACATCTTGTGATAGAATGTAACAAATGTTTTATCTATCTAATATGTATATATATATATATATATATATATATATATATATATATATATATTGTGATAAAGTGGTAAGGAAAGGGTGCATTTCCTTGATTCACTCTGAGGAATCCTTCACCTGGAAGCTAAGTAACCAGGCAGCAGAGAGGGGAGGTCTTTAAAAGGAGGAAACTCAGTCTAATCTGGGCTCTCCCTGGGAAACAGCAGGTCACTGTAGGGGGAGATGGGGGCCCTGTTGGAAGCACGGAAGCACACAGCTGGAGCTGTGGCCCAAGTGACAGTGTGAACTGTGAGTAAATCAGGTTGCAGGTGGCACATGTTTTAACTGGATGAGGGAAGCTCACCAGTTGGTAGACAGGGCATGCTGAGAGTTATAGTCAGTGACCAGACGGTCTAGGACTTTATTTTGTTCCTGTTTATGTATTGTTTTACATGCAACCTGTGGAAATAAAGCTGGCGAGGTGCCAGACTTGTATCCTGAACTGTTGTCAGGTGAGTTATTGTGAGGAACATGTCCCGTGGCAAGTGACCAGGACGATCAGAGAGCTAATCCCCGAGACAGAACGTCACAATATATACCGTATTTATCGGCGTATAACGCGCACTTTTTAGGCTAAAATTTTTTGCCTAAAGTCTATGTGCGTGTTATACGCCGATACCGCCCCAGGAAAGGCAGGGGGAGAGAGGCCGTCGCTGCCCGCTTCTCTCCCCCTGCCTTTCCTGGGGTCTAGAGCCCTGCTGCCGGCCCTTCTCACCCCCTGGCTATCGGCGCCGCTGCCCGTTCTGTCCCCCTGACTATCGGTACCAGCGCCGATAGCCAGGCGGAGAGAAGGGGCAGCGGCACCCATTGCCGGCGCCGCTGCCCCGTTGCCTCCCCCCATCCCCGGTGGCATAATTACCTGGGTCGGGTCCGCGCTGCTGCAGGCCTCCGGCGTGCGCCCCCTTCGTCGTTGCTATGCGCGGCGCCATGCATAGCAACGACGCAGGGGACACACGCCGGAGGCCTGCAGCAGCGCGGACCCGACCCAGGTAATTATGCCACCGGGGATGGGGGGAGGCAACGGGGCAGCGGCGCCGGCAATGGGTGCCGCTGCCCCTTCTCTCCCCCTGGCTGTCGGCGCCGGCAATGGGGCGCCGGTACCGATAGTCAGGGGGACAGAACGGGCAGCGGCGCCGATAGCCAGGGGGAGAGAAGGGCCGGCAGCAGGGCTCTAGACCCCAGGAAAGGCAGGGGGAGAGAAGCAGGCAGCGACGGCTTCTCTCCCCCTGCCTTTCCTGGGGATGTATCGGGGTATACACGCGCACACACGCACCCTCATTTTACCATGGATATTTGGGTAAAAAACTTTTTTTACCCAAATATCCTTGGTAAAATGAGGGTGCGTGTTATACCCCGATAAATACGGTATATATATATATATATATATATATATATATATATATATATATATATATGAACCAGATACAGGCGCAGCACTCCAACAAAAAAGTGATTTCATGTCTCATGTCAGCATTACTTGTAATGCTGACATGAGACATTAAATCACTTTTTGTTGGAGTGCTGCGCCTGTATCTGGTTCTTATATTGGATGGAGTCTGATCAAGTCCTTTGGGACGCTGGCACCAATTTTCTGGTTGGACTGGATAAGTAGTGCTGCTTTATTTTGGGATTATATATATATATATATATATATATATATATATGTATCCATCTCTCATATCTATCTATCTATCTATCCATATCATATCTATCTATCCATATCATATCTATCTATCATCTCATACCTATCTATCTCATATCATATCATAATTATCTATATCGTATCGTAAATATCTATCTATTTATCTATATCATTACTATCTATCTATCTATCTCATATGATATCTATCTTCTTCATATCTATATAATTTCTTTCTATCTATATCATATCATAACTATCTATCTATTGTTGGGCGGTAATAACTCAATTATGAATTATGATCCAAAAAATATTAATTAGGAATATTTTTTTTTCAAATGATTAAAAATTATGACTTGGTGAATTGTAGACAAAGCCAATCAATACAATTCACATCTGAGTCTGATAGACTGAGTCTGAGTATTTCCTCAGATATCAACAAATTATTTTTATGACTAGATGACATTAACACTTAAGGATGTAGTTTTGCAATATACAATAATACACAGGTATTATAAAAGTATGCATATTTATTGGTTATAATGTTATAAACATAAATGAGTAATAAACACAATGATATATGAAAATGAATATCAATTAGATATATTAGTAAGCATTACAAGCTTGTTAATTGACTACATAACAGTGGAACAATAAATGTGAGTAGTAAGTGACTAGTTACAAGATTACATAAACTGCTAGGTTAGGATATCATACAAGAAAAGGTTTATACATCACTCTGTCCAGTGTAAACCTCATGGTATCAAGATGGACAATATCTAATCATAGACATATCAATCTGGAATGCTAAATACACTCCCTGCCCCCTTCTAACCAACTACAAATCACATGACTCCAAGAAAGGGCAAATCCATCTAAGAATATAAACATGGAAGAACTTGATATACTTCCACCCTATTCTGGACTATTTTCTTACAGGATCTTGGTAAGATATTAAGACAATTAATTGCAGAGATATATGATCTTGCTCTATATTTTAGAAGGAGGAACTTGAATCAAGTTTCCTGTGTGGGAGATTTACTTATAACACTTAGCCTGGCGAGGTAGGAGTTCTATCAATATGTATAAGCAGTAATTTAATGCTTTGATAGATTATGAGTCTTGATTCTTCTGCAGGTAGAATGAAGTCTTGCAATATCCTAAAACAATAATCTCAATATGGAGATAATTAAATAATTCATTTAATTTATTTATTCGCCAATCGAAATGGTATAATTCCATCCACATTATCCAAATTAGTCTTAATTTGGATACCATTTTTGTGTCTCTTACCAAGTCTATGTAAGAAGCGTAATGCTCCATTCATCGCATAGTCATGGGTAGCCATAGTTTGGTACAGTGTGATCAGTCCGGCTTTCTGGAATCTCACATGGCTTTCATGACTTCCATCTTGTGCACCTCTTTCAGTGGCAGACTTCTTTGTCTTTCTCCTAAGTCTTTTTCTAGGTCGGTAGCTCTCTCTTTCCTAAGTCTCCTTCCCCCTTTGTCTCTTGAACATGGTTTATTGCCATGTTCTAATCAGTGAGACACACCCTCCTAAATTGGAAATCCCCAATGAATGTAGGTTTAGCGTGTACATATGATAATGACTATGACATCACTATAATACCCAGAATGCATTTCTGGTTTGTATAATGACAGCTACCCATACACTAGGGGGTGCTATTGCATAAGCAATCAGCATAATTACCATTAAGGTTTAACTGTCCAAAATTGGTTTAAAACCCACATTCCACAATTGACGTAAGGAGCCCTAAATTAGAAGTCTTGGGATTTACTCTGATACATATTCCAATTAAAACATGGTTTCTCAGACAATTCGGGGCCTAGTAAGACAGTTCTCCAAACTATCAAATTTATGGAGAAGGATACCATGGAGGTCTCTTTCACACATATGTGTAAATCTCTCTCAGTGGCTAGTCAAATGGGTAATTAATTGTAAGTTAGAATAACATTCACAAGACTAGCACAGCTTTGCACAAAGACTCCTGATCAAAGTGTATACTTGAAACATTATCACCTTCCCACCATGTCTTAGAAATGCAAGCACTTAGCAATACTCATATAAAAGATAATAGATATATACAGATGTACTTTACAATTCTTAACAGTATATGACAATATCATATGTCCTACTGATTACCTTATATATGTATCTATCTGTCTATCTATCTGCTAGAAAATGGTTGCATTGGGCGACCGTAACATTTGCACTTTATTGGATGGAATTAAACACTTTTTTTCACCATCAATTTTGCCTTGGAGTGCTGCAGCCTTTTCTTATATTTGTTATATCTATCTATCTGTCGATCTCATATCTATCTATCTATCTATCTACTCCTATCTATTAATCTCATATCTATCTCATATCTATCTATCTCATAAATCTCTCTATTTATCTATCTATCTATATCATATCTATCCATCTATCTGTGTATCTCATATCTATCTCATATATATATATATATATATATATATATATATATATATATATAATATCTATCTATATTTTTATCTATCTCATATATCTATCTATCTCATATCTATCTATCTAACTCCTATCTATTTATCTCATATCTATCTCATATCTATCTATCTCATATCTATGGCGGGACATCGCTGCGGCCGGTGATAGGCTAAAGCTCCGTGTGACGTGTCGGGCTAACAGGAAGTAAGAAGCAAACAGCCCGGCGACCGAACACCTGTACCGGAGCTCCGGGGGCACGTTGGCAGATAAGAGAAAGTTTGTTTTCTTTTTTTTTTTTTGCAGCCCGGACCGGATAAAATAAAAAAAGTGCACGCCGGACTACTCCTTTAACTTATTTTAAATATATATATGTACACTTCATTTATGGTATAGTCCATAGCAAGGGTCCTGCTTGGACATATATTTGTATATACTTGTTTGAATAAATGTTATCGGTGATCTTACATACAACTAGTCTATTTTTAATATCGTTTTATACATATATCTAGAGGTCTGTAACATTTTCTTTCTCTACTTGCATATTTTGGCACGAAGGGTACGTGCAACACAAGTACCTCGATATATATATATATATATATATATATGTATATATATATATATATATACACACATTTAATATAAAGTGTGAGCCCCCTAATTTTGGTTTTAATTACATACAGGTATAGGACCATGGTAAAACAATTCCGAGCAAAGTTTCTTGGATAAATGCAGCGCACCAAACAAGTATATCCGTGCAACAATGATTTATTCCATGGTGTATGGAAGAAATACAACATTTCAGTAACCTCTCACTATCATTTTCAACTTGAAAATGGTAGTGAGAGGCTACTGAAATATTGTATTTCTTCTATACACTATGGAATAAATTATCGTTGCACGGATATACTTGTTTGGTGCGCTGCATTCATCCAAGAAATATCTATCTATCTCATATCTATCTGTCTGTCTATCTATCTACTGTATCTCATATCTGTCTATCTGTCTACTCCAGACAAAATTAGAGATGAAAAAAGTGGGTTTCATTCTATCTTTTATGCCCCTTTGGCGTGAGTGGCGTATATTTAAAGTCACACATTTATGCTAAAAAACTAAAACACTGGTTTGCAACAAAACGTGCAACTTTCAAAATATATGCCACTTGTGCAGCTTGGTAAATATCCGCTATGTTTATTTTATTAGTGTGTGTAATGAATTAGCAAATGCATGAAGTATTTTCATTGAATATGGATCATTCACATTTTATTGGTCTAGCTATAACTCTTCTTGAATGGTAATTCCTTCATTTTTGTTTATTACAACTCCTATTTCCCTATGAAGGTATGCAGGCTCTCATTAGGTTGCAGCGGCTTCATCTGAAGTAGCCCCAGTTACGTGTGGGGCTGATGTCACGGCACATATGTTTCAAGCCCTTTGAAATCTGCATGAACGTCAGAAAATCGGAGTGCGTGTCTGACCAGGAAGGAAGTGGTTAACATTTACTCCATGTACATCATCATTATTTTTTGGTTATGATAATATGAGATATGGTTCTTTCCAAATGTATGTATTAATGTATCAGTGCACTCTGGCCACATGTATTTAAGATTTTATTAATTTATTCAATAAAAATACATTTGTATTCTGTGGCTATAGTACTCTCATCATCATAGAATTACATTGATATAATAAAGCTAATTTGACACAATGGGGTGAATGAATAAAAAAATTATGGGTAGCTTTGCTGTCGGTGCTGCCTTTATGAAGGGTCAATAGTGTTTTGGCTTTTGAAATTTGGCGCATTTTATGGTTAATTGGTATTTTTATTATTGGCACCAAAATCAGTCCACCTAAAGTATGTGCCAAAAAATGTCAGGTGACATTTTAAAAATACCTTGAAGAGGATCTTTTTGTTTGTCATGATTTTGATTGCGTCACGTAAGACAGGGAAGAAGTGATCCATGAGCTTTTCCCAGAACCCCTTTTCCTGCCTACTTGCATAGCCACCCTAAATAATGACTCAACAACTGGGCAACAGTCCATCAGCTAACAAAAGTGCAGGGGTGTCATGGTCTAAACCAGGGGTCTGCAACCTTTACGACAAAAAGAGCCCCTTGGACCCGTTTCCGAAGGAAAAAAAAAACTGGGAGCCGCAAAACCATTGTGACATTTAAAACAAATATAACACTGCATATATTGTTTCTTACCTTAATGCTATATATACAGGATATATATATATATATATATATATATATATATATACAGTCAGCTGTCAATCTGAATAAAAAAAGGACTTTCACTTAACAATGTAAAATATATTTTTGCAAATTAATAGCTAATTAAAATATTTTATTTACCTGGTTAATGGGACTGCTGGGGGGAGGGTGTTGCTGGTGGATGATGAGGGTCCTACTCAGGCCTGTCTTTAATGTGGGGCAAAAGGGGCAGCTGCAACAGCTGGAGGCACCCTGATTGGGAAACAGAGCACTTCCCCCTACCCTGGGGCTTTTCAGCTGTTGCAAAACTACAACTCCCAGCATGCCCAGATAGCCAAAGGCTGTTCGGGCATGCTGGGAGTTGTAATTTTGAAACAGCTGGAGGCAGTCTGATTGGGAAACAATGTAGAGCACCTTCCCCTACCCTGAGGCTCTTTAGCTGTCGCAAAACTACAAATCCCAGCATGCCCGGATAGCCAAAGGCTGTCCGGGCATGCTGGGAGTTGTAGTTTTGCAACAGCTGGAGGCACTCTGATTGTAATCCCCCCCTCCAGCCACTTTAATTCTCCCCTGATCCATTTGTGCCCTGATTAGAGGGGGGGGGGAGAATCTCAATGAAAATACCACAGGGGGATCAGGGGGGCTCAATTTAAACCCCCCTGATCCCCCTGAGCAGGTCTGGACCTTACTACAAGATCCTGGGGCAGCCATACATTTACCCAATTACCCCCGGTGGCTCCCTCGCCCACAGCCACTCATTAAAATCTCTCCAATCCCCCCCCCCCCCCCCCGAGTCCCCCGGCCCCTCATGATAACCCGGCCCTTCATTTTGTCACCCTCTCACCGCCATGCTGCACGGACTGGGTACTGCTATCCACAGCCAATGTGGCGCCAGCAGCGGAGGGCCGCCCCTTCGGTGATGGAAGACGTTCTCCTGCGCGGAGGAGGACGTCGTCACTGACATCAGGCCCGGACCCAGGGGCGGCCAGCGGAGTCTCAGACCAGAGCGGAGCTGCGGCAAAGGTTTGAAAGAGCCGCAGGTTGCCGACCCCTGGTCTAAACAATAAACAGGAACTCTACAAGGTCGGGGGCACTAGTCAGGATATGAAAGTTTACAAGAAAACAAAAATACAGCCAGGGAACCAGAATACTGAATAATGACAGGAATACAAAATAATAAACAGATATCAGGGAAACATAGTGGTAGGTATATAGCGCACAGACACAGCCCAAAATCCAAACCAAGATTAAACTGCAGTTGAGAATATGAACAAGACAGGATAACTGGAATATAAACGGCAAGACTAGACCAGAAATGCTGGGGATGAACAGGCAAACTGAAGACAGGCACTATATAGATCAAGCATAGGCAAATACTGGATAACAAGAACAGACACAAAAACACACAAAGACCACACAAAGACCAACGGATCAAACTAACTCCTAGGTTTGAAACATTGCGAAACTCAAGAACAGGATTAAATCCAAAACCGAACTTCAAACATGAAGGAATCCAAAATAGACCTGAACATGGGTCAAGATACAGGATTCAGAGAAACAGGTGTGAACACTAGTGTTGCTCGCGAATATAGCACTATATATTCGTAATTACGAATATTCGTTTATTTTTTTTTTTTATTTTTTTTTCACAGTACACATCACAGTGATCATCCCTCTCTGCTTCCAGCTTGTGTGGTGTAAAGAAGGCTCTAATACTACTGTGTGAGACTGGCGTGCGAATTTTTGCATATGCAAATTTTTGCTTATGCTAATTTTCTTAAATGCAAATTTTCGCTTAAACCGCGAATATTACAAATATGCAAATTTAGCGAATATATGACGAATATTCGTCCATATATTCACGAAATATTGCGAATTCGAATATGGCCTATGCCGCTCAACACTAGTGAACACAAGCCAACATACAAGGAACGGGTTACTAATACAGATACAAAACTAGACAGGATAAAACCGACCAGTACAGAGAAATAACTGGTAAACAGGACAAGGCAAAAACAACACAAACAAGTGAACTACAGAGGCCATGACGAAAGCAATGATACATGTCTGCACAAACAGAGGCAAAGTGAAGTAAAATCGGTAGCACTACTGAAAGGCTCAGAGGCCTGAAATAACCCCTCCTAGCTACCGATTTGTCCAAGACTGTAACACCTTACATGATCAGGATGTAAAATACATAGACTGGCCAAGTGTACTCATCACAAAATGTTGTATCAAAAATGTTGGACACAGTTTCATTTAATACCAGAGTAACTTTTCACTAAAATGCTAAACATTGTGATCCAAATAAATCAATATAATACAAGGGATAGATAGATAGATAGCAACACAGAAAAAACAACACAGATAATGAAGCAAAATTATATCCAAACAGTTAAAGCTATTACAGTTAAAAACAAAACAAAACAACACAATAAAACAAATATCTATAAAATGCATTTGCATGTACAAAAACACCTGCACGGTCTCTTGTGAATGTCAGCAAAGCCACAAAGTACTCGGAGAGCAGATGACTCATTTCTCTTGTGTATAGGCTGGTAGCAACTGTGTGATTGCTAAAGTGTGAGTAAACAGAAAGAGAGACAGTACTTGGTCAGCCGAAACTACCCAAGGAATAGGAAAAAGGACAAATATTTCAGAAATATTCTTCTGCTCTACAAAAAGCTTATTTTAGGAATATTGCCACAATTAGCTTAAAATAATTGAAACATGGAAATTTTACCAACTAGGGATTATGGTGCTTTATATTCTGTTCCACTATGATGTCCTTGAATAATGCCATGACATTTTTTATGTGACTTAAATTTTTTTATTTGCATAAGGGATAACTGGATATGTCTTGGCTACTAAATACCCTTTACCACTACTGCCCTTAGGCTAGGTTTCCACTTTTTTTTTTTTTTACAAAAACGCAAGTAAAAACGCCCATTCTGCCGTTTTGTGAAAAAACGCTGCGGCCAGATGTCAGCTACAAGTCAATAGTAAACTGCAAAATTCCAAACCACTTGGCGTTTTTCAGTTTGGCGTTTTTTTAAATCCTTTTGCCATTTTTGGGCTCCTTGGCAGTTTTTAAAAAACGACCTCTTGTGGAGACTTTGGCGTTTTTTCGGGAAAATCTTGGCGTTTTTCCCCCATAGAAATCTATGGGAGTGAAAAAACGCCAAGAAAAACGCCATGTGGGTTTTAAATTTGCCATTTTTCCAGGCGGTTTTTATTCTCTTTTGGACTTTAGCAATCCAAAAAAGTGTTGGAGATACCTTTTTTTATTAACATTTAGTAGGGTATCATTGAAAAAATAATAATAAAAAAGATACAGTAGTGATGGAAAAAAATTGTATTTAATGAAATTTTTCTTTTTTATAACATAATTTTAATTCATTTTTAAGCAGGGATCAATTTATGTGCGTGGGTAGGGCACTAAAAATTTAGCCGACAATAATAAAAATGTAGTGTGTGTGTTTGTTTCACTTTATTTTTTTAAATTTTTTAGGTAGTACTACTACTCCCAGCATGGAACACACTGTTCCATGATAGGAGTAGTAGTACCTGTACTAATTGATAGATCGCCGGGGTCCGTTGCGATCCTGTATAATGTATAGATGCAGCGGCCGCTCTTCTATGGTCCCCTGCACTGCCGTATATATACACCTATTCATATTTCCCGCAGAGAGCTGTGAGTGGTCAGATGGTTCCAGCCAATCACAACTCTGTGGGAAATAGGAATATGTGTATATATACGGCAGTGCAGGGGACAATAGAAGAGCAGCCGCCGCATCTATACATTATACAGGAGGATCGTAACGGGTGTCAGGAGGAGTGACACTCGCTGCGATCTGTCTATTAATGCAGGTACTACAGCTCCCAGCATGGAGCAGAGTGTGCAGAGTGTTCGTCCTGAAGTGACTCTCGGGATCAGCTGTTCTCAAGGCTACAGAGCCGGGAGAACAGCTGATCCTGAGCTGAGCAGTATATATACATCCTATACATACTCACCAGCAAGAACTGACAGTGAGCCTGCAATGTGTATACAGTATACACATTGCTGGCTCACTTAACCCCTTGCTGAGCTGTGCACTAAGCCAGCCCGGCAAGGAAAGAGTTAACTTACACTGCTGGACAGTGTAGGTTAACCCTTTGAGCAGTATACACTATATACAGCTATATACAGCTATCTATAGATAGCTGTATATAGTGCATACAGAAGATGGAGAAGTCCCCTTACCTCTGTCCAGTTCCCGCATGTCCGTGTAACTCCGCCCCTAGTGATGACGTCATTAGGGGGCAGAGCTACAGACGCGATCCAGGCTGGCAAGGGTATAAGGCTGTGTGAACATTGTCCATATTGGATAATGGGAACAGACCCTTCTGCCAGTATCTACCCAGGCAGGGAGACTCCAGCTGTTGCTAAACTACAACTCCCAGCATGCCCAGACAGCCAAAGGCTGTCTGGGCATGCTGGGAATTGTAGTTTTGCACCAATTGGAGGCTCACTGTTTAGGTAGACATTGCATTATGGGCGCTCTCCCATGCAGAGAGCGCAAAAAATGTCCTAACTCATTTTTTTGTGTTTTTTTCTTTCTTCTCGTTTCAGATCCGTGTATGCAGAGGATTATGACGGATTCGATGGATTACTACGGATGAACTTTATTTTTTTTATTTTAATAAAATGGTTAATGAGGGCTGTGGGGGAGTGTTTTTTAAAATAAAAATTTTTTTCCAATGTGTTGTGTTTTCTTATTTATTGAATATTCAGGCTTAGTTATGGAAGCTGTCTAATAGACAGAATCCATTACTAAGTCAGGGCTTAGCGCTAGCCCCAAAAACAGATAGAGCTAACACCCAATTATTACCCTGGTACCCACCGCCACAGGGGTGCCAGGAAGAGCCGGTACCAACAGGTCCAGAGCGTCAAAAGTGGCGCTCCTGGGCCTAGGCGGTAACAGGCTGGTGTTACTTAGGCTGGGAAGGGCCAGTAACAATGGTCCTCGCCCACCCTGGTAATGTCAGGCTGTTGCTGCTTGGTTGGTATCTGGCTGATACTGAAAATAGGGGGAACCTTATGCGTTTTTTAAATTTTTTTTATTTATGAAAAAAACAACAACGCATAGGGTTCCCTGTATATTCAGTATCAGCACGATACCAACAAAGCAGCAACAGCCTGACCTTACCAGGGTGGGCGAGGACCATTGTTACTGGCCCTCCCCAGCCTAAATAATGCCAGCCTGTTACCGCCTAGGCCAAGGAGCGCCATTTTTGATGCTCCATACCTGTTGGTACCGGCTCTTCCTGGCACCCCTGTGGCGGTGGGTACCAGGGTAATAATTGGGGGTTAGCGCCAGCTGTTTTTGTCATAGATTCCGTCTATTAGACAGCCTCCATAACTAAGCCTGAATATTCAATTAAAAAAAGACACAACACATTGGAAAAAATATTTTATTTTAAAAAACACTCCCCCACAGCCCTCGTTATCCATTTTCTTAAAATTAAAAAAATAAAGTTCATCCATCGTAATCCATCGAATCCGTCGTAATCCTATGCATACACGGATCTGAAACGAGAAGAAAAAAAAACACAAAAAAAATAGGTTAGGACATTTTTTGCACTCTCTGCAGGGGAGAGCTCCCATAATGCAATGTCTACCTAAACAGTGAGCCTCCAATTGGTGCAAAACTACAACTCCCAGCATGCCCAGACAGCCTTTGGCTAGTTTAGCAACAGCTGGAGTCTCCCTGTCTGGGTAGACACTGGCAGAAGGGTCTGTTCCCATTATCCAAAACGGACAATGTGAACAGAGTTTCAGACTAGCCTGAATACGTCTGCAGCTCCTCCCCTAATGACGTCATCTCTAGTGGCGGCGCTACACAGACCGGCGGTGACAGAAACGAGGGAGGTAAGTGGACCTCCTGTTCTGTATACACTATATACAGCTATCTATAGATAGATGTATAATCTGTATACCACCCAAAGGGGCTATAGGAGCAGGGAGCCCTGTCAGTGTGGTGACAGGATTCCTGGCGCCTGTATAGTATATATGGGTACACTATGCCCCCCTGTATACTATACTGCCGGAGAGGTGAGTAGTGATGCTGTACATCACTCCTCATCTCCTTACACACTGTGGACTGGGCACTCAGCATCCGACCCTCAGAGTGGTACCTGAAGGCAGTGAAAAAACTGCAAGAGGGGACAAATTTGGCTGTTTCCACACACCAGGGAAAACGCCAGAAAAAATGCCAGAAAAACTGCCAAGACTCAGGAAAAACCTGTGGCAGTTTTTCTGGCGTTTTTGCTGGCGTTTTTTTAGGTGTGCAAAAAAAACAAGTGGAAACCTAGCCTTACAGATGAGGGTAATTTTTCAAAAGAATGACACTATAATGGGATGCTGGCAACTTTTCTGGTCCCCAGGTCCAAAGTCCTGTACTCCGAGCTCCCACATTTGAACACTGTTCCCAGCCTTTTAGGGCCAGCACACAAAAAGGTTAAATAGTGTTCATCCTGTGGCTGAGCATCTAATGCTAGTTAGGGCTCTCTGAAGCTTTTCCCTTTAACTTCAGCAATAGGTAACGTTAACCCCTTAAGGACCAGAGCATTTTTTGCAAATCTCACCACTGTCACTTTAATAACCAAAACAGAAGGAATTCAGACCTCAAGGTGTAAAGTTATTACAAGAGATGAGCGAATCGAAGCTGTTACAAATTTCAGGAAATATTCCATTCGCAATGAATGAAAATATCGCCCGATTCTATCGCACAAATCCCTTCATTAAACTCCATTTAATGCGGTGCAGGCTTCAGAGCATCTAAAATGGCAAATCCACATGTCAGTACATGGGGCAATGAACGCTGGGAAGGGAAGTAGGTGGGATGACCCTGAATCACATGCAGGATGCAGCCTATCAGCAGTCAAGTCCCCCCTGTGATGTCACAGCCCAATATAATCGCCAGCCACTTCATTACAACACACTGCGGAAGGATCATAGGACACAGAGCCTGTGTGTGTGTGTTGCAGCAGATAAAAGCGAATTCCAGCAGCGTTTAACATCCTCCTAGTCACATCAGCGTTCTCATGGACGAAGAGCATTGTTTTTTTCACTGAAAAGGATTTTTACTACAGCTGCAGGCATTAACCTCCCAGTCACTTTCTTCAGCATAGTATTACAGAGAGTGGCACATAGCTGTGTGTTGCCTCATACATTTCAACAAGCTGCATCAACTTCATAAACCTTAGCAGAGGAGGCAGGAAGAATTTTTCAGCTCAATTCAGTGTCTTTGTTCCACCAAAAATCATCAGCTGGTTATACTAGTCTGTAGATGGTATAATACACAGCAGTCCATTCCTAATAGTCTGTGACAGAGTGCAAATTTGTCTTTAGTACACAGCTTTTTTTAGCTGCAGCCCTGTTGTGTACTGCTGGTGTTTAACAAAAATTATTATTTTTTTAAGGGTACTGTAGCGCATTTTTCTGCCCTCATAAGTGCATACCGCATACGTACGTCTACGTAGTGTACTATTTGGTACCTGTTAATCTTTCAAGGGCCTACATACTGTGAAAGGACAGACAAAAGTAATCACTGGCTGGTGTTTTACAAAAATACGGAGTTTTTAGGCGCATGGTAATGCATTTTTCTGCCCTAATAAGCGCATACCGCATACGTACATCTAAGTTGTGCACTATTTTCTACCTGTTAATCTGTCAAGGGCCTATATACTGTGAAAGGACAGCCAAAAGTAATCACCGGCTGGTTTTTAGGTGCATTCTAGCACATTTTTCTGCCCTCATAAGTGCATACCGCATATTTACATCTAAGTAATGTACCATTTTGTACCTGTTAATCCGTCAAGGGCCTACATACTGTGAAAAGAAGCCAAAAGTAATCACTGGCTGCTATTTTACAAAAATACAGAGTTTTTAGGCGTATAGTGGCGCATTTTTCTGCCCTCATCAGTGCATACTGTACATGTACATCTAAGTAGTGTACCATTTTGTACCTGTTAATCTGTCAAGGGCCTACATACTGTGAAAGGACAGACAAAAGTAATCTTCTGCTGGTGTTTTACAAAAATACAGAGTTTTTAGGCGTATTGTGGCACATTTTTCTGCCCTCATCAGTGCATACTGCACATGTACATCTAAGTAGTGTACTATTTTTTACCTGTTAATCTGTCAAGGGCCTACATACTGTGAAAGGACAGACAAAAGTAATCTTCTGCTGGTGTTTTACAAAAATACAGAGTTTTTAGGCGCATTGTGGCACATTTTTCTGCCCTCATCAGTGCATACTGCATACATACATCTAAGTAGTGTACTTTTTTGTACCTGTTAATCTCTCAAGGGCCTACATACTGTGAAAGGACAGCCAAAAGTAATCACCGGCTGGTGTTTTACTCAGACACTTTTTTAAGTGTACTGTAGAGCATTTTTCTGCCCTCATCAGTGCATACCTACATCTAAGTAGTGTACTATTTTGTACCTGTTAATCTGTCATGGGCTTAGATACTGTGAAAGTCCAGGCAAAAGTAATCACCGGCTAGTGTTGTGCTCAGATACTTTTTAAGTGTACTGTAGAGCATTTTTCTGCCCTCATCAGTGCATACTGCATACGTACGTCTAATTAGTGTACTATTTTGTACCTGTTAATCTGTCAAGGGCCTACATACTGTGAAAGGAAAGACAAAAGTAAACTCCTGCTTGTGTTTTACAAAAATACTGAGTTTTTAGGCGTATTGTAGCGCATTTTTCTGCCCTCATCAGTACATACCGCATACGCACATCTAAGTAGTGTACTATTTTGTACCTGTTAATCTGTCAAGGGCCTACAAACTGTTCTTTTACCACAGTTTTACAAAACGCGGTGGGTAAAATACAACAAGAAATACAAACTCTTGCGATATGCACTGCTAATGTAGAAGATAATGTTAATAAATTAGCAACAGCACAAAATGGAGTAGCTAACTCTATTAAAAAGGTGGAAGAAAAATTAGCGGCATTAAATTCCAAAATGGCAGATATAGAGGACCGCTCACGTAGGAATAATCTCTGCATAAGGGGGGTCCCTGAAACAGTAAACCAAAATGAGCTGAGGAACTATTTAAATGAATATTTTTTTGACTCTATTGCCTGACCTTACTCAACTGGATATGACTATGGATAGAGTACATAGGCTCCCTAAGCCCAAATCTCCCCCTCCCTCAATACCAAGAGATGTAATAACTAGGCTGCATTTTTTCCATATAAAAGAAAAAATCATGTCTGCCACTCGGAACTCTCCTCCAGTCCTGGAAAAATTTTAAAGTCTCTCCATTTTTTCAGATCTTTCAGCAGCAACCATGATGAAAAGGAAAGAGTTTGAAGTGGGAACACAAATATTGAGGGATAGAGGAATCCAATATAGATGGGGATTCCCAGCTAAAGTCATGATAACTTATAAGGGAGAAAGATTTGTTGCATTAACTCCCCAGGCCCTCTTAACATTGTGCGAGGACTGGGGATTAATCCAAGTACACGGAGAGGCAGAAAACAAGAATAGCTCATTGACAACACAAGTTCCAACTGAATAGGCGACGGTTATTAATAAGAGGGAAAAAAAACAAAGAATAACAATATGTGACTCTGTATTAGGAATAATAAAATTGAGAAAATTTGTGTCTAAAGATTTTCTTTCCTCAGATTTTCCTTTTCTTTTTCTCCTCCTTTTTTTTTTTTTTCATTTTTTTCCACCATACCAGGAATGGTCACAATAAGTTTGAAATAACGCTGGTACAGCACATGGATAATTATGTTGGCAGAAGTCCAACATATCCCCAAAAGAGGGGATAATTCCCGCTCTTTGTATTTGTTTTGGTGTTTAGGCATGGTACTAATAAATTTGTTTAAGATTAAATGGATTGATTGTTGTATGAATGGATGTGTGCAGACCCCCTACTTGCATACACATAGGGCTATGAGGGAAAGTATAGAGAGACAAAGCAGCCTAAATTTTTTATATTATGGGTATTAAGTTTATCTCTATTAATGTAAAGGGGCTTAATTCTCCATTTAAAAGATCAATGGTGTGGAAAGAGGCTAAGAGACTGAATGCAGATGTGGTATGTATTCAAGAGATGCATTTTCTTCTAAAGGATGCTCAGCGTCTAAGACATAAACAATATCCACATCTGTTTTTTGCACATGCACCATATAAAAAGGGGGGGTGACTCTGGCCATTAGGGAAAATATAGTTTTTTCAGTACAGAAGCTGGAGAGCGATGATAATGGGCGGTATATTGTCCTGAAATGCCAGCTGAACAACGTTAGCTACACTCTGGTGGCAGTATATGCCCCAAATAAGGGTCAATGTAACTTTATTAAACGTTTGCTCAGTAAAACAGTAAAAGAAGCACCATAATGATGGGGGATTTTAATATGGTGATGTGGCCAGATATGGATTCTACCTCAGCCTCTTCATAAAAAGATCCCACTAGTCTCTTTTCACTTGTGACCAACACAAAGCTTTATGATGCATGGAGAATAACCAATCCAACTGAGAAGGCCTACACATTTTATTCTAATCCTTGTAAAGTTTATACTAGAATTGATAATTTTTTCGTATCTAGATCACTATTAACCTTAATTCAGGATGCCAGTATCATGCCAATTGAGTGGTCAGATCATGCCCCTATAAGCCTCACTATTAAAGAGAAATGCTAAAGAGAAATGCGTTAGGTCTCCAGTATCTGTGTGGAGATTAAACTCAGTGAATTTAAGCAATCCTAAATTCCTAGAAACTACTTCGGCAGCTATAGTTAATTATTTTAAGACTAATGATACAGGGGATATATCTGACTTTACATTATGGTGTGCATTTAAGGCCACCATAAGAGGCCACTTTATCAGCCAAGAGATTTACGATAAAAAAGAGAAAATGCGCCTTAGAACAGAACTGCAGTTACAATTCGCAGATTTACATAAACAAAACCAAACACATTATTCCCCGGAACTGGTGCAGCAAATTACGGGAGTACAATCTCAATTATATACCCTTTCCCTTCAAGAGTATGAGGAAAACCTATCCCGTCTGAAATTAGAATGTTATTGGCAGGGAAACAAAGCTAGTTCGAGATTGGCTAAACAACTAAAAAAAAGAAATGCAAAAACCCAAATCCCCTATATTTCTAAAAAGGACTGCTAGAGTCACAGATACGCAGGGTATTGCTAATTGTTTTAGGGAATATTACCAACGATTATATAATCTTAAATTTGATGCATCAATACCTCAATCAACTTCGGACATAATTTCTTCTTTCCTTTCGTCTATTTCATTGCCTTCCCCCCCTGCAGATAGATTGGAGGAATTGGCATCTGATTTTTTGGCAAATGAAATAATATCTTGCATATCATCTCTTAAATCATTTAAATCTCCTGGCCCAGATGGTATCCCAAATGATTTCTACAAAAAGTTTTCTTCATTATTGGCACCATATTTATTGAGGACTTTTAATCTTATTGTTTCAGCGGGAGCTTCCCCGGATGAGATGCTGGAGGCGCTGGTGGTTACCATCCCAAAAGCAGGTAAACCAATTGATAGTACAGCAAATTTCAGACCTATTTCGCTTTTAAATAGCGACATAAAACTGTACGCAATGGTCCTGGCGGCCCGTTTGAATAAAATCCTACCAGAACTGGTCTATAAAGACCAAGTTGGTTATGTTAAAGGCCGTCAGACATTGGATGGTACCAGGCAATTCCTAGATCTCATTGCTAAGATGTGCACTGATCGAACGCCCTCTCTGCTTCTATCATTGGATGCGGAGAGGGCGTTCGATCGGGTAAATTGGGAGTATTTACGCCAAGTCTTACAGAAATTGAAAATTCTGCTTAAACTTGAACAAGCCATTATGGCACTCTACTCCAATCCCACTGCTAGAGTGCTGAGTGCGGGTGCAATCTCACAGCTCCACAAAATGCTCCACAAAATGGTGCTCAATCCTAACAACATTAAACACTGGCTCCCTGCCTGCACACCTACCTACCTGCACTCTCAACTACCTCCGGCCTATCTGCTGAACTGTCCTCCTATCTACATACCTACCTACCTGCACACGTACCTACCTACCTGGTTGCATACCTACCTGCCTGCACACCAACCTACCTTCACACCTACCTGCCTGCACACCCACTTACCTACCTTCACACCTATCTACCTTCACTATCTACCTACCTGTACTATTTACCTTCCTACCTAGCTTTCTTTCTGCCAGGCGGCACTATATTCCTACCTACTGGGAGCCATTACCTTTCTATCTACAGGGGACAATTTCTATCTACTTGGGGACATAACCTACCCACCAGGGGGTATCACCTAATATCTACCATTAGGAATCCCTACCTATCTACTGGGGCATCTACCTAATGGGGGAGGGGAAGAATTAACTATCTACCTACATACTGGCTTGGGGCATCTACCTCATGGACGAAAATTAGTACCCATTACCAATTCCCCTCCTCCCCCTCCTCATCAACTCACTCATACAATGCAGGGCACTAAGGGAGGCATAATATGGCACACTGAATGTAGGTAAAAGATGGGAAATGTGCTGGAAATGTGCAGAGCCTAACATGTTTTTCTGACAGATTCTTTGGTGATGTGTCATGGTTGGAATGGCCTTCATTGCTTTCTGAGCAAGACAGAGAAGAAAAATCCCCAGCTATTAACCCAGTACCCACCACCACAGGGGTATTGGGAAGAGCCAGTGCCAACAGGCTTTAAAATGGTACTCAAAGGCCTAATAGTTATTTAGGCTGAGTAGGGCCAAAAGCTATGGTCCTCACCCACCCTAGTAACATCAGGTTGCTGTTGCTTGGTTGGTATCTGGCTTATAAGGTAAAAAGGAGGAACCCCACATGTTACAAATGTTAAAAATATTTTAAATGAAGAAAATACTCCCCCACATCCCTTGTTTTTTCTTTTTCTATATGCTGCTCATTGCCGTGGTCCTTGAATTCAAGGTTGCCCTCCACATTCACAAATCTGAAACGACAAGGAAAACACAAAAATGGGTTAGTACATTTTGTGCACTGACAGCATCTGTGAGATCTCGAAAAAAAAAGGAGACCATAGAGCAGGCACAGACAGAAGACCATAAGGCTAAGTGTCTACTTGTTTTTTTGTGGTCCAAAAAACCCAAGAAAAAAACGCAAGAAAAAACACCACAGCATTTTCCTGTGTTTGGCGTTTTTTTTCTTGCGTTTTTTTTCTGGCATTTTTTTGCCTTTGAGTGGAAATTGCATTTTTGGCCCCTTTGACGGTATTTAACGAAATAAATATTTTTTATAACAAAATTTGTATTATTTTTTAAACAGGGATCAATTTATGTGGGCAGGCAGGGCACTAAAAATGTAGCCGACAATAATAAAAACGTAGTGTGTTTGTGTGTTTTTCACTTTTTAAAAAAATATTTTTTAGGTAGTACTACTACTCCCCATGCTGGGAGTAGTCGTTCCTGTACTAATAGACATATCACACCGGGTGTCACTCCTGACACCCGATACAATCGTCCATAATATAGCAGAGATGCGGAGCGGCTCTATACAGCTCTGTACTCTGGCCGGCCAGTGATGTGAGTAGAAATTCACATCATTCATTGATATTTTCTGCCCAAAGTGGGGATTGGCCGGATGGTGACAGCCAATCCATGCTCTCAGCTGGAAATACGAATGGTGAGTGGCCGGCCGGAGTACAGAGCAGAGATGCGAGTGCAGGAGAAAGCCGCTCCGCATCTCAGGGATGAAGAATGATCGCATCGGGTGTCAGGAGTGACACCAGCTGTGATCTGCCCTTAACTGCAGGTACTACTGCTCCCGACATGAAGCACACTCTGCTCCATGCTGGGAGCTGTAGTACCTGCATTAATAGACAGATTGCAGCGAGTTCACTCCTGACACCCGCTGTGATCATCCTGTATAATGTATAGATGCGGCCGGCCGCTCTTCTATGGTCCTGTGCACTGACGTATATATACACCTATTCATATTTTCCACAGAGAGTTGTGAATGGCTGGAACCATCTGGCTTATCACAGCTCTGTGCGGGAAATATAAATAGGTGTATATACACGGCAGTGCAGGGGTCCATAGAAGAGCGGCCTGCCACATCTACAAATTATGCAGAAGGATCTCAACGGTTGTCAGAAGTACAGGTACTACTACTCCCATCAGTGTGTTCCATTCTGGGAGTAGTAGTACTACCTAAAAAATGTAAAAAAAATAAATACATTTTTTTTTTTAAACACACACACACACACTACATTTCTATTATTGTTGGCTATATTGTTAGGTCCCTGCCCGTACACATGAATTGATCCCTGTTTTAAAAATCAATAAAAATTGTATCGTTAGATAAAAAATTTCCATCACTACTGTATCTTTTTTTTTATGGTACCCTACGAAATTTTATAAAAAATGTATCTCCATCGCTTTTTTGGATCGCTAGTCCAAAAAAGAATAAAAACCGCCTGCAAAAACGCCAAAGTTAAAACCCACAGGTTGTTTTTCTTGGCGTTTTTTTTTACTCCCATAGACTTCTATGGGAGAAAAACGCCACAATTTCAGGGGAAAAAACGCCATAGACTCAACATGCTGCGACTTTGCAAAACCGCTAAAGAGCTAAAAAAAATTGAAAAAACGCCAAAAGGATAAAAAAAAACGTAAAGTGGAAAAATAATATTTTATACTAAAATTCTCACGCATTTCCACATGGCAGATTTGTTACAGAAATTTCAGAAGTTAAAACGTATCCTATATCTTTTAATCTAGTTTAAGACAAAAAAAAAAAACAATACACATTTCAAAATACTTAGTACAGATTTACATTACCGGATATTTATCCAACAATTCTGCCATGTATTAACACATGGTGGGGTTTGGCCTGAAAAATTTAGAAATATTCCCAAAATTTATGGAGAAGTACTAGAGAAGTAAAATAGTTATTCAATTATTTGTAAAACATTTATATCTATAATAAATAATAAACCTGTCTAGAGAGTATAGATTTTTTTCTTTTGCAAAGTTGCACTCATCTGTTTCTATGGTTTTTACTTAACTTGCTCTATAGAATTATTAACGCTTTCTTGTCATTTAGCTTTCTTAATCTCCCCTCTAAAAGGCAAAGGTCCCTAGTTAAGACCAAGGACAGAAACCTATTTAACTAAGAAACAAAAGAATAGAATGTTGAATAATATTACAGAAAAGGACAAGTCAAGGACGTCCACTTGCTGTTGATTATTTCTATTTTTAGGGGTTTAGCGCTTACATGAGAATGCTTTGTTTACATTCCATACGAAATTTGCTATGAAAATCACTTCTGTATGTTATGACTTACATATTAGAAAATATTATGGCTCCATTTTTCATGTTTTTTAAACCACATGCAGCATGAAACAGAAGCAGTAAGTAAGGCCAATAAAAACTAGGTGGAATAAATAAGAACTGTGTAAACAAAAACTGTCTGGTTTACCCATAACAACCAATCACAGCTCAACCTTCATTTTTAACACAAAAAAGCTGAGCTGTGGTTGGTTTTCATAGTTCTATTCCTACCAACGAATTACTCTGAAACTCAAGGCGGGAGGGGCTGATGCAGCCACAGAGATTTAATACTACTAGGCTAGGTTATTTAAACTACATTTTTTTTTAAGAATACCTGTGATTCAGAAATAGCTGTTTTTAGTATGTAATGATAGGTTATGGGGGCCTGATAACTCTGTGGCTAAGATGTGTTTTTTTTTTGTGGTCTGTAAATCCATCAGAGGGACGGGCAATTCGTTACAATATGTGTTGTGTGTCACAGTGCAGGCTATTTTTTTGGGGGGGGGGGGGGGGGGGGATGTGCATATATAGTTAAGGGGACATATCTAGTACTGCCTGTACTAAGACACTATACAACTACACATAGTAGCTGCTGATGCGCTTCTGTTCATTAACCCCTACTGGCTGCATTAAAGCATTATAGCAACTGGCTCCAGAAAGTTAAATAGGTTTGTAAATTACTTCTATTAAAAAAAAATTCATCCTTCCAGTAGTTATCAGCTGCAGAAGTTGAGTTGTTCTTTTCTGTCTAACAACAGTGCTCTCTGCTGAGACCTGTCTCAGGAACTGTCCAGAGCAGAAGTGGTTTCCTATGGGAATTTGCTCCTACTTTGGACAGTTCCTGAGACAGACAGAGATGTCAGCAGAGAGCACTGTTGTCAGACAGAAAAGAACAACTCAACTTCAGCAGCTGATAACTACTAGAAGGATGAAGATTTTTTTACTAGAATTAATTGATATAAAAAATGTTTTTTTCCTGGAATACCCCTTTAAACTTTGCTCCATTATACCACATGGCATCCAAGCTGCAGTTATTCTATGCTGCCTGTGCTGTGTGGTCCCCTGATCTGCCTGGTCCACAGCAGTTACTATGTTTACTTACATAGTGTCTCAGTGCAGGCAGCGCTGAACATGTCCCTGCAATTTTACCTTTTTGTGACGCCAGGGCGGGGGTTGACCTATACACCACCCAAGGTAGACCAGCTTCTCCTGTGCCAGGCAAATAATCACTCCGATGCAAGGTTACGTATAACTGGCTTTACTAAGGTTGGAAAGATGGTACAATCCATTACAGCTCAGATTAGCACGAAGGAGATGCAGGGTGAACTTTGGTAAGCTTATTGGCTTGCTGGGACTTATAGTAGTACTAGCTGAATACCCGGCGCTGCCCAGTTTTTCCTACCTTATCCTTGTGGGGGAAAAGCAACAAAGGAGGAAGCTTTTGTCCTCATATCCCGTCCCAAAATCCTGACCCCATATCCCCTCCTCATATCCCGACCCCAAATCCACTCCTCATATTCCGACCTCATATCTTGTCCTCATATTTTGTTCCCATATCCCCTCCTCATATCCTGTTCTCATATCCCGTCCTCATTTCCCGTCCTCATTTCCCGTCCTCATATCCCAACCTCATATCCCGACTTCATATCCCGCCCTCATATCCCGTCCCATCCTCATATGCCGTCCTCATTATCCATTCCTCATATCCCGTCCTCATATCCAGTCCTCATATCCCGTCCTCATATCATGTCCTCATATCCAGTCCACATATCCCGTCCTCATATCCCCTCCTCATTTTCCGACCTCATATCCTGTCCTCATATCCCATTCTCATATCCCGACCTCATATCCCATCCTCATATCCCGTCCTCATATCCAGTCCTCATATCCCGACCTCATATCCCATCCTCATATTTTGTTCTCATATCCCATCTTCATATCATGTCCCCATATCCTGACCCCATATCCCGACCCCATATCCCATCCTCATATCCCGACCTCATATGCCGTTCTAATATCCCGACCTCATATCCCATCCTCATATTTTGTTCTCATATCCCGTCCTCATATCCCTCATTTCTAATCCTAATATCCTGTCCTCAGGTGAGGCTGCATTGTGGTAAAGATATTGTAAGCTGAAAATAAAAGGGGTGTGGTTTAAAAGGTGGGCGTTTCTTTGTGAGATGGGGTGTGGCTTACCAGCCGGACTGACACATTCACCAGGAGATGCAGAACGGACCTTGTGGAGTAAGGCACCAGAAGTCCTATAGACTTACATGGGACTTGAAACAAAAATCCCGTCCTTCACATATGGGGGCAGGTTAGGGGTTAATTTAACTATTATATATTTTTATTTGATATAAAAGTAACATGTGACCAAGTTTTATCGAAATATCTTCAGCTGTTTGGAAATTATGCAGTAACATAAATTTCCCATAGACTTGTATGGGACTTTAAATAAAAACCCCGACCCTGGCAAATGGGGGTGGGTAAGGGTTAAATTACCTATCCTATGTTTGTTGTTGACATATAAGTAACATGTGTGCCAAGTTTCATGTTAATATCTTTAGTGGTTTGGACGTGATGCTGGAACATACACACTCGCACACACACATACATACATAAATACACACATACACACACATTGAGTTTTATATATATAGACTAGCTGAGTACCCCGCGTTTCCCGTTTTTCCTTCCTAAACCTTGTTGTGGAGGAAAATCAACATAGGAAGCTTTTGACTTCATATCTCGTCCTTATATATTGTTGCCATATCCCAACCCCATATCCCAACCCCCTATCCCGACCTCCTATCCCGACCTCCTATCCCATCCTCCTATCCCATCCTCCTATCCCAACCTTCTTTCCCGACCTCCTATACCGACCTCCTATCCCGACCTCCTATCCCGTCCTCATATGTCGACATCCTATCTTGACCTCCTATCCTGACCTCCCATCTCGACCTCCTATCCCGACCTCCTATCCCGACCTCCTATGCCATCCTCATATCTCGACCCTTAATATGTGTACCAGGTATTGAAATATCTCCAGCTGTACGGAAGTTATGTGGGAACATACATTTCCCATAGATTTGCATGGGACTTTAAACAAAAACCCCAACCCTCACAAATGGGGGTAGTTAAATTAACTATCCTATATTTTAAGTGGACATATAAGTAACATGTGACCAAGTATTATCGAAATATCTCCAGCCGTTTGGAAGTTATGCAGTAACATATATTTCCCATTGACTTGTGTGGGACTTTAAACAAAAACCCTGCCTCTGGCAAATGGAGGTGAGTAAGGGTTAAATGGCCTATCCTATGTTTGTTGTTGACATATAAGTAACATTTGTGCCAAGTTTCATGTTAATATCTTTAGCCGTTTGGACGTGATGCTGGAACATACACATACACACACACACACACACACATACACACACATTGAGTTTTATGAAACTGTGACTGACTTGCTGTATGCAACCCATGCTAGCCTGTAGTTAATTGAAGGACTTTAGTGCTTACTGCCAAGCTTTGACTTTCCCCCAGGCGCAGGGGTTAACTGGTAGTAGATGCGTGGTTGCTGAACTAGGCCTCAGGTCTATTTCAAAATCACCTCACAGACTCCTTAGACTTCTCTCAACTAAACTCTGCTACAACTGAACACTGAATTCTGGTTACACTATATATGGAGCAGGTTTTGAGCATTCCCATTGGACAGATAAGTCACATAGTTCACCTTTGCATAGTCCTCTAACAACAAGGTTCATGAGAACAGGTTTAAGGTTTAAAGTGACAAGTACATAGAAAATACCAATTACTTAACCATTGCATAAGGCTAGGTTTCCACTTGGTTTTTTTTCTGACAGTTTTTGGATATCTGCCACTGCAGTTTTTGAGCCAAAACCAGAAGTGTATTCAAAAGGAACAGGAAATATAAAGGAAGAGCTTGTACTTCTCCTCCCTTATGGATCCACTTCTGACTTTGGCTCAAAAACTGCAGTGGCAGTTTTCCAAAAACTGCGAGAAAAAAAAACAAGTGGAAACCTAGCCTAACAGTGCATTACACTGAGAACTATAAAGTCCTGAGGAGTGTGGGCCTGAGACGGACATTGAAGCAGCATCTGCCACACAGGATGGACAGGAGTACAGAAGAACACGCGATTCTGTACTGGGTCACTATACATATAAATCATGCTCTTTTTATCACCGGTATTGCATTTTGAATGGATCGTAATAGTCCATCATGTGGATCATAATACAAGTTCTACACTTGCCATATTTCTGTGTTTAGCAAATTGTGCATTTAATATACCAGGCATATCTGTCCCTCACATCACACAGAGCTTTTCTTTACTATGTTATTTGTTCAAGCATTCCGCTGTGCTACATCACTCATGCTGGTCCATCTCCCTAATACACAAGGCCTGTTCAATCACTCAACAAATGGTCACCCACCTCAAATCAATCAGACCCTGGTGAATTATGTTGCCTAGAGAGACAAGCTACTTCAGAAGTTAAATGACAGAGTGTCAATATGGAGATTGCGGGGAAAATGGTATCTGGAGATAAATCTATTTTCAGAAAGTCTTAATTTAGTATGACAAAATATGTCAAGATGAGAAAGAGTACACACATAATATGTAGCTGGCTACAGATGAGATGTAGACACTAAAATGTTATGAACCTTGGATTGTTTTGCTAATTTCTTTAAGCAGTTAAGACATAATAATGTAACCAAAGATATATGACCAAAGTTGCTTTTCAATCAGAAAAGTGAATTGCGTTTGGTGCTAAACACTTTAGTATTGTCTCCTATCAAAAATTGCGCCAAACAAAAAAGTAAATAAAGTAACAAATTTTATTGAACATATACAATAAATAAAATACATAAATAGTAAGATCAGCAATAGCCAGAAAAATATGAGAGGATCCAATAGGATATACTCCTAGAAAATTGCTACTATCAGTAAAGCATATAAGGCAGTGGAATCGCTGCCACAGTGTGCATACATAGAAAAGGCAAATGCTAACATGATTTGAGCTAGGAGGAGAGAGACAACGTAAACAGATGATCACAAGGTGTACTATGGGAGCCTGGGAACCAAGAGGCAACAATGTAAGCCATTCCCACTGAGGGGAAGGAGGAAAGAGAGTTTTTTTGGCCAGGCTCCTACAAGACATCCATAATAACCATGTTATACTCACAAAGAGGATCACCCACAACCCCTACGCCGTTTCGCTACCCGCTTCGTCAGGGAGTATCTGGGTCTTGGCTGGGTAAGTAATTTATACTAGAAAGGACCAATCAGAAGTTAAGATAAAATTACCTGGTTCAGAACAGCTGCGCTCCTTGACGCCGCACATCGCGGTCGCCGGCGCCATCTTGGACTCTCGGGCGTACAAGAGCCCATGAAGCCAATGGTAAGGTGGATGTATGGCGCATGCGCAGACTAAACTAGGTCCGCTGTGACGCGGGCCCAGGTCTGAGCAGGCACACTGGTTCAAGATCGGAGCAATCTGAAAGAGGCACTAACATTATAATGTATAGACTCAACCTGTACCATATAGGAATTTATATGTCGCTTAGGTGAAGATAAAAATAAATGCCACAGTGGACAAAATAGAATAAAGTGAAGTGCTCGTGCAGAAGAAAAAATAAAATGAGATCAAATAAAATGGTGAACACACGTGAAGCATCCAAAAAGAATTATAATATAAGTTGTAATGCATACAGAAAATGCTTGCAGTGAATCAACAATGGATAGCCATATAAGACCCCTAGTGTAATGCATAAATATATATGAACAAAAAGGTGTGTATGTGAACACCAGACAAAGCAGCCTGATGGCAAAATATGAGAAATTGTGCACAGAAATAATGTCCTAGAGCATAGCTGCTCAGCCAAAAACAGAGATAAGGTGCACTGGGATAAAGTGCTGACTAAGTGACTACTGATAAGGTGCACTGTGATAAAGTGCATGATATATAAAATTACTATATTGTGAAGATAAATATGTAAAAATTGATTTTTTTTTTACAGAAGGTTTTCCCACCCAGTAAGGATGGACTTTCGGACCAGAGAGGCTTCCTGGCTAGAACAGGCCAGTGCACTTTTTTCAGGATCCGCAACAGCCAGTTTAGAAACTGAACAGAACAATGTAAGAGAATATAAGAATATATTGAAGAATCTTATGCACCGCCAAGTTAAAACATGGTGGAACCGAGCATCACTTGATAATTATTTACAGAAACAACTTATACCACAGGGACTTCGAATCCAGACTTTTCCCTCCTTCAGCCTTGAAAATGAATCATATGCAAGAAAATGGGAAGAAGCGTGCAACCTGTGCTCTAGGACATTTATGACAATTATTATGAAACATAACAGTCAGACATTGAACGAGCTGGCAACACAGATAACCAGCGTTGAAGAAGACATTTCTAAGGTAATGTCAGTAGAAGAATTTACCAACTACATACATGAACTAGATAAATCCCTAAAACTTTGGGAAAAGCAAATCAAGGGAACTAAATCCAAGAAATTTTCTAGAGATCTGAATGATTACTCTACGAATAAAATCTACAAATGGAAGCAACTGCCAAAAGAGGGGCGTCCGAGGTTGGCGTCAGTGTCTTCCACTACGTCTGCAGGTATGGGATCCACTACATCATCTCAGGCTTCCAACAACACTGGAAGATATAGTAACAGGAAAAAGACACAGTGAGACAAGGGCAATCACAAATGGAGGTCTGATGCATGCATGGATACCAGGAGTACCAACGGCACCCGAAAGGTAATTAACCTCTCTAATGTTGTTTTAACAGAAGCACAGCATGAGGTTCTATGCCTTGGTATGACGTTTTCCCCTTCCTCCCCGTTCAATACCTTTACAGCAGTAAAAGACCTTCACCTTTTCGCCAGAAAATTGATATTCAAGAAAATGTTTCATTCAGCACCAGATACTGCAATTTTTCAGACACCAGGAGAAGTTGAGGCTGTTAATGCCCTAAACGACCTACTGGAAGAACAACAGACACCAAACCCGGGTAAGTTCCCCAAAGGGGTGTTGTTACTGTCTAAAAACTTTCCTCCTCTATCCCTCAATCCAAATGTGGACATGTTTGTTCAACTGGTGACTAAGGAATTCGAAAGGATTCCTAACACCAAGTCATATGACAATTTGTCATATGCTCAACGCAGGGCCCTCATGGATCTGGGCCGCATGGACGACATTGTGATCAAGCCATCTGACAAAGGTGGCAATGTCGTCCTGTGGTCCAGATCCATGTACGAGAAACAGGCACAGAGACAACTTAGGGACGGGGAGTGCTACAAACGATTAACATTCAACCCCCTCACAAAATATAAACTGGAACTAGCCGGGATACTGGACACCGCCGTAGAAGCTGGCCTTATTAATAAAAAAGAGTATCAAAGTCTCCTACCGGAGCATCCTACTATTGCCACCCTATACCTTCTCCCAAAGGTGCATAAAGATATGGAAAATCCCCCCGGCCGTCCTATTGTCTCAGGGAATAACCCCCTCACAGAACCGATCTGCAGATATGTTGATCATTTCCTGAAATTTATTGTTGAATCTTTGCCTTCATACTTAAAGGATACAACAGATGTGTTGTGAAGACTTGATGGCATACAATTGGACAAAGAGGCAATTCTTGTGACCTGTGATGTTGAGAGCCTATATACATCGATTAGACATTGTGATGGATTGGAAGTAACCAGAACATTCCTTGAGATGACTGATTTGGATGCGGAATTGGGTGAGTTCATTGTCCAACTTCTTGAATTTGCCTTAACGCATAACTTCTTTTTATCTAAGGACCTCCTCTACCTACAGCTCCAGGGGACAGCAATGGGGGCGTCTTGTGCGCCCTCATATGCTAATTTGTTCCTGGGGCTGTGGGAGAGGAGGATCTTTATGTTTGACCCAATTGAACTCACTGAGAGGGTGTCACTGTGGGGAAGATTCATTGACAACATTCTGTTCATGTGGCATGGCTCTGTGGATGAGCTGAAATCCTTTATGACTCAATTGAATAATAACCCATATAACATCAAATTGACATACAAATGGGGACTGTCCAATATGGACTTTTTAGATCTGCTACTAAGTGTTGACAAGGAAGGATATATTACAACTAATATCGACCGTAAAAAGACATCCACTAATTCAGTCCTACACGCAACCTCCTCTCATCCCAAACCTCTTATGGCAAATATCCCCGTAGATCAATTTCTACGACTGAAGCGAATCTGCTCATCTCCCGCTTTCTTTGAGGAACAAGCTGCTTCAAGGAAAGAGGATATAGCAGAAAGGACATTCAGAGGGGATATCAGAGAGCAAAGGAAACACCGAGAACCAACCTATTTGCTCACATAACCAAGAAAACTGCTGAGGATCAGGTAAGGTTCATTAGCACATACAACACCAGGTGGCATCAAATACAGAGAGCCTTACAAAAACTTTGGTCCATCTTACAGATCGGTCCAGTATTATCAAAATACCTACCTAAAAAACCAGCAATTACCTATCGTCGCTCCAAAAACCTGAGAGACATTCTAGTCCATAGCCATCACAAGGAAAGAAAGGTACAGAATGTGTTTGGGACCAAAGGACCTAAGTGGGGTAGCAAATCGTGTGGAGGCTGTGTAGCCTGCCCCAACATGGAATAAGCTCAGGATTTCACGGACTCAAGTGGAGCCAAAAGTTATAAAATAACACAAACTATCAATTGTTGCACCACAGGGGTTGTCTACTGTGTGCGGTGCCCCTGCAATTTGATGTATATTGGTCTCACTTCTAGGGAACTAAGAAGACGCGTCCGGGAACACGTCCTAGGCATTGAGGCTGCAAAAAATGAAGATGACATCAACCAACTCAAGACGATACCAAGACATTTCAAGGAGCGCCATTCATGCGACAGCAGTCTCCTAAAGGTAGGGGGGATTGATAGTGTCATTGTGGGCCCCCGGGGGGGGGGGGGGGATTGGAAAAGAATATTAGTGCAGAAGGAAGCAAGGTGGATTTTTTTATTTAAAAACGATTACCCCATATGGGCTGAATGAAAACAATAGTTATGCATCTTTCTTGTGATGAATTCTAATTACTAGTAATACATTGTAGTCTGTTCTATATAGATTTTAGGTTTTGGGTTTTAGCTTTAGTTTAACAGTTATTCTCATTTAGTTAGTCTGGACTGGTCTATTTCAATTACTCACTATCCATTGTTGTTGCTGTTGTTTGTTGGTGCTGTGTGTGTTTTTTGTTGTTTGTTGTTCTGTCTTTGGCTTTTGTGGTGTCCTGTGTCCTTATTTGTGTGTCTTTCTTTCGTGTGGTTGCGTGGTATGTGTTGTTGTGTGTTTTGGTCTAGTGTGTTTTTCAGAACCTGGAAGAAGCGACAGCTGGATTTGGACTTGATGGCACTTTCTGTAACATATCTTTTCATATAAATGGCCTTTTAACATATATCTCATATATAAAAAATGTTTATACTTCACTTTTTATATATTTTTTATATAATTTTTTACAATTTTTACATATTTATCTTCACAATATAGCAATTTTATATATCATGCACTTTATCACAGTGCATCTTATCAGTAGTTACTTAGTCAGCACTTTATCCCAGTGCACCTTATCTCTGTTTTTGCCTGAGAAGCTATGCTCTAGGACATTATTTCTGTGCACTATTTCTAATATTTTGCCATCAGGCTGCTTTGTCTGGTGTTCACATACACACCTTTTTGTTCATATATATTTATGCATTACACTAGGGGTCTTATATGGCTATCCATTGTTGATTCACTGCAAGCATTTTCTGTATGCATTACAACTTATATTAAAATTCTTTTTGCATGCTTCACGTGTGTTCACCATTTTATTTGATCTCATTTTATTTTTTCTTCTGCATGAGCACTTCACTTTCTTCTATTTTGCCCACTGTCTCATTTATTTTTATCTTCACCTAAGCGACATATAAATTGATATATGGTACAGGTTGAGTCTATACATTATAATGTTAGTGCCTCTTTCAGATTGCTCCGATCTTGAACCAGTGCGCCTGCTCAGACCTGGGCCCACGTCACAGCGGATCTAGTTTAGTCTGCGCATGCGCCATACATCCACCTTACCATCGGCTTCATGGGCTTTTGTGCGCATGCGCCTGCTAAGTATGCAGTGGCGTTGGTGCACAGACGTCCCTCCATCATCGTGCGCACGAGAGTCCAAGATGGCGCCAGCGACCGTGATGTGCGGCGTCAAGGAGCGCAGCAGTTCTGAAGTAATTTTATCTTAACTTCTGATTGGTCCTTTCTAGTATAAATTACTTACCCAGCCAAGACTTAGATACTCCCTGACGAAGCGGGTAGCGAAACGGCGTAGGGGTTGTGGGTGATCCTCTTTGTGAGTATAACGCGGTGATTGTGGATGTCTTGTGGGAGCCTGGCCAAAAAACTCTCTTTTCTCCTTCCCCTCAGTGGGAATGGCTTACATTGTTGCCTCTTGGTTCCCAGGCTCTCATAGTACACCCTGTGATCATCTGTTTACGTTGTCTCTCTCCTCCTAGCTCAAATCATGTTAGCATTTGCCTTTTCTTTGTATGCACACTGTGGCAGTGATTCCACTGCCTTATATGCTTTACTGATTGTGGCAATTTTCTAGGAGTATATCCTATTGGATCATCCTCACATATTTTTCTGGCTATTGCTTATCTTACAATTTATTTTATTTACTAAGACAAAATAATGTAGCAATGTCTATGTAAACAAATAGTAATCTATATATATAAAACTCAATGGCCCCCATTTACTAAGAGGGGAGTGTTGGTTTGTGTTTCTTTTTTGTGATTTCAAAAAGGAGAAGCCTTGACAGAGGAATGGCTGTGGATATAGTGTTTCTGGATTTTGCTAAAGCATTTGATACTGTCCTTCATAGACGTCTGACAGGTAAGTTAAGGTCTTTGGGTTTGGAAATTTTAGTTTGTAACTGGATTGAACACTGGCTCATGGATCGTACCCAGAGAGTGGTGGTCAATGATTCGTACTCTGATTGGTCCCCGGTTATTAGTGGTGTACCCCAAGGTTCAGTACTGGGCCCACTGTTGTTTAATTTATTTATCAATGATATAGAGGATGGTATTAACAGCTCTGTTTCTATTTTTGCAGATGACACCAAGCTTTGTAGCACGGTACAGTCTATAGAGGATGTGCATAAGTTACAAGATGACTTGGATAGACTAAGTGTCTGGGCATCCACTTGGCAAATGAGGTTCAATGTGGATAAATGTAAAGTTATGCATCTACGTACTAATAATCTGCATGCATCGTATGTCTTAGGGGGGATTAAACTGTCAGAGTCACTGGTAGAGAAGGATCTGGGTGTACTTGTAGATCACAGACTACAGAATAGCATGCAATGTCAGGCTGCTGCTTCCAAAGCCGGCAGGATATTGTCATGTATCAAAAGAGGCATGGACTCAAGGGACAGGGACATAATACTCCCCCTTTGTAAAGCATTGGTACGGCCTCACCTGGAATATGCTGTTCAGTTTTGGGCACCTGTCCATAAAAGGGACACTGCGGAGTTGGAAAGGGTGCAGAGACACGCGACTAAACTAATATGGGGCATGGATCATCTTAGCTATGAGGAGCGATTAAAGGAGTTACAATTGTTTAGACTTGAGAAGAGACATTTAAGGGGGGGATATGATAAACGTATATAAGTATATTAATGGCCCATACAAAAAATATGGAGAAAAACTGTTCCAGGTTAAACCCCCCCAAAGGACGAGGGGGCACTCCCTCCGTCTGGAGAAGAAAAAGTTTAGTCTCAAGGGGCGACACGCCTTCTTTACCGTGAGGACTGTGAATTTATGGAACGGTCTACCTCAGGAACTGGTCACAGCAGGAACAATAAACAGCTTTAAAACAGGATTAGATACATTCCTGGAACAAAATAACATTAATGCTTATGAAGAAATATAAAATCCCATCCCTTCCCCAATATCGCGCCACACCCCTACCCCTTAATTCCCTGGTTGAACTTGATGGACACATGTCTTTTTTCGACCGTACTAACTATGTAACTATGTAACTATGTAACCCTTTTTTTCATTTGGTATTTGCTAATCTGTCACACTTTTCCCTATATTTTTATTTGCAGGGAAAAATGCTGTCGCATGGTTCTGTTTCACGGTAATTTCTGTCACAGGCAGGTATCTTCTACAGAAGTACAGATGTGGGAGGGGGGAATCCCAGCAGGGGTTTCCTTGACCTTCCAGTAAATATCTGACTTTGGCACTGGAGCGCTACACCGGCGTGGTGACACATAGTGTTGCTCACGAATATTCGCAATTCGAATATTCATCGCGAATATCGCATATTAGCAAATTCGCGAATATTAAGAATTTTGCGATTAAAATTCGCTATTACGAATATTCGTCTTTTTTTCAAACTGTTTTAAAAATGAACACGTAGGGATCTCCTTCGACTGATAAATGCAATGCTTGTATCATTTCATTAAAGACCCAGGGATGAGATTGTGAGGCGAAAGGTTTGTGCATGTGAATATTCGCATTGCGAGTATTCGCAATACGAATATTCGCAATGCGAATATTCGTGGAAATTCCACCCTACTTATGCTTGTGAGCCAATGAGAGTTCTGCAAGTACAGTTGTCAGAGCTTAGCAACGTCCCTAGCAACGTCCCTCGCATGATGTTATAGCGCGCATGCGCAGACGAGCGAAATTTCGCTATTAATTCGCATTCGCAATAGCGAAATTTCGCAATTCAAAAAAACGTCACGAATATAACGAATATTCAAATTTCACGAATATGGGACGAATATTCATCCTCATATTCGCGAAATATCGCGAATTCGAATATGTCGTATGCCGCTCATCACTAGTGACACAGGAGTCGGTTATAGATTCATAATTGCTTTTTATTGAAAATCATAAAAAGTGGCAATACATGGTAAGACAATGCGTTTCTGAGGGGCTCCCTCCTACCTCAGATCCGAGTTACAGTGTGTGGATACATTGCTTTATATATACATATTTCCATGAATACATTGTCATTAAACATTTGAAGTTTGCCGGGTCTTAATTAGTGTTGCTCGCGAATATTCGCAATACGAATTTTATTCGCGAATATCGCATATTCGCGAATTCGCGAATATTCGCGAATATAGCGCTATATATTCGTAATTACGAATATTCGTATTTTTTTTTTCTTCACAGTACACATCACAGTGATCACCCCTCTCTGCTTCCAGCTTGTGTGGTGTAAGAAGGCTCTAATACTACTGTGTGAGACTGGCGTGCGAATTTTCGCATATGCAAAAATTAGCATATGCGAATTTTCGCATATGCGAAATTAGCATATACTAATGTTCGCATATGCGAATTTGTGCATATGCTAATTTTGTATACGTTAATTTTCGCATATGTTATTTTCGCATACGCAAATTTTCGTTTATGCGAAAATAAACCGCAAATATTACGAATATGCGCGAATATATGACGAATATTCGTCCATATATTTGCGAATTCGAATATAGCCTATGCCGCTCAACACTAGTCTTAATGCCATTGGAGGCTGAGTATGACCTCAGCCTCCTGGGTCTATTGGTGGTGTATAGGAATGAATGGGCTAGATCTATAACATTGTGATTTTTTGCCCATTGAAATCAATGGGCCCATTGTGGTCTATGGATATCTTGTGGCAAACGGGGTAGAGAGCAAAACAGCAGGTTCCTGGTAGTAATATGGATTGGAGACCCTGGTGTAGGTTCAATTCCCAGGTTGATATACAGTGTTGGGATTATGCTTTAATTAGGATAGACATGATTTTTTGAACCGTGGGAACTAGGTCAATTGGATACCATACATTACCTCCAGTTTCAATTTACCTAGTTGCCCATTTATGTTATCCAGTTGACCTAGTTCCCAGGGTTCAAACACTTTCTTAACTATCAATTGACCCATATATGTCTATCCTAATTAATGTATAATCCCAACACTGTATATCAACCCGGGAATTGAACCCACACCAGGGTCTCCCATTCACATTACTACCAGGACCCTGCTGTTTAGCTTTCTACCCCATTTGCTGCTGCAAGATCTCCATAGACCGCAACAGGCCCATTGATTTCCAATGGGCAAAAAAATCACAATCTTCTAGATCTCAATCCAAATTACCCATAGGGAATATCCCTGGGATTTACTATATTCTCTCAATTTCCCATTCTGGCTTGCACCTTCCTGGGACTAATTTCCCGAAACTCGGGAACCCTACAATATAAAATAAAACTTTTATTTTGACCTATAAAATGTATATAAATGGTGAGAAATCAAAAATTGTGAGTTAAAACCACAGGCATTGGGTCAGATAGGGTTATTTTGCACACTCCCATTTATGAATATATGCCACTTTTCATTACTTTTACGATTAATTCCCTATTTTTAAATCCTTACAGGTTATTTGGCTGTCCCAACGCTGTATTTAAAATTACACACTGACACCCCCCTGACGTTTCGCTGTCTGTAACCGGCTTTATCAAGGGTCATTCTTTCTTTTTATTCTCTTTTCTTGGTCTACTGGTAAGTATACTTGCTTTTAATTCTTATGCTCTTCTTCTCTCTTCCTTGTTTCTTCCTTATTATTCCGTTTCCAGTCTTTTCTTTCCTTTCATTTTTTTTTATCTTGGTCTACTATTAGAGAATTATTGTGAAGTTTTAGATTATTTTTATAGAGACAACCATCACTTATATTTTCAACTTCTCATTCTAAGTATTTATATATATATATAAATTACTTCTAATCAGAAACCTACAACCAATCAATGCAAAAAGGCTACATAAGAGTAACTTCTCTTAGAATGAGAAGTTGAAAATATAAGTGAGGCTTGTCTAGATAAAAATAACCTAAAACTTCACAATAATTCTCTAATAGTAGACCAAGATAAAAGAATGAAAGGAAAGAAAGGACTGGAAACAGAATAATAAGGAAGAAACAAGGAAGAGAGAAGATCATAAGAAGTAAAAGCAAGTATACTTACCAGTAGACCAAGAAAAAAGAATGAAAAGAAAGAAAGGATAAGAAAATAAATAACAAAGAAGAAACAAGGAAGAGAGAAGAAGAGCATAGGTGTGACGATTCGGCTTACAGGTAGTGGATCCTCTGTGTCGGCGAGGGATTGGCGTGGACCGTGCTGGTGGACCGGTTCTAAGAGGCTACTGGTGTTCACCAGAGCCCGCCGCAAAGCGGGATGGTCTTGCTGCGGCAGTAGCAACCAGGTCGTATCCACTAGCAACGGCTCAACCTCTCTGACTGCTGAGAAGGCGTGGGACAGAAGGACTAGGCAGAGGCAAGGTCAGACGTAGCAGAAGGTCGGGGCAGGCAGCAAGGATCGTAGTCAGGGGCAACGGCAGGAGGTCTGGAACACAGGCTAAACAACACTTAACGCTTTCACTGGCACAAGGCAACAAGATCCGGCAAGGGAGTGCAGGGGAAGGGATCAGATATAGCCAGGGAGCAGGTGGAAGCCAATTAAGCTAATTGGGCCAGGCACCAATCATTGGTGCACTGGCCCTTTAAGTCTCAGAGAGCTGGCGCGCGTGCGCCCTAGAGAGCGGAGCCGCGCGCGCCAGCACATGACAGGAGGGGCCCGGGACGGGTAAGTGACTTGGGATGCGATTCGCGAGCGGGCGCGTCCCGCTGTGCGAATCGCATCCCCGACGGCCATGTCAGTGCAGCGCTCCCGGTCAGCGGGACTGACCGGGGCGCTGCAGGGAGAGAGGCGCCGTGAGCGCTCCGGGGAGGAGCGGGGACCCGGAGCGCTAGGCGTAACAATAGGAATTAAAAACCAAGTATACTTACCAGGTATGGAAAGAGTGGTGTGACATGGTTGGTATATGGGGGGTGGATGGACTGTGAGATATGGATGGTAACCTATAAAAAGAAAAATATATATTATATAGGAATTGGGCACCCACTTGATCTATTTATATATACATAATTATGCAGTGAGTAGGTAAGATATGATGCACAATCGTGCAATATTTTATTACTTAATGTAATGTGTAATCATATTGTTTAGATAATATATGGAGTATTAAATTGGATCTGAATTGATAAAATAGAGATTAATAAATAGGACACGAGACCAGTCTATAACAAAAATTTTTGGGAATTGACACAATACAACCAAATAAATAAATAATAATAATTGGATTATAAGTTAAATATATTCAAAATAAATCAATATTAAAACAAGGGAAAAAAAGGGGATCAACAACACCAAAATAGCCCAACCAGTACATCCTTAAACCTAAATATTTACCAATAATAAGAATACTACACCTAATTGGCACTAAAACAAAATAACAATGAGAGTTAGCATGACTCACATATCACATGACTTATCATGTAATCTCCTGTGACACAGAAGTAAGATCTAGGGGGATCACATGGAATAGATGAATCTAAGACGTCACTGGTCGCGTGACGGATCATGTGACAAAGATAAACAAAGGAACATCATCAGAGAATGACAGGTGGATCAGTTGACGGGACACGTGACCGCACGGACCCCGGAAGTGAGTAGCGCACTGAACATTAAAGCGCAAGCCTGGAAGGCATTGGCATACAGGTAAGAAACTCATTGGCCAATAAAAGGGGCAAAGATATTACTTTACCAATCAGGGACCATACCTGGGAACGGAAGTGAGGTCGATGTAGAGACTAATAGCGGGATTGGTAGAAACCAAATGGAAAATTGCTCCCGCCTACAAACGGAGAATATTTAATTCAGGATCTAGACAAGTGGTGCCATTAACAACCTGACCCTTGATAAAGCCGGTTACGGACGGCGAAACATCGGGGGGGGGGGGGGGTGTCAGTGTGTCATTTTAAATGCAGCATATGGACAGCACAAATAACCTATAAGGATTTAAAAATAGGGAATTAATCCTAAAAGAAATGAAAAGTGGCATATATTCATAAATGGGAGTGTACAAAGTAACCCCTATCTGACCCAATGCCTGTGGTTTTAACTCACAATTTTTAATTTCTTACCATTTATATACATTTTATAGGTCAAAATAAAAGTAAAATTTTATATTGTAGGGTTCCTGAGTTTTGAGAAATTAGTCCCAGGAAGGCGCAAGCCAGAATGGGAAATTGAGAGAATATTATCTCATAGATTTAGCCCATTCATTCCTATACACCACCAATAGACCTTGGAGGCTGACGTCATACTCAGCCTCCAATGGCATTCAGACCTGGCAAACTTCAAATGTTTAATGGGTTAATGTATTCATGGAAATATGTATGTGTTAAATGTGTAAATGTGTTAATAAAGCTAAAACTTTGCTTAAAAATTAAATTGTGCAAAAAAATAAAAAATAAAAAATGACAAGTAAGAATTGCTTGAAAAAGACGAGGCAGGCAAAGGAGCAAACAGCCAGAGAATTCACTCCGCTTTCTGAAACTTTATACATGCTTTAAAGTGTCGAGTTTTCTTCCCAGATAATTCACATTAATTTCAGAGTGGCTTTAGGAAAAGACTAGTGATTTGGGCTGAAATGTAGGGAACACACCCCTTTTCCCAAAAACAATGCCCATTTTGACTTTTTTTTTCTGTCGCACATTCTGTTGCACGTTCAGTGCGACAGAATTTAGGTGCAAGACTCGAAAAGTAAGAATCGGAATCATGTTAGTAAATGAGGGCCAATGTGTGTATATGTGTATGTATGTGTGTTTGTGCGTATGTTCCAGCATCACGTCCAAACTTCTAAAGATATTAATGTGAAACTTGGCACACATGTTACTTATATGTCAACAACAAACATAGGATAGGTAATTTAACCCTTACTCAGCCACATTTGTCAGGGTAGGGGTTTTTGTTTAAAGTCCCATACAAGTCTATGGGAAATATATGTTATTGCATAACTTCAAAACGGCTGGAGATATTTCGATAATACTTGGTCACATGTTACTTATATTAACTTAAATATAGGATAGTTAATTTAACCATTAAAGGGGTACTCCGCCCCTAGACATCTTATCCCCTATCCAAAGGATAGGGGATAAGATGTCTGATCGCGGGGATCACGATGCTCTAGCCCCTGTATCGCTGGTCATTACGCACGGAGCGAGTCTGCTCTGTGCAGTAATGATAGTGGGGTGCCACAGCGGAGATCACAGGAGTCCCCAGCAGCGGGACCCACGCGATCAGACATCTTATCCCCTATCCTTTGGATAGGGAATAAGATGTCTAGGGGCAGAGTACACCTTTAACTACCCCCATTTGTGAGGGTCAAGGTTTTTGTTTAAAGTCCCATGCAAATCTATTGGAAATCTATGTTCCCACATAACTTCCGTACGGCTAGATATGTTTCAATAATACCTGGTACACATATTACTTATATGTTAAATAAAAAGATATGATAAATTAACCCTTACCTACACCCTTACATAAAAGATGGGTTTTTGTTTCAAGTCCCATGCGAGTATATGGGACTTCCAGCACCTTACTCCACAAGTTCCACTCTGCATCTCCTGGTGAATGTGTCATTCTGGCTTGCAAGCCACACCCCATCTCACAAAGAGAGGAGGTCGGGATAGGAGGTTGAGATATGAATTTGGGATATGAGGACGGGATATGACGTCAAGATAGGAGGACGGGATAGCAGGTCAGGATATGAGGACGGGATAGGAGGTCGGGATAGGCGGTCAGGAAAGGAGGTCAGGATGTGAGGACAGGATATGAGGTAGAAATAGGAGGATAGGATGGGAGGACGGGATATGAGGTCGAGATATGAGGACGGGATATGCGGTTGAGATATGAGGACGGAATAGGAGGACGGGATAGGAGTTCGGGATATGAAGTCGAGATATATGGACGGCATATAAGGACGGCATATGAGGACGAGATATGAGGACAGGATATGTGGACATGATATGAGGTCGATATATGAGGACGGGAGGTGAGGTTGAGATATGATGACGGGATAGGAGGTCAGAATATGAGGTCAAGAAATGAGGTCGGGATAGGAGGTCGGGATAGGAGGTAGAGATATGAGAATGGGATATGAGGATGGGATAGGAGGTCGAGATAGGAGGTCGGGATATGAGGACCGGGTTATGAGGACAGGATATGAGGTCGGGATAGGAGGTTGAGATATGAGGACGAGATATAGGGACGGCATATGGGGTTGGGAAATGACAACAATATATGGGGATAGGATATGAAGTCAAAAGCTTCCTCCTTTGTTGATTTTCCTCCCCAACAAGGATGAGGAAGGAAAACTGGGCAACGCCGGGTACTCAGCTAGTCTATATGAATAAAACTCAAAGTGTGTATGTATGTTTGTGTGTGTGTATGTTCCAGCATCACGTCCAAACCGGTAAAGATATTAACATGAAACTTGGCACACATGTTAATTATATGTCAACAACAAACATAGGATAGGTAATATGACCCTTACCCATCCCCATTTGTCAGGGTCAGGGTTTTTATTTAAAGTCCCATGCAAGTCTATAGGAAATTTATGTTACTGCATAATTTCCAAACAGCTGGAGATATTTCGATAATACTTGGTCACATGTTACTTATATGTCAAATAAAAATATATAATGGTTAAATTAACCCATAACCTGCCCCATCCTTGTTTCAAGCCCCATGCAAGTATATAGGACTTCTGGTGCCTTACTCCACAAGCTCCGCTCTGCATCTCCTGGTGAATGTGTCAGTCTGTCTGGTAAGCCACACCCCATCTCACAAAGACACGCCCACCTTATAAGCCACACCCTTTTATTTTCTTTTTACAATATCTTTACCACAACGCAGCCCCACCTGAGGATGGGATATGAGGATTAGAAATGAGGATTAGCCATGGGGATGGGATATGAGGACGGGATATGAGGACAGGATATGAGGTCAGGATATGAGGTCGGGATATGAGGACAGGATATGAGATCGGGATATGGGGACAGGATATGGGGTCAGGATATGAGGACGGGATATGGGGACGGAATATGGGGATAGGATATGAGGACGGAATATGAGGACGGGATATAAGAACAAAATATGAGGACAGGATATGAGGTCAGAATAGGAGGAGGAGGAGATATGGGGTCAGGATTTTGGGATGGCATATGAGGACAAAAGCTTCCTCCTTTGTTGCTTTTCCCCCACAAGGATAAGGTAGGAAAAACCGGGCAGCGCCGGGTACTCAGCTAGTGTAGTAATAAAAATACAAGTTTTCAGCAAAATTTGGACAACTGTAATGTTAGTGATGAGAAAAGGCTGTTCCTTCTGCCATATTGGCCCTCATTCATCAAATAAGTCGGGTTGTGTTTGTCTTGTTCCTTTAATCCCAACTATCTGCTTTCCTTTTATTTATTATTGTGTCGCACATTCAGTCACACTCAGGTTTTTTCTTTTTTCGCACGTGGGTTTTGAGGATAAATCAGGACCAGTGACTCCATCATTAACACCACCATCTGCGCTTGATCTCGATGGCGTTTCTTGCGGTTTCTAGGACTCTTTAATTAGAGTGTAATTGTTTCTGTCTCTATTTTTTTTACTCATTTAACCAGATTCATTATTAGGGCATCTTTTCAATGCAGCTTCACAGAATTCAATTATATCTGATCATTCAATAAAAGGAGAAACAATACAATGGATTAATCTATCACTGCATCTAAATTGCCAATTTTGTCTAAACGGACAAGTCCCCTTATTTAAAAAAACAAAAAAGACAACTACCCTTCGGAGTGTTGTTTTGATTTGTGTCATGCAGCTAATCAGAAATTAAGAACCAATGGCTTCTAAATCATGAGTGTACCAAAATAGCTATTGTGTTGAAAGAAACCTGTTTACTAGGATTTGGAATAAAAAAAATCTTTATCCCCTTAAGGACCAGGCCATTTTACACCTTAAGGACCAGAGCGTTTTTTGCAATTCTGACCACTGTCACTTTAAACATTAATAACTCTGGAATGCTTTTAGATATCCTTCTGATTCCGAGATAGTTTTTTCGTGACATATTCTACTTTAACTTAATGGTAAAATTTTATGGTAACTTGCATCCTTTCTTGGTGAAAAATCCCAAAATTTGATGACAAAATTGAAAATTTTGCATTTTTCTAACTTTGAAGCTCTCTGCTTGTAAGGAAAATGGATATTCAAAATATATATTTTTTGGGTTCACATATACAATATGTCTACTTTATGTTTGCATCATAAAATTAATGAGTTTTTACTTTTGGAAGACACCAGAGGGCTTCAAAGTTCAGCAGCAATTTTGAAATTTTTCACAAAATTTTCAAACTCACTATTTTTCAGGGACCAGTTCAGTTTTGAAGTGGATTTGAATGGTCTTCATATTAGAAATACCCCATAAAAGACCCCATTATAAAAACTACACCCCCCAAAGTATTCAAAATGACATTCGGTAAGTGTATTAACCCTTTAGGTGTTTCACAGGAATAGCAGCAAAGTGAAGGAGAAAATTCAAAATCTTCATTTTTTACACTCACATGTTCTTGTAGACCCAATTTTTGAATTTTTGCAAGGGGTAAAAAGGAGAAAATTTTTACTTGTATTTGAAACCCAATTTCTCTCGAGTAAGCACATACCTCATATGTCTATGTTAATTGTTCAGTGGGCGCAGTAGAGGGCTCAGAAAGGAAGGAGCGACAAATGGTTTTTGGGGGGCATGCCGCATTTAGGAAGCCCATATGGTGCCAGGACAGCAAAAAAAAAACACATGGCATACCATTTTACATTTTTAAAAAGGGTAATAGCAGAAAATACCCCCCAAAATTTGAAGCCCAATTTCTCCCGATACAGAAAACACCTCGCATGGGGGTGAAAAGTGCTCTGCTGGCACACTACAGGTCTCAGAAGAGGAGGAGTCACATTTGGCTTTTTGAAAGCAAATTTTGCTCTGGGGGCATGCCGCATTTAGGAAGCCCCTATGGTGCCAGAACAGCAACAAAAAACCCACATGGCATACCATTTTGGAAACTAGACCCCTCGGGGAACGTAACAAGGGGTAATGTGAACCTTAATACCCTACAGGTGTTTCACGATTTTTGCATATGTAAAAAAATATATATCTTTTTTTACCTAAAATGCTTGGTTTCCCAAAATTTTTACAATTTTAAAAAGGGTAATAGCAGAAAATACCCCCCAAAATTTGAAGCCCAATTTCTCCCTATTCAGAAAACACCCCATATGGGGGGGAAAAGTGCTCTGCTGGCGCACTACAGGTCTCAGAAGAGAAGGAGTCACATTTGGCTTTTTGAAAGCAAATTTTACTCTGGGGGCATGCCGCATTTAGGAAGCCCCTATGGTGCCAGGACAGCAGAAAAAAAAACACATGGCATACCATTTTGGAAACTAGACCCCTCGGGGAACGTAACAAGGGGTAATTTGAACCTTAATACCCTACAGGTGTTTCACGACTTTTGCATATGTAAAAAAAAAATTTTTTTTTTGACCTAAAATGCTTGTTTTCCCAAAAATTTTACATTTTAAAAAAGGGTAATCGCTGAAAATAACCCCCCCAAATTTTTTAGGCAATTTCTCCCGAGTACGGCGATACCCCATATGTGGCCCTAAACTGTTGCCTTGAAATACGACAGGGCTCCAAAGTGAGAGCGCCATGCGCATTTGAGGCCTAAATTAGGGACTTGCATAGGGGTGGACATAGGGGTATTCTACGCCAGTGATTCCCAAACAGGGTGCATCCAGCTGTTGTAAAACTCCCAGCATGCCTAGACAGTCAACGACATCACTGGGAGTAGTTGTTTTGCAACAGCTGGAGGCTCCGTTTTGGAAACAGTGGCGTACCAGACGTTTTTTTTTTTTTATTGGGGAGGGGGGCTGTGTAGGGGTATGTGTATACGTAGTGTTTTTTTACTTTTTATTTTATTGTGTGTTAGTGTAGTGTAGTGTTTTTAGGGTACAGTCGCACGGGCGGGGAGTTCACAGTAGTTTCTCGCTGGCAGTTTGAGCTGCGGCAGAAATTTTGCCGCACCTCAAACTTGCAGCCAGATACTTACTGTAATCCTCCGCCCATGTGAGTGTACCCTGTACATTCACATTGGGGGGGGGGGGGCATCCAGCTGTTGCGAAACTACAACTCCCAGCATGTACGGTCTATCAGTGCATGCTGGGAGTTGTAGTTTTGCAACAGCTGGAGGCACACTGGTTGTGAAACACCGAGTTTGGTAACAAACTCAGTGTTTTGCAACCAGTGTGCCTTTAGCTGTTGCAAAAGCTACAACCCCCAGCATGTACGGACAGCGGAAGGGCATGCTGGGTCTTGTAGTTATGCAACAGCTGGAGGCATACTACTTTGGCTGGGGATGCTGGGGATTGTAGTTATGCAACAGCTGGAGACACACTGGTTTGCTACTTAACTCAGTGCGCCTTCAGCTGTTGCAAAACTACAACTCTCAGCAGTCACCGACAGCCAACGGGCATGCTGGGAGTTGTAGTTATGCAACCACCAGATGCACCACTACAACTCCCAGCATGCACTTTAGCTGATTGTGCAAGCTGGGAGTTGTAGTTATACAACAGCTGAAGGTACACTTTTCCTTAGAAAAAATGTGCCTCCAGCTGTTGCAAAACTACAAGTCCCAGCATGCCCATAAGGGAATGCTGGGAGTTGTGGTGGTCTGCCTCCTGCTGTTGCATAACTACAGCTCCCAGCATGCCATTTTTGCATGCTGGGAGCTGTTGCTAAGCAACAGCAGGAGGCTGTCACTCACCTCCAACGATCCTCGCCGCACAGGTCAGTCCCTCGTTGTCTCTGCCGCCGTCGCTGCTCCTGGGGCTCCGATCCCAACAGGGACGCCGGGGATCGGGGTCCCCAGCACCCGGGGTGCACGTCCCGCACCCGCTCACGTCCTCCGGAAGAGGGGCGGAGCGGGTTGCGGGAGTGACACCCGCAGCAGGCGCCCTGATTGGTCGGCCGGTAATCCGGCCGACGAATCAGGGCGATCGTGAGGTGGCACCAGTGCCACCTCACCCCTACTGGCTATGGCTGTTCGGGGCTGTCAGCCAATAATTCCGGGTCACAGGGTCACTGGAGACCCGATTGACCCGGAATCCGCCGCAGATCGCTGTACTGAATTGTCCAGCGATCTGCGGCCATCGCCGACATGGGGGGTCATCATGACCCCCCTGGGCGATATGCCCCAATGCCTGCTGAACGATTTCAGCAGGCATCGGGCACCGGCTCCGCTCCAGATGGTTGCGGGGGGCCGGTAAAACACATGACGTTCTCATATGTCATGTGTCCTTAAGGACTCGGAAATGGAGACGTATGAGAACGTCATGTATCCTTAAGGGGTTAAAATCACTTATGTATCTTTTCAACTGTTTCGCAAATATATGCTCCTGTTTTCGCAACTGCTTTCAGCAGTCTGGAAAAAAAGCCTTGAAACGCGTATTTTCGGGTCGGGTTACTTAATAAATCAGTTGGAAACAGTTACTATTGTGGGAAACGCCCCTTTTTTGTCTTCCCTACAACCCGAGTCAGGCTGATTGGTAATGTTTGTTGCATACTGGCACAAGGTGTCTGCAATATGTCGCAGATATCGTGTGCCCATTGTAAAAAAAAAACGACAAAAGAAGTCAGGTCTGCAATGATAAATCAGGACCGTTATCCTTGATCCTGTTTACAAGGTAACTAGAGAGAGGGGTGGATAAATGTTTCTAGAGGGCATGCTAAATGTAGGCAATATAAATTGATCATGGGAAAGGGTAGTTCATTTTGTTGCTTCCATTGACAATATAATTTTGCAGATCAATATCATGTTAATATTGGCTGCGGTAATTTCCACTATCTGGATGGAGTACGCTTGTGACAAATCAGTTTGAGTATATTTTTGTTTACTTTCCACTGACTCTCTGCGACACAGTGTATAATGGCTATAACTGCATTAAATAAATAAAATTGTTATTTATGAATCTGCACTACTGTTACGCCGAGCGCTCCGGGTCCCCGCTCCTCCCCGGAGCGCTCGCTTCACTCTCCCCGCGGCAGCGCTCCGGTCACGTCCTCTGACCCGGGGCGCTGCGATTCCGCTGCCAGCCGGGATACGATTCGCGATGCGGGTAGCGCCCGCTCGCGATGCGCACCCCGGCTCCCCTACCTGACTCGCTCTCCGTCTGTTCTGTCCCGGCGCGCGCGGCCCCGCTCCCTAGGGCGCGCGCGCGCCGGGTCTCTGCGATTTAAAGGGCCACTGCGCCGCTGATTGGCGCAGTGGTTCCAATTAGTGTGTTCACCTGTGCACTTCCCTATATCACCTCACTTCCCCTGCACTCCCTTGCCGGATCTTGTTGCCTTAGTGCCAGTGAAAGCGTTCCTTGTGTGTTCCTTGCCTGTGTTTCCAGACCTTCTGCCGTTGCCCCTGACTACGATCCTTGCTGCCTGCCCCGACCTTCTGCTACGTCCGACCTTGCTTTTGCCTACTCCCTTGTACCGCGCCTATCTTCAGCAGCCAGAGAGGTGAGCCGTTGCTAGTGGATACGACCTGGTCACTACCGCCGCAGCAAGACCATCCCGCTTTGCGGCGGGCTCTGGTGAAAACCAGTAGTGGCTTAGAACCGGTCCACTAGCACGGTCCACGCCAATCCCTCTCTGGCACAGAGGATCCACTACCTGCCAGCCGGCATCGTGACAGTAGATCCGGCCATGGATCCCGCTGAAGTTCCTCTGCCAGTTGTCGCTGACCTCACCACGGTGGTCGCCCAGCAGTCACAACAGATAGCGCAACAAGGCCAACAGCTGTCTCAACTGACCGTTATGCTACAACAGTTACTACCACAGCTTCAGCAGTCATCTCCTCCGCCAGCTCCTGCACCTCCTCCGCAGCGAGTGGCCGCTCCTGGGATACGCTTATCCTTGCCGGATAAATTTGATGGGGACTCTAAGTTTTGCCGTGGCTTTCTTTCCCAATGTTCCCTGCATCTGGAGATGATGTCGGACCTGTTTCCCACTGAAAGGTCTAAGGTGGCTTTCGTAGTCAGCCTTCTGTCCGGAAAAGCCCTGTCATGGGCCACACCGCTCTGGGACCGCAATGACCCCGTCACTGCCTCTGTACACTCCTTCTTCTCGGAAATCCGAAGTGTCTTTGAGGAACCTGCCCGAGCCTCTTCTGCTGAGACTGCCCTGTTGAACCTGGTCCAGGGTAATTCTTCCGTTGGCGAGTATGCCGTACAATTCCGTACTCTTGCTTCAGAATTGTCCTGGAATAATGAGGCCCTCTGCGCGACCTTCAAAAAAGGCCTATCCAGCAACATTAAAGATGTTCTGGCCGCACGAGAAATTCCTGCTAATCTACATGAACTTATTCACCTAGCCACTCGCATTGACATGCGTTTTTCCGAAAGGCGTCAGGAACTCCGCCAAGATATGGACTCTGTTCGCACGAGGCGTTTCTTCTCCTCGGCTCCTCTCTCCTCTGGTCCCCTGCAATCTGTTCCTGTGCCTCCCGCCGTGGAGGCTATGCAGGTCGACCGGTCTCGCCTGACACCTCAAGAGAGGACACGACGCCGTATGGAGAACCTCTGCCTGTACTGTGCTAGTACCGAACACTTCCTGAGAGATTGTCCTATCCGTCCTCCCCGCCTGGAAAGACGTACGCTGACTCCGCACAAAGGTGAGACAGTCCTTGATGTCTACTCTGCTTCTCCACGTCTTACTGTGCCTGTGCGGATGTCTGCCTCTGCCTTCTCCTTCTCTACAGTGGCCTTCTTGGACTCTGGATCTGCAGGAAATTTTATTTTGGCCTCTCTCGTCAACAGGTTCAACATCCCGGAGACCAGTCTCGCCAGACCCCTCTACATCAATTGTGTAAATAATGAAAGATTGGACTGTACCATACGTTTCCGCACGGAGCCCCTTCTTATGAGCATCGGATCTCATCATGAGAGGATTGAACTTTTGGTCCTCCCCAATTGCACCTCGGAAATTCTCCTTGGACTTCCCTGGCTTCAACTTCATTCCCCTACCCTGGATTGGTCCACTGGGGAGATCAAGAGTTGGGGGTCCTCTTGTTCCAAGAACTGTCTAAAACCGGTTCCCAGTAACCCTTGCCGTAACTCTGTGGTTCCTCCAGTAACCGGTCTCCCTAAGGCCTATATGGACTTCGCGGATGTTTTCTGCAAAAAACAAGCTGAGACTCTACCTCCTCACAGGCCTTATGATTGCCCTATCGACCTCCTCCCGGGCACTACTCCACCCCGGGGCAGAATTTATCCTCTCTCTGCCCCAGAGACTCTTGCCATGTCCGAATACGTCCAGGAGGATCTAAAAAAGGGCTTTATCCGTAAATCCTCCTCTCCTGCCGGAGCCGGATTTTTCTTTGTGTCCAAAAAAGATGGCTCCCTACGTCCTTGCATTGACTACCGCGGTCTTAATAAAATCACGGTTAAGAACCGCTACCCCTTACCCCTCATCTCTGAACTCTTTGATCGCCTCCAAGGTGCCCACATCTTCACTAAATTGGACTTAAGAGGCGCCTATAACCTCATCCGCATCAGAGAGGGGGACGAGTGGAAAACGGCATTTAACACCAGAGATGGACACTTTGAGTATCTGGTCATGCCCTTTGGACTGTGCAACGCCCCTGCCGTCTTCCAAGACTTTGTCAATGAAATTTTTCGTGATCTGTTATACTCCTGTGTTGTTGTATATCTGGACGATATCCTAATTTTTTCTGCCAATCTAGAAGAACACCGCCAGCATGTCCGTATGGTTCTTCAGAGACTTCGTGACAACCAACTCTATGCCAAAATTGAGAAATGTCTGTTTGAATGCCAATCTCTTCCTTTTCTAGGATATTTGGTCTCTGGCCAGGGACTACAGATGGATCCAGACAAACTCTCTGCCGTCTTAGATTGGCCACGCCCCTCCGGACTCCGTGCTATCCAACGCTTTTTGGGGTTCGCCAATTATTACAGGCAATTTATTCCACATTTTTCTACCATTGTGGCTCCTATCGTGGCTTTAACCCAAAAAAATGCTGATCCCAAGTCCTGGCCTCCTCAAGCAGAAGACGCCTTTAAACGACTCAAGTCTGCCTTTTCTTCGGCTCCCGTCCTCTCCAGACCTGACCCTTCCAAACCCTTCCTATTGGAGGTTGATGCCTCCTCAGTGGGAGCTGGAGCTGTTCTTCTACAAAAAAATTCTTCCGGGCATGCTGTCACTTGTGGTTTTTTCTCTAGGACCTTCTCTCCAGCGGAGAGGAACTACTCCATCGGGGATCGAGAGCTTCTAGCCATTAAATTAGCACTTGAGGAATGGAGGCATCTGCTGGAGGGATCAAGTTCTCCTGTTATTATCTACACCGACCACAAGAACCTCTCCTACCTCCAGTCTGCCCAACGGCTGAATCCTCGCCAGGCCCGGTGGTCTCTGTTCTTTGCCCGATTTAATTTTGAGATTCACTTTCGTCCTGCCGATAAGAACATTAGGGCCGATGCTCTCTCTCGTTCCTCGGATGCCTCAGAAGTTGAACTCTCTCCGCAACACATCATTCCACCTGACTGCCTGATCTCCACTTCTCCTGCCTCCATCAGGCAGACTCCTCCAGGAAAGACCTTTGTTTCTCCTCGCCAACGCCTCGGAATCCTCAAATGGGGTCACTCCTCCCATCTCGCAGGTCATGCGGGTATCAAGAAATCTGTGCAACTCATCTCCCGCTTCTATTGGTGGCCGACTCTGGAGACGGATGTTGTGGACTTTGTGCGAGCCTGCACTATCTGTGCCCGGGATAAGACTCCTCGCCAGAAGCCCGCTGGTTTTCTTCATCCTCTGCCTGTCCCCGAACAGCCTTGGTCTCTGATTGGTATGGATTTTATTACTGATTTACCCCCTTCCCGTGGCAACACTGTTATTTGGGTGGTCGTTGATCGATTCTCCAAAATGGCACATTTCATCCCTCTTCCTGGTCTTCCTTCTGCGCCTCAGTTGGCTAAACAATTTTTTGTACACATTTTTCGTCTTCACGGGTTGCCTACGCAGATTGTCTCGGATAGAGGCGTCCAATTCGTGTCTAAATTCTGGAGGGCTCTCTGTAAACAACTCAAGATTAAATTAAATTTTTCTTCTGCATATCATCCCCAGTCCAATGGACAAGTAGAAAGGATTAACCAGATCTTGGGTGATTATTTGCGACATTTTGTTTCCTCCCGCCAGGATGACTGGGCAGATCTCCTCCCATGGGCCGAATTCTCGTATAACTTCAGGGTCTCTGAGTCTTCCTCCAAATCCCCATTTTTCGTGGTGTACGGCCGTCACCCTCTTCCCCCCCTCCCTACTCCCTTGCCCTCTGGTCTGCCCGCTGTGGATGAAATTTCTCGTGACCTTTCCATCATATGGAGAGAGACCCAAAATTCTCTCTTACAGGCTTCATCACGCATGAAGAAGTTCGCGGATAAAAAAAGAAGAGCTCCCCCCGTTTTTTCCCCTGGAGACAAGGTATGGCTCTCCGCTAAATATGTCCGCTTCCGTGTCCCTAGCTACAAGTTGGGACCACGCTATCTTGGTCCTTTCAAAATTTTGTGTCAAATTAATCCTGTCTCTTATAAACTTCTTCTTCCTCCTTCTCTTCGTATCCCTAATGCCTTTCACGTCTCTCTTCTCAAACCACTCATCCTCAACCGTTTTTCTCCCAAATCTGTTCCTCCCACTCCTGTTTCCGGCTCCTCGGACATCTTCTCGGTCAAAGAAATTTTAGCTGCCAAAAAGGTCAGAGGGAAAAATTTTTTTTTAGTGGACTGGGAGGGTTGTGGTCCTGAAGAGAGATCCTGGGAACCTGAGGACAACATCCTAGACAAAAGTCTGCTCCTCAGGTTCTCAGGCTCTAAGAAGAGGGGGAGACCCAAGGGGGGGGGTACTGTTGCGCCGAGCGCTCCGGGTCCCCGCTCCTCCCCGGAGCGCTCGCTTCACTCTCCCCGCGGCAGCGCTCCGGTCACGTCCTCTGACCCGGGGCGCTGCGATTCCGCTGCCAGCCGGGATGCGATTCGCGATGCGGGTAGCGCCCGCTCGCGATGCGCACCCCGGCTCCCCTACCTGACTCGCTCTCCGTCTGTTCTGTCCCGGCGCGCGCGGCCCCGCTCCCTAGGGCGCGCGCGCGCCGGGTCTCTGCGATTTAAAGGGCCACTGCGCCGCTGATTGGCGCAGTGGTTCCAATTAGTGTGTTCACCTGTGCACTTCCCTATATCACCTCACTTCCCCTGCACTCCCTTGCCGGATCTTGTTGCCTTAGTGCCAGTGAAAGCGTTCCTTGTGTGTTCCTTGCCTGTGTTTCCAGACCTTCTGCCGTTGCCCCTGACTACGATCCTTGCTGCCTGCCCCGACCTTCTGCTACGTCCGACCTTGCTTTTGCCTACTCCCTTGTACCGCGCCTATCTTCAGCAGCCAGAGAGGTGAGCCGTTGCTAGTGGATACGACCTGGTCACTACCGCCGCAGCAAGACCATCCCGCTTTGCGGCGGGCTCTGGTGAAAACCAGTAGTGGCTTAGAACCGGTCCACTAGCACGGTCCACGCCAATCCCTCTCTGGCACAGAGGATCCACTACCTGCCAGCCGGCATCGTGACAACTACCTTGTTTATAGTTGACAGTAGAATGATTTCCATATAAAAAGATACAAAATTAGCTGCTATCATTGCTTCTCTAAGCTAACACATAATTCAAACAATAAATGTTTATAAATTAATTGAATAAAACAAGTAGTGTTGATCAAGCTTTTCAAAAGTTTGGCTCGCCAGCTTTCAGAAAACCCTTATACCAAGGGTCTAATAGTGTGGCTATCCAGTACACATTTGTTTCTTTCATGCACACAATACTCCTGTCAGTGTCACCAGGCAGCGGTGGACTAGTGGTAGCTGTAGCCAATGAACAGCAGGCAGTAGTGTACTAGTAGTGAAAGTTGTAGCCAGGCCTTGTGATGTCACTCCATGTGCATATGTAGAGTTGTACTTCCTAATCTGTGGCCATGGCCATGCTATACTTTCTGTTCGCAGAGTTGCAACAGGATTGGTGTCTCAAAATAGTGACGAAGAAATAGCTTTTGTAAACATTGAAAAGTTGGAAACATTATAAAAACATTTCCTTTTTGGGAATTTCAGAAAGATTTAGTGACTGACAAGTGAAGAAGAAGCAATGGCTTTTTAAAAGTATTCAAAGCTTTTGTATAAAAGGCCCAAATTCATTTTTTTGGGATCATGGGTTCTGTATGTGTAGGCCTGGCTGGAAGTAGCAAGAGGAAGAGGTGGATTGGTGAAGTTGTAGAAAGCAGTGGACAGCAGGGAGTGGTGGACCACTGATACTTTTATTAGGCAATGGAAAGCAGGGATGATGCACTAGTGCTAGTTGTAGCTAGCTGACAGCAGGAAGTGGTGGACTAGGGATACTTGGAATGCTTGGACCCTGCCTAAGTCTTACCCTCAGCATTTCCACTATGATCCATAAGTTACAATATCACCACCACCATGCCTACTACCATAATTCCCACTAGTGCTTTGTTTGGCCACTACTTCCACCTCCACCACCTCCACAACACTTTCCAAAGGCTGATTGTCCTTACACAACTCCTTCTCATGGCTGATGTTATCCATATGCTTAGCACTAATGGGGGGGAGCAAAGACAGAGATGATGAAACAGACTGTTTAGGAAGGACATTTCCATCATTCCATGCAATTGAAGTTGATGAAGAATCCACTTACACTTGACTCAATGACATATCGTCAGACTCTTTAACCCCCTGAGATGACTGAGAGCCAACCAGTCCACAATGGCCATATTATCTTCTGAAACAACTAAACCCTGTAAGACATGGGCATGGAGCTGATACCTGTACTGGGCCTTGTCAAATAGGTGGTGCCCACAGAGCTACTACTGTCACCAACATGCTTACTGGCAGAGGACATGGCAGAAGTGCTCTTTCCTTCACCCTTTCCTCTACCAGTCATTCCTCAGTGGGGTCGCTGATGGGGGGACAGGGAAAGCCCCCTCCCCATGGCCCAAGTCCTGCAGGAATGCATGGGAACTGAGTTCCTGCACTTTTTCCACAGCAGGAACACCATTCTCATTAGCAGGAGTCCTGCAGTACCAGCAGGAGTCCTGCAGGACCAGCCCTTGAGTGGAAATCTTGGGTGAGTTCCCATACTTTTTTTCCCAGGACTTAACACCTGCCCCTCCCCTTTTCAACCACATAGAAGCCCTAGTCAGTACTGATTTATGTAAATTCTGGTAGAAGTACTATATCTTTGATTAAACCTAGAAGATACACATAACTTGGCCTATTCTGCTTTTACTTCCAGCACTTTTAATGCATAATTATTTTAAACCTAGGTAAAAGTACTATATCTTTGCTTAAAGGCGTACTCCGCCCCAGGGCATCTGATCCCCTATCCAAAGATGTCAGATGTCCCGCCGATGGGGACCCCCTGAATCTCGGCTGCAGCACCCCGCTTTCATTACTGTACAGAGCAAACTTGCTCTGTGCGTAATGACGGGCAATACAGGGGCCGGAGTATCGTTATGTCACGGCTCTGCCCCCTCGTGACATCACGGCCCATCCTCTCAAAACAAGTCTATGAGAGGAGGCATGGTGGCCGTCACGCCCCCTCCCAGAGACTTGCATTAAGGGGCGGAGCTGTGATGTCACGATGCTCCGGCCCCTGTATCACCCATCATTACTCACAGAGCGAGTTTGCTCTGTGCAGTATTGAAAGCCGGTTGCTGAATCTGAGATCCCAGGGGTCCCCAGCGGCGGGACCCCCACGATCTGACATCTTATCCTCTATCTTTTGGATAGGGAATAAGATGTCTTGGAGCGGAGTACCCCTTTAAACCCAAATAATACAGGCAACCTGGCCTAACATGTGTATTGCACATTTACTCAAACACTTTTAATGCATATTTATGTTAAACTCAGATAGAAATGCTATATGTTTGATACACATAAATTAGAATTAGATGCCTGTTCCAGGTTTACTCTCAACACTTTTAATGTGTTTTTATAAAGGTCTGCCCACTGCTTTGCTCAACTTTCTTGGTTAGTAATATGACTCTGATGTTCTGCAGTAATACTGCTGCCATTTATAGTGCACCAGCAGTTGAAAGGTCACTGTCTGAGGTCAGCCCACTGTTCAATGCTTTGCTCAGTTTGCTTTGTATTGTTGTGTGATAGCTGTTATGGGCTCATTCTACAGTCAGACTTCTGGGATTTGTAGCGCACCAACTGGACACAGTAATTCATGAAACAGGCCAGTGCCTGAGGTCTGCCCATTTATCAACGGGAACTGATTGGCTATCTTAACATAACCCCAGGATAGCCAATCATTGCAAAGCAGGGGGCTAACCTCAGACAGTGACCTTTCACCTGCATTACTGTGTCCAGGTGATGCACTATAAATCCAAGCAGGGTGTCTTCAGCACAAGCCCATAGAAAGATATTACACTATAAATCAAAGGGAGTTGAGCAAAGCATTGTGCAGTGGGCTGACCTCAGACAGGGAAATGTCACCTGCATTACTGTGTCCAGTTGATGCACTATAAATCCAAGCAGTGTGACTACAGAACGAGCGCATAGAAAGCTATCACACTATAAATAAAAACAAGTTGAGCAAAGTACTGTGCAGTGGACTGACTTATCTATTAACATAAATATGCATTAAAAGTGTTAAAAGTGAATGTGGCATATGCATTTTAGGCCAAGTTAACATGTATTTTCTGGGTTTAATCAAACAAAAGCATTTCTATCTGGTGTAAGGATTTCTCCCTGGGGATAGCTCTGAGATCGTCCTTGAAACAGCCACAGGACACGTTTCCACTTCAATCAGCAGGCAAACAACAGTACTTTATGCAAGTGTGGCCCCTCTGCAGCTTTATTAGACTGTTTGCAGGATAAATCAAAACATAAGACAGGAACAAACAAACCCCTAGATCATCTAGTCACTACCTAAACAATCCAGAATGCCCTGACTACCAACTGGTGGGCTTTTCCCAGCCAGTTAAACTTATGCCTCCTACAACCTTCTACTCACTGTTCACCACAGTGTTTGCAACCTCTTGCTGTGTGTGCTTAACTCCTTGTTTTGTCCACTTCACTGTTGGGGCCACTCACAGCTCGGGCTGTGTGTTCCTTACCAGGACCCCTGCCTCCCCCTACAGCCACCTTGCTGTCTTCTGGGAAGAGCCCAGACTACACTGTCTGACTTCCTTTTAAACACACTTCCTCTTTCTGCTACCTCATTAATTAGGCCACAGGTGGAGGTTTCTCCAGGGTTAGCTAGGGAAATACACCCTTCCCTTGACACAGTGTCACATATCCCCCCCCCCCCCCCCCCGCTCAGACCACAGGGAAGGAGCACTTGTATTCAAAAGGCCAACTACCTTTCCTTTTCCTTGAACAACTCCATCCAACAGGTTTTGAGGCACTTGGCTTACTTCTTCAGCAGATTTTGTATGCACCCTTCTTTCATTTGCACTTTCATCAGCCACCAAGCACAAGACTTTTGGTCACCTTTGACAAATTCCTTGTAAAAGGCTCTATTCATGTCCCACCTTTTCAATGCCAGGTTCTTCACTGCAGGTCTGTGCAATGCTCTGGACACTAGGTGCGGACAAGGCAGATGCTCCAGGCCTTTGTCTCCTTCTGTCACCTGTACAGCCATAGCCCGAACTTTGCTGGTGGCCAACCAAGCCTGTATCATCCCTTTTCAGGACTTCTGAAGTTATCTCTGGTTTAGCTTCTGCCTCAGAGATCTTCTCTACCTCAGCATTTTCACCATCCAATGTCCATATCTCTGCAGATAGACCTTCAGAGGACCTTTCATAGGGTTTCACCTCAGTCTCAGCTTCAGAGGACTTCTCATATGGCTTCCTCTCTTGGTCTTCAGAGTCTACCGTTTCTTGAGTCCATTGCTCAGAATCATCTCAGTCTCCAGTAGCTTTAAATGTTTCTGCTGCTCACTCTTGAGCTTAGCAGAGTTCACCTTCTCACTTTCCAGCAATTCTGTCAAGTTTTTGACAGTATCCTCCAGGGACAGCAGTTGTTCTCTCATCTGATCATTGTCTTTATTCAGCTGCGCCATCTTGGACACTTTCTGCTCATAGACTTTTAGCTGAGCCTCTTGTTCAGAGAGCTGCGTTCCCAGTGAATCCAAGGTAGTTGCATTAGACTTAAGGTGCGTTTCGTTCTGCACCTCCAGGCTCTGTACCTTATGAGCCATTACTACTTTCTTCTTCTCCAGCTCTTCCATGGCTACCAACCTAGCCTTGTGATCACTTTGTAGAGTCAGATATGCCTCACACAGGACATCATTTCTTCATCCTTGAATGAGACCTGCTTGGAAAGACTCTCCAATTCTCTCTCCTTGCTGGACACAAGATCCTGGGAGTGGGACAATTCATCTGGCAGAGCTGCAAACTCATTTTTCTGCAGCTGAAGCTTTGCTTCCTGCTCTTTCAAGCCAACTCGTTCCAACTCTTCTCCTCCATTAGGGGTTGTCATCCCCTTTACAAGGATCTTGTCCCCTTGGGCCTCAGGGTGATCCCCGGACAATCTCTCTGGATTGTTTCTCTGCTCTCCGGCAGACTTCTCTTTCACTTCACCACCGTCTCTCTGCTTACTCACAGAAACGTCAAGAGCTCCTGGGTCTGCAACAAGAAATTCTGGTCAGTGGTTCGACCTTCCTGGTCACGATCCATCTCTTGTCCAGACATCACATCTCCTTCACTCATGACTCTGTCTATGACAGTAAGCACAGCACCCAGCTCCACATGTACTCTCTTCAGTACTTCTGTATTATCCACAGACATTTCTGTAGCTTCTTTTCTGGTCACCTCTTCCAGAGTGCAATTCTAGCCCCACCTTGGGCTCATCTTCAGCGGATGGAACCCATGTTCCTGTACCTGATCTGTTTCTGGTGTTACTGAAGATTCTGTTTCAGTCAGAGACACACTTGTCACTTGAGTTTCTGGATCCTCTTGGACTTGACTCACGGTCTGTTCTTCAGCTTTCCCAGCAGTCTGGCAGACCCCTATCTGACATATATCTAGTGATTGCTGACACTCTCTATCCTCAGCCTCTGTTGAGTAACTCTCAACTAGTTTGTGGTGCAGGTCAAGTGTTGTGGGCCTATCAGGTGTACCTGCTCTAGTCACCTGACAGTCTTCCCATAACTGCTGAAAAAATGGAAAATCTGTCCCCAGTACTACATCATACTCCAAGGAGGGTTCTATTGCAACCTTGTGACTCACAGTACCATAGGGGGTAGAAAAACAGACATTAACAGTTTTATAACCCCAAATAACTGTTTGTATAGACACTATGACAGGGTCCAGCCTCACCAGACTTATTATACCCCAAGGCTTTAGCAAAGCAATCATCTTTTTACCACCTACTACAAGCTCACACAGGTTTTCTTTTGTCCCGTTTGAGTTGGCAACAGTACACATCACTTCAGAACACATAGGCATGCATTTTTGACAAATAACATTATCCCACTGCATAGGTTAAAAATTTACAGGACAGTTCACATAGTCAAGTAGTGACACACCACCCACGATTACCTCAGGAACCTTTGTGTGCAGTTTCTCTGGCACACTCTCCCCATTCCACAACTGCCAGAAATATGGGAAGTCTCTGCCCAGTATAACGTCTATCTCAAGCTCGGCAAACACCTCCATAACATGGCTCACTGTCCCATTACAGGTTTCAAAGTCAATTAAAACAGTCTTACCAGATTCTGGTTGAATCTTCACAAACTGTATTATGTCCGGCATGACTCTGGATACAGCCTGGCGACAGTCCAGTTCCAAGTACAGCGGGATAACACCCACCATCAACTCACGGATCCTCACATTCATCTTTTTTAGCCTCCTGACCAGAGGATAATCAGGTGCGAAGACGTCCTCTTGCTGAGCTGCAGACAATTTCCTCAAGGTGCTCACCATAGCATCCTTCTTGGCGACAACAGGTTGCTGTCCACGTTGGTTGCTCCTAGCAATGGCATTTCAACCTCGACCCATCTTCGCAAAACAAACAACACGGCTTACTGCTGTTGCGCTGCACAGGTGGCCCGTTCCCCTATCTCCTTAGCAAAGAGAGCTCTCACTCGCTTGACGCGATACGTTGCCCCTTGCAACGCTTTTACCACAGGCTCAGTCCTGCTCTTGTACTCAACAGCTGGGCTTGTCCGACTTGCAACATGCACGGTTGGTTGCTCCTGACAAGAACTTCACTCCAACTCGACCATTGGTTGATCTTAGCATTGTGCTGCCCGCATCTTTTACCAATTGTAAGGATTTCTCCCTGGGGATAACTCTGGGATCGTCCTTGACACTGCCACATGACACGTTTCCATTTCAATCAGCAGGCAGCTTTATTAGACAGCTCGGGCTGTGTGTTCCTCACCAGGACCCCTGCCTCCCCCTACAGCCACCTTGTTGTCTTCTGGGGAGAGCTCAGATTACACTGTCTGACTTCCTTTTAAACACACTTCTCCTTTCTGCTACCTCATTAATTAGGCCACAGGTGGAGGTTTCTCCAGAGTTAGCTAGGGAAATACACCCTTCCCTTGCCACAGTGTCACACTGGGTTAAACATAAATCTCTATTAAAAGAGGTGAGAGTGAATGTGGAATGATACTGTCAAAAAGACCAAGTATGTGTATTTTCTGGGTTTAATCAAACAGATAGCATTTCTACCTGGGTTTAACATAAATACGCATCAAAAGCACAGCAAGGGAACACGGAACAGGCATCTAAGGCTAAATGATGTGTATTTTCTAGGTTTAATCAAACATGTGGTATTTCTACCTGGGTTTAACATAAATACACATTAAAAGTGTTGAAAGTGGATGCAGTACAGGCATTTTAGGCGAAGTTGGGAGTGAAAGTTGATGGCAAATCACACGGAAAAACATAAAGATAACCTAAGGAATGGTTATATAAATGATAAAACTTCGCACACCACTTTTCACGGTAAAGTAGATTTAGATTTTATTAGCAATCCAATAGTTAAACAGTATGACGTTTCGGTCCTACCTGGACCTTCATCAGATCTATAAGTTATACAAACAAAGATATCAAAAAAGGGGAAAAGAAGTAAACAAAATGTCTAGTAACATAATGGTTAAGGAAAAAAGAAACATAATTGAACAGTAATATCCAAGTAATGGCCGACTAGAAGCCAATCAATCTCTGTAGTAACTAATGGGATCATCAATTTACAGAGAACTGGTACCTAATCATACAGTGGCAAGTATCATAGGATCTAAAATGCAAACTAGGACATGACACAGCCATGGACAGGATCAAATATACATATTAAAGGTGAATGAAATACCATAAACGGGGTATGTCATAGGTATATAACCTGCAAGATCTGATATAATATATACAAACGGGTATAACAATGTATAAAGCATGTGAGTGAAATACCGTAACCGGGATATGACATAAGTATACAGCCTGCAAGATCTGTTATCATATATACAAACGGGTATAACAATGTATAAAGTATGTCATGTAGAGCGGATATAACCTTAGGGTTCTTATGGAAACTTACCCGGATTGCTGTGGAGGTCAGAGTAAAGAGTCGGCATATAGCTGTGTGTGGAGGTAGTCTGAAGTGCGACCTATGGTCGCTGGAGGCATTAGGAAACTGAGGTGGAAGGGGCGATGTTTAAATGTGGTAAGGAAGTGATGTTACTTCCGATTTATGCAGGCATGAATCGGCCGAAGATAGGGGGATGCAGAGTTAAACATGCATGTAGGAGTATATGTGGATGGTCTATGTGGCCAGGGGATAAGAGATGGTAAAGTTGGGTTACCTGTTGTGCCTGGGGTTCTGGAGCCACCATCGGTTGTGAAACCGGAAGTGCGGTGCGTCATGTGACTCGGACCGTGGAACGCAAATGCGTTCCACCCATAGTAATGGATGAGAATGGAAACCGGAAGTGACGTCGTGGAACGCAAACAGCGTTCCACAGTGCAGGAAATGTGCCAGAATAGAGGAGAGTGTGTTAAACTAAGCGTAATGAAGTGATGTATGGGAAAAAGGTGTTATAAAGGGGAGAGAACTAATGAATAGAGAGAGGGGTAGCCATATAGGAGGATATAGGTGGAGAATTATGTGTAATGAACAAAATCAGTGTCAAGGGTGTATGAAACAGAAAAAAAAGGGGGGGGAAGGGATTAGGGAAAGTATAAGGAAAATGTAGGGTCAAGACTAATGTAGGAAAGAGTATAGAAGTGTGAAGGGTGTATAGAAAAAAAGGTATAGAAATTGTATAAAATAATGTTGGGTCAAGACTAATATAGGAAAACATTCTGGTTTATTGTGGGTAAAAAATATATAAGGGAGAAAAATATAGGGGAAAAATGTATATAAGGGAACTAGAATGGAATCTGGAGGGATATTTCTTCTCGACACTACAGCCTTCATACAACTAATTCACGACATTGCCAATATCCCTCCAGATTCCATTCTAGTTACCTTGGATGTAAATAGCCTGTATACCTCAATTAAACATGAAAAAGGACTTCATGCCACCAAACAGTTACTCATCAATTCCGCCATCACACCTGATACCATAGATTTTTGCACTGACATTTTGGAACTAGTTTTACACAATAACTACTTTTTATTTCAGGATGATTTCTTCCTGCAGATACAAGGGACGGCAATGGGGTCTAACATGGCACCCCCTATGCCAATGCCTATATGGCTTGGTTCGAGGCACAATACATTTACCCTGACCCAGCATTCCAAACCCACTCCTTGGTCTGGAAAAGATATATCGATGATATATTCTGTATTTGAAAAGGACCATTGCCCACCCTACAATCATTTCACGAATACATGAACTCCATTTGGCCTGAGTTACAATTTACCATTCACTACCATTCAGATCACATAGACTTCCTAGACACCACCGTAATAGTTGATTCCTTTGGACAACTCACCACTGACTTCTACATCAAACCCACGGACCGCAATAATTTAATCCTATATACCAGTTATCATCCCAAATCCACAATAGAATCCCTTCCAAGATCACAATTTCACAGAGTGAAACGCATAGTCAGCAACCCACGGATACAACAACTACGTATAGAAGAAATGTCATTGAAATTTAGAACAAGAGGCTACCCCGAGCGGGTCCTCTCCAAGGCACAACAACCTAGAACCCCCAGATCAAACAACACAGCCCGTATACCGTTTATTCACACATATCATCCATTCTCATACAAAGTACATGGCATAATAAGAAAACACTGGCCATTATTACACCAAGCCCTACAAAATGTTATCAAATTTAAAGAACCATTTATGCCATGCTTCAGGAGGCCAAGGAATCTAAGAGACCGTTTGGTACGAGCTGACATAGGCAGTACCAACACACATTCCACACAAACTCTGTTAAAACCCCGTAAAAACGGCACCTTCCCATGCCTTCATTGTATACAGTGCAACAGCATAATAAAAGGGGATCGCACACACCACCCCAGATCTGGAGAGTCAATTCCTCTTAAAGGATTTTTTACCTGCGATACTAATTTTGTGATTTATCTATTGAAGTGTCCATGCGGCCTAGCATATGTAGGTGAAACAACCCAAAAAATTTGCGACCGTATCTCACAGCACAAATCTACCATCAGACGGAAAAACCTACTACTACCTGTTCCCCACCACTTTGATACACATAATCACACTCCATCTCAGCTCAGATTCCAGGTGTTAGAACAGATTCATAGAAATAGGAGAGGTGGTAACAGAAGTAGGCTACTGAAGTTGAGGGAAGCATACTGGATACATAGATTACAGACACTGGAACCGCATGGGCTCAACCGGGAATATGACATTACCAATATGTAGAGTGTTTTTACTTAACTACGCTGTAACATGCTGATGATATACCCCCCTTTTTTTCCCCAGGTGCGCTGAGGATACTATCTCCGGACCAATGCTGTGGGGGCCCACTTATTTTTCGTATCCTTTTACACATTGTATTATCCTCTTATCTCCGACTGTCGGTTATTCCGCTGGTCTTTCCCATGTTTGCTCCTTTTTTCCTTTTTTTCCCTTTAAAATTCTCTTTTGTCTCCTATCCTTCCTTTCTTCCCTTTTTCTAAAACTATCCCACCTCTTAACCCCTTTTTAATTCTTTCTATATTTCCTCATTTTTTCATCATATTTTCTATTTCTCCATATATCTTAGGACCCTATTCCTTTACTCAGATCATTCTAATTTTTGCATTAAGCCCTTTTTAATTTTTCACTTATTAGTTCACTCCTCATTTCCCCTTTCTTCCCCCTTTTTTCCCCTTATATACATTTTTTCCCCTATATTTTTCTCCCTTATATATTTTTTACCCACAATAAACCAGAATTTTTTCCTATATTAGTCTTGACCCAACATTATTTTATACAATTTCTATACCTTTTTTTCTATACACCCTTCACACTTCTATACTCTTTCCTACATTAGTCTTGACCCTACATTTTCCTTATACTTTCCCTAATCCCTTCCCCCCCCTTTTTTTCTGTTTCATACACCCTTGACACTGATTTTGTTCATTACACATAATTCTCCACCTATATCCTCCTATATGGCTACCCCTCTCTCTATTCATTAGTTCTCTCCCATTTATAACACCTTTTTCCCATACATCACTTCATTACACTTAGTTTAACACACTCTCCTCTATTCTGGCACATTTCCTGCACTGTGGAACGCTGTTTGCGTTCCACGACGTCACTTCCGGTTTCCATTCTCATCCATTACTATGGGTGGAACGCATTTGCGTTCCACGGTCCGAGTCACATGACGAACCGCACTTCCGGTTTCACAACCGACGGCGGCTCCAGAACCCCAGGCACAACAGGTAACCCAACTCTACCATCTCTTATCCCCTGGCCACATAGACCATCCACATATACTCCTACATGCATGTTTAACTCTGCATCCCCCTATCTTTGGCCGATTCATGCCTGCATAAATCGGAAGTGACATCACTTCCTTACCACATTTAAACATCTCCCCTTCCACCTCAGTTTCCTGATGCCTCCAGCGACCATAGGTCGCACTTCAGACTACCTCCACACACGGCTATACGCCGGCTCTTTACTCTGACCTCCACAGCGCCGGCTCTTTACTCTGACCTCCATAAGAACCCTAAGGTTATATCCGCTCTACATGACATACTTTATACATTGTTATATCCGTTTGTATATATGATAACAGATCTTGCAGGCTGTATACTTATGTCATATCCCGGTTACGGTATTTCACTCACATGCTTTATACATTGTTATACCCGTTTGTATATATTATGTCAGATCTTGCAGGTTATATACCTATGACATACCCTGTTTATGGTATTTCATTCACCTTTAATACGTATATTTGATCCTGTCCACGGCTGTGTCATGTCCTAGTTTGCATTTTAGATCCTATGATACTTGCCACTGTATGATTAGGTACCAGTTCTCTGTAAATTGATGATCCCATTAGTTACTACAGAGATTGATTGGATTCTAGTCGGCCATTACTTGGATATTACTGTTCAATTATGTTTCTTTTTTCCTTAACCATTATGTTACTAGACATTTTGTTTGCTTCTTTTCCCCTTTTTTGATATCTTTGTTTGTATAACTTATATATCTGATGAAGGTCCAGGTAGGACCGAAACGTCATACTGTTTAACTATTGGATTGCTAATAAAATCTAAATCTACTTTACCGTGAAAAGTGGTGTGCGAAGTTTTATCATTTATATACACGTAAGGATTGGGATTCCTAACTCCAGCACCCACGACATTTTTGAGAGTGACGTATTTCTGCATAAACTAAGGAATCGTTAGCCATGGAAAGGGTAGAGGAAAAGAACCCCTGAAATGTCCTCTGCAAGTAAGCATGTTGGTGGCAGTACCAGCTCTGTGGGCACCCCACATTTGCCCAGGCCCAGTACAGGTAGCAGCAGCCAGGTGCCAGGTTGTAGTAGTAGGAGCAGCATGTATATGTGAGGATTTTAAAACTCCTGTGCCTGTGTAGAGGAAGTGACGGCGGTATGAGCTAGGGCCGCGCGCTCCGGGGCTCCGGCCCTGCCCCCGCCCCCTGAGCCCTCGGGATGGACGTGGAGCGGATGCTGACCCCAGGATGCCGGGATACTCACAGAGTAACGTCGACAGTAATGCTTTCCTACCCGGACGCCCTGTGAAGAGCCGCGGGAGGAGGGAGGAGTGAGATGGTGGTGGCGCGACCCGTTGTCGGACGGGACAGGAGGCGGAGGTGGCGGGGCGAATGTCTTTTCTCCCCCCGTGTGCTGCGGAAGGAGACGCCGGAGAGGAGGTGAGAGAGAGGGAGGTGTGATCTTTGCGGCCAGTTACTGAGAGGAGCTTCGGGCTTGCTCCGGAAGCCCATATATGGTGGCACCTGCCTCACAGCACGTTATAGTGGCGCGGAGGTGGTGAGGGGTACGTGTGGTGCTCCGCTACTCCTTGCTGGGACTTGTTTAGGCTGGACCAGACCCTTTCTTGTGGAAAGGAGAGAGGAATTGAGAAAACGATCGGATGCTACATGTGATAATTATCTTAACAGCGTTTAAGCCGGTGAAACCAGTTATTAATACCTCGGCAATATTTTGAACAGCAGCAGCCCCCAGCACTGGTCCCATGTGGAATAAATAATATTGGACGCCAGACTCCCTGCCTGGTCACTCCTCCTAGCAACTTGGAGAAACCTAGACTCACGGACTAAATCAAACAACTTGGCCTTAGCAGACCCCCTCTTTCATGGAATTGGACCCTCTCCCTGGACCCAATAAGATCAGTGACTCTAGGGGGAGATCAGGGGGTAGCTCGCCACAAAAAGATAAGGGGGCTATGGGTAAACTGGATAAAATATGGAAGTCTCCAGCTGTGGGTATTAAAACTAGAACCTAGAAGGATCTCTCCCCTAGTAAAACAGGCTCTAGGTACTCGGTCTTGGAAATGGAAGAAACTGAGGATAGGCAGTCTGTGCCCCCTATGGGAACTCAGATGTTGGAGGAGATCTTGGGAGGGGTAAAAAAATCTAATTGTGCAATTGAGGAGATAAATAAACAACTGGGTGTGGTATCTACCGAGGTATCTCTGATAAGACACGATATGACTAAAATGAGAGATAGGATTTCCAGACTGGAGGAAGAAGCCCCTAAAACAGAAAATAGGATTAAGGTTTTGGAGGAGGAGGTTAATGATTTGAAAAAGGAGAAGATATCCGTCAAAGATAAGCTCACTGACCTTGAAGATAGATCTAGACGTTGTAATATAAGGATGGTGGGGCTTCCGGAGGGGGGGGGGGGGACTCTGCTATACAGTTTCTCAGTAGATGGCTGAAGGACGTGATAGGGGAAGGGCATTTTACCTCAATGTTTGGGATTGAACGAGCTCATCGGGTACCAAGGCGGATACCCCCTCCGGGGGGGCCCCCCTAGGACAATCCTAATTAAGTTATATACCTCCCAGGATAGGGACACTATCCATAGGAGAGCAAGAGAGGTGAGGGACCTACAGTACAATGGGCAGAATATTTTTGTATATCCGGATTTCTCCTGGGAGACCCAGAGGAAAAGGGCATCCTTTCGGGAGATAAAAAGGCGGCTAAAGAATGCGGGGGTGCCCTTCTCTCTGTTGTTTCCAACAAGACTCCGGGTAGAGCATAAGGGAAAGGTAACAATATTTGGAACCCCACAAGAAGTCTCAGATTGAATGGATAAAGAAGGCATGTAATATAAGATACTATTGTGGCATTAGGGGTTGGAAGTAATAGTTGAGTATTAAATCTACGTCTCGGGGGGGAGGGGTGGGGGGGACCTCTGGGGTGTCACTAGGATAGGAATGCATAGTAGAAGTACGGTGCATTATGGGGAGGGGTGGGGGGGTGTGGGGGGGGAGGGCAGGGGGAAGGAGGGAGGGATGGCACGGGAAGATGGAAAGAGGGGTTCTCCTTTTTTTTTTTTTTCCCGTTTCTTAGGTTAATATGTCTATGCTTAAATTGTTAGTCTGGAATGTGCGAGGCATGTCGGATAGAATTAAAAAGTGTGCAATCTTTGATTATATTCGGAGGTGCCTTCCTGCGATCATATGTTTAGTCGAGACCCATAGGTCAAGAGATGAGCAGACACTACCAATGAAGTGGGCCAGAAGAATACCATTCCAGACTCTCTTCTTACTCCGTGGGAGTATCAGTATATGTCCATAGGAAGGTACCATTCGAAACTAAAAATGCAAAGGTAGACAAGTATGGTCGATACGTATTTCTCTATGGAATATGGGAAAATAGGGCCGTTATCTTGGCTTTTGTTTATATTCCTCCACCTTTAGAGTGGATGTTCTGAGGGACCTCGTGAGTTATAGCGAAAGTAAGACACATGCGGCATTATGCATAGTTGGAGACTTGAATAATGTAATGGACCCTAGTATGGACAGATACAAATTAGGTAGGAATGTAGGGGGGAATGAAACAGCATTGGCGAGATACTGTGGAGAGATGAATTGGGTTGATGGGTGGCGGAAATTAAACCCAGGAGTAAGACAGTACTCATGCTTTAGTACCTCATATAACACTGCTTCCCGAATTGACCTATGCCTTTGTGATAAGAATGCGATGACCTGGACCAGTAGGGTGCAGTATAAAGCTAAAACCCTATCGGACCATTGCCCAGTGGTGGTGGAAATTGGAGGTAGGGCTTTCGGCTCAACCCCCACTGGATAGAATTAGTGGGAGACCAGGACTGGTTTAGACAGGAAATAGAGGCATTCTGGGAGATTAATCATAAGTCTGCAAACCCTCAGGTAGTATGGGATACCATGAAGGCATATTTGAGGGGCCTATATATAGGGCGAATTAATAAAAAGAAAAAGGAATTTTCACAGGAAGAATTAACACTGAATAGTAAACTGGCAACATTAGAAGCAGGGATAGAAGAGGACAGTGGGGGTGAACGGCTGTTAGAATTGAAGGCAGCTCAAGAGGAATATAAAGAATATCTACTTAAAAAGGCACAAAATAAACTATTCTTTAGTGGGCAATTTAACTTCTTTGAGAAAGGGAAACCAAATAAGACATTGTCAAGATTACTTAAAAATCAAGGTGAGGAATGTGGTATTATGGCTCTGAGGAGGGAGGATGGCAGCATAACCACAGAAAGAGAAGAAATAGCCCAAATGGTTAGCTCTTTTTTCTCCAATCTCTATATAAGTAGCAATATTAATAGGGCTGACGTAGTGGAATTTCTGAGGGGAATTAATATTCCAAGTCTGACAGAGGATGTCAGAGATTCCTTGGATGACCCAATCTCCCTCCAGGAGCTGGAGGAAGCATTGGCATCAATTCAAGGGAATACATCCCCCGGGTCCGATGGCATTCCATTCCAGATATATAGGATATACTCATATACTCAACCCTGCTACTTCCAAAACTGCTTGGTATCATTAATGAATCCTGGAGAGGGGGGGGGGGGGTTCTCCCTAAATCAATGTGTGAGGCTAATATTAGACTCATTAGGAAAAAAGATAAAGATTGGATTTGGGTTCATATCGTCCTATCTCCTTGCTTAATACGGATATAAAGATAATAGTGAAAGTATTGGCAAGGAGATTAGATAAAGTGGTGGAGGTAGTGGTGGGCAATGACCAGGGAGGATTTAGGTCAGGAAGAACGGTCCACGACAATATCCACCAGGTGTATGAGGCAATCCAGAGTGGATCCCGGGGCCCCCGCTCCATTCTGTCACTGGACGCTACTAAAGCTTTTGACAGGGTGGAGTGGGGATACCTCTGGGAAGTTTTGAAGAGGGTGGGGGTGGGCCCGAGATTCTTGAGTTATATTCAGTTATTGTATACTAACCCTGAGGCAAGTGTAGTGGTGGATGGAATTCCCTCCTACCCATTCAAACTAAGTAGAGGAACAAGGCAGGGCTGCCCCCTCTCACCCTCTTTATTTTTAATTTATATTGAACCCCTAGCAGCTTGGATAAGAGATAGCAATGTCTATGAGGGATTTGGAGTAAATGGAGAGATGAGTAAGATCTTATTATTTGCAGATGATATCCTGCTTTTTGTAACTAACCCACAAGAAAAAATACATCGTATCATTAAGCTGTTCGAGGCATTTGCCCCTCTATCTGGGTTGGAGATAAACTGGAGTAAATCTACTATGCTCCCCCTGGATGAAGATATGGGGGAGATGGTGGGAAGACTATCTGTGCTAAAAAAAAACGAATGTTTCCCCTATCTGGGAGTAAAAATAGCAGCCACAAATGATAGGTTTGTGATTAACAATATACGGCCCCTATTAAATAGTCTAGCAAAGAGAGTAGAAGAATGGATTAAAATGCCTTTCTCTATGTCAGAAAGGATGGCGATAGTAAAAATGGTGGTCCTCCCACAGATCCGTTTCTTTCTTAGTGCCTCGCCAATGTGGATCGGCAAGTGCTGGTTCCGGAAGATAGAAGTGATACTGGGTAGATTGTTATGGGGAAGAAAAAGGGTTCGTCTGAAGTATAGATATTTTATGGCCCCTGGAGATAGGGGGGGATTGGACATGCCCAACTTTCTTGTTTATTTCTTGGCCGCGCAGTTGGTACGAGTCGTGAATTGGAGGAATTCTAGATATCTGGAGAAGATTGTAGTAGATAAGGAGAAAGAGAACATATATGAGGTGTTGGAATTAGATGATTATGAGGAGAGCGGTTCAAATAACACGATGCTACTGCATAAATACAGAAAAGTATGGGAAAGATTAAAGGAAGAACTACATATAGAAAATAGTTTTGGGTTCACACCCTTATGGGGTAACAACAAGTTTAAAGAATTGGTGGATTGTGAGTCAACTTTTTGGGATAGTAAGGGTGTTAATAATGATTAGGTATACTTCTCAGATGTAAACAAGCATGGCTATTTGGCCTTTTTGTCTTTTGTCTTTTCTTGATTGGTGACGTTGTTATATCTGAATTGTACAATGTATTTTTGTAAATTTTTATTATTAAAATAAAAACATACTACAGAAAAAAAAACCCTGTGCCAGATGCCACTGATTAGATACTACCACCACCTCTGATGTCCACTGGCTACTACAACCAGGGCTGGACTGGCCTACTGGGATACCGGGAAAATTCCTGGTAGTACGCCCTCCCTTTCGGCCGTGCTTCGCTGCCAGTGAGGAAAATAGCACGGGCCGGCTGCTGCCTGCCTCACTCCAGCATACAAGGTCCTGACACTGGTATCAGGACCTTGTATTCAGCAGAGGCACACTGATGAGCTGTCCCTGGGGAAGGATGGGTTGGACTCTGCTGCCTGTTCCTACTGTGGGAGAACGCTGCTGCCTGTACCTACTGTGGGGGAACTCTGCTGCCTACACCTTCTGTGGGGGGACTCTGCTGCCTACACCTACTGGGGGAATCTGCTGCCTACACCTAATGTGGGGAAATCTGCTGCCTGTACCTACTTTGGGGGAACTCTGCTGCCTACACTTACTGTGGGGGGACTCTACTGCCTACGCCTACTGTGGGGGGACTCTGCTGCCTACCCTTACTGGGGGGACTCTGCTGCCTACACCTACTGTGGCGTAACTCTGCTGCCTGTACCTACTGTGGTGGAACTCTGCTGCCTGTACCTACTGTGGGGGAACTCTGCTGCCTGTACCTACTGTGGGGGGACTCTGCTGCCTACAACTACTGTGGTGTAACTCTGCGGCCTGTACCTACTGTGGGGGAACTCTGCTGCCTGTACCTACTGTGGGGGAACTATGCTGCCTGTACCTACTGTGGGGGGGGGGGGGGGACTCTGCAGCCTACACCTAATGTGGGGGGATTCTGCAGCCTACACCTAATGTGGGGGACTATCTACTATGTTCCTGCCTAGCTAATATGTGGATAAACTATATATATATATATATATATATATATATATACACACACACAAACAGAAGGCAGCACATCCAGGAAAGGCAATAGGTGCACGCAGGTCTATGGGGCACCGCTCACAGGGTCCAACAGCATATCCAGACATAACAAAGGCAACCACAGCACACTGAAGTATCCAAAGTAAAGATAATTTATTCCATGAACATAAGGTGCAACGTTCTCACAACACCATTCTCAAGCCAACTAACAGTGACCACTGACCCCTACAAAGTATTTATAGGAAGTGCCATATACAGTATCAAATCATCAAACAGTACAAATATAAGTTAAAAATTCATAACAAAGGGCATGTGCAAATTTAGGGACATCCCAATATGTCCAGAGGCAGTGTAAGTGATATTAAAAACATGTTTTATATACATATTATGCGAGAATGGATCATTATGAAAACATCAATCTAAATGAATCTGCATAATTACAGTAAACATAATGGGAAGAATGCTAGACTTACCCTATATGTGTGTATATAATCATAATGCCAGCTAGCGTGGGGAAAAACTAATCTGCGACTTGGCAGAGAATGCAGCGATGTGATAAAATGTGTTGGCCAATGACCCTCTTGCTGCTGACGGTCACCTGACCAGAAACTCCTAGGTCACGTGATCGGCCACCAGAAATTCAATAAGGTTGTGGCAATGGCAGTAATAAGAAAATAAAATATTATGAATAAAATAAAAATAAATAATATAAATAAATCTATATATATAAAACTCAACGTGTGCATGTGTGTATGTTCCAGCATCACGTCCAAACGGCTAAAGATATTAACATGAAACTTGGCGCACATGTTACTTATAATTATCTAAGAGCCGAGGAACATGCTTTCGAATCACCCAAAAAAAATGCAAAGGTGTTACACAAAAAAAACGTGCACAGAGGATGCGGTCTATCGCTTGCCCTTCTCCGATAGGAGAGAGGCCGCCAACAAACCTTACCCTTCGCCTCTGGACCAAAAGGTACCTGCAAGGTTCCATGTCCCTTTTTGCCAAAGCTACTAAGGGACCACAAAAGCTAGGCGTTAGCCAAGGTATCTGCCTGCAGAGCCGATAACGGTAGGTACCCTGCCAGAGCAGGAGTACCCGGGGTGTTTGCATGGAGGTGCAGAACCTAATGACCACACACACCTCCCCTAGACCGCCAGGAGGGACACCCAGAAGAGCTACCGCATCCTGACAAATCCTGTGGACACACAACACGCAAAAAGTGATACAGTGAGACAAAAATAAATAAATAAGTGAATGTGTGCAGATATACTGCCCTGACTGCCCTAGCCAGAAGGCCGGGAATCAAGAGGTGAGTGCCACAAGGTGAAGAGATTATGGTGCCTGTGCTTCCACTCAGTGAGTCCATCCTCCCAGTGAGTTTCGGCACCTCGGGGTCACCACTCCCCGAGGCACTAAAGTACCTCAGCTCCAGACCCTCTCAGCCTCATGGCGAGACCCGGAGGAAGCAAGTCACATCAGGGCAGCCGTCGATCTGATTCCACAGAACCAGCACCGGAACGCCCCGGTACACCTGCCCCCTCCATGCAGCACCCATCCCCATCAGCATGAAACTGATAAGAACAGATACTACACTTGATCTTAGCCAAAAGGCAGAGAAGCACAACAACAAACATAGGATAGGTGATTTAATGCTTACTCGCCCCCATTTTCCAGGGGCGGACTTTATGTTTAAAGTCCCATACAAGTCAATGGGAAATACATGTTACAGCATAACTTCCAAACGGCTGGAGATATTTTGACAATACTTGGTCACATGTTACTTTTATGTCCACTTAAAATATAGGATAGTTAATTTAACCCTTAACTACCCATTTGTGAAGGTCAGGGTTTTTGTTTAAAGTCCCATGCAAATCAATGGGAAATGTATGTTCCCACATAACTTCTGTACGGCTGGAGATATTTCAATACCTGGTACACATATTACGGGTCGGGATAGGAGGTCGGGATAGGAGGTCGGGATAGGAGGACGGGACAGGAGGTCGAGATAGGAGGACGGGATAGGAGGTTGAGATAGGAGGTCGAGATAGGAGGTCGAGATAGGAGGTCGAGATAAGTGGTCCAGATAGGAGGTTGAGATATGAGGATGGGATAGGAGGTCTGAATAGGAGGTCCAGATAGTAGGACGGGCTATGAGGATGGAATAGGAGGTCGGGATATGAGGACAAGATGTGAGGATGGCATATGAGGTCGAGATATGATGACGGGATAGGAGGTCGGGATAGGAGGTCGGGATATGAGGACGGGATATGGGGTTGGGATGTGACAACAATATATGAGGACGGGATGTGAAGTCAAAAGCTTCCTCCTTTGTTTATTTTCCTCCTCAACAAGGATTAGGAAGGAAAAACCGGGCAATGCCGGGTATTCAGCTAGTATAAAAATAAATAAAAATTAAATCTATATATATAAAACAACGTGTGTGTGTGTGTGTGTGCGTGTATGTATGTTCTACAAAAACTTCCAAACGGCTAAAGACATTAACATGAAACTTGGCACACATGTTACTTATATGTCAACAGCAAACATAGGATATGTGATTTAACCCTTACTCACCCCCATTTGCCAGGGGCGGGGTTTTTGTTTAAAGTCCCATACAAGTTTATGGGAAATATATGTTACTGCATAACTTCCAAACGGCTGGAGATATTTTGATAATACTTGGTCACATGTTACTTATAAGTCCATTTAAAAGCTAGGATAGTTAATTTAACCCTTAACTACCCCCATTTGTGAGGGTCGGGGTTTTTGTTTAACGTCCCATGTAAATCAATGGGAAATGTATGTTCTCACATAACTTCTGTACGGCTGGAGATATTTCAATACCTGGTACACATATTACGGGTCGGGATATGAGGACGGGATGGGAGGTCGAGATAGGAGGTTGAGATAAGAGGACGGGTTGGTCAGGATAGGAGGTCGAAATAGGAGGTCAAGATAGGAAGACGGGATAGGAGGACACGATAGGAGGACAGGATAGGAGGTCGGGATAGGAGGTCAGGATAGGAGGACGGGATAGGAGGATGGGATAGGAGGACAAGATAGGAGGACGGAATAGGAGGACGGGATAGGAGGTCGGGATAGGAGGTCGGGATAAGAGGACAGTGTAGGAGGTCGGGATAAGAGGTTGGGATAGGAGGTCGGGATAGGAGGACGGGATAGGAGGTCGGGATAGAAGGATGGGATAAGAGGTTGGGGTATGAGGATGGGATATGGGGTTGGGATATGACAACAATATATGAGGACGGGATATGAAGTCAAAAGCTTCCTCCTTTGTTGAACCGGGCAACGCCGGGTATTCAGCTAGTAAATAAATAAAAATTAAGAATAAAAATAAGAAAAAATAAAATAGATTAAGATTGAAAGTGTGTTGTTATGCTATGCGCCCCGGCCACACATGCTGGCTGTGGGCGCATGGTCCCCTTACCTTCTGCTGCCGACGGGGCTGGGACTCGCATCGCGGGACGCGCCCTCATGCGAGCCCCAGTCCGTCACTCTCCGGGTGTTTCTCCTGCCTCTTCCTCCGCCTCTCCGCTCCGGCACGCGTGTCCCTGTCCCTTAGGGTGTGCGTGCATCGGAGCGTTAAGATTTAAAGGGCCAGTACCTAGATGACATCTGATCTTCTCTTCCAACCTAGAGGAGCATCGTACTCATGTTCGTCTGGTTCTTCAGCGACTTCGGAAGAATCATCTCTATGCCAAAATGGAGAAATGCCTGTTCGAGAAATCTAGCGTTCCGTTTCTTGGCTACATTGTCTCTCATCAGGGCCTGCAGATGGATCCAGATAAGTTGTCTGCAGTATTGGATGGGCCTCGTCCGGCTTAGTGCTATTCAACGCTTTCTGGGATTCGCTAATTGTTATCATCAGTTTATCCCACATTTTTCATCCTTGGTTGCTCCTATTGTGGCTCTCAATAAAAAGGCATCTTATCCTAAATCTTAGCCTCATTCTCCCATTTAAAGTCTGCGTTTGCCACTGCTGCCATGCTTACAAGACCTGATCCAGAGGTCTTGCTTTGGAGGTTGATGCCTCATCTATTGGAGCGGGTGCCGTTCTCACTCAGAAAAACGCCAAGGGCAAGAGTGTAACTTGTGGGTTCTTCTCCAAGACTTTATCTCCTGCTGAGAGGAATTACTCCATTGGAGATTGTGAACTTCTCGCTATCAAGTTAGCCTTGGAAGAATGGTGACATTTATTGGAAGGTTCTTCTAATCCGGTCAGCATCTACTCCGATCATAAGAATCTTCTATACCTTCAGTCTGCTCAGCGTTTGAACCCCCGCCAGGCCAGATGGTCACTGTTCTTTTCCAGGTTCAACTTCTTCATTCAATTCCATCCAGCAGACAAGAACATCAGGGCTGATGTTCTTACCAGGTCCTCTAACATCATTGGTTTGGACTCCACGCCTAGGCATATTATTTAATTCCTGCCGCTCCTGCCGAGATTCAGCAAGTTCCTCCGGGAAAATCCAGATTGAGACGCAAGGTCCTGAAATGGGGTCATTCTTTCTTGACAGCCGGACATCCTGGAATACGCAAGACTCTACTTCTCATTTCCAGGCACAACTGGTGGCCCCATCTTGAACGTGATGTTTCTGATTTTGTTTGGTCCTGTGTAACATGTGCCCGTGACAAAACTCCTCGACAAAGACCTGCAGGACTCTTACAGCCTTTACCCATTCCAGAGACTCCCTGGTCCCATATCGCCATGGATTTCATCACCGATTTGCCACCTTCTCATAATAACACTGTCATCTGGGTCATGGTAGATCAGTTTTCCAAGATCTTATTGCATATTGCTCTTATTGCTACAACGAAGAAACAATGTATAATTCTACAAGTAACAAATAACCCCGACTATAAACAAATGTAACCTGTCTTTTGCACGTCGGAAAGGGGAACCGTGTGCAAGATTATCATTAACTTAGGAGTCACGCTGTGTCGGTCTGCAAACCTAGTATAACCAACAACAGACCAATAACAAGTACCAAATAACCCTGACTATTAACAAATGCTACCTTTTCTCTGCACGCCGGCAAGGTGAACCGTGCGCAAGATTATTATTAACCTAGGAGTCATGTTATGTCGGTTTGTAAACCTAGTATGACCACCAACAGACCAATCATATACCTGATGAAACCAGAAGTATATCCTCCAGATTGCGAACATGATATTAATAAATTCTCAGTGCATGATTGCTGAGACTATCCTCTGTGCGCACCGCATCGAATGAGACTCGTGCGCATGCTCACCGATAATCAACTAGACTCGGTGTTCTATTATTATTTTTCAAAAAACCAGCTGGACAAAATAGGGCCCAAAAAAAACAAAGTATGAATTGCAGTGGGCAGAAAACCAATGGTCTCCAGCGCTGCAAAACACACTAGCGCACCTCCCTCAGATCTACATATTTTATTAACATTGGTGTGATCTTTACCTTATTTATGTCCAGTTTTATTTATAATGTTGTTTTAATGATATTTATGATACTGAAAAAGAATCCATCTCCATGACCTGTGACACGGTGGTAATACAGCCTTTTACATTTAAAGTTGGCGCATTTTCCTTCTGTAACAGAAACTGCCTGATGAAGAATCCAGTCCGGATTCAAAACTTTTAAGTTGCACCCTGTTTTATTTTTATTTTTATTCTGTTCAAAATAAAAATAGCCTTTTAAACCGATCGGCAATTTTTTATTTCCTACAAAGGAAGGTGCCATTCGGACAGTTCTAATTTTTTTTTTATGTTTGTTTTATCCTACTTCAACCGTACCTGGAGGCAACGGGCAAGGACGCCAAGGCTGCCACCTCTCCTGCACCGCTAAATCAGCGAGTCTACATGCACTTCAAGGTGTTGTACTCTAAGTACAACGCAACACGGTAAGGTCTTCACTAGGTGCGCACCTGTTTTCAATTATCTTTCGATTTTCCAAGATGGCTCATTTCATTCCTCTACCAGGTCTTCCTTCTGCCCCGCATCTGGCAAAGTACTTCTTGTTGCATGTCTTTAGTTTATATGGTCTTCCTCAGCATATCGTTTCGGATCGAGGTGTGCAGTTTGTCTCTAAGTTCTGGCCATTTGCAACCGTCTGGACATCAATCTGGACTTCTCCTCGGCCTACCACCCTCAGTTCAATGGTCAGGTGGAAAGGGTTAATCAAATTCTTGAGACTTATCTTCGGCATTTTGTTTCAACTCGCCAAGATGATTGAGTCGACCTTCTCCCCTAGGCTGAATTTTCATATAATCTTAAGGATTCCGAGTCCACAAGGTCGTCTCCCTTTTTTGCTGTCTATGGACACCATCTCCGTCCTCCTCTTCCTCTCCCAGTCTCCTCTGGTGAGCCTGCTGTTGATGAGCTGGTCCGGGACTTCTCCACCATCTGGCAACAGACCCGACATTCGTTGTCCCAGGCTTCTTCACGCATGAAGGCGTAAGCAGATAAAGGCAGAAGACCTCCTCGGTCCTTCTCTCCTGGTGACATGGTGTGGCTTTCATCAAAATACATCCGCTTCAAGATCCCCTGTTACAAGCTCAGTCCCCGCTACCTTGGTCCCTTCCAGATTCTACAAAAGATCAATCCTGTCTCTTACAAACTCCGTCTACCTGCTACATTATATATTCCCAATTCCTTCCACGTCTCTCTCCTCAAGCCTCTTGTCGTAAACCAGTTCTCTCAGAAGAATCTTGCCCCAACACCTGTCTCCGGCTCATCTGACGTCTACAAAGTTAAACAAATTCTTGCTGCAAAAACTATTTTTTTTGGTCGACTGGGAGAGTTACGGTCCTAAGGAGAGATCTTGGGAACCTGAGGAGAATATCCTGGACCGTGACCTTCTCAGGAGTTTTCTCTCTCGTAAAAGGATGGGGAGACCAAAGGGGGGTACTGTTACGCTATGCGCTCCGGTCACACACGCTGGCCGTGAGCGCATGGCCCCCTTACCTTCTGCTGCCGACGGAGCCCCAGTCCGTCACTCTCTGGGTGTTTCTCCTACTCCGCCTCCGCCACTCTGCTCCACTGCGCGTGTCCCCGTCCCTTAGGGCATGCGCGCAATGGAGCTTTAAGATTTAAAGGGCCAGTACTCTCATTATCGTAATCCACCTGTGGCTTGTTTATAAATTCCTCCACCCTCCTCAGTTCTCTGCCGGATCTTTGTTGCCTTGTGCCCTAGAGAAAGCTTTCCATTGTATTGCCTTGACGTGTACCAGATCTCCTGCTTTTGTGACTTGACCTTGCTCCTCTGCCGCCTGCCTACTGAACTCCTGCTACGTCCTGACTACGCTACTGTGCCGCCTGCCCTGACCTTCGGCTATCCAGACTACGAGTTGCCTCCTCCCTCCTGTGCCTCGCATCTCCTCAGCCGCCTGTGCGGTTGAGCCATGCCAGAGGTAGCGACCTGGGTGTCGCCTGCAGCTGCAAGCCCATCCCGCTTTGCGGCGGGCTCTGGTGAAAACCAGCGGCACCTTAGACTCCACACCTGGTACGGTCCGAGTCATCTGCCACACAGGTCCAGTGGATCCACATACACCGGAGTGCCTGTCTTCAGAAACGTGAGTGTTACATGTGTCTTTGCGAAAATCTTACAAGCGTGGTTGGTCCAATACATACTCACACTAAAAAAACGTGTATGTGAAAAAAAGAAAACTCTTTTTATTGTGTGTTACAAATATATCTTAAACCATTACTAAATTAAAACAAAATTTCAATAATCTTGCAGGGTTGTCTTAGCCACCAATCCACCCTTAGTTCTGTAAAACATAAATAAAAAAACAAATAAGAAAATACACTACTAGTAATTAGTGATGTCGCAAACATAAAATTTTCTTCAATGGGCAGGCGAATTTTAAAACCCACAGGGACTCTTTCTGGCCACAATAGTGATTTAAAAGTTGTTTCAAGGGGACTAATACCTGGACTGTAGCGTGCCGGAGGGGGATCCATGGCAAAACTCCCATGGAAAATTACATAGTTGATGCAGAGTCTGGGTTTAATCCATAAAGGGCATAAATCACCTATTATTCCTACATTCTTTGGAATAACGTGCTTTAGCCCCCTTTAGGCAGCACATAGAGCCCCCCTTTAGGCATCACATAGTTAGATCCCCCCTTTAGGCAGCACATAGACACATAGATTCCCCCATATTAGGCAGCACATAGTTAGAGCCCCCCTTTAGGCAGCACATAGATTCCCCCATATTAGGCAGCACATAGTTAGATCCCCCTTTAGGCAGCACATAGTTAGATCCCCCCTTTAGGCATCACATAGTTAGATCCCCCTTTAGGCAGCACATAGATTCCCCCATATTAGGCAGCACATAGTTAGAGCCCCCCTTTAGGCAGCACATAGATTCCCCCATATTGGCAGCACATAGAGCCTCCCTTTAGGCAGCACATAGAGCCCCTTTAGGCAGCACATATTTAGATCCCCCCCTTTAGGCAGCACATAGATTCCCCCATATTAGGCAGCACATAGTTAGAGCCTCCCTTTAGGCAGCACATAGAGCCCCTTTAGGCAGCACATATTTAGATCCCCCATTTAGGCAGCACATAGATTCCCCCATATTAGGCAGCACATAGTTAGAGCCCCCCTTTAGGCAGCACATAGAGCCCCCCTTTAGGCAGCACATAGATTCCCCCATGTTAGGCAGCACATAGTTAGAGCCTTCCTTTAGGCAGCACATAGAGCCCCCCTTTAGGCAGCACATAGATTCCCCCATATTAGGCAACACATAGTTAGAGCCCCCTTTAGGCAGCACATAGAGCCCCCCTTTAGGCAGCACATAGATTCCCCCATGTTAGGCAGCACATACTTAGAGCCCCCCTTTAGGCAGCACATAGAGCCCCCCTTTAGGCAGCACATAGATTCCCCCATATTAGGCAGCACATAGTTAGAGCCCCCCTTTAGGCAGCACTGGTTTTATTTCACAGCCAAAAAAGTTTTTTTTATTTTTATTTGAACAACTGTCACACCAAATGTGATGTGCACTAGTGTGACAATGAGCAAAAAAGGTTGCCAGCGGAGTTCCCCTTTTAAGCAGAGGTCCCCAACCTGGGTGCTTCCAGCAGTTGCAAGACACACGGACTGAACTTATAGCCCTTTTAATACTGTAGTTAGTTGCTCGAAGGAACTTAAGTTTTACACTGGAGTACCCCTTTTAACCAGCAGTCCCCTCCCAACCAGGGTGCCTCCAGCTGTTGCAAGACACACGGACTGAACTTATAGCCCTATTAATACTGTAGTTAGTTGCGTGAAGGAACTTAAGTTTTACACTAAAGTACCCCTTTTAACCAGCAGTCTCCTCCCAACCAGGGTGCCTCCAGCTGTTGCATGACACACGGACTGAACTTATAGCCCTTTTAATACTGTAGTTAGTTGCTTGAAGGAACTTAAGTTTTACACTGGAGTACCCCTTTTAACCAGCGGTTCCCTCCCAACCAGGGTGCCTCCAGCTGTTGCAAGACACACGGATTGATATTTGAGCCCTAAAAAGGGCTTTTTTGGGTGCTGTCCTTAAAGCAGATGTTAGACTAGTGCTTTAGGAGTAAAGTGGACCCTGAATACACCACCTAGCAGCAACCTAGCTATCGCTTTCCCTATACAGCAGGAGCAGCTTCTCTGTCCCTCCGCTTTCTAAGCCTGCAGCATGCTGAATGAGGGTAAAATGGCATCCGTGCAGGAGGTAGGAGGGTCTGGAAGGGAGGGACTGCTGCTGATTGGCTGTAATGTGTCTGCTGACTCTGACTCACAGGATCAAAGTTTACCACAATGTTAAAGTATAGGGGGCTAATTGAACTTCACATATGTTTGGTGATGCGAACGCGAACATGCTAAGTTCGCCGGGAACTGTTCGCCGGCGAACAATTCGCGACATCTCTACTAGTAATGTATACTTATTCAGCTGTGACATCGCAAGTACACGAAAATAGCATCACAAAAAGAAACCGCATAACCCTTTATGCATTATACATCTGTGGTGTTACAATAAACTCAACATTCAATCCCCCCTCGTTTAAGTGGGGGCACATGATGAAATAATGCAAATTTGAGATCTCTCTCACAGTGACCAGTCTCAACAAAATGTTTTGAGACTGGGAGATCTAACCTACCTTTACGGATACCGTATCGATGTTGATTAAATCTGTATATATACACAGTGGTCCCTCAAGTTACAATATTAATTGGTTCCAGGACGACCATTGTATGTTTAAATAATTGTATGTTGAGACCATAACTCTATGGAAACCTGGTAATTGGTTCTGAAGCCACCAAAACATCATCCAAAAATAGGAAAAAGTGAGGATTAAACAAAAATAAGTAGGTAACTAATACAGATAAAGCAAATCCTTCCATATAAAAGTAAGAAAGATCTGCTGAGAGCTGTAAATCACTGTCTATGTAGAGGACAGGAGCTTCTTCAGGGTCCTGTACAGTACACGCAATATCCTAAAAAAGTAAAATGGAGCCGCCCTTACTTGGTGTCCAAAGGAGCAGCTAACTGTGGCAAGAGTAATACAGAACATGTAGTACCGCCCTGTACTGTAGGGGGCTCTACCAGACAGCCAGTCAGTGCATGCACTTTAGGAATACAGGGGCTTTACCAGTGAATGCCCATTCTGATTAGTTAGTTTTTCCAGCCATTGACACGTTTTACAGATCTGGACTGTCCGTAGCATTGTATGTTGAGTTTGGTTTCAAGTTACAATGGTCCAGAAAAGACCATTGTATGTTGAAAGTATTGTGTGTTGAGGCCATTGTAAGTTGAGGGATCACGTCTCTGCTGCCTTCTAAGGGGCTCATTATCAGAACTAGATGATGAGGAAGACGAGGAAGATCACAGGAAAGTAGGATCTTCCTTGTCCTCACTGGCAGATTCGGTGTCAGAGGAAAGTAAAGCATATGCCTTCTCCACCAAATATGCCCGGCGGCCATCACCTTTTTTTTCTATATGGGGGGGGGGGGGGGGGGGGGCAGGGGTAGAGTGTATGTGTATGTGCTTGGTGCAAACTGTAATAACGGTGTGTGATCAGAAATCACACACTGTTATATTATTCCGCCCCCCCCCCCCCCCCCCCAAAAAAAAAAAAAGCAGTGCCCTGAAGCCCTAATATGGCCTGGGTCACAGTGAAAAATGTTCAGCAGACCCTTGGGGACCTATTAGGGGGTCAAGGGGGGGGGGGACACTTTTTTTTAAATTATTCTTTTGATAACTCCTACCTGTCCCTTTAACTATGTTGTCACTGCTCTATGTATGTGGAAGTAGGCCACTTACCAGTGCCCTGAGGGGGCACAGAAGGCTCGTGGGGGGTCCCTGGCACACTTTCTCTGCTCTGCTCGCCGACTGAGGTGGGCTAGCGAGCAGAGCAGAGAGGGGGACATTAACCCCTCCCCTGCCACTGCTATTAATGGCATTAGTTCCGTGTAACCAAAAACAGCACTGCTGGGGTGGTGACATGATCACCACCTACCCCAGCAACAGGAGGTGATTGGAGGTGTATAGCACACCACCGATCACCTTCTGATTCTGGGTCACCGGGTCACATGTAACCAGTATGACCGGAATCACCGCGGATTGCTGGTCTGAATTTAACGGTTACCGGCAGTGAACAGAAACGCCATCCCAGGACGCAAGGGCATACCTTGTCCAGGCCTTGGTCCTGGATGGGTTAAGCATATGCCAGGTGTGGCCCTGTTTTTTTCTATTGGATTTGCCATGCGTATTATTTTAATAAATATAATGCAATGGTTGTGAAAATCTCCCAGTTTTTACCATCATTTTCTTCTGGTACAATGTCAGTATAACCTGGCTGCTATTATTATGCTATTACGCCATTGTTCTTGTATATCATTATATGAATTTGCATTGTTTATATCACAGCTTGAGAAAGGGCCACACAGGTTCAAAGCATTTCCTTTTGGTGCCACTGAAGCTACAGTAAATTTTGCACTGTTCTAGCTAATATTCATCAGTGCTTTTGTACTTTAAACTGCTGAAGGTTACTTTTATTTGGAATGGTGCGCTCAACTAGAATCATGTTGTATACAAACCATTATGTTCTATGAAATACAGGTGGTGAGGATGAGCCAGCAATAGGGCAATGGGTCAAATTGATTTATTTATTTTTTTTAGCAATTTTTTCTAACATGTACCATATTCTTGTGAACAGAACATCTAGTTTTCATACAATATAAAGGCCCACAATTCAAATGCAGTGACAAACTAATGCTTGCAATGAAGTACAAAAGGTGCTAAACCATCTATATGCAACTCAAGGACAAGAATAGACATTCATCATTAGCTATGGAAACTGCAGAATAATTGACACATGAGCTATAAATATTGTTTAGGTTTCCTTAGACAGTCCTGTCCCCAGAACTACAGTATTTGCTGAAAGCCTAAAGAGACCTTGGGTGCAATGGAAGCACAAGTAAAATACAGATACCTCAGCTGTAAAAATAAAAAGCAAGATGAAATCAGTTATATCTAAGAATGTATGGGAAGATTTAGGGTGACTTAACACATGGCATTTTATGTGAAAAAAACAACCCCACCAGATTAAAAAAAAAAATGCTGCAGCCAGGTGAACAGCAGGGAAATATAGTATTTTTTTTCCTACTTGAGTGTTTATTTTTATGTCAGAAGAAGAAAAAAGAAAAAACATTGGGGCGCTCCTTGGTGTAATACCGCGAGATAATTTTGACCTGCCACCACACCACTGGTGCTATATTGACCTTATAGAGTTGAGCTGTGGGATACTGACTCTATTGGTGGATTCCCCAACAGGTAAATCTGTACTAGATGGGTGATTGGCTCTTTTCAATAAAGATCAGTGATTGGTAATTTGGCTAATGCAGGGTTATGACAGCCCCATACCTACCTTATATAAGGTGGAGAGGCCCACGTGGAGAGATGTTTGCCTATATATCCTCCTGAGGACGGTGCTAAGGCACCAAAACTAGTAGAAGGGGGCAAATTAGTGGTTTTATATTGTGTCACAGTGGTCCAGCAATAAGGGAACCTGCAGTTCCCTACACACTGCTCACAAGGGGTTTATCCCCAGTTTATGGTTACCTCTGGTCCTGTGACACTGAGTTTTTAGCCTTTTGTCACTTTGTATGTTTTATAATTTACTCAATAAAAGTTTAATCTAAAGGGAGCTCCTCCCATAAGGGATCTTGTGCCCTGGGTTATGGTAAATTGCATTATAAGGTGGTCCCTGGCTCCCTAAGGGGTTCCTTGTGGTTGTTTGAGCTGTGGGTTAGGCACAACTTAGGAGTATGGGTTATGTATTGCGTTCACAGTTTGCAGCCCGATGACCCTGTCTTCAAAAAGGGCAGAAACACAAGAGCCTCCAGCTGCTCCAAAAAAGGTGATGAATTAAAACTTCCACCCCGAGCATTTACGTTTCTCTAGCAACTCCTTCATTAGACACTTCCAATACTTCTCATATATCCACTTTCACTATTTGCCCGTCATCACCATCTGATGTGTCTTTTTTAGATTTCCGTCAGTCCAGTGTTCACACTGCATTAATTTACTCACCACCTTTGTCTCACCACATGTCAATTATTGCATCACACAGTATTTTCTACCACTCACCAGACTGTCAGTAAAAAGAAAAGAACATCCAGAGGTTGCAGAGGATGTTAATCACGCAGACAAGATCCAGTCCAATCCGGAAAAAAAAATATGTAATCTATCTTCTTTTCTACTATCAGAAAAGGAGATCAGTCTCCTGTCCAAAGGTTTATCATCGCTAGCAATCAGACATCTCCAGCTATACAATGACCTGAGACCAGTGAGTCTAATATTGATTTAAATAATCCTATTACACCCCGTATTACATTAAAACATGTAGAAGTGAAACCCCCCTCATCCTTCTATCTGCTCCACCATTGTTGCAACTTTCTAGACATCTTTTATACTGTCATGATGGCAGAATTTTATAAATTGAGTGAGAGAAATCCTTACTGAATAAAAAGGAATTTTCTTTTCTTGCAATTAAACACTACTCCCTTCCTAATTTTTAATATCTACCAAAACTTCATAAATGTTCAGTTAACCCTCCTGGCTGCCTTATTATTTCAGGAATCTCCTCAATCACTGCTAATTTATCTCACTATGTGAATTTACTGTATTTTTACAGTCGTATGTTTTACAGCTCCCTTCACATTTAAAAGATTCTAACCAATTAATTTCAGAACTTCAGAATATTAATCTACCACCATAATTTTCTTTTTTAACCTCAACGTTTGTTCCCTATACTCTAATTCTGATTTAGGCTTATTGGTGATTCAGAAATATTTTCTTAAAGATCCCACCCTTCATTCCGACCAGGCATCTTTTCTTTTATATTCCATTTCAATTATTTTAAAACACAATATGTTTTCTTTTTCAGGCACCATTTATCAACAGATCAGAGGCTGTGCTATGGGGACGCACTTCGCCCCCAGTTATGCAAATTTATTTATGGGGTTCTTCGAAACCCTACACATAGCACAGTCTCTGATCTTTTCCCCACACATTTTATTTTTCCGTTGTTTCATAGATGATTTATTTTTTATTTGGACAGGTACTGAGTAACAAGCCAGGGAATTTGTCCACCACTTGAATTCCAACACGTGGGGACATCAATTTACATTACTCTACATAAAATATACAAATCTTTAGATCTGGAAATTCAGAATACAGCAGGTTGCATTTTGACTAAAACTCTCTTTAAATCTGTGGATGTAAACAGTTTCCTCGATTATAATAGCGCCCATTACCGGCGTCCCCTTTTGAATACTTAAAAGTTGCACTTTAGTGTCAGACTTTACCACCCAGGCCACCTTGTTTAGGGAATGCTTTTCAGCCAAGGGTTACCTGGAGGAATTATTGACTAAAGCTTATCATAAAGTAAATCATGTGAAACAGGTAGATTTGGTTAATTCCGAAAAAAATTATGAGGGAAAAAAACAACAGTGGAAATAAAATTATAAACAAAAACATAAAACTAAAACTGACAATAAAAACAGATTTAAATATAATTTCATCACAAATTATAATTGTGGAGCAAAAAAAATTGACACATTATACGGAGTGATCCAATATTTAAAGATTTAGTACCAAGCAACCCAGGCATAACCTTTAGGAGAGCCAAAAAATTTACAGAACATTTTACCTCCTAATAGATTGAAAAAGACCAGTTTTACTGTTTTACCCCCAATCTCTATACTAAAAGACTGCTTCCGATGTAATAAAATTGTTGTTTATGCTGTGACATGATTGGTAGTCATGTAGACAAATTTGAATCATACCAAACGAAAAAAAAACATTCTCTATAACAAATTTTTTTGAATTGCGACACACAATGTGCAATCTACTTATTATCATGTAGCTGTCACCTTCAATATATTGGATGCACTTTTCAGACCGTGCATTCTCGAATGTGTAAGCACAGGTCCAATATTAAAAACAGTTATCCACTACACAGTGTTTCTAAGCATTTTGCCACAATTCATAGGAATTATATATCATCTTTACATTTAATTATTCTTGAAACAATATCTGATGACACCCCTAACTGTTTTTAAAGACTCATTAACCGTGAGTCATTCTGGATATTTAAGATGTCCACATTGGTGCCGCAAGGTCTGAATGAGTTAATTGAAGTTTGGAGACACCTGATGCGTTATTGCGTCTTTTGGCCACATTCACATTAGTTGCGATAGGTGGTTATTATACCGGTTTTGTATCGGGTGCCTCTCTTTGTTTTATTCCTTTTCCCTCTATTTTTCTTTAGTATTACAATTTGGCATTTTCTGTTTATTTGTCTATTTATATATGGAATTCTTATACATTTTCCTTTTTAATATATATACATTTATATACAGTATATAGATATATATAAATATATATTTACATATATATTTATTTATTTTTATATATATATATATATATATATATATATATATATATATATATTTCTATGACATGATTCCATCTGCTCTATTATTATTACTTCTATATATTTTACTGCATTAGAATTTTTTATATTTATTTTATCTTTTGGCAATGCTTTATGTGCAGTGTTCCCTGTACTGCATATGCAGTGAGAGGGTTAATTGTTATCCCTATAAAAGAGCACCTCACATGCTTGTGTCATGCCTGATGAAACCGCGGAACTGCAGTGAAACGTGTTGCATCTTGGGAATAAACCTATCTTTGTTTTCCCTGGTTCTGTCCTGAGTGTATCCTGCACCTGGTGGAGCCAGCGTCCTCTTTGAAGCTATATCTGTCCTGACAACCGTTGCAGCCGAAGGGCAGCGGAACGCTCTCTTTTATCTATGCGTTAACCATTGTTGTGTATGTTGCTACACAACACCCTGGGGTGAGCAACCTTGCCTTTTTATATCATTATATCTCTTTTAATGCACCATGGAGCGCTCTCACTCTTACTTTTAAACTTTTGGTAATATCACTGTGTTAGAGTGGACAGAAGGTAGTGGTGGACTGATGGTAGCTTTTGTCAGCAGACAGCATTGGTGTCTAATCAGTGGCATCTAGCACAGAAGGTTTAAATTCCTCACTGACCTATGCCTGATTCCTCCTAACAAATGTCAGTTTTTCCACATTGTTTACAGATAATTTTTTCGCTTAGGGGTGACAGCGCCGCCTGCCACGCTAAACACTCTCTTTGATGCTACACTGGAGGGTGGAGAAGACAGAACACCCTTAGTAAACTAGAGAAAGTTCTGGCCAATGGTCTAATCTGGTGACCCAGAAGTCCATGGGGTCTGGGCTCATGGTGGAGAAAGGGCACAGCTTAAGTATGCATCAACCTGGTTGTTCAGGTGGAGCTGTACATCCCTTTGGTGATGATTCAATGTGTATTAAGGTTAAATACAGGTAGGAATACTATATAATTAATTAAACTTGAAGTTATAATTAGTTTTTTTTTGTTCTCCACTGGCGTAGAAGGCGGGCTAAAAATATGTGTAATGTTGAGATTGATATTATCAAAATAATAAAAAACAAAACAAAAAACAAAACAAAGCTATATGTTTAATTTAACCCAGAAAATACACCTACCTTGAATGCATATTGCACCTAAAATGCATATTGCACATTCACTCTCATTGTTTTTAACACCTATTTATGTAAAACCCAGAAAATATACGTAAATTGGCCTTAGATGCCAATTGAAATGGGCACTTTCATTAAACATGATTTTTAATAATTGATTCCTTATGCCAAATAAATACATTTTGTAATTAGCTTCTATTAAAAAAGCAAAAATGTTTTATGTTAGTTTTTCTGCTGTATACTTCTGGCCACCTGGGGTCTCTATTCCTGGCCAGAACACATTCTGTCTGGTCAATCTCAGATTTTGTTTCTCTGCACTGAGCTTGATTGACAGCTGCAAATAGCCTCACTGAAAGCTGCACATACTGAAAGCTGCTGCACAGAGCTTGAGGTCTTCTAGTCATCACAGCACTGCAGCGATATGAGGGCGGAAGTGGTCCCCTAGCAGGCTTCAGTGATTTCATGCCTGCTAGGAAATGCCCACGTTCTCCTGCTTGGAGATTGCACTATGTGAGCAAAGATAAAGGTAAGATACAGAGCTTTTTAAAGCTCTGAATTTTTTCTAAGGGTGGGAGGAATGTTAGGACTAGTTAGGGAACATAGCCTGAGTAAGTTTAGAATAGTTTATTTGGTGACAGGTACTCTTTAATGTTCACTCTTATTGCTTTTAATGCGTATTTATGTTAAATCTAAGTAGAAATACTATGGGGGAGACTTATCAAAACCTGTGCAAAGGAAAAGTTGCCCAGTTGCCCATAGCAACCAATCAGAGTGCTTCTTTCATTTTGTAGAGGCCTTGTTAAAAATGAACTGGGCAACTTTTCCTCTGGACAGGCTTTGATAAATATATGTTTGATTAATCCCAGAAAATATTCATGACTGCTAATAAAAGCGTTGTTGTCAGGCTGCGTGAACCAAGACAAACCTGGCAAAGTTTGAGTCGCTTTCTTCCCAAAATTCTGAGCGCGACCGGGTTTGCTGTGATTGGTTTGCTCTACTCATTACAGTATGTATATTTGGAATTGCTATACACATCTTTAGTTTATTCAGAGTCCTTGTCAGCTCTTTGTTTGGCCAGTTTGAAATCATACTGCATGGTAAAAAGGTAAGATCTGACTTTCTCCCAATTTAGATAAAGTGTTAAATTAAGCAAATCCAACATCTTTCTACACTTACTGCTGCTAATCTAGAACAAGTGCAGTGGTTTTGCTTATGCCGGTACCAGGGCTTAATTTATGGCAATTCCATCTTGTTTACCAAACATGTGTTTGTAGAGAACCCTGGTGGTTGCTGAATGATTGGCTTTTCTTATGCAGCCTCATTGATCTGCAGAATATCTACTTCACATACAATTTGATACCTGTCATAATTATCTGTCCACTATGTATTTAATGCTTTACGATAAATCATCAATTGCGATAGTTTACCACACAAAGTGTTCTACTGAGAACCATAGGTGTTTAACCTGTCATGGTAAGTTGAAGTGATTGATGATTGCTAAGGCTCATCTTCAAATGGTGCAGAATAGGCCTATGAAATCATATCCATATAATCCTCCCAAGGAGAAATAGGATGCTTCTCATGGGTGATAGTAAAATAATTACCAGCTAAGTGATTTTGCATTATACATTATGATTGCATTGATGTACACTTGAGAGTCAATGCATATGCATTACTTGGTCAAATGCACCAATGATATGAAGGTAAAGTAAACTGCAACAACTTTGCTTCCCCGAGATCACCATAGATTCTATCAATACCCCCTTTTCTAATATACGCCACCATTGGTACAGAAGGTAACAATTTTTCTTCTCTAGAGTTATACCCCTTAACCCCTTTTCTGTCCTGAATCACAGTAAAGTTTTTCTAAATCACAAAGACATGAAGCTTGATCAAGCACTTTGGTAAGAAATGTAGCTTTATTTAACCAATTAAAAAAAAACTGGTGACAACTCACCAATGTACTACATACAATCCGTGATCTAGAATTCGTTTCAAGTTCATGCACGCTCTTTGTCATAGGTACCACCCAATATGTTATCACCCATTAAATGTGAGATCAAAAATGGCAAAAAAAAAATTTTATAAAATCCTACAACTTATAATTTCTCCACACTATAATAATACTACAAATCTGAGCTTAGATGAAAAACAGAATGCTAAGTTTTAAATGTTACCTAATAATGATAAAGCAGCTTTCGGCATTAAAGAAGTTCTGTAGTGAAACATAACTTATCCCCTATCCAAAGGATAGGGGATAAGTTCTAGATTGCTAGGAATCCAACCGCTAGGACCCCCTTCAATCTGCTGAACGGGGTCCTGGTAGTCTGCTGGAAGGAGGCGTACCGAACCCCGCATGGAGCGCGGCCGACACGCCCCCTTCATGTATCCCATAGAGATGTATCGGCCACGGCTTCCAGGGGGGTCAGAACGGCCGCTAACCGCAGACTGCTGGGGCCCTATTCAGGAGATCACAGGGGAGTTCCAGCGGTCGTACCCCCGGGATCTATAACTTATCTCCTAACTTTTTGGATAGGGGACAAGTTATGATTCACTGCACTACTTCTTTAAGGCCAGTGGACACATGCATAATGGTCCAACTAGTCTTTTTAGGATATATAGGATACAGAGGATTTTACCCTGAACACAGGAGATAATATCAGTCATAGGTTACTAGACCAAGAAGCCTATTGGCAGAATTGATTTAGGACATGGACTATGGTCTGGGGTATGTATTTATTTGGTATCTGTGTGGGGCCTGAATTATTTTGATGGTCTGGGATGGTCTTATTTAAGAACTGAAAGGTGAGTAGTTGGGTAAAGTTGTCATTGCTGTCTAGGCTGGATAGTGCAGGTAAGGTAAGAGAATGTCTAAAATCTGAGAAGCTGTCACCTGTCCTGACATCTCTCTTTGTAATTACTTGTAGTACACAAAAATTTTCCCTGTAGCCCAGGCCTAACTGACAACTGAGTGCTACTTTTACCTTTGTCAGAAGGATATGTCCTTACACAGTCTAATAGCAATGATTCAGCAATGATTGGCAATGTCAGTATGTCATCCCTTTAACAAGGGGAATGGTAACAGGCAGTTGTCAGTTTATTTATTCAAAAAGAACTAGAGTGTGTTGTTTAATCAGAATTTAAAGGGGTAGTCCGGCAATTAACTTCTTTCAACAACTGGTCAGGGAGGGGTTTATCACAAAAAAGAACCCACTAGCATCTGGCCCCACCGCTATCACAGAGCTCAAGTTCCTGCTATGCGCAGCTTCTGAGTTTGTTGATGCCAACTCATCCAGTCAGGGGCCACAGTGATGTCCTGCCTCAACTGCTGATTGGCTGAGCAAGCATGTAACATCACCTTCTCAAACCCGGAAACACTCCCTTATACCAGTGGCACAGGAGCAAGGAAGTTAAGAGTGGGTTCTTTTTTAGTCATCCCCACCCTGACTCTTTATTTATTTATTTATTTATTTGTTAAGTGAATTGCCAGACTACCCCTTTAACTTGCCAGCACAGAACGATGGCATTGACTATAAACTCAGTGTGGCAGGGTGACAGTGGGGAAGAATAATGGGTCAAAGTTTGGAAAAGACAACACAGACAGTCATCATTATAGTGACACTCGGTCTCGTGATCTTAACACTATAACCCTGTATTAACTGATATTGCTTTGGTAACTGGTCAGGCTACACGGTAGTTATATTCACAGCAGAATGGTGCAGGATGACCTTATCTCTTCACATGTTAAACGGGCATACTAGCTTTGCAAAGGAGGAGCATTTGGCTTTAGAAAAGTGTTCTCTAGCACATCATGTGGCATTCTGCAGACAACTCCCTTATGTCTCATTGACCCTTTATGGTCATTAAGAGATTCATATACTTAAAAATACATAGTTCCTGATATGTCATGTGGCTTGAGCGGACAACCCTCTTTTTTAAGATGTTGGTTTCCATACACATAACCCAGACATAGAACATCTGAAGTCAGGGTTTTGAAAAAGAACTGTAAACTTTAGATTAATTCTGAGGCAGCTCCATACAATGACAATACTTTGGAATGTTGCAGTAATTTTTTACCGTCCTTTGGAATAAACTTTGGTTTCAGGAGAAAGAAGCATGTGGTCACTAGACACTGTCTTTTTTGATTTGCACTTAATACGCAGACAAATTTTTAGAGATACTTGAGTGCAGTTCTGGAATTCATAGTTCTACTTTAGTACTTAATATGAATGTCTTTTATGAATGTCTACTCCACTACTCTCTCTGTACCAGGACTTAGGACTGTCTCTTGAAGATGTAAACCAAGAAACTAGAGATTTATTTCCCACAATGCAACATGTTTCACAATCATTTGATTGCTTCCTCAGGTATCTCTTCCTCGAGGGAGGCCGCACTTCTGTGAGCAAAAAAAAAGATAAATACTTTTTGCAGCACTGCGACTACCACATGCTGTAACCAGTTAGAAAGAAAATACTTTTCCTCCTTTGGTCAAATGCACTTCTAGAGAGCTGGTTGGTGACAGCTGTTTCCGTCCCAGAGGAACTTCAGCGGACTGTTAAAGTTCCTCTGGGAAGGGAACAGCTGTCACCAATCTATGCGCCCTGGTGTCCTGCACTCATAGCGGCATGCTGCTGCCTTATCCTGCACTGATGTACTGAGCAATAAAAGAAGAAGTCACACAGCACATGGTGAGTGCCTTTGTCATTCTTTGCACCATTGTATTTTTTTCCCATGGCTTTGACAGTGTATTCAATGATTTGTGAGAAATAAACTGCAGTGCTAGATAAATGTTTCCTGCTGTCAGCATATTATTATTAAAGGGGTACTCTGCTGCCCCAACGATCAGAACATTTTGTTCCGAATGCTTGTAGAAGGTGGCGGTGGTCGTGATGTCATGGCCATGCCCCCTCCCATAGATTTGCATTGAGGGGGCATGTCATGACATCACAAGGGGTGTGGCCGTGAAGGCAAGACCCCACCGCACGCACCCAGCATTCTAAATGAATGCGGGGTGCTGCACAGAGGTCGCGGGGGTCCCCAGCTGCAGGATCCCCACAATCAGATATCTTATCCCTTATCAAAAGGATAGGGGACAATATGTCTAGGAGCGGAGTACTCCTTTAAGCATCCAGCTGTGACTATGCTGCCTTTTAACTAAGAACCTTCCAATCTCTGGTTAAGTGCTATAGATGTACATTGGATGTACTTCAGCCATACATCTCATGTGTATCCCTCCTCGTAAGAATCAATGAAGATAGTGAGAATATAAAAAGATGACTAGAGCAGAGGCGCCACTTCCAATGGATTGTTCCAGAAACGTCCTTGTTAAGCTCCAAACACCTGTTTTTTTTTTATTGGATTTCAGTTAAACAATGCCAATAATATGTTCTTGGGAGCTTCCCCCTTCATCAGATTGGCATACACCAATCTGTAGACATCCGCCGCCCTTTGGCCTCTAATTTTCTTTCTCTATATAGGATTCCTCACAAGCGACATTCCCTCTTCATTATTTCTGTACATTTTCTCTAGATATTCTCTATCATACATAAGTAGAGAGACTACAATAAAACATTATTCCCTCTCTGAGGGAGAGTTAAAACATTTTGGAATTTGTGTGATGACTGAGGGTGTAGATCTGTAAGGAATATAGTATTTTGGCAAGACCAAGGCATGGGCTAGATTGAGTATCACCCTGCAGGAGGACTTCATTTGGCTCTGACATCAGAGGAACCACAGACCCAAGTACCAATATAGTGTTGAGCACAAATATTCGTAATGCAAATTTTTATCGCGAATATTGGCACTTCACGATTTCACTAATATTTAGAATATAGTGCTATATATCCGTAATGATGAATATAATTTTTTTTTCTTCACATGTAAATTTTCCATGCGGATTTTTGCATGGGAAAAAAAAGTGAATGAACATAGCAAATATGCAAATTTCGCGAACATAGGACGAATAATCATCAATATATTCGCAAAATATCGGAAAATCGACTATGGCCCCTGCTGCTCATCACTATACCAATGTAAGCAAACTAACTTTACGGCACTGGAACACTCTTTGAAACTTCTGGGAGGTAGAGTCTTGAACTCAGTTCTGAACAATTCACACAAGGGTGGTACCATGCATTTCACCCCTTTTAGTGAAAATAGCGGGGAAAACAAGCCATATCCCTCTGCCAAAGGGTTCATCAGGCAGCACCCAAAATGTAGGTCACCTAGTGGCCAAAATGGGAAACAACCTGTCACTTCGGTGTAAACTAATTTGCCCAGTTTCCAGGCACTGTGTATGGGATTTTTGGGATATACTAATAAATTTTTTATTGCAAAAAATTTACTCACAATGTAAATAAAACAAAATCTACAGACAGAATTGTTCACCAAAGGAGGCGTGAAATGTCTCCCTTTGTGGTGGTCATGAAACTAGCATTGTCTAGTGTCCCATCTTCAATTAGGGGCACAAATTCCATATCAATATTTTATATAGATTTTTCTTTCTAAATGTAAGAAAATCCCTAACAGTGTACAAATCTTCATGGTAAAATAAGCTGGTATTAGTAAAGAAATTCTTCCTTACGATCTCAGTAATAGTGACCAAAATATTTATTGCATTACATGTGTTACAATGATCTAAGCAGGGAGCTAGACGTATCACAACTTCAGCCGTTTCACACGGTACATCGTGCATCTTCCACCTCTAGTTCATGTCGTTGTGCTGCATGCTTAAATCATGTGATTCTAGGAAGGGCTTTACGCCCTCTACTTGGTGAAATCCCTTTTTACCTAAAAGATTCTACTGATGTGCTGAATTTTTTCGGGGATTTCCACTGGCATGATAGCTACCTGCTCACGTCGGTAGACACAGAGGGCCTATACACCTGCATACCTCACGATGTGGGTGTACAGGCTATATGTCTATTTTTGGAACATTCTGAAAAATCTGCTGAATTCTCTTAATTTATCTGCAAAGCAATTGAATTCATTCTATACCACAACACCTTTCATTTTGGTTGAGACTGTTATAGGCAAAAACAGGGACCACGATGAGAACCCCCTTCTCTCACACATGTATGCAAACTTATTTCTTCCAGTATCTAAGTATAAATATGTGTTTTCAGTGAATATTCTGTTTGTTAAACACATTAAAGCCTTTAAAAGATATGTCGACGACATACTGATCGTATGAGAGGGTACAGAAGAGGTCTTTAATCAGTTCGTAGAATATCTAAATGAATGCAATAGCATAAACATGCGCTTAACGATTCGTCTTTGGAGACACTGAACTGGAGTTCCTTGATATGCGGTTAGTCGATAATAGAGATGAGCAAACTTCTGAAAAATTCAATTCGCCCGATTCACCGAATTTTTCAAAAAAATTTGGTTCGATCCTAATTTGTTTGTGGTGAATCTATATTAAAAACGGCAATTTCTGGCCTACAGAGAGCCTCAATAGGGGGTGTAGAACACTTTACTGTGTTCTAACACGCATATGGAGTGTGCTGGGGTAGTGAAATAATACTGTTATTCAGTATGACATGCAGATTACAGGCATCGCTTTTAGAATCACTGCCGCAGAGCATAATGACAGAGCATGGTGGTGGCATCAGTATGAGGAGACCATATAGTAGCTAAATGACACAGCGTGGAGGTGTTGGCAGCATGAGGAGAGCATATAGTGGCTGAATGACACAGCGTGGAGGTGTTGGCAGCATAAGGAGACCATATAGTGGCTGAATGACACAACGTGGAGGTGTTGGCCGCATGAGGAGACCATATAGTGGCTGAATGACAGAGCGTGGAGGTGTTGGCAGCATGAGGAGACCATATAGTAGCTAAATGACACAGCGCAGAGGTGTTGGCAGCATGAGGAGACCATATAGTGGCTGAATGACACAGTGTGGAGGTGTTGGCAGCATGAGGCGAGCATATAGTGGCTGAATGACACAGCGTGGAGGTGTTGGCAGCTTGAGGAGACCATATAGGGGCTGAATGACACAGCGTGGAGGTGTTGGAAGCATGCGGAGACCAAATAGTGGCTTAATGACACAGCGTGGAGGTGTTGGCAGCATGAGCAGACCATATAGCGGCTCAATGACACAGCTTGGATGAGTCTGAAGCCTGAGGAGACCATATAGTGGCTGAATAACACAGCGTGGAGGAGTTGGCAGCATGAGGAGACCATATAGTGGCAAAATGACACATCCTGGAGCTGGCAGCAGCATGGGTAGACACTAGGGCTTCACAATCCCTAAGATTAAAAGATGAATTTTGAAATTTAAATTGAAGATTTATGGTAGCTAGTGCTACCATAAAAAATGTTTAGGCCCAGACCAAGGCCCAGCAGCATCAGTAAACCATATATTGGCTGAATGACACAGCCTGTATTTGGCTGAAGCATGAGGAGACCATATAGTGCCTGAATGGCACAGCACAGAGTTGGCCGCAGCATGAGTAGTTTTTTTTTCCCAGACCCAGGCCCAGCAGCATCAGTAAACCATATTTTGCCTGAGTGACACAGCCTGTGGTTGTCTGAGGCATGAGTAGACCATATAGTTTCTGAATGGCACAGCCAGTAGTTGGCAGCAGCATGAGTAGACACTAGGACTTCACAATCCCTAAGATTAAAAGATGAATTCTGAAATTTAAACCGAAGATTTTGGGTAGCTAGTGCTACATAACAACATTTTCTTCCCAGACCCAGGCCCAGCAGCATGAGTAAACCATATATTGCTTGAGTGACACAGCCTGTGGTTGGCTGAAGCATGAGGAGACCATATAGTGTCTGAATGGCAGAGCCAGGAGTTGGCAGCAGCATGAGTAGACACTAGGACTTCACAATCCCTAAGATTAAAAGATGAATTCTGAAATTTAAACTGAAGATTTTGGGTAGCTAGTGCTACCAGAACAAAAATTTTATTCCCAGGCCCAGCAGCATCAGTGGACCATATATTGCCTGAAGTACAAAGAGAAAGAGACAAATGATAAAAGAGAAGGCCAGATCTTGGGCTTGACAGAGGAGGACTTGGTAACTACTAGACAATTGATGGGGCTACTAGATGATAATGAACGTATTCTGGGCGAAGGCCCATTTACAGATCTAAAACTAAATAGTAAGCTCTTTCCTCCGATTGGTGATACTTCATGTATTGATGTCTTTCTTCAACTGGTCCTCAAAGACATTGAGGCAATCCCTTCTGACTATAGGGGCCTCAGGGAAAATCTTACACGATCAGAAAAATATGCCCTCCGTCAATTACAATGCAATGACCAACTAGTCATAAAATCCGCAGATAAGGGGGGTAACATCGTTTTGTTGGATAGACCTAAGTACATTAGAATGTGCAAAAGACTCCTTGATGATCAGGATACATATGAAATCTTACCACACGATCCCACAGTACAGTATTGTAACGAACTATCTGATATCCTTCAGGCTGCTTTATCCAAGAAATTGGTAGATAAAAAGGAATTTGATTTTTTATCACCATCTTCCCCGGTGATTCCAACGTTCTATTCGTTACCCAAAGTGCACAAGGGACTTATCCCCCTGAAAGGGCGTCCCATTGTATCAGGGATAGGTGGTGTAACGCAGAACGTGGAATATATATTGATCAAATTCTTCGCAAATTTGTATCTACTTTACCCTCTTATTTAAGAGACACCATGGACCGGCTTCAGCGGGTGGAGGGCATTGCCATCGACAACGATACTATCTTAGCTAATATAGATGTCGAAGCCCTCTACTCTTCTATCCATCACCACATTGGCCTACGAGCGGTCAAGTATTTTTTAAACTCCCGAGGAGCTCAATTTCATGAACATAACTCATTCGTGCTCCAGTTGCTCAGGTTTGTACTTACACACAATTATTTTTTGTTCCAAGGCCGTTTTTACCACCAACTCAGGGGGACCGCCATGGGGAGCCCTTGTGCCCCCAGCTATGCGAATCTCACCCTGGGTTGATGGGAGGCCACTTTCCTTTTTTCGGACACCAGAGAACACTTCAGTGATTGTGCGTTAATGTGGTTACGTTTCATTGACGACGTGTTTGTCCTTTGGAAGGATACTAGGGACACATTTGAGCAACTGGTTCGTGCCATCAATACAAACAATATAGGTCTCTTATTCACATTTGAAACACAGCAACAAATACTTAATTTCTTGGATATAAGCATTATGAGGGATCGTGATGGCACACTCCAGAGTACTATCTACCCCAAAACCACCTCCACCAACAGCCTCCTGAGGTGGGAAAGCTGTCACCCGGGACCCCTCAAAAGGGGTGTCCCCAAGGGACAGTTTTTACGCCTCAGGAGGAACTGCTCACGCCATGAAGATTATCAGAAAGAAGCACAGAACATGAAACAGCGTTTTCAAGACAGGGGATATCCGCAGTATATTCTGAATAAGGCCATTAGAGAAGCCTCTATGACATCTAGGAGTGAACTTTTGACTCCAAAACGAAGCATTGATACCTCCACAGCTCAACCAGTAGCTAGAATCATAGGCACGTATGACAAATTAGCAAATCCCATACGTAACATAATTATGAAACACTGGGACATTCTAAAAAAAGACCCCGATTTACAAGAAATCATTGGCAATACTCCGCAGATCACATATAGACGAGACCGTAGTCTTGGCGACCTGCTTGTTCACAGTCATCTTCAACAAACCAGCCGTAGTACACAGAACTGGTTGGGTCGTTTAGCACCCACCAAAGGGTGCTTTAAATCTGGACATTGTCGGGCCTGTCAACATGTTACTAAAACAAACATCTTACCTCATCAAACTGAATCCATAGTAATTCAACAGTTTATTAACTGCTCTACTTGAGCAGTTGTTTATCTTGCTGTCTGCTCTTGCCCTCTTTTATATGTAGGGAAAACAAGCAGAGAATTCAAGAAAAGGGTTCTAGAACATGTTGGGGACATTAGAAATCACCGTGATACTCCGTTGCAAACCATATTAACAACATGCACGGAGGGGACATAGGACAGTTATCCTTTATAGGTATCGAGAGAGTTACTACATCAGAAAGAAAGGGTAACGAGGACCGCATTTTATTACAGAAAGAATGTTGGTGGATACACAGATTAAACACAGTAGCCCCTAGGGGCATGAATGAGCATATACAATTTGGGTGTTTTCTATAAAATAGGGATTCCATGTGACCTCGCCCTATAATGACCAATTAGGCAGCAAGGGACGGCTGTAGTCAGCCGATAGGAGCTAGTGGTCATTACCTTTATCCAGGTACTAGTGTAGGGGTCTACAGGAGGTTCCTGTGCGGGACCGCCCTTTTTAGGGCGGCCACCCCGCCTAGGCTTTAGGGCCCTCTACAGGGACATATAGGGTCAGCATAGTATCCCTTAGAGCCATATCTATATCCCCCCCTACTCTAAATAGTGAACATCCATCCCATAGGCGGAGGTCACATGGAACCCCGTTTACCCTATATATGCTCATTATAAATTCTAAATCTATTAAAATCAACCATATAACCATGCCATTCTCCCCAATATTTCTATCTACACTCCCATAATCCATATAATTGCTGTCCTTGCCCTTGATGAATATCCCCTAAAATGAATATAGATAATTATTTCATTATTGTTAATAATCGATATGCTTCAGTGGCAAAATGGATGTCCCCTGTCTTGTTAAACTGCCTATATACTTTATTTAAACTTATTTAATTACTCTTTTGGAGAGCTTGTGATTGAGACTGAGTGGGATTTGAACCCTGTGCACGTTGCGCCATGGCCTGTGTTGTTGTTGTATCCCAGCCCTGGACTTACCTGTCTATCACTCACACTTTTGTCACATTAGCGCTCCGGATTGCGATTCTAACTAGTGCGGGCTCTGACGTGTATAACTATACACGCCCTCTGTGTTTGCGTCGACCGGGGGGCGGGGCGGGGCGCATATTTAGTCACGACTGGGAGCGGATGTGACGTCAGACGCCACACGCTCGCTGGAACCTGCGAAAGAGACGGTAATCCCCGGTTCCCTGCTGGATGCAGGTGTCTCATGTCGCTCTGCTGTATAACTGCAGTAACCGTGAGTACTAGGGCTGTTACCGTACAGACCTATAGATGTCTTCTCTTCACAGGAAACATTGTGAGTGGACTTTCTTTATTTCCTTTTTTAGGTGACTTATACCAGTGGCGCCTGAATAAATCAGCCCAAGGAGAAAATACCCATGTGCTCTTGTTTTTTTCTCTACAGGACCATTACAGTGCAGACTTAGCCTTATTATTGGCATGATACATGTTTCTGTTTTTTTACGTCCTTGGGCAATGATGTATAAAGCAACCAATGGAAGCAATATTAATCAGGCTTCCCAATATTGTTGAACAATATGTTGATGGTGCTGTTGCTTATTTCTATATATTGTGGTTCCATTATATGATTATATGACACTTGGGCTACTTGTTGAGTTACGACTGTGTACACTATATATGCCTCCCTGATGACACCACCGAGATTGGTGGTAGAAACGCGTTGGTGGTATAATTCCATGAGCTTTGATACTGTTCTCTTTTGGCAGTCAATTGCGGTACGGTGTGTGGCTGGGCCCAGCCACACCAAGTCAGCGTATACTCCATTATTCTTGCTTTGCCACCGTGCAAATATCATTTACCTACACTATAAATATACCTTTTAAGATATATATAATAGTAAAAGTTACGTATTATGTGCACATCCTGAGAATTCTTCTCCAAAAATTCTTCAAAGCCTGGAGTTGGCAGCACCATGAGTAAACACCAGGGCTTCACAATCCCTAAGAAACTAAGAAGAAGATTGAAATTTAAACTGAAGATTTTGTGTAGCTAGTGCTACCATAACAACATTTTTATTCCCAGACCCAGGCCCAACAACATCAGTAAACCATATATTGCCTGAATGACAAAACCTGTAGTTGGCTGAAGCATGAGGAGACCATATAGTGTCTGAATGGTACAGCCAGGAGTTGGCAGCAGCATGAGTAGACACTAGGACTTCACAATCCCTAAGATTAAAAGATGAATTCTGAAATTTAAACCGAAGATTTTGGGTAGCTAGTGCTACCATAACAAAAGTTTTATTCCCAGACCCAGGCCCAGCAGCATCAGTAAACCATATATTGCCTGAATGAAAAAGCCTGGAGTTGGCTGAAGCATGAGGAGACCATATAGTGTCTGAATGGCACAGCCTGGAGTTGGAAGCAGCACGAGTAGACACCAGGGCTTCACAATCCCTAAGAAAAAAATATTAATTTTTAAATTTAAATTGAATATTTAGGGTATCTAGTGCTACCATAAAAAAATGTTAGGCTCTGACGTGTATAACTATACACGCCCTCTGTGTTTGCGTCGACCGGGGGGCGGGGCGGGGCGCATATTTAGTCACGACTGGGAGCGGATGTGACGTCAGACGCCACACGCTCGCTGGAACCTGCGAAAGAGACGGTAATCCCCGGTTCCCTGCTGGATGCAGGTGTCTCATGTCGCTCTGCTGTATAACTGCAGTAACCGTGAGTACTAGGGCTGTTACCGTACAGACCTATAGATGTCTTCTCTTCACAGGAAACATTGTGAGTGGACTTTCTTTATTTCCTTTTTTAGGTGACTTATACCAGTGGCGCCTGAATAAATCAGCCCAAGGAGAAAATACCCATGTGCTCTTGTTTTTTTCTCTACAGGACCATTACAGTGCAGACTTAGCCTTATTATTGGCATGATACATGTTTCTGTTTTTTTACGTCCTTGGGCAATGATGTATAAAGCAACCAATGGAAGCAATATTAATCAGGCTTCCCAATATTGTTGAACAATATGTTGATGGTGCTGTTGCTTATTTCTATATATTGTGGTTCCATTATATGATTATATGACACTTGGGCTACTTGTTGAGTTACGACTGTGTACACTATATATGCCTCCCTGATGACACCACCGAGATTGGTGGTAGAAACGCGTTGGTGGTATAATTCCATGAGCTTTGATACTGTTCTCTTTTGGCAGTCAATTGCGGTACGGTGTGTGGCTGGGCCCAGCCACACCAAGTCAGCGTATACTCCATTATTCTTGCTTTGCCACCGTGCAAATATCATTTACCTACACTATAAATATACCTTTTAAGATATATATAATAGTAAAAGTTACGTATTATGTGCACATCCTGAGAATTCTTCTCCAAAAATTCTTCAAAGCCTGGAGTTGGCAGCACCATGAGTAAACACCAGGGCTTCACAATCCCTAAGAAACTAAGAAGAAGATTGAAATTTAAACTGAAGATTTTGTGTAGCTAGTGCTACCATAACAACATTTTTATTCCCAGACCCAGGCCCAACAACATCAGTAAACCATATATTGCCTGAATGACAAAACCTGTAGTTGGCTGAAGCATGAGGAGACCATATAGTGTCTGAATGGTACAGCCAGGAGTTGGCAGCAGCATGAGTAGACACTAGGACTTCACAATCCCTAAGATTAAAAGATGAATTCTGAAATTTAAACCGAAGATTTTGGGTAGCTAGTGCTACCATAACAAAAGTTTTATTCCCAGACCCAGGCCCAGCAGCATCAGTAAACCATATATTGCCTGAATGAAAAAGCCTGGAGTTGGCTGAAGCATGAGGAGACCATATAGTGTCTGAATGGCACAGCCTGGAGTTGGAAGCAGCACGAGTAGACACCAGGGCTTCACAATCCCTAAGAAAAAAATATTAATTTTTAAATTTAAATTGAATATTTAGGGTATCTAGTGCTACCATAAAAAAATGTTAGGCCCAGACCCAGCAGCTTCAGTAAATCATATATTACCTGAATGACACAGCCTGGAGTTGGCTGAAGCATGAGGAGACCATATAGTGTCTGAATGGCATAACCAGTAGTTGGCAGCAGCATGAGTAGACACTAGGAATTCACAATCCCTAAGATTAAAAGATGAACTCTGAAATTGAAACCGAAGATTTTGGGTAGCTAGTGCTACCATAACAAAAGTTTTATTCCCAGACCCAGGCCCAGCAGCATCAGTAAACCATATATTGCCTGAATGAAAAAGCCTGGAGTTGGCTGAAGCATGAGGAGACCATATAGTGTCTGAATGGCACAGCCTGGAGTTGGAAGCAGCATGAGTAGACACCAGGGCTTCACAATCCCTAAGAAAAAAATATTAATTTTTAAATTTAAATTGAATATTTAGGATATCTAGTGCTACCATAAAAAAATGTTAGGCCCAGACCCAGCAGCTTCAGTAAATCATATATTACCTGAATGACACAGCCTGGAGTTGGCTGAAGCATGAGGAGACCATATAGTGTCTGAATGGCATAGCCAGTAGTTGGCAGCAGCATGAGTAGACACTGGGAATTCACAATCCCTAAGATTAAAAGATGAACTCTGAAATTGAAACCGAAGATTTTGGGTAGCTAGTGCTACCATAACAATAGTTTTATTCCCAGACCCAGGCCCAGCAGCATCAGTAAACCATATATTGCCTGAATGAAAAAGCCTGGAGTTGGCTGAAGCATGAGGAGTCCATATAGTGTCTGAATGGCACAGCCTGGAGTTGGAAGCAGCATGAGTAGACACCAGGGCTTCACAATCCCTAAGAAAAAAATATTAATTTTTAAATTTCAATTGAATATTTAGGGTATCTAGTGCTACCATAAAAAAATGTTAGGCCCAGACCCAGCAGCTTCAGTAAATCATATTGTCACGATGCCGGCTGGCAGGTAGTGGATCCTCTGTGCCAGAGAGGGATTGGCGTGGACCGTGCTAGTGGACCGGTTCTAAGCCACTACTGGTTTTCACCAGAGCCCGCCGCAAAGCGGGATGGTCTTGCTGCGGCGGTAGTGACCAGGTCGTATCCACTAGCAACGGCTCACCTCTCTGGCTGCTGAAGATAGGCGCGGTACAAGGGAGTAGGCAGAAGCAAGGTCGGACGTAGCAGAAGGTCGGGGCAGGCAGCAAGGATCGTAGTCAGGGGCAACGGCAGAAGGTCTGGAACACAGGCTAGGAACACACAAGGAACGCTTTCACTGGCACAATGGCAACAAGATCCGGCAAGGGAGTGCAGGGGAAGTGAGGTGATATAGGGAAGTGCACAGGTGAACACACTAATTGGAACCACTGCGCCAATCAGCGGCGCAGTGGCCCTTTAAATCGCAGAGACCCGGCGCGCGCGCGCCCTAGGGAGCGGGGCCGCGCGCGCCGGGACAGGACAGACGGAGAGCGAGTCAGGTACGGGAGCCGGGGTGCGCATCGCGAGCGGGCGCTACCCGCATCGCGAATCGCATCCCGGCTGGCAGCGGAATCGCAGCGCCCCGGGTCAGAGGATGTGACCGGAGCGCTGCAGCGGGGAGAGTGAAGCGAGCGCTCCGGGGAGGAGCGGGGACCCGGAGCGCTCGGCGTAACAGTACCCCCCCCCTTGGGTCTCCCCCTCTTCTTAGAGCCTGAGAACCTGAGGAGCAGACTTTTGTCTAGGATGTTGTCCTCAGGTTCCCAGGATCTCTCTTCAGGACCACAACCCTCCCAGTCCACTAAAAAAAAAGTTTTCCCTCTGACCTTTTTGGAAGCTAAGATTTCTTTGACAGAGAAGATGTCCGAGGAGCCGGAAACAGGAGTGGGAGGAACAGATTTGGGAGAAAAACGGTTGAGGATGAGTGGTTTGAGAAGAGAGACGTGAAAGGCATTAGGGATACGAAGAGAAGGAGGAAGAAGAAGTTTATAAGAGACAGGATTAATTTGACACAAAATTTTGAAAGGACCAAGATAGCGTGGTCCCAACTTGTAGCTAGGGACACGGAAGCGGACATATTTAGCGGAGAGCCATACCTTGTCTCCAGGGGAAAAAACGGGAGGAGCTCTTCTTTTCTTATCCGCGAACTTCTTCATGCGTGATGAAGCCTGTAAGAGAGAATTTTGGGTCTCTCTCCATATGATGGAAAGGTCACGAGAAATTTCATCCACAGCGGGCAGACCAGAGGGCAAGGGAGTAGGGAGGGGGGGAAGAGGGTGACGGCCGTACACCACGAAAAATGGGGATTTGGAGGAAGATTCAGAGACCCTAAAGTTATACGAGAATTCGGCCCATGGGAGGAGATCTGCCCAGTCATCCTGGCGGGAGGAAACAAAATGTCGCAAATAATCACCCAAGATCTGGTTAATTCTTTCTACTTGTCCATTGGACTGGGGATGATATGCAGAAGAAAAATTCAATTTAATTTTGAGTTGTTTACAGAGAGCCCTCCAGAATTTAGACACGAATTGGACGCCTCTATCCGAGACAATCTGCGTAGGCAACCCGTGAAGACGAAAAATGTGTACAAAAAATTGTTTAGCCAACTGAGGCGCAGAAGGAAGACCAGGAAGAGGGATGAAATGTGCCATTTTGTAGAATCGATCAACGACCACCCAAATAACAGTGTTGCCACGGGAAGAGGGTAAATCAGTAATAAAATCCATACCAATCAGAGACCAAGGCTGTTCGGGGACAGGCAGAGGATGAAGAAAACCAGCGGGCTTCTGGCGAGGAGTCTTATCCCGGGCACAGATAGTGCAGGCTCGCACAAAGTCCACAACATCCGTCTCCAGAGTCAGCCACCAATAGAAGCGGGAGATGAGTTGCACAGATTTCTTGATGCCCGCATGACCTGCGAGATGGGAGGAGTGACCCCATTTGAGGATTCCGAGGCGTTGGCGTGGAGAAACAAAGGTCTTTCCTGGAGGAGTCTGCCTGATGGAGGCAGGAGAAGTGGAGATCAGGCAGTCAGGTGGAATGATGTGTTGCGGAGAGAGTTCAACTTCTGAGGCATCCGAGGAACGAGAGAGAGCATCGGCCCTAATGTTCTTATCGGCAGGACGAAAGTGAATCTCAAAATTAAATCGGGCAAAGAACAGAGACCACCGGGCCTGGCGAGGATTCAGCCGTTGGGCAGACTGGAGGTAGGAGAGGTTCTTGTGGTCGGTGTAGATAATAACAGGAAAACTTGATCCCTCCAGCAGATGCCTCCATTCCTCAAGTGCTAATTTAATGGCTAGAAGCTCACGATCCCCGATGGAGTAGTTCCTCTCCGCTGGAGAGAAGGTCCTAGAGAAAAAACCACAAGTGACAGCATGCCCGGAAGAATTTTTTTGTAGAAGAACAGCTCCAGCTCCCACTGAGGAGGCATCAACCTCCAATAGGAAGGGTTTGGAAGGGTCAGGTCTGGAGAGGACGGGAGCCGAAGAAAAGGCAGACTTGAGTCGTTTAAAGGCGTCTTCTGCTTGAGGAGGCCAGGACTTGGGATCAGCATTTTTTTTGGTTAAAGCCACGATAGGAGCCACAATGGTAGAAAAATGTGGAATAAATTGCCTGTAATAATTGGCGAACCCCAAAAAGCGTTGGATAGCACGGAGTCCGGAGGGGCGTGGCCAATCTAAGACGGCAGAGAGTTTGTCTGGATCCATCTGTAGTCCCTGGCCAGAGACCAAATATCCTAGAAAAGGAAGAGATTGGCATTCAAACAGACATTTCTCAATTTTGGCATAGAGTTGATTGTCACGAAGTCTCTGAAGAACCATACGGACATGCTGGCGGTGTTCTTCTAGATTGGCAGAAAAAATTAGGATATCGTCCAGATATACAACAACACAGGAGTATAACAGATCACGAAAAATTTCATTGACAAAGTCTTGGAAGACGGCAGGGGCGTTGCACAGGCCAAAGGGCATGACCAGATACTCAAAGTGTCCATCTCTGGTGTTAAACGCCGTTTTCCACTCATCCCCCTCTCTGATGCGGATGAGGTTATAGGCGCCTCTTAAGTCCAATTTAGTAAAGATGTGGGCACCTTGGAGGCGATCAAAGAGTTCAGAGATGAGGGGTAAGGGGTAGCGGTTCTTAACTGTGATTTTATTAAGACCGCGGTAGTCAATGCAAGGACGTAGGGAGCCATCTTTTTTGGACACAAAGAAAAATCCGGCTCCGGCAGGAGAGGAGGATTTACGGATAAAGCCCTTTTTTAGATTCTCCTGGACATATTCAGACATGGCAAGAGTCTCTGGGGCAGAGAGAGGATAAATTCTGCCCCGGGGTGGAGTAGTGCCCGGGAGGAGGTCGATAGGACAATCATAAGGCCTGTGAGGAGGTAGAGTCTCAGCTTGTTTTTTGCAGAAAACATCCGCGAAGTCCATATAGGCCTTAGGAAGACCGGTTACTGGAGGAACCACAGAGTTACGGCAAGGGTTACTGGGAACCGGTTTTAGACAGTTCTTGGAACAAGAGGACCCCCAACTCTTGATCTCCCCAGTGGACCAATCCAGGGTTGGGGAATGAAGTTGAAGCCAGGGAAGTCCAAGGAGAATTTCCGAGGTGCAATTGGGGAGGACCAAAAGTTCAATCCTCTCGTGATGAGATCCGATGCTCATAAGAAGGGGCTCCGTGCGGAAACGTATGGTACAGTCCAATCTTTCATTATTTACACAATTGATGTAGAGGGGTCTGGCGAGACTGGTCACCGGGATGTTGAACCTGTTGACGAGAGAGGCCAAAATAAAATTTCCTGCAGATCCAGAGTCCAAGAAGGCCACGGTAGAGAAGGAGAAGGCAGAGGCAGACATCCGCACAGGCACAGTAAGACGTGGAGAAGCAGAGTAGACATCAAGGACTGTCTCACCTTTGTGCGGAGTCAGCGTACGTCTTTCCAGGCGGGGAGGACGGATAGGACAATCCCTCAGGAAGTGTTCGGTACTAGCACAGTACAGGCAGAGGTTCTCCATACGGCGTCGTGTCCTCTCTTGAGGTGTCAGGCGAGACCGGTCGACCTGCATAGCCTCCACGGCGGGAGGCACAGGAACAGATTGCAGGGGACCAGAGGAGAGAGGAGCCGAGGAGAGAAAACGCCTCGTGCGAACAGAGTCCATATCTTGGCGGAGTTCCTGACGCCTTTCGGAAAAACGCATGTCAATGCGAGTGGCTAGGTGAATAAGTTCATGTAGATTAGCAGGAATTTCTCGTGCGGCCAGAACATCTTTAATGTTGCTGGATAGGCCTTTTTTGAAGGTCGCGCAGAGGGCCTCATTATTCCAGGACAATTCTGAAGCAAGAGTACGGAATTGTACGGCATACTCGCCAACGGAAGAATTACCCTGGACCAGGTTCAACAGGGCAGTCTCAGCAGAAGAGGCTCGGGCAGGTTCCTCAAAGACACTTCGGATTTCCGAGAAGAAGGAGTGTACAGAGGCAGTGACGGGGTCATTGCGGTCCCAGAGCGGTGTGGCCCATGACAGGGCTTTTCCGGACAGAAGGCTGACTACGAAAGCCACCTTAGACCTTTCAGTGGGAAACAGGTCCGACATCATCTCCAGATGCAGGGAACATTGGGAAAGAAAGCCACGGCAAAACTTAGAGTCCCCATCAAATTTATCCGGCAAGGATAGGCGTAGCCCAGGAGCGGCCACTCGCTGCGGAGGAGGTGCAGGAGCTGGCGGAGGAGATGACTGCTGAAGCTGTGGTAGTAACTGTTGTAGCATAACGGTCAGTTGAGACAGCTGTTGGCCTTGTTGCGCTATCTGTTGTGACTGCTGGGCGACCACCGTGGTGAGGTCAGCGACAACTGGCAGAGGAACTTCAGCGGGATCCATGGCCGGATCTACTGTCACGATGCCGGCTGGCAGGTAGTGGATCCTCTGTGCCAGAGAGGGATTGGCGTGGACCGTGCTAGTGGACCGGTTCTAAGCCACTACTGGTTTTCACCAGAGCCCGCCGCAAAGCGGGATGGTCTTGCTGCGGCGGTAGTGACCAGGTCGTATCCACTAGCAACGGCTCACCTCTCTGGCTGCTGAAGATAGGCGCGGTACAAGGGAGTAGGCAGAAGCAAGGTCGGACGTAGCAGAAGGTCGGGGCAGGCAGCAAGGATCGTAGTCAGGGGCAACGGCAGAAGGTCTGGAACACAGGCTAGGAACACACAAGGAACGCTTTCACTGGCACAATGGCAACAAGATCCGGCAAGGGAGTGCAGGGGAAGTGAGGTGATATAGGGAAGTGCACAGGTGAACACACTAATTGGAACCACTGCGCCAATCAGCGGCGCAGTGGCCCTTTAAATCGCAGAGACCCGGCGCGCGCGCGCCCTAGGGAGCGGGGCCGCGCGCGCCGGGACAGGACAGACGGAGAGCGAGTCAGGTACGGGAGCCGGGGTGCGCATCGCGAGCGGGCGCTACCCGCATCGCGAATCGCATCCCGGCTGGCAGCGGAATCGCAGCGCCCCGGGTCAGAGGATGTGACCGGAGCGCTGCAGCGGGGAGAGTGAAGCGAGCGCTCCGGGGAGGAGCGGGGACCCGGAGCGCTCGGCGTAACACATATATTACCTGAATGACACAGCCTGGAGTTGGCAGAAGCATGAGGAGACCATTGAAATTTATGATTTTTAAATTGAAATTTAAGATTTTTAAATTGAAAGTGAGGGTTTTGAAATTGAACTTTTAACTCCCAAGTTTTAGTGTCCCGGGCCCCGGTGTGTGGGTACAAAGGACCAAATCTAACAAGGAGTCACATGTCACATGGCAGCACAATAAGAGAGCCTGGAGGTGGCATCAGTAGGAAGAGACCATATAGTGGCTGAATGGCACATCCTGGAGTTGGCTGAAGCATGAGAAGAGACCATATAGTGGCTGAATGAGACAGCCTGGAGGTGACATCAGTATGAGGAGACCATATAGTGGCTGAATGACTGTCTAGAGTTTGTGGCAGCATGGGGAGACCATATAGTGTCTGAATAGCACAGCCTGGAGTTGGTGGCAGATGAGGAGACAATAGGGCCTCACAATCTCTAAGAATAAAAGATGAATTTTGAAATTTCCATTGAAGATGTATGGTACCTAGTGCTACCATAAACATATATAGGTAATATCCTAGGCCCAGCAGCAACACTAAACCATGTAGTTGCTGAATGACAGAGACTGGAGCTGGCTGAAGAATCAGTAAACCATATATTGGATGAATGGCACAGCCAGGAGGTGGCTGAAGCATGAGGAGACCATATAGTGGTTGAATGACACAGCCTGGAGTTGGCTGAAGCATGAGAAGAGACCATATAGTGGCTGAATGAAACAGCCTGGAGGTAGCAGCATCAGGAGTTCTGAAAGTGACCCGGAAACAGAGTGGTGCGGTGGGTGGCAATACCAGAACCGGGGACGAAGGTGGTGAAAAAAGGTCTGATGCAGAGGAATGTTTGTAACTGGGGAGCAGCGCCTTAAATCTGTTTGGAACTATCCATATTTGTGAAGTGTTGGTGTGGCACCATGGTCAATCTACTCTCATGCATCAGGCATTGGTGGTTGGAAATCCTGGCTGATCCATGCCTGATTCACCTTCACAAAGGTCAGTCTCTCCACATTTTTCATGGACAGACGAGTTCTCCTTGGGGTGACTATTTCCCCTGCTGCACAAGACAGGACAGCTTTTTCAAGGCAAACTCTGATAGTTGAGGCCACAAATCAAGTTTGGCTGCCCAGAAGTCCAGCGGATCTTCAAGGTGTGTTGGAATGGGCATGTCAAGGTATGCCACTACCTGCTGGTTCAGGTCCTGCTCCAGGTCTACCTGCTGCTGATGAGTTGCTTCACTATGCGGGTGAAGAAAGGTACCCATCAACAACTGTAGACTCAGGCTGCTGCTGATGGAGCTGGTACTACTCCTGTAACCCTACCCCACCCCTCCCCAGCAGCCATGGCAGTGGAAGGTGAGCACAGGGGGCCCCCCCTATTCAGACCTGTGAGAAGATGGACGATGGCGCTGACAGGCTTCGGCCAACTGACTACATAGGATGCCTCTGTAGTAGGTAATTTTGTCCTCCATCTCAGTGGGTGTAAAAAAGGCCCCTATTTTGTGGCGGTCCAATAAGGTGGAGATCCAGAAGTGATCCCGCTGCCGAATGGTGACATTTCGGCTGTCACTACGCAAGCAGGTGAGCATGCATCGTGCCATTTGTGCAAGTGACTCAGAGGGACTCCTTGCCTTCATCTCCACTGTATACTGCCACGGTGTGTCTTGGTCCTCTGTCTCGCCTTTCTCATAACCCTCTAGCTGCTCCTTCTCCTCCTCTCCTGTCATATTACTGGAAAAAACACCCATTTGGCGAAAACTAAACTGTGCTACACTGTGCCCCTCCCCCTCCTCCTCCAGTTCAGCCCCCACAGGGCTCATGTGGCCGTGAGATGTAGGCACCACATCTCCAGTGCCCTGACCAGCCATCGTTTCCAACATGTGTTGTAAGAAATGAAGCAGTGGAATGACATAGTTCATCCCGTAATCCTGGCGACTGACGAATAATGTGGCTTCCTCAAAGGGCCTGAGCAAACGGCAGGTGTCACGTATGAGCTGCCATGGTTCACATTGAAGTTACACAGGGGAGTACCCCTATCCGCTTGGATCATCAAGAAATCGGTGATGGCTTTTCTCTGTTCGTACAGTCGGAGGGTGGAATTCCAACATGCGGCAACTTCACAAATCAGACTATGTTGTGGGATACCGTTTTGACGCTGCAGCTCAAGGAGGGTGTGCTTTGTGGTGTACGAGTGCATGAAGTGCATGCAAAGTTTCCTTCCCATTGTTAGGATGTCTTGCAAATGGGGGAAATACTTTAGGAACTGCTTCACAACCAGATTGAACAAGTGTGCCATGCAGGGCGCATGGCTTAGCCTTCCCAGTCGCAGCGCATGCAAGATGTTTTTCCCGTTGTCAGTCACCATGGTTCCCATTTCCCTTTTTTGTGGATTAAGCCATGCTCCGATTTCTTTACGAATGACTTTTAGCAGTTCCTCATGGGCTGAGAGCATGGAGGAGGAAGTGGCGTGACCCGTCCAAGTTGGGGTTGTGGCTGTGCAGGAACCACATTCACCCAGTGAGCTGTAAAGGACATGTATTGTCCCTGACCGTAGTTGGATTTGTTTTATCACTTTAAAATTTCGTTCTTTCGCATAATTTCTTCACATTCAACGGCAAATATTATCACCAAATAAAGGGTTCTGCAATGGGCAAGGTGTGTGCACCTACATATGCAAATTTATTTTTAGGGTGGTGGGAGGACACTATTGTTTTCACTGATGATAATCACAATTTCACTGAGCACATTATTTTCTGGGGTCGTTTTATAGATGACTTTTTGATTTTGTGGGATGGTCGTAGGGAACTTTTTCACGAGTTTGTCTCAGTTCTGAATCACAATCAGATAGGGATGATGTTCACATCTGAGTTTGGTTATAACTCCATAAATTTTCTAGATCTCACCATTAAGATCGACAGTGGCATCTGCATTCAAACATCTATGTTTCATAAAGAAACAGCAGTCAACAGTCTCCTGGAATGGGGGAGTTGACATCCAAAACGTTTAAAGCGAGGAATACCGGTAGGACAATTCCTGAGGATCAGGCGGAGATGCTCCGAGGAATGGACTTTTGAAATGGAATCCCAAAATATGATGAGAAGATTCGAGGCCAGGGGTTACCCGAAAAAGCATCTGAAAAAGGCTTTTTGTAGAGCAAAAGATACACCCAGGCTGGATTTATTAAAAAGTGAAGAGAATACAAAGCGAAATGCAGAACCAAAGGTTATTCGGTGCATTGGCACTTTTGACAATAAGTCATACCAAGTCATGAATATCATGAGGAGGTACTGGCCGATTCTTAGAGCAGATGAGGACTTGAAAACACTGTTAAGCACCTTCCCGAGCGTTACATATCAGAGGGGTTCTAACTTGAGAGACCTAGTGGTTTACACCCACGTTAACAAACAGAAAAAAGATACATGTTTGAAAAATCCGAACATGGGCACCTGCCCTTGTGGACAATGCTCTTTCTGCTCATTTGTCACTCGGCGGAGAGAGTTTACAAATCCAACAGACGGTCAAATATACAAACTATATGACTTTTATCAATTGCAAAAGTGTGGGGATTGTGTATGTCTGCGCATGTATATGCCCAAAATGCATGTGGGTAAAAACCACCAGGAATTCAGACGTCAGATTTTCGAAACATCTTAGTGGTATCAGAAAGGGAGCAGATACCCATATAGCTCGGCACGTTCGAAACATACATAAAAATGACCCCAATAGTTTACGATTTTGGGGGCTGAGACAGATCAAAATGGGACCGAGAGGTGGAAATTTGGACAATATCCTCCTGAAAGAGGAGTCCAGATGGATTTTTTGCCTAAAACCCTGAATCCACATGGCCTAAATGAGGGCTTTAGTTATACGGCCTTCATCTAATAAGGCACTATGAGTAAGGGGATTGGAACAGTGTCCTGTTGGTTTGGACACTGTCCGAGTCATAAATAAATATCTATTCGACTGCTCTCTTATAGTGAAGTGTTGTTTGCTGTCAGCCATACTATAAATTTGACAGGTACAATAATATAGTAATTTAATACCACGATTTTGCTAGTAGAGGAATGTGAGTGCCGATGCTTATAAGCCTAATAGAATATATGGTCCCAAGGGATTTCCTCCCCCCCCCCTCTCTTTTGAGATAATACCTCTTACCTCCATCCATATATATATATATATATATATATATATATATATATTTCCAATGCCATATTCGGGATGTGCCAGGGTATCTACACATCTGTAAGTATAATAATAGCCGTATGTCACATAAGGAGGAATCAAGATCTGACTGTAAATCTCAATACAATATTGCATTTATTATTTGGATTAATATCCTTTTAAAATGTGAGATGTTTCTCTATATGTATCCAGGAGGCAATGTTATTACATCATGCTTTTTAGCCGAATTACTTCGAGTTCCAAAATGATAAGTTTATACAACTAGTATTTATGCTCCTGTTATGTAGTATCAGGAGTATGATATAGGGAGTAGGTCTCCTCATGTCAAGTGACACACCCCTTAGTTGCTTTATTGTTTTTGAGTCCCAAAACAGGAGAACTGGGCTGATACCCCTGGTAAATAGCATCATATGCCATATATAATATATTAAATCACATAGAAGACATATGTAAAAACTGAGTGATCAACATTTAAGAATAATAATACCTGGTATGTAGCATTATATGCCCTATATAATATATTAAGTCATACATAAGACATATATAAAAACCGAGTGATCAACGTTTAAGAAGATTATTACCTAGTTATATATTAGTCATATTATAATACCAAAATGGAATGATTAATCACCCTATAAATATAGCCTAAAGAACCAATATTAAACTTAAATATATACAAGTATAGAAAATTTTCTTTTATTAACTAACCCACGGGAGGTACATGGGTATGACAGTTTAGACTGGTACATGTAGATCACCAAGACACTTTTTTCATTATGAACCACCTACCGCAGGCATTAATGCAGACATCCAGGTCCAAAATAGTTAACTCCTATTCCTTTCTAAACTTGCGCATCGCGACCTAACAGCCTCGCGCACACGCATGCGCACATTGCGCCAGCGCGACCTGTGTTTACAACTTCACAGGATCGCATGGCCGGTCATGTGGTCAGAGTTGATGATGGCGGGCCATGTGATCGTGGCTGATCACATGACCGGCCGATACAGGAAGTGTACAGACGCAAACACAACGGAAGGCAGGTATGTGCCCCTGAATAGTGTTGCTCGCGAATATTCGCAATTCGAATATTATTCGCGAATATCGCATATTCACGAATTTGCGAATTTCGCGAATATAGCGCTATATATTCGTAATTACGAATATTGTTTTTTTTTTTGTTTTTTTTTCTTCACAGTACACATCACAGTGATCACCCCTCTCTGCTTCCAGCTTGTGTGGTGTAAAGAAGGCTCTAATACTACTGTGTGAGATTGTCGTGCGAAAATTCGTATATGCGAAAATTAGCATATGCTAATTTTCGCATATGCGAATTTATGCGTATGCTACTTTTGTACGTGCTTATTTTCGCATATGTTACTTTTCGCATATGCGAATTTTCACATATGCTACTTTTGTATATGCTTATTTTCGCGTATGTTAATTTTCGCATATGCGAAAATAAAACGGGAATATTACGAATATGCGAATATTCGCGAATATATGACGAATATTCGTCCATATATTCGCGAATATTCGCGAATTCGAATATGGCCTATGCCGCTCAACACTACCCCTGAACACGGATTGGTCCATCTGGCTTCGGTACCAGGTGGATAGTTACCTCCCCTGGCGTGTGATATCATCTACAAGCGGCGGCAATTGGATTGGCTTATAAACATCACGGCCAGTATATTGTATAGTAATTGGCTGGAATAGGTTTGCAAGCACTGTAGAGACTGGCCCTAAGTAATAAGGTGCATGATTGGTCTATGGTGCTAAACGATCAGGGAGGCACCATATAAAAAGGTTCATTTTAGCTTTGGCACTCAATGCTGTCAGTTTGTCTCCAAAGTGGCGAAACATGTCGGGGGTGACCGCTCCGTATTTTAATTAGCAACCCCACTGTACATCATGTCTCTTTAAAGTTGCTGTATAAATTCAGTTGTATAGCACACACCTGCAGTGCATGGCTGGTGGTTGGTGCTGAGGCTTGGGACCTTCCCTATACTTCATTGAGGGGAGATTCAAGATCTTAATACAAGATTCAAGATCTTGTAGTTTTGCAACAGCTGGAAGCACCCTGGTTGGGAAACACTGATTTAATGTTTTAATGTAACAGGGAGAAAGGGGGTGCTGAGAGGCTCTGGGGGGTGCCATTGCCAGGAGGATGATCCTCCTTATGTATGATGGGGGCGCTACTGATGAATGATGGGGGTGCTGCACCCCCATCATCCATCAGCAGGATCAACCTCCTTGATGATGGGGGGTGCCTCTGGCACATGTGGTCTCCAAACTATGAACCTCCTGCTGTTGCAAAACTACAACTTCCAGCATGCCTGGAGAGCCAAAGGCTTTCTGGGCATGCTAAGTGGTGTAGTCTATAACAGCAGGAGGTACATAGTTTGGAGCCCATTGTAATACACTAACCTTCACTCCCTTCATTCAAGGACAGCTATGAAGGGGGTCTGCAGCCAGGAGGAGAGCATCAGAGCATTCAGAGGTGATGAAGAGGAGGAGGGCACGGGAGGAATGGCACAGGCAGCCTCCATGCTTGATAGCCTTTGACCTCTCAGGCCGCTGCTTCCGCCCCTCCCCCTCCCCTCTGACCTGATACAGCAAGATGTCTGGAGGTGCAGCATAGAAGTAAGTAATGCACCTCCAGACTATATTTAGCTGCAAGTGTCACTCACTGTGCAACTGCAGGGCCGGACTGCAACTGCAAAGTGTGTGACAGGTATGGGACCGACACACTGGAACCCCCCCCCCCACCTCCTCAGGGCAGCCTGAAGTGACAGTGGTGCCGCAGTGGAATCTCGGTGGACCAGAGAGGGTGGAGTGGTGGCAGTGACCTCTGCTGTGCGGCGGCGGGGCGCACAGGTGGGGGTCTTAGTATAAAAAAAAAGTCTTCATTTTTCCGCCCCCATCAGCTGCGAGTCCATGCGCCCTCAAGCGAACGCATGGTTTGCCTTATGACAGCACCGGGCCTGCTCCCAGCATAACCTCACCACTGCTTAGGTCATACTGGGAGATGGAGTTTTAATTGGTGAAACCTCTTTAGCGCTTTCCCATTCTTTGGCAACTGGTATATTTGATTATTATACTGGAATTTTTCACACTGCTCTACATCAGTGGCGCCTGTCACAACAGGCTAAAAATGTACTGAGGGGGGGGGGGGGGGTAGGTATGGGGTGACACCATTTTCTATTGCACCGGGTGACACCAGCCATAGCAACGCCACTGAGTCCACCACTTGAAAAGGGAGGGACTGCAGCACCAGCAACTTAGGAGCACATTGAGCTTCTGTGCGTTGGATGTGTGGGCGCATACTGTTGTCTCTTGGACATGGCTTCCCCAATGGTTTGTTAGCAGAATGGCTGACTAAAAGTAGGAAGAGCAGGAGCATCTGGAGCGACAGAAGGAAGGTATGACACACAGCTCCCTTCAGCTGACGTGGTGGAGCCTTGGCTGGCTGAAAGACGGAGCGGCGTTACACTGGGTGATGCTGCAGGCTGGACCACTACATCGGAGCCATGTTGCTCACACGTTTCTCTGGATGCTTGATGAAAAACTGCCACACTGCTGATTTTCCCACACTAATTGACTGCTACTGCTGCCATCTCTAGGAACCCCTGTTACACTACCTCCCGAGAAGGTAGGCTACCACGAAGCAGGTGGTCTCCCCCGGGCATTTTTGGCTCCAGAATTTCCACTTCTGCCACCACACTGACTGCCAACCATGCTACCACCTTGCTGGCTCAGCTGCTGCCTCACGGGCAACCTGCAACACTCTTCTCCTGATGATGATGAAGCCCCTTTTGCACCCGGCTCCCAATTGCGATCGGCTTCATCATCATCAACAAGTGTCTGCATGTCACTGATGTCCTACTCAGGTTCCTCAAAAGTGTCTGCTTCAGGACCCTGAACCCTGGCAACACCACTTCCCACGCTACTCTCCTCATCACTACTTGCCCACCTAGCGGAGGAAGCAGCAGATGTCTCCTCCACTTCTTGGCTGGGCAGTAGCTGCTGACTGTCCTCTATTAGGTCGTCCTCAGTGAATAGTGGAGCTGAACCTACAGCATAAGATAGTTCTGTAGGGGAGGGAACAGCATAGGACAGAGGCAATGACAGGGACTGCTCCCGGGCCATGCCAACTGAGGGATGTGTCTGAGGAACCCATCGACTGTTGACTTGGGGTGTCAGATATCACTTGTGATGAAGTGGATGACCGTGTTAACCAATCAACGACCGCTAGCGCAAAAGGGGAGCTCAGGCCTCTCACTGCCACTCGCCCCTAGTCTGCTGCGACCTCTGCCTGAAGGATTTAGGCCTCTGCCACTCCTCTGTGCACGTCGTGGCACTTCTCTGCCTGACATACTTAAAGGGGTTATCCAGGAAAAACTTTTTTAATATATATCAACTAGGTCCAGAAAGTTAAACAGATTTGTAAATTACTTCTATTAAAAAATCTTAATCCTTTCAGTCCTTATGAGCTTCTGAAATTAAGGTTGTTCTTTTCTGTCTAAGTGCTCTCTGATGACACGTGTCTCAGGAACCGCCCAGTTTAGAAGAGGTTTGCTATGGGGATTTGCTTCTAACCTGGGTGGTTCCCGAGACACGTGTCATCAGAGAGCACTTACACAGAAAAGAGCAACCTTAACTTCAGAAGCTCATAAGTACTGAAAAGATTAAGATTTTTCAATAGAAGTAATTTACAAATCTGTTTAACTTTCTGGAGCCAGTTGATATATAAAAAAAATTATTTTTTTCCTGGATAACACCTTTAATGCGTATATGAGGAGAGTACAATACGCTTCACTATGCTTAAAACAGTATTTGTCTAGAACCAGCCGATGAGTACTTTTGCCTGGACTTTCACAGTATGTAGGCCCTTGATAGATTAACAGGTAAAAAAAATAGTACACTAATTAGATGTATATATGCGGTATGCACTTATGAGGACAGAAAAATTTTCTACAGTACGCCTAAAAACTCAGTATTTTTGTAAAACACCAGCCGGTGATAACTTTTGACTGTTCTTTGACAGTATGTAGGCCCTTGACAGATTAACAGGTACAAAATAGTACACTACTTAGATGTACGTATGTGGTATGCACTGATGAGGGCAGAAAAATGCACTACAAGACGGCTAAAAACTCGGTACACCAGCCAGTGATTACTTGTAGCTGTCCTTTCACAGTATGTAGGCCCTTGACAGATTAACAAGTACAAAATAGTACACTACTTAGATGTAAGTATGCGGTATGCACTTATGAGGGCAGAAAAATGCGCTACAGTACCCTTTAAAAAAACATATTTTTGTAAAACACCAGCAGTACACAACAGGGCTGCAGCCAAAAAAAGCTGTGTACTAAACACAAAATTGCACTCTGTCAAAGACTATTAGGAATGGATTGCTGTGTATTATACCATCTACAGACTAGTATAACCAGCAGATGATTTTTGGTGGAACAAAGACACTGAATTGCGCTGAAAAATTATTCATGTCTCCTCTGGTAAGGTTTATGAAGATGATGCAGCTTGTTGAAATGTATTAGGCAACGCACAGCTATCTGCCCCTCTCTGTAATACTATGCCGAAGAAAGTGACTGGGAGGTTAATGCCTGCAGCCGCAGTAAAAATCCTTTTCAGTGAGAAAAAACAATGCTCTCTGTCCACGAGAACGCTGATGTGACTAGGAGAATGTTAAAAGCTGCTGGACTGCGCTTTTATCTGCTGTAACGCACACACACACAGGCTCTGCGTCTTATCATCCTTCTGCAGTGTATTGTAATGAAGTGACTTGCCACAAGATGGCTGCAGATTATTTAGGGCTGTGACATCACAGGGGTGACTGGCTGCTGATAGGCTGCATCCTGCATGTGATTCATGGTCATCCCGCCTACTTCCCTTCCCCAGCATTCCTTGCCCCATGCACTGACATGTGGATCCACCATTTTAGATGCCCTGGAGCCTGCACCGCAGTAAATCGAGTTTAATGAAGCGATAGAATCGCGGCGATATTCGCATTCATTGCAAATCGAATATTTCCTGAAATTCGTAAGGAATTCGGGTTCGTCAGAATCAATTTGCTCATCTCTAGTGGCTACCCCAGAAGAAATTGAAACTGAAGGGGATATCCACAAAGTGCTATTGATCTGGCATAGAACAAAGTAGAATAATCTATTTTATATTTTATATATATATATATATATATATATATATATTTATATAAATAAAATCTATTATAAATAAAGTAGAAACACAGAAAATGTTAAGCACTTCAAAAAGGAATCAGGAAAAGGTGAGAAAGTTTGAGAAAGAAATCGCACAATTTCAGATTACATTAAAAGTGGGAAGAAAAAGAAAAATCTGAAAACTGTGTACAATTTGCTCTCCAAAAATGCTCCTCAAGGGAATCGAAAGTTCGGAGACTGTAAGTATTGCTGCTTCAACTCTTGCTCAATCATGGTTAATTTGGGAGGTGTTAATCACAAGATAACACAACTTATTATGTGTAAGAGCACTAATGTAATATATTACACTGGCTTTTGCCCGCGGCTTCGCTCGCGTTAAATTTGGGGTAACATTGATCTACTTTTTACTATCCTATAGTAATGAGCCGCTCTGGGTAAAGTCTATGTGCATCCAAACAACCCAAATTCTTTCAACTTTGATCACCACGTCTAAAGAGTTAATGCCGGACATCTGCGGGAATGGCGATGTCCGGCATTAGCTGATAGCAGCCAGGACCATGCGGGTATGATGCGAGCTCAGCTCCTGAGCTCACTTCATAACCCTCCCGTGCCGCAGCGCCGGGTATACCCGGCGTTATGCGGCAAGGGGTCAATTCATACAAACTTTGAACCCCCGTTTCACCCCTTCAGGGGTGGAATTTTAGAAAACGTTAAAACACGTGTTTCTTTATCTCTAATTGTTAACCTAAAAACAAAGTTTCATGCTTCCAGCTTCAAAAATGACGGACTTCCATTCAAACTTTCAACCCCTTTTTCACCCCCTTAAGGGTTGAATTTCGAAATATGCTTTCGTATTCCTTGTCTACATTTTTAAAACACCTGTGAAAAATTCAGAAAAAAAACTGTGCAAATAAAAATAAACATATGTGGTATCGCCACATGCGTAAATGTCTGAACTATAAAAATATATTGTTAATTAAACCGCACGGTCAATGGCGTACCTGCAAAAAAATCCAAAGTACAGTATTTTTGGTCACTTTTTATACCATAAAAGGATGAATAAAAAGCGATCAAAAAGTCTGATCAAAACAAAAAAGGTACTTCTGATCATGGAGCAAAAAATTTGTCCTCATCCCTCCCTGTAAGCAGAAAAATAAAAAGTTAAAGGGGTCAGAAGATGACAATTTTAAATGTTTTCGTGCATGCAAATATGATTTTTTCCAGAAGCACGACAAAATCAAACCTATATAAGTAGGGAACATTTTAATCATATGGACCTACAGAATGATGATAAGGTGTCATTTTTACTGAAAAATGTACTGTGTAGAAACGGAAGCCACCAAAATTAACAAAATGGCATTTTCTCTTCATTTTTTTCGCACAATGATTTTTTTTTGTTTTGCCATAGATTTCTGGGTAAAATGACTGATGTCATTACAAAGTAGAATTGGTTGCGCAAAAAATAAGCCATCATGTATTTTTTTGGTGCAAAATTGAAAGGGTTATGATTTTTAAAAGGTAAGGAGGAAAAACGAACGTGCAAAAACAGAAAAACGCTATGGGGGAGATTTATCAAAACCTGTGCAGAGGAAAAGTTGTCCAGTTGCCCATAGCAACCAATCAGCTTGCTTCTTATATTCTTAACAAGGCCTATGAAAAATGAAAGAAGCAATCGGATTGGTTGCTATGGGCAACTGGGCAACTTTGCCTCTGCACATGTTTTGATAAATCTCCCCCAATGTCCTTAAGGGGTTAATATTAAACGTGTCATTTAAGAAATAAAATTAAGCAATACATAAAATAATTAGAAAATAGCACTTTAGTCTAAGTAAATAGGAAAGCACTCACAATATAGAATTATAATAGATAATTCATAGATCCTCCACAATAAAAAGAAACTTACAACTATTTTTATAGTATTTCAATCATTTATATGTTATTAAGGGTGGCTATGCAGATCAAAACATTTCTTGTATGACTAGCAATTTGGGCTTTAAATATTTATGAAAGCTGAGGATGAAACTACATGGGACATTATTATAATTGGATTGTAGTGCTACATTTAGGTTGATAGCCTCAGATCCATGCTGTCTATTAACCCCTTCCCGCAGAATGTCATATATAAACGCCGGGTTGTGCAGTGCGTTCGCGCATCCCGGCGTTTATAAATGACACTCAGTTAACCCGGCGATGCGCAGCATCGCACGGGTTAACTGGCAGAAGTCCCGCTGTTTCCAGCAGGGGACAACTTCTGCTTCACCCCCAGGACCATCAATTGATGGTCCTGGTCAGCGATCACTGTGATTGGTCCCTGTGGACCAATCACAGTGATCTGGGGTGAAAGTTCAGATCCCCCGCACTGCCCGCCCCTGGAAGTCGGGCAGAACGGGGGACGAAGGCTGCAGGGGCTCGCAGGGACCTGCGGCACACGGGGGGAACACGTGGGGACCGGCGGACTTACCTGGCGGGACCGAGGAGCAGCGCGGGACCGGCCACGTGGACGAGCAGCGACGGGACCAGCAGGTAAGTATGTAGTCCTCAGAGGCAGCAGTGAAGATCTTCACTGCTGCTTCTAGGAGTCTGAAAACTACAACTCCCAGCATGCCTAGACAGCCTTTGGCTGTCTGGGCATGCTGGGAGTTGTAGTTTTGCAACATCTGGAGGGCCCCAGTTTGGAGACCATTGTATAATGGTCTCCAATCTGTGCTCTTCCAGCTGTTGCAAAACTACAACTCCCAGCATGCACTGACTGTCCAGGCATGCTGGGAGTTTTAGTTAAGCAACATCTGGCCCTTCAGATGTTGCCGAACTACAACTCCCAGCATGCCCTTCAGCTGTCTGGGCATGCTGGGAGTTGTAGTTTTGCAACAGCTGGAGACACACTGGTTGGGAAACATTGTTTCTAACTCAGTGTTTCCTAACCTGTGTGCCTCCAGCTGTTGCAAAACTATAACTCCCAGCATGCACTAAAAGACCATGCATGCTGGGAGTTGTAGTTTTGCAACATCTGGAGGGCCCCAGTTTGGAGACCGTTGTATAATGGTCTCCAATCTGTGCTCTTCCAGCTGTTGCAAAACTACAACTCCCAGTATGCACTGACTGTCCAGGCATGCTGGGAGTTTTAGTTCAGCAACATCTGGCCCTTCAGATGTTGCCGAACTACAACTCCCAGCATGCCCTTCAGCTGTCTGGGCATGCTGGGAGTTGTAGTTTTGCAACAAATGGAGACACACTGGTTGGGAAACATTGTCTGTTTCTAACTCAGTGTTTCCTAACCTGTGTGCCTCCAGCTGTTGCAAAACTATGACTCCCAGCATGCACTAACAGACCATGCATGCTGGGAGTTGTGGTTTTGCAACAGCTGATGCAAGCCCCCCCCCCCCCCCCCGCCCCGCCACCCCCGTGAATGTACAGGGTACATTCACATGGGCGAGGCTTTTACAGTGGGTTTCTCGCATCTTGAGATGCAGCTAATTTTGCGCTGGGAAACTCGCTGTAATCCCCCGCCCATGTGACTGTACCCTAAAAACACTACACTACACTAACACAAAATAAAACAAAAAGTTAAAAACACTACATATACACATACCCTTACACAGCCCCCCTCCCCCAATAAGAACGTCCGGTACACCACTGTTTCCAAAACGGAGCCTCCAGCTGTTGAAAAACAACAACTCCCAGTATAGTCGGACAGCCGTTGACTGTCCAGGCATGCTGGGAGTTTTGCAACAGCTGGAGGCACCCTGTTTGGGAATCACTGGTGTAGAATACCCCTATGCAAATCCCTAATTTAGGCCTCAAATGCACATGGTGCTCTCACTTTGGAGCCCTGTCGTATTTCAGGGCAACAGTTTAGGGCGACAAATGGGGTATCGCTGTACTCGGGAGAAATTGCGTTACAAGGTTTGGGGGGCTTTTTCTTCTTTAACCCTTCGTGAAAAGGAAATGTTGGAGTCTACACCAGAATGTTAGTGTAAACATTTTTTATTTTCTACACTAACATGCTGATGTTGCCCTATACTTTACATTTTCACAAGAGGTAAAAGGGAAAAAAGCCCCCCAAAATTTATAACGCAATTTCTCCCGACTACAGAGATACCCCATATGTGAGCGCAAAGTGCTCTGGGGGCGCACAACAAGGCCCAGAAGGGAGAGCGCACCATGTACATTTGAGGTGATTTGCACAGGGGTGGCTGATCGTTACAGCGGTTTTGACAAACGCAAAAAAAACAAAACCCCATATGTGACCCCATTTCGGAAACTACACCCCTCACGGAATGTAATGAGGGGTGCAGTGAGAATTTACCCCCCACAGGTGTCTGACGGATCTTTGGAACAGTGGTCCATGAAAATGAAAACTTGTACAGCCCACTGTTCCAAAGATCTGTCAGACACCAGTGGGGGGCAAATGCTCACTGTACCCCTTGTTACATTCCTCAAGGGGTCTAGTTTCCAAAATGGTATGCCATGTGTGTTTTTTTTGCTGTTCTGGCACCATAGGGGCTTCCTAAATGCGACATGCTCCCCGAGCAAAATTTGCTCTCAAAAAGCCAAATATGACTCCTTCTCTTCTGAGCATTGTAGTTCGCCCATAGTGCACTTCAGGTCAACTTATGGGGTACCTCCATACTCAGAAGAGATGGGGTTACAAATTTTGGGGGGTATTTTCTGCTATTAACCCTTGCAAAAAGGTGAAATTAGGGGGTAAACACACATTTTAGTGGAAATTTTTTTTTTTTTTTTTTTTACATATGCAAAAGTCGTGAAACACCTGTGGGGTAATAAGGCTCACTTTATTCCTTATTACATTCCTCAAGGGGTCTAGTTTCCAAAATGGTATGCCATGTGGATATTTTTTGCTGTTCTGGCACCATAGGGGCTTCCTAAATGCGACATGCCCCCCGAGCAAAATTTGCTCTCAAAAAGCCAAATATGACTCCTTCTCTTCTGAGCATTGTATTTCGCCCATAGTGCACTTCAGGTCAACTTATGGGGTACCTCCATACTCAGAAGAGAAGGGGTTACAAATTTTGGGGGGTATTTCCTGCTATTAACCCTTGCAAAAAGGTGAAATTAGGGGGGAAACACACATTTTAGTGGAAATTTTTTTTTTTTTTTTTTACATATGCAAAAGTCGTGAAACACCTGTGGGGTATTAAGGCTCACTTTATTCCTTGTTACGTACCTCAAGGGGTCTAGTTTCCAAAATGGTATGCCATGTGAGGGTTTTTTGCTGTTCTGGCACCATAAGGGCTTCCTAAATGCAACATGCCCCCCAAAAACCATTTCAGAAAAACGTACTCTCCAAAATCCCCTTATCGCTCTTTCCCTTCTGAGCCCTCTACTGCGCCCGCCGAACACTTTACATAGACATTTGAGGTATGTGCTTACTCGAGAGAAATCAGGCTACAAATATAAGTATACATTTTCTCCTTTTACCCCTTGTAAAAATTTAAAAATTGGGTCTACAAGAACATGCGAGTGTAAAAAATGAAGATTGTGAATTTTCTCCTTCACTTTGCTTCTATTCCTGTGAAACACCTAAAGGGTTAAAATGATGACTGAATGTCATTTTGAATACTTTGGGGGGTGCAGTTTTTATAATGGGGTCTTTTGTGGGGTATTTCTAATAAGAAGACCCTTCAAATCCACTTCAAACCTGAACTGGTCCCTGAAAAATAGTGAGTTTGAAAATTTTGTGAAAAATTGGAAAATTGCTGCTGAACTTTGAAGCCCTCTGGTGTCTTCCAAAAGTAAAAACTCGCCACTTTTATGATGCAGACATAAAGTAGACATATTGTATATGTGAATAAAAATTTTTTTTATTTGTAATATACATTTTCCTTACAAGCAGAGAGCTTCAAAGTTAGAAAAATGCAAAATTTTCTAATTTTTCATCAAATTTTAGGATTTTTCACAAGGAAAGGATGCAAGTTACCACAAAAATTTACCACCATGTTAAAGTAGAATATGTCACGAAAAAACAATCTCGGAATCAGAATGATAACTAAAAGCATTCCAGAGTTATTAATGTTTAAAGTGACAGTGGTCAGATGTGCAAAAAACGCTCTGGTCCTTAAGGCCAAAATGGGCTTGGTCCTGAAGGGGTTAACTAATTGCAAACAACCAATATTTGTGTTGTCTTTTTTAAGTTTTGGTATATATCCTTAAAACTATTCAGAAGAAAATATATTTTAGACTTGTGCACAAGAAAAATTTCCTTTTCGTTTCGTTTTTTCGTTTTGAATAAAATTTTCGGTTCGGTAATATTTTTGGTTTTGATTTTTCGGGTTTTTATTTTCTTTTGGATACATTTGGTATTCGGGTACATTCGGGTAAATCTTTTTATTCTTTTTTGGACTTTAGCTATCCTAAAACACTATGGAGATACCTTTTTTATTCAAATTTCGTAGGGTACCATAAAAAAAAATTATAAAAAAGATACAGTAGTGATGGAAAAAATTGTATCTAACGAAATGTATCTTTTTATTATAAAATGTTTATAAATTTTTAAACAGGGATCAATTTTTGTGAGCAGGTAAAGCACTAAAAATGTAGCCGAGAATAATAAAAATGTAGTGTGAGTGTGTTTTTCACTTTTTTTTCCCATTTTTTAGGTAGTACTACTACTCCAAGCATGGAACACACTGTTCCATGATGGGAGTAGTAGTTCTCGTACTAATTGACAGATCGCCAGGGTCCCTTGCGATCCTCTTGTATAATGTATAGATGCGGTGGCCACTCTTCTATGGTCCCCTGCACTGACGTATATATACACATATTCATATTTCCCACAGAACTGTGATTGGCCAGATGGTTCCAGCCAATCACAGCTCTCTGTGAGAAATAGGAATATGTGTATATATACGGCCGTGCAGGGGACAATAGGAGAGCGGCCGCCGCATCCATACATTATACAGGAGCATCACAGCGGGTGTCAGGAGTGATACCCTCGGTGATCTTTCCTTAACTACAAGTACTGCTACTCCCAACATGGAGTACACTCTGCTCCATGCTGGGAGCTGTAATACCTGCATTACTAGACAGATCGCAGCGGGTGTCAGAAGTTACACTCGCTGCGATATGTCTATTAATGCAGGTACTACAGCTCCCAGCATGGAGCAGAGTGTACTCCATGTTGGGAGTAGTAGTACCTGCAGTAAGGGACAGATCACAGCGGATTTCACTCCTCCTGACACCCGCTGCGATCCTTCTCATGTGAATGTCGGGATCAGCTGTTCTCAAGGCTACAGAGCCAGGAGAACAGCTGACGCTGAGCCGTAGGTATACATTGTATATCTACTGCCCAGCAAGAACTTACAGTAAGCCTGCAAGGTGTATACAGTATACAGATTGCTAGCTCACTTAACCCCTTGCTGAGTATGCGCTATTCGCAAGCCCCGCAAGGAAAGAGTTAACTTACACTGCTGGAAAGTGTAGGTTAACCCTTTGGGCGGTATACACTATATACAGCTATCTAGAGATAGCTGTATATAGTGTATACAGAAAAAGAAGTCCGCTTACTTCCCTCGAGTCCCGGTCAGTGTAGCTCCACCCCCTAGTGATGACATCATTAGGGGCGGAGCTACAGACAGGATTCAGGCTAGTCTGAAGCTCTGTTCACATTGTCCATTTTGGTTAATGGGAACAGACCCTTCTGCCAGTGTCTACCCAGACAGGGAGACTCCAGCTGTTGCTAAACTACAACTCCCAGCATGCCCAGACAGCGAAAGGCTGTCTGGGCATGCTGGGAGTTGTAGTTTTGCACCAATTGGTGGCTCCCTGTTTGGGTAGACATTGCATCATGGGTCTTCTCCCCAGAGGACAGCGCCAAAAATGTCATAACCAATTTTTTGTGTTTTTATCTTCTCGTTTCAGATCCGTGTATGCAGAGGATTACGGCAGATTCTATGGATTATGGTGGATTAATTTTTTTTCTTTTAATAAAATGGTTAACGAGGGCTGTGGGGGAGTGTTTTTTAAAATAAAATAATTTTTCCAATGTATTGTGTTTTTTTTTTATTGAATTTTCAGGCTTAGTAGTGGAAGCCGGTTTTATTGATGGAATCCATTACTAAATCAGGGTTTAGCGCTAGCCCCAAAAACAGCTAGCGCTAACCCACAATTATTACCCCGGTACCCACCGCCACAGGTGGGCCGGGAAGAGCCAGTACCAACAGGCCAGTAGTGTCAAAAATGGCGCTCCTGGGCCTAGGCGGTAACAGGCTGGCGTTATTTAGGCTGGGGAGGGCCAGTAACAATGGTCCTCTCCCACCCTGGTAACGTCAGGCTGTTGCTGTTTGGTTGGTATTGTGCTGAGAATGAAAATACGGGGAACCCTATACGTTTTTTTTTTTTTTCTATTTAAATAAAAATAAATTAAAAACGCATAAAAACGCACAAAAAAAAATTGGTTATGACATTTTTGGCTCTGTCCACTGGGGAGAGCACCCATGAGGCAATGTCTACCCAAACAGGGAGCCACCAATTAGTGCAAAACTACAACTCCCAGCATGCCCAGACAGCCTTTGGCTGTCTGGGCATGCTGGGAGTTGTAGTTTAGCAACAGCTGGAGTCTCCCTGTCTGGGTAGACACTGGTAGAAGGGTCTGTTCCCATTATCCAAAACGGACAATGTGAACAGAACTTCAGACTACCCTGAATCCCGTCTATAGCTCCGCCCCCTAATGACTTCACCACTAGGGGGCGGAGCTACACAGACCTGCCCGGGACTTGAGGGAAGTAAGCGGACTTCGTCTTCTGTATACACTATATAAAGCTATCTATAGATAGCTGTATATAGTGTATACCTCCCAAAGGGTTAACCTACACTGTCCAGCATTGTAAGTTAACTCTTTCCTTGCTGGGCTTGCGCATAGCGCACAGCTCAGCAAGGGGTTAAGTGAGTTAGCAATGTGTATACTGTATACACATTGCAGGCTCACTGTAAGTTCTTGCTGGGCAGTAGATATAAGACGTAGCCTTGAGAACAGCTGTAGCTGTAGCCTTGAGAACAGCTGATCCCGACATTCACATCAGGAGGATCGCAGCCGGTGTCAGGAGAAGTGACATCCGCTGGGATCTGTCCCTTACTGCAGGTACTACTACTCCTAACATGGAGCACACTCTGCTCCATGCTGGGAGCTGTAGTACCTGCATTAATAGACATATCGCAGCGAGTGTCACTTCTGACACCCACTGCGATCTGTCTATTAATGCAGATACTACAGGTCCCAGCATGGAGCAGAGTGTACTCCATGTTGGGAGTAGTAGTACTTGTAGTTAAGGAAAGATCACTGCAGGTATCACTCCTGACACCCACTGTTATGCTCCTGTATAATGTATGGATGCGGCGGCCGCTCTCCTATTGTCCCCTGCACTGCCGTATATATACACATATTCCTATTTGTCCCAGAGAGCTGTGATTGGCTGGAACCATCTGGCCAATCACAGCTCTGCGGGAAATATGAATATGTGTATATATATGTAAGTGCAGGGGACCATAGAAGAGTGGCCGCCGCATCTATACATTATACAAGAGGATCGCAAGGGACCCCGGCGATCTGTCAATTAGTACAGGTAACTACTACTCCCATCATGGAACAGTGTGTTCCATGCTGGTAGTAGTAGTACTACCTAAAAAATAAAGTGAATGTCGGCTACATTTTTAGTGCTTTACCCGCTCACATAAATTGATCCCTGTTTAAAAATTTATAAACATTTCATAATAAAAAAATACATTTCGTTAGATGCATTCGTTATTTTGCTATTCGTATTATCAAGGCTTTTCGGGAATGTTCAAAATATGTTTTCGTGCATTCGGATCGGTCCGAATGCCCGAAAATGGTAACATTCGGTAAATTAGACATTCGTGCCGAAACAAATTGCACATGTCTAATATATTTATAGTGACTGAATTATTTAATTAGCCTACTACTAATACTGTCTGCATGTTGTGTGAGTTTGGCCTTTTTTTATTTAATAAAAAAATAAATAAAAATAGGGACATCTTAAAATAGTGGCAAGTAATCATGTACTGCGGGGGGTAGTTCATGTTGTTGCTACGTGGCTCTTGGAGAAAGGGACTATTCCACTATGTTAGTCCATGTATGAGAATGGAAAGAGCAGGGTTGCCATCAGAAATGTTGAGGCCCCATACACAGCTAAAGGCATAGCCCCCCCCATGGCACACCCCCACACTCCACCCCCTAAGGTACATGCCAACTCCGCCCCCTAGGACCCAACCCCATTTTTTTTTTAGAATTACAAAGCCAGTAAAAAGTGAGTCAGACCCTCAGGGATTTCAGCAAAGGAATAATTTTTTGACCAAAGAATATGAAGCCTGCCACCACGACAAGGTAGACTCTTTTGAGCAGAACCCTACACTAACACTATCTACACTACCTTTCCTAATCTGCCTTAGCAATCTTCCCCTAGCACACTTAACCAAAAAAAACACCTTAACCTGTTAACGACCATGGATGTCTATACTCGTCCATGTGGCATTAACGGGGTATGGCGTGGCCTCCCGACTCGAGCCCGCATCATACAGCCGACTCCCAGCTGATTCCTGTAGCTGAGGGCCGGCGTTAATAGCCGACATGCGGCGATCGCCACGGCCGGCTTTATCCTGTCCCTGGTGGTCCCGTGGGGTGGATCGCCCCCCCACAGGGCAATCGTGTAGGGGGGCAGGGTTTGGGGATCAGTTGGGGATCAGTTGGGGATCAGTCGATCCACTGCTGAGGTAGCCTGAGGGCTTACCTCTCCTGTAGTACCGGCTCCTGGCAGGACCAGGCTTTATCAACCGATCGCAGAGCACACAAATCAATGTGGTTTTATGGAACCACATGAATCTGTATGAGGAATCAAATGATTCCTCCTAAAAGGGACTAAAAGTGTAAAAAAGAAAAAACAAGTTTTAAAAAACTTTTAAAACACACACCCTTCCTTATTAAAAGTCACCCCTCTTTTCCCAGATTCCATATAAAAAATATATAAACATAATAAAAATAAACATATGTGGTATCGCTGCGTGCGTAAATGTCTGATCTATAAAAATATATTGTTAATTAAACCACACGGTCAATGGCGTATGTGCAAAAAAATTCCAAAGTCCAAAATACTATATTTTTGGTCACTTTTTATACCATAAAAAAATGAATAAAAAGCGATCAAAAAGTCCAATCAAAACAAAACTGGGACCGATAGAAACAACAGGTCAAGGTGCAAAATATGAGCTCACGTACAGCCCCATTTGTGAAAAAATAACAAAAGACATTCGGGTCAGAAGAGGACAATTTTAAATGTATAAATTTTCGTGCATGTAGTTATGATTTTTTCCAGAAGTGCGACAAAATCAAATCAAACCTAAATAAGTAGGTTATCAATTTAATTGTATGGACCTACAGACTAAAGATAAGGTGTCATGTTTACTGAAAAATGTACTGTGTAGAAACGGAAGCACACAAAATTTACAAAATTGCATTTTTTCTTCAATTTTTTTTCTGTTTTGCCATAGATTTTTGGGTAAAATGACTGATGTCATTACAAAATAGAATTGGTGGCGCAAAAAAAAAGCCCTCATATGGTTTTTAAGGTGCAAATTTGAAAGGGTTATGAATTTTAAAAGGTAAGGAGGAAAAAACAGAAGTGCAAAAACAGAAAAACGCTTGGTCCTGAAGGGGTTAAGGGTAGATCAAATGTAACGGATACACCAGTGACCCGAAACATAGTGTGCCTCCAGCTGTGACCAAAAGCTCTGCCTACCCAGGCCTGCTTGCAGCTGCAATTTTATCGGTACTATTATTATTTTGATGGGACTTTTTGATCACTTTTTATAAATTTTTTATATAAAGGGGCCAAAAGTATGCAATTCTGGACATTTACGCACGCAACGATAACTAATGTTTATGTTTATTTGTATAATTTTATTATAAAAAGGGGATAGGAGGGTGATTCAAACTTTTATTAAGGAAGGGGCTTTTCACAATTAGGAACTTTTTTTTTTACACATTTTTTTCTCAATATTTTGTTCCCATAGGAGACTATTACATGTGATTTTATGATTGCATACACTGAACAATGCTTTGCCATGAAAGCCTGCCATGGCACAGCATTGATTAGTGTTATTAGCGCTCCATAATTTCCCGCATTTAGATGTTGTGATCAACTTTGATCGCAGCTTCTTAAAGGAAATCTGTCACCAGGTTCACCTACACTAACCTGTCGGTACCGACAGATAGTGCAGGTGACCCTGATGGCAACTATACTTACCTTGTCCCGTTCCGCGCAGGGGATCTCCGGTAATCTCCTCTGGAAACTTCAGCTCCGGCTCGGCTTGGGGCACGGGAGGAGCTTAGTGACATCTCTGCTGCTGTTCTCCAGCAGCGGGAATCAGCAGAGAGATTTCCTGCACAGAACAGGGCAAGTTAAATTCCGTTGTCATCAGTGTCACCTGCACTACATGTCGGTACCGACAGGTTAGTGTAGGTGACATTTGTGACATATTTCCTTTAAATTGGCACTGTCAGATACAAAAACTTTTGATATGTTGTAAGGCATGCAAAACCAATAGGTTTTGCAATTGCTTTCATTAGAAAATTTTCAGTATTTCATACTGAAAAAGACAGTCAAACGACTGCCCCCCCCCCCCTGCCTGCTTGGACACATACTAGTCCTGCTGTGTCCATGCATCATCACCTATGTCATGGACACACTTCCTTGATTGACAGCTGTGAGCGCAGGGCTCACATTTGGAGGAAAAATCCCACCACTGTCAGCTTGTGTCCCGCTATTGTCAGTGTGGACATGCTGGGAATTGTAGTTTTGCTAATACTAGGGGAGATGTGAGCAGACAGCATACTGAGGGAGGGGGCGGAGACCTGCAGAGTGAGGCCGCGCCCCCTCCCTTTGAGAGGAATACAGACTAGTGAGCTAAAGTAAAAGTGTAATAAAAAAATAAATAAAAGGTGCTAGACACATAACAATTAGATGTACATGGTCAGGATTAGGTACTGAGTGATATATAAAAAAAAAAAAATGTTGTTGTATCTGACGGGTACGCTTTAAAGATTAATGCCGGACATCGGCCCCATCAGCAATGCCCAGCATTAGCCATGGGTCCTGGCTGTTGATAGCAGCCGGGACCCACCCGGTATGAAGCCTGCTCAGCTCCTGAATGTGCTTCAAACTGCGGAAGTGGGTGCAGGGCATACATTTGTGTCCTACAGGGGTTATGCATTATAAGCTATAATTTAGCCACTGGTATTGTTTCATATTGTTTGGGTAGGCCCCTCTGTTAATAGTTGCCCCCATTATGGAGACGAGTATTAACAGAGGAGCCGACCCAAACTATATGGGGGCAACCATTAAAAGGGAGGCCTACCCAAACTTTATGGAGGCCCCACATATAGTTTGGATAGGTTCCCAAGTTCAAGTTACCCCAAATAGCTGTTGTAGGGTCCTCTCAAAAAAGAGGCCTACAACTATATGGGGGCAACTTTTGCCAAAAAAAAGCCTACAAAAACTATATGGCACCCAGCTGCTGGCCTCCTCTTTCGGACCCGGTCACAGCACTACAGTGGTCATGTGACCTTAGGTGCTGGCATCAGCGTGCAGAGTACAGCGAACGCTCCTCCAGGCGACCACTGCAACAGTCTTACAGTGACAGCGGCCTCCAGCCCGGAGGTACGTGCTGTGCCGCTGCAGGTACATGCTGTGCCGCTGCAGTGACTGACTGACTTACTGTACAGAGTACAGTCAGTCAGTGTGTTATGTGTGGGCCTCAGCGGTCAATGAGTGACAAACACTCACTGACACTGAAAAAAAATTATTTGCCAGAACCGACTGGGCTCCCTGTTGGTCCGTGCCCCTTACAGGGGTATTGGTTGTATCTCCCTGATGGCGACCCAGGGAAAGAGATGGAAATTAATTTCTATGTCAAATTGCAGAGTGCAGAAGGACAAAGCAGCATTACTGAGTTACCCGTGCATGGGCTGATTATCAGCTAATTGAGCGTTTCTACAATTGTCCCTGTTATAAAGAAATTTTGAAATGTTCCGCGGACATGTGAAAAGTTTTGATCAGTCAGGGTCTGAGTGTTCAGGCCCCCAATGATCTTTGGACATAGCTTGGGGAAGCGCAGGTAGCATACTTTATTCTCCGCTGGCCAAAGTCTCTGCACAGTTGCAAAAGACAGACCCATTATAAGTAAGAGAGTCAGAGGCTGCTTTCCCATTAGGCGAGCTAGGCGGCCGCCTAAGGCCTTGCGCTTGAGGGGACCTCGCAGCCACCTACCTCGCCTCCTGAGAAAGTGGTAATGCGTACAATGTATGTACGCATTGTTACTCTGCAGAGCCGCTAGTCCGGGACACATTTAACTATAGGAGCGTCTTACAGACGTGCCAATAGTTAAAAGCGGCGCTTGGCTGCTTTGACAGAGTGGAGAGCCATTGGCTTTATCTGTGACGTCACCATGCATCGGAGCTAAGGCCTGAGGAGAAGACAGAAGAGGCCATACTGCGGACTAGGTGAGTATCTTTATTTGTTGTTTTTTTTGGGGGGGAGTATGGAGATGGGGGACATGTGTTGGGATATGGAGTATGGAGATGGGGAAGATGTGTTGGAGTATGGAAATGGAGGAAATGTGTTGGAATATGGAGTATGGAGATCTGCATTGGGATATGGAGTATGGAGAAGGGGAACATGTGTTGAAATTTGTAGATGGGGAGATATGTTGGGATATTGAGATGGGGGAATATGGAGCTATTGTCAGGAGGGGGTTGCCATACTTATACTACCTAAAGGGGCTTCTTCTTTTACTACCTAACAGAGGCTGGGGCTGCTACTTTTACTACCTAATGAGGGCCACTGCTGCTACTTTACTACCTTAAAGTGGCAACTGCTGCTACTTTTACTACATAAAGGAGGCCACTGCTGCTAATTTTACTACTTAAAGGGGGCTTCTTCTGCTGCTGCTACTCTTACTAACTTAAGGGGGCTGCTGCCACTTTTACTACCTAACAGGGGGCTACTACTACTACTACCCAAAGGGGCTGCTGCTGCTACTACTATATATTGGGGTGGGGGGTACTATCTACAAGGGGACCTACCTACTGTGAGTAATCCCTATTTATAGGGGGCTGCTACTGCATACTGGGGGACCTACCTACAGGTGGCACCTACCTACTCGGGGCAACTGTGTAATGGGGGAGACAAAGTAAAGGAACCTGTCTACCTACTGGAGCGACCTAACTACCTAATGAGGGGACCTACCTACTCTTCCCCAACCCAAGTATCTACCCACTATACTATGTAGGACACTAAGAGGGTTATTATTACTGTATGGAGCACTACAGGTACTAGAGAAGTACGAAGCCTAAAATGTTTGTCCGGTAGGTTCTGTGGAGACGAGTTGTGGATGGAAGAACTCGTCATGACGGTCTGGGCTGGATGGAGAAAAAAAGAAAAGTGAATGACTCCAATCTGAGAAGACGTCACCTGCAAGTCAACTGTAACTGTATGTATTCACTTATATGGTCTGTAGAGTCTGTGTACAGACGGTTTCTATTCAGTTAGCACTGACTGTGTACAGTGGTTTCTATTCAGTATCTGTATGGTAATATAATATTATCAAGTCACTATATGGTGGAAATGGTAGTGGTCATGGTGTGGTACAAATATTTATCCGTTGTATAGTGATGTCGTTGGTGATACTGGTATGTGTATAGGGGTTTTATTCAGTATGGTAGTATTATCCAGTCACTATAAGGTGGTAATGTTAGTCTTGGTGTATTGCATTAATGTGTCCCTTGCATAGTGGTGTTATTGGTGATTCTGCTCTGTGCATAGTGGTTTTTATTCAGTATCCGTACGGTAGTATTATCCCGTCACTATGTGGAGGTAATGTCAATGGTAAGTGGCCATGGTGTGGTGCAATCATTTTTTCCTTGTATAGTGGTGCTATTGGTCTCTGTATAGTGGGTTTCTTTTAATAACAGTATGATGATATTAGTTTTTTTTCTTGTTGCTCAAATCTTGTACTTGGAGGTGTATAAACTCCAAATTGAATGCGCCTTAATCACTATTATGGTGCACCTGTGAGGCCGGCAACATATAAGCCTTCTTGGGTGGGGCTCATAGCCTTCCTCCCTCCTCCCACTGTAAGTATGCTTAGCCACACTGGAGGTAACTGGGAGCAGGCTGTCAGTCGGACCTAATGCTGCTGTAATTACCCACTGGCCCCTGGTTTTGCTTTTCATGCACAGGTAGGTTTAGTGTTAGGTCCCATGCCACTTGAGAAACCTTGGTGTTGGTGTGCAGGCTTAGGTATGTCCTCCATATAAGGATATACTGGCTAATGTCTCAATTTTAACATCATTTTGAGGGTTAGTCATATGTTACTGTCTACATCAACCACAGTAGTGCACCTAAATTCATGTATTATTCTATTAGTTACTGCCCCCTGATGGTATGATGGTATTAGTTACCGCAGTAGTAATATGTTGTCCTGGTGTGGAGGACAGAAATCGCAGGAGTGAAGTCTGCCATGGCATGCTTTACCCACCTATATTTAGTGATTGGTGGGAGTCTCATCACTCAGACCCTGACCGATCAAAACTTCTGACATGCCCCTGCAACATGCCAAGTTCACTTTCACTATGATCATCAGCTGCACGTCTCCCTGTGTAAATGTGTGTTGTGCGTAGTAAAGTATCTATGGTATGTCAGCTATGGAACATGCCCTGGGCTCCACAAGGGCTCCACAATTTGCCCCTGGGCCAGTCCCCCAGTAGGGGTGCAGTGCTGCTGTGGCTGCCAATTCAGCATTTAACCATAAATGCATTTTAATGACACATTTTCTATTACTTACAAGGGGGTTTCTATTATCTATAAAGGGGCTGGTATTATCTACAAGGGGCTATTATTACCTACAAGGGGCTGCTATTACCTACAGGGAGGCAATTATTATCAACATGGGGACTACTATTACCTACAAGGGGGGCTACTATTACTAAAAAGGGGCTGCTATTACCTACAAGGGGGCTACTAGTACCTATATGGGGCAACTATCACCTACAGGGGGCTTGTATTACCTACAAGGGGGCTGATATTACCTACATGGGTGCTACTATCCTCTACAAGGGAACTACTATTACCTACAAGGGGCTGATGTTACCAACAGTGGGCCACTGCTACCTACGTGGGGCTATTATTACCAACAAAGGATCTAGTATCAACTATAGAGCTACTATTACATTCAGTTATATATATATATATATATATATATATATATATATATATATATATACAGGGGATTGTATTACTAATGGAGGGGGCTACTATTACAGGGAATATGTTTTTTTACATGATACTTGTCCTTTAATACACATAGGGGGTTACTATTATCTATAGAGGGCTACTGTTATGTACAAGGGGCTATTGTTACCCACAAGCCACTATTATTTACAAGGGGCTGCTATTAATTACAAGTAGGCTGCAGGGTGGGGGTTGAATGACACATTTTCAGTGCTTGCCATAGGCACCATTTTTAGTAGATATTCCTCTGGCTGTGCGACTGACAATGATGATTTTAACTCTTTCCCATCCAGTGATTTCAGTAGCCACGATCCACTGCTAATAGCGGTGTGCAGCAACGATCACAGCGCTGGCTATTAACCCTTTAGATGCCTGTTGTCAAAGTGGACAGATGCATCTACATGGGCACTCATTTGTTTGGAACATTTGTTTGGCTCATGTGGTAGCATGATGTCATGTCACCATTCTCATATTGGCAGTGCCTTCATATAAATATATACAGTATATATATACACTGAACATATCTAGATTATACCAGCATGTTCTATATCACTATATACAAGAAGATGTACCAGCTGTACATACATACATAGGACGCAGCCACAATGTGAGGCTCTTAGGGTGCATTTAGAGGTAGAAGTCAAACAACAGACACAATTTTGCTGTAAAGTACTATGATTTTACTCTAAAGTGTGATAGTTCTGCTTGACCTTATCTTACTGTGCTCAAAATTGTAAGTGTACTGAAGCTAATGAAAGACCTGGTTGGTATAGTAGATTGATGTCAGAAAAAATATGTGAACTCCTTCCTTCCACAGCACCATGTTGTGTATTTGATGCTTTTACCATAATTTACCAAGGTTTTACAATAATTACAGTAAATTGTCAAGATTTTGTCAGGTTTACATGGTAATGTATTGAATTTTAATTGGAAAGTACTATTCCCCTGTTTCAATTCAACTCGGGCCAACACTGAACAGTGTCTGCCTGGATACGTTTTCCGGTAAGCATGGCCGTAGCTCTCATGAGGCGATCCCTCAGACGCGTTGCTACAAGGGTGAAAGGGAGCACAGCTGCCAGGGCTAGACTAGCCCTGGCTGCTGCGCCTGCTTGCACACATTACACTGAGGCAGTTATTCCCAACCGGGGTGCCACAGTCTACTTCTCTACACCCCTTGTTACCCCAATACACACCTCTGTCACCCATGAACACCTCTCTACACCCCTCTGTCACCCATGTACACCCCTCTACACCTCTTTGTCACCCCTTTACACCCTTCTGTCACCCAGGTACACCCTTCTACTCCCCTCTAATGATCTCCCGGGCCAGATGGGGAAGAAAAGAAAAAATGAACGACTCCATCAGAGAAGATGTCATTTGTGAGTCTCTGCATATAGACATACTGTAATCTACATAGCCAACATATAAAAAAAATATTCGGTAATGGTGCCCCACAAATTTTTTTTCCCGTCAAAATACAACTTCTGTTTTTGAATTTATAAGTTAACTTTTTGCTCCTAACAGTCTATGTGTTTTTGGCCAGTATAAATATTTGCATTGTGATCTTAAAGTGTACCTGTCTTTTGAATTTTTTTTATATAACGGTAGATAATAACTTTATCTGTACATTTGTAATATAGCTTGGTTAAACATTTTTTTTATATTTTTGGGTGAAAAAATGCTGTCCCTGCAGCTATTGCCTGTGTGTCTCTGTGAGGAGTCCAAATACAGGAAGTGAGGGTTTTACCTGAACATAATTGTTACCTAGATCTATTCCTTACATAGATATACTATATTGTACATGTTCTTATCATCACATATATACACTGTACTACATAGGTATACAGTGACCCCCGACCTATGATGGCCCCGACATATGATTAAATCGACATACGATGGCCTCTCAGAGGCCATCGCATGTCGATGTCAGCATCGACACAATGCTTTTTTATGTCGGGGCCATCGCATTAAGTGCTATCTGGCAGCGCCAAATGCTTAAGCTGCTGCCGGATAGCAGCTTAATGTTCCCCGTGTGGTGCGGTAAGTATTACTTACCCCTCCACGATGCTCCGGGGTGCCCTCCGGGTCCAGCGTTGGTCTTCCGGTGTCTTCTCGGCCCTCTCCGATGACGTCAATACGCTGCTGCGCACGTCATCCAATAAGACCGGAGAAGACAGCAGAGGGCCGGAGAAGACAGCGGAGGACCGGAGAAGACAGCAGAGAGCCCAGCGGAGGCCCGGGGACACCATCTCGAGCGGCGGGGACAGGTGAGTACAGCTTCCTATACTTTACATTGCACGAATCCCTAAACATACGATGGATTCGACAAACGATGGCTCGTTTGGAACGAATTACCATCGTATGTTGAGGGACCACTGTACATGCACATTGTGTTAGTGATGACATATAGCATATCGGATAATAATGATATTTGGCAGTAGTTGCTGTGTGTGTCCATTTGGAATAATCGTGTCAGACTAATGAAAATAAATTGCTTGTGCTTGAAAAACTTATGGTGGAATCTTCATGTCTGTATTAATTCCTCCAGCTCATTACTAGATGAGAAGCGATCCCTAGCTGACTGAGTGTGTATTCTTGTTATTCTTTCATGCGGACATATATCAGTATTTAATTGTTGTATTTGTGATTGTTCAGACCAGCACAAGATTATGTATCTCTGAAATTGCTTATCAGTTTGATAGAAAATATGTTTGTCATCATAATTGCGTAAATACAATATATTTGGCATGTACCATTATAGCAGAGCAGAAGTTATTGATGCTGCATTGCTTATGCACCGTGATATCACAACTGAAATGTTTCAAATGACAAAGTCAGCATTGTTACTTCTCGTAAAAATAATTTTGTTGTATTTGTGAATAGTGGGGAAAGCTCCCAGAATAACATCTTTTCAAATAAACATAACACCTACAAAAGCTGTCAGTTATCCATAAACTACAGGTTGCAGTTCTTACAATACATACAGGTGTGTTCACACGTTCAGGTTTTTAATTGCGATCCGAATGCACGACAACATATTTTGACCATTCCCGAATAGCCACGATAATATGAATAGCAAAATAACGAATGCATTCATTATTTACCGAATGCATGCGGAAGATAACGAATGCATTCGTTATCCGTAAACAAAAGTAAAGAATTCATTCTAATTTTTTTTATTGGTCCTTGCGCTAATACTGTTGCGCTACACACTGTTTCTGTTACTGTTACCAGGGTGCCTCCAGCTGTTGCAAAACTACAACACTCACTCAGCAATGCTGGGTGGGTGTTGTAGTTTTGCAACAGCTGGAGGCACCCTGGTAACAGTAATAGTGCGCAAGTGACATGACATGTCAGCATTCATTCATTCATTCATTCATTTACTCATTCAACATTACATTATGTATTAATAAATTATTAATACATAATGTAATGCTTAATGAATAAGTAGATGAATGAATGAATGAATGCTGTATGAATGATTGATGTGTTTGATCGATGTGTTTGATTGTCGGGTGATTTATGTATAACATGTCATGTCACTTGCGCTAACACTGTTACTGTTACCAGGGTGCCTCCAGCAGTTGCAAAACTACAACACCCACCCAGAATGCCCTGACAGCCAAAGGCTGTCTGGGCATGCTGGGAGTTGCAGTTTTGCAACAGCTGGAGGCACACTTTGGCAAACATGCGCAAAGCTTTTTAATTAATTTTCTAATTCCGCTCGCTCTTTTCAGAAATGTGTTAGTAGGTCAATGACATGCATAGTAATTGCCGTGGGAACATTTTTCATTCATAAAACCGCAGGCTTAATTGGATAATTGCCGTGTAGAACGTTGGGACCCCAAACGTTCTAAACTGCAATTATCCAATTAAGTCTGCAGTTTTATGAAGGAAAAATTTTCCCACGGCAATTACTATGCATGTCATTGACCTACTATAACCCATTTCTGAAAAAAGCTAGTGTAAGTTAAAAATGAAAGAGCTTTTTCTTTCATTTTTAACTTACGCTAGCTTTTTTTCAGAAATGGGTCATAGTAGATCGATGACATGCATAGTAATTGCCGGGGGAACAGTTTTCATTCATAAAACAGCAGACTTAATTGGATAATTGCAGTTTAGAACGTTTGGGGTCCCAACGTTCTACATGGCAATTATCCAATTAACCCTGCGGTTTTATGAATGAAAAATATTCCAACGGCAATTACTATGCATGTCATTGACCTACTAACACATTTGTGAAAAAAGAGAGCGGAATTTGAAAATGAATTAAAAAGCTTTGCATGTGTTTGCCAAAGTGTGCCTCCAGTTGTTGCAAAACTGCAACTCCCAGCATGCCCAGACAGCTTTTGGCTGTCAGGGCATGCTGGGTGGGTGTTGTAGTTTTGCAACAGCTGGAGGCACCCTGGTAACAGTAATAGTGTAAGCGCAAGTGACATGACATGTTATACATAAATCACCCGACAATCAAACACATCGATCAAACACATCAATCATTCATACAGCATTCATTAATTCATTTATTTACTCATTCATTCAACATTACATTATGTATTAATAATAAATCACATAAAATTATATTATCTTACCTGTCTTCCAATGTTCTGATCTCTGCGGCTGCCCTCTTTTCCTGCACACACACGCTCCTTATATGGTCCCCTGCTTAAGAAATATTTACCTGAATGTACCCGAATACCAAATGTATCTGAAAGAAAATAAAAACCCGAATACCGAATGTATCCGAAAAATCTAACCGAACACCCGAATACCGAATGTATCCGAAAAATCAAAACCGAAAATATTACTGAACTGAAAATTTTATCCAAAACGAAAAAACAAAATAAAGCGAAACAAATTTTTTTCTTGTGCACAAGTCTAATAGATGGAACATCCAGCTCCCAATGGTGCAGTTAAAACTTCATGTTTATTCTTCCAAAAATTTAAATACATGGCAGGGATGGGTAGTGACATGTCACGTGTTTCCCTCCGATTTTAGAGTGACATGTCACTACCCATCCCTGCCATGTCTTTAATATTTATTTTTGGATGAATAAACCTTAAGTTTTAACTGCACTATCGGGAGCTGGATTTTCCATCTATCTACATATCTGTAATGTTAGCTTGAAATAGACTCAGGAGTGAGTCGAAACGTTGCTGCTGTACATCATTTGTTGATGGATTAAAAACCTTTTCACTTTTTTTACTATCTTGGAGTGGTTTGTTGGATTTTTCTTTTTTCTAGGGCAGTGATTCCCAACCAGGGTGCCCCGGCACACTGGGGTGCCATTCGGTAGTGCACACGGTGCCGCGAGCTCTGGAGGGGAAAACTTTATTTTTTTTAATTTGAATTTCCCTCCTGGTGGAAGCGTCAGCGTCATGCGCTGAACGCTTCCGCCGGAGAGGTTTCTGCATCGGGATGTCCACTAGAGAGGAGCGAATCGAAGCTGACAAACCCGAGTTCCTTACGAATTTCATGAAATATTCAATTTGCAACGAATGTGAATATCGCCGCAATTCAATCGCGCCAATCGCTTCATTAAATTCCATTTTACAGTGTTCCCGGCTAAAGGATACCTAAAATGGCGGATCCACATGTCAGTACATGGGGCAGGGGATTATTGGAGGGCGGGAAACTGCGTCGGGAATGAAGGTAGGCGGGATGACCCTGAATCACATGTGAGATGCAGCCTATCAGCATTAATTGACCCCTGTGATGTCACAGCCCTATATAATCGGCAGCCATCTTGCCTCTCTTCATTTCATCCATGCACTCAGAGATAGAAAGGACGGGACTGCGTGTGTGTGAATAGCTTATACCACAGCATACCACTGCAACTGCTAGTCACATCAACATTGGGGAAAGACAGGAGTGCAGTGCTTTGGTGTTCACACTGAGAAGGATCTTTGATCTATAAACCTCCTATTCACGTTATTGAGCATTGCATCAGAGAGGGGCAGATAGCTGTTAGCTGCCTCATACAGATCAATAATCTGCCTGAACTTTATGAACCATCTTATCACCTTATTTTTCAGCTCAATTCTGTGCTTTTTTTGCTCCACAAATCATCTGCTGCCTAGAATTGTGTGTAGACTGTATAAAAACCAGTACACACCATTCTTAACACTCTGTGACAGAGTTGAATTAAGGGTTTAATCCCTGTTTTCTTTTTTATTGTAATGCTGCACTGTTGTGTCCTGCTGCTGTTCACAAATATGTTTTTTCAGCGGACTGTAGTGCATTTGTCTGCCCTCATACGTGCATAACACATGCCTACATCAAAGCAGTCTACTATTTTGCATCTGTAACAAGTATAGATACAGGGAAAGTCCTGGAAAAAGTAATCACCTGCTGGTGTTTTACAAAAATACAGATTGTTTTCTGCGTATTGTTGCACATTTTTCTGCCCTCCTCAGTGCATACCGCATACGTACATCCAAGTAGTGTACCATTTTGTACATGTTAATCTGTCAAGGGCCTACATACTGTGAAAGTCCAAACAATAGTACTCACCGGCTGGTGTTTTACAAAAATAAAATAAAAATCTGCATATTGTTGCGCATTTTCTGCCCTCATCAGTGCATACCGCATACGTACATTCAAGTGGTTTACCATTTTGTACCTGTTAATCTGTCAAGGGCCTACATACTGTGAAAGTCCAAACAATAGTACTCACCGGCTGGTGTTTTACAAAAATACAGATTTTATCTGCGCATTGTTGCGCATTTTTCTGCCCTCATCAGTGCATACCGCATACCTACTTCTAATTAGTGTACCATTTTGTACCTGTTAATCTGTCAAGGGCCTACATACTGTGAAAGGACAGCCATAAGTAATCATCGGCTGCTATTCTAGACAAATACTGTTTAAAGAGTAGTTAATCGAATTGTAATACCCTCATATACTGTCAGGATTCGGCAGGCTGGAGGTGGATCCTCTGTGTCAGAGAGGGATTGGTGTGGACCGTACCGGTGGACCGGTTCTAAGTTGCTACTGGTATTCACCAGAGTCCGCCGCAAAGCGGGATGGTCTTGCAGCGGCGGTAGCAACCAGGTCGTATCCACCGGTAACGGCTCAACCTCTCTGACTGCTGAGATAGGCGCGGTACAAGGGATTAGGCAAGAGCAAGGTCGGACGTAGCAGAAGGTCAGGGCAGGCAGCAAGGATTGTAGTCAGGGGCAACGGCAAGAGGTCTGGAACACTGGTTTGGGACATACAAAGAACGCTTTCACTGGCACAATGGCAACAAGATCCGGCAAGGAAGGGAAGGGGAAGTGAGGTTATATAGGGAAGTGCACAGGTGAATACACTAATTAGAACCAGGCGCCAATCAGCGGCGCACTGGCCCTTCAAATCGCAGAGAGCCGGCGCACGCGCCCTAGGGAGCGGGGCCGCGCGCGCCGGGACAGTACAGACGGGGAACGAGTCTGGTAAGCGGACCGGGATGCGAATCGCAAGCGGGCGCGTCCCGCATCGCGGATCGCATCCCGGCTAGGGACATTATCGCAGCGCTCCCGGTCAACGGGTCTGACCGGGGCGCTGCGAACAGGAAAACGCTGCGAGCGCTCTGGGGAGGAGCGGAGACCCGGAGCGCTCGGCGTAACATATACGCACTAAGTATGTCAGGCAGAGAAGTGCCAGGACGTGCACAGAGGAGTGGCAGAGGCCTAAATACTTCAGGAAGAGTTGGCAGCAGACTAGGGGTGAGTGGCAGCAGGAGTCGCAGCGAGAGGCCTGAGCTCCCGTTATCAGCCAGCGGTCGTGTCTCGATTAGCAGCCCATCTGCCATCGTCGATTGGTTAACACGCTCATCCACATCATTACAAGTGACATATGACACCCCCAGTCAACAGTCAGTGGGTTCCTCAGACACAACCCTCAGTTGGCATGGCTCGGGAGCAGTCCCTGTCCTCCCATTGCCTTTGTCCTATGCTGCTCCCTCTCCTAGAGAAGTATCTTATGCTGTGGGTTCAGCTCCACAATTCACTGAGGACGATCTAATAGAGGACAGTCAGCAGCTACTGCCCAGCAAAGAAGGGGAGGAGACATGCATCGCTTGCTCAGCTAGGCGGCCAAGTAGTGATGCGGAGAGTGATGAGGGAGGCGGTGTTTCAAGGGTTCAGGGTCCTGAAGCAGACACTGTTGGGGAACCTGAGGAGGACATCAGTGACGTGCACACACCTGTTGATGATGATGAAGCCGATCGCAATTGGGAGCTGGGTGCAGAAGGGGCTTCATCATCATCAGGAGAAGAGAGTTGCAGGTTGCCCTTGAGGCAGCATGGCGGTAGCACGGTTGGCAGTCAGCATGGTGGCAGGAGTGGAAATTCTGGAGCCAAACGTGCCCGGGGTAGACCACCTACTTCGCAGCAGCCTACCTTTCCGGGAGGTAGTGGAACAGGGGTTCCTGGAGATGGCACCAGTAGCAGTCAATTAGTGCGGACTGTAGGTGGGAAAATCAGCTACTCAGCAGTGTGGCAGTTTTTTATCAGGCATCCGGAGGAGGTTCATGTAGCCACATGCAGGATCTGTCGGCAGAAGGTGAAGCGTGGCCAGGGTCCCAATGTCGACACCACGGCCCTGCGTCAACACATGCTTTGCCACCATAAAGCGGCCTGGGAGAACCGCAGCTTTGATGTAGTGGTCCAGCCTGCTGCATCACCCAGTGGCCATCTGCTCCATCCTTCATCCAGCCAAGGCTCCAGCACCTCAGCCGAAAGGAGCTGTGTGTCAAACCCTCCTTCTGTCGCTCCAGATGCTCGTGCTTCTCCCGCTTTTAGTCAGCCATTCCGCCAACAATCCATCGGCGAAGCCATGTCCAAGAGACAACAGTATGCGCCCACTCATCCAACGGCACAGAAGTTGAATGTGCTCCTGTCCAAGTTGCTGATGCTGCAGTCTCTCCCTTTTCAAGTGGTGGACTCTGCACCTTTCAGAGAACTGATGGATTGTGCCGAGGTGGAGAGTCCCAAGCCGTCATTTCTTTGCAAATAAGGCAGTACCAGCCCTGCATAAGTTTGTACAAGAGAAGGTGGGCCAGTCCTTGAGCCTGTCGGTGTGTTGAAAAGTGCACGGCAGCGCCGACGTGTGGAGCTGTAATTACGGGCAGGGACAATACTTGTCTTTTACGGCCCACTGGGTAAATGGGGTTCCTGCACAGCCACAACAGCAACTTGGACAGGTCACACTGCTTCCTCCTCCACGCTCTCGCTCTCAGGCAGTTGGTCCTGTGTCAGTGTGCGACTCCGCCTCCTCATCCTCCACCGTGTCCTCGGCCTCCACTGCACGTAGAAATCTCGGTGGCCCTTCATCGTACCATGTGTGTAGGGCACGGCGGTGTTAAGCTGTTCTTCATATGGTTTGCCTTGGCGAACGGCGTCACACAGGGGAGGAACTACTAAAAATTAATTCGTAAAGAAATCAGAGTATGTCTTATTCCACGAAATCTGGAAATGGGAACCATGGTGACCGACAACGGGAAGAACATCGTGTCCGTGCTGCGACAAGGAAGTGTGAAACATGCGACCTGCATGGCACACGTGTTGAATCTGGTTGTCAGGCACTTCCTCAAGTCTTCACCCCAGTTGCAAAACATCCTGAAAATGGCAAGGAAACTGCGCATGCACTTCAGCCACTCGTACATCGCCAAGCACACCTTTCTTGAGCTGAAGCATCAGAACGGTATCTCACAACATAGTCTTATTTGTGACGTTGCCAAACGTTGGAATTCCACCCTCCATATGTTGGACAGACTATACGAACAAAGAAAAGCCATCACCGATTTCTTGATGATCCAAGCAGATAGGAGTACTCCCCTGTGTAACTTCAATGTGAACCAGTAGCAGCTCATACGTGACACCTGCCGTTTTCTGAGGCCCTTTGAGGAAGCCACATTATTTGTAAGTCGCCTGGATTACGGCATGAACGACGTAATTCCACTCGTACATTTCCTACAACAAATGATTGAAACGGTGGCTGGTCCCGGCAATGGATACGTTGCGCCTACATTTCAATGCTACATGAGCCCTGTGGGGGCTGAACTGGAGGAGGGGGATGAGGGGCAGAGCGGAGCACAGTTTAGGTTGGATGAGCTGGCCGGTGATACTAGTCATCGGACAGGAGAGGAGGAGCAGGGGCAGCCAGAGGAGCTGGAGGGTTATGAGGAAGGCGAGACAGAGGACCCAGACACACCGTGGCAGTATGCAGTGGACATGGAGGCAGGTAGTCCCTCCGAGTCACTGCGGCAAATGGCACGATGCATGCTCAGTTGCTTGCGTAGTGACCCCCGAATTGTCAAAATTCATCAGCGGGAAGACTCCACCTTAATGGACCCTCGTTACCGTGACATGGCCATGCCAACAATCATTGAAGATCCGCTGGACTTCTGGGCAGCCAAACTTGATTTATGGCTGCAACTAGCAGAGTTTGCCCTGGAAAAGCTGTCCCACCCGGCCAGTATTGTGCCATCAGAGCGGGTGTTTAGTGCGGCCGGGGCCATAGTCACCCCAAGGCGAACTCGTCTATCCACGAAAAATGGGGAGAGACTGACCTTTGTCAAGATGAATCAGGGATGGATCAGCCAGGATTTTCAACCACCAATGCCAGATGCCTCAGAGTATATTGACCATGCTGCTACACCAACACTTCCCAGTTATGGTTATGCAACCCTCTTGGGTTATCAATTAGGGTTATGAAACCCTCTTTGGTACTGCGAATGCCTGCTCCTGACTCATCCTGTGTCTTTCAGGAACTACTTGCATCACTGACGCGTCTGGCCTTGGGCCTTTACTTTTTGGATGTTTAGCAGTAGCTAAATACATGCTTTATGCAAATTTCAACATTGATCTTTTAAATGTAAGGGGTTATGAAACAATCTTGGGTACTGTGAATGCCTGCTCCTGACTCATCCTGTGTCTTTCAGGAACTACTTGCCTCACCGACGCTTCTGGCCTTGGGCCTTACATTTTTGGATGTTTAGCAGTAGCTAAATACATGCTTAATGCAAATTTCAACATTGATCTTTAGTGAAGGGGTTATGAAACCCTCTTGGGTACTGCTAATGCTTGCTCCTGACTCATCCTGTGTCTTTCAGGAACTACTTGCCTCACTGACGCTTCTGGCCTTGGGCCTTTAATTTTTGGATGTTTAGCAGTAGCTAAATACAAGCTTAATGCAAATTTCAACATTGATCTTTAGTGAAGGGGTTATGAAACCCTCTTGGGTACTGCGAATGCTTGTTCCTGACTCATCCTGTGTCTTTCAGGAACTACTTGCCTCACTGACGCTTCTGGCCTTGGGCCTTTAATTTTTGGAAGTTTAGCAGTAGCTAATACATGCTTAATGCTAATTTCAACAATGATCTTTAAATTCCCGGCGCCCAGCCAGGGCCGTCGCCTACCCTGCCGGGGGGCGATCCGAGGACCTCACTAAACCATCCAATCTGTAGAAGAGACAGGCAATGTGTACAAATGGCAGGGACTTAATGAACCCGAGCTTGTGACCCGCACTTAGTTGAAATTCTTCTTTCATGGCAAATAATTGCAATCCCCGATCCCTATCACAAACGGGGTTCAGCGGGTTACCCGCACTTGTCAGTGAAGGATAGACACACACTGGTCCGTTCAGTGTAGCGCGCGTGCAGCCCCAGACATCTGAGGGCATCACACACCTGTTATTGCTCGATCTCGCGATTGATCGTGCTATGTAAGGGATTATGAAAGCCTCTTGGGTACTGCTGATGCCTACTCCTGACTGCTCCTGTGTCTTTCAGGAACTAATTGCCTTCATGATGCTTCTGGGCTTGGGCCTTTCATTTTAGGATTTTTGAAATAAATACATACATGCTTAATTTAAATTTCAACATTTATGGTGCAATGTATGGGGTTATTAAACCCTCTTGGGTACAGTTTTTTTCAAATTTTCTGATAATTTTCTCAGTAATAAACTTGAGTTTTCCAGAATAATAACCATTAAACCATTGAACGCTTGTTGTGTGTGATTTTTTAATAAAAATTTTCAAAAATAATACGGAGATGGATAAACTCTGCTTCTTTATTTCAGAAAACATTACTTTAGAGAAGAATGTCTTTTTGTGGTCCACCGTCCTGCATTATAGAGTCTTCTGGACTCTTGGATGTGCGCTTGTTCTTAAGCAAAGGTACAAAAAAAAAAAGGGCCGGTCAGGGCAATGGAGACGTTGCGCCTACATCTCACGGCCACATGAGCCCTGTGGAGGCTTGTTGGATTTGGTCCTTTGTACCCACACGCTGGGGTCAGGGACACTCAAAGTTTGATTTAAATTTTAAATTAAAAAATCAGACATTTCAATGGTCTCCTCATGCATCAGCCAACTCCAGGCTGTGTCATACAGGCAACATATGGTTTACTGATGCCGCTGCTGGGCCTGGGTCTGGGAATTTCAAATTTTCTCATAGGTAGCACCCGCTATCCAAAATCTTCTTCAAATATTTCAAAAATGGTTGTTTTTTCTTAGGGATTGTGAAGCCCTGGTGTGTACTCAAGCTGCTTCCTGCTACACTCTGTCAGCCCGTTGGTCCTGTGACAGTGTGCGACTCCACCTCCACATCCTCCACTGTGTCCTAAGCCTCCACTGCCCGGACAAGTCTCAGTGGCCCTTCAACATACCATGTGTGCAGGGCACAGCGGTGTCACGTTGTTCTTCACATGGTTTGCCTTGGCGAAAAGTCTTTGAAACAAGATGAGTCCTGTGTGGGCTTGTGGATTTGGTCCTTTGTACCCACACGCTGGGGTCCGGGACACTCAAAGTTTGATTTAAATTTCAAATAATAAAATTAGACATTTCAATGGTCTCCTCATGACTCAGCCAACTCCAGGCTGTGTCATTCAGGCAATATATGGTTTACTGATGCCGCTGCTGGGTCTGGGTCTGGGTCTGGGAATTTAAAATTTTCTCATAGGTAGCACCCGCTATTCAAAATCTTTTTCGAAAATTTCAAAAATTGTTGTGTTTTTTGGGGGGGATTGTGAAGCCCTGGTGTGTACTCATGCATCAGCCAACTTCAGGCTGTGTCATTCAGGCAATATATGGTTTACTGATGGCGCTGCTGGGCCTGGGTCTGGGAATTTCAAATTTTCTCATAGGTAGCACCTGCTATGCAAAAGTCTTCTTCATAAATTTCTACAATTGTTGTGTTTTTTGGCGGGATTGTGAAGCTCTGCTGTGAACTCCTGCATCAGCCAACTCCAGGCTGTGTCATTTAGGCAATATATGGTTTACTGATGGCGCTGCTGGGCCTGGGTCTGGGAATTTTAAATTTTCTCATAGGTAGCACCCGCTATCCAAAAGTCTTCTTCATAAATTTCTACAATTGGTGTGTTTTTTGGGGGGATTGTGAAGCCCTGCTGTGTACTCATGCATCAGCCAACCCCAGGCTGTATCATTCAGGCAATTATATGGTTTACTGATGCCGCTGCTGGGCCTGTGTCTGGGAATTAAAAATGTTCTCATAGGTAGCACCCGCTATCCAAAATCTTTTTAAAAAATGTCAAAAATTGTTGTGTTCTTTCTTAGGGATTGTGAAGCCCTGGTGTGTACTCATGCATCAGCCAACTCCAGGCTGGGTCATTCAGGCAATATATGGTTTACTGATGCCGCTGCTGGGTCTGGGAATTCAAATGTTATCATAGGTAGCACCCGCTATTCAAAACCGGTTTAAATTTCTGAATTCATCTTTTAATCTTAGGGATTGTGAAGACCTAGTGCCTACTCATGTTGCTGGCAACTCCGGGCTGTGTCATTCATCCACTATATGGTCTCCTCATGCTACCAACACCTCCACGCTGTGTCATTCAGCCACTATATGGTCTCCTCATGCTGCCAACACCTCCACGCTATGTCATTCAGTCACTATATGGTGTCCTCATTCTTCAGCCTCATCCAAGCTGTGTCATTCAGCCACTATATGGTGTCCTCATGCTGCCAACACCTCCACGCTGTGCCATTCAGCCACTATATGGTCTCCTCACACTGATGCCACCACCAGGCTCTGTCATTGTGCTGCTGTGCGGCAGTGATTCTAAAAGCGACACTGGACAAGATGAAGAAGTAAAGGAAAGAAAACTCAGAAGACATCACTCAGTTCATTGATACCATTGTGTATTCTCCTGACTGTCCCATCAGAGCTGTAGTCACTTATACATTTTGTAGTTATGATGAGTGAAAATGTACCTCAATATGTGGCTCTCCAGCTGATATAAAAATACAACTCCCATCATGCCTGAGGCTCTCCAGGCATGATGGGAGTTGTAGCTTTGCAACAGCTGGAGAGCCACTTGAACAGAGGTGAGAGCCACATGAACCCTGCAGTTGGACCCTCACCCCAAAAATGGGCTGCTTATTCTAAAATGCCCAAACCTATTTTTGGTCCCAGTCTATCCCTGGCACAGTATCTAATCCATAGGTGGGGGCACACTATCTAATCCATATGGATCCATGTATGTATTAGACACTGTGCTTTTTCTGTTCTGATTAGATACTCTGTTACCCCCTCATATGAATTAGATATTTAGCACTTTCCATATGAATTAGATACTATGCCCCCCTTATGGATTACAATTAGATACTATGCTCCCCTATATGCATTAGATACTCTGTATTATATAATTACAGTATCTAATCCATTTAGGGGAGCACAGTATCAAATCCATTTGGTGGGGGGCACAGTATTGTAGGGGGCACAGTATTATACCGCAACAGTATCTAATCCATAAAGGGGGCAAACTATGTAATTAAATTGGAGGGGTGCGGTGGCACGGTATCTAACACATTTAGGGGGTACAGTATCTAATCCATACATCAGGGCAGAGTATTTAATCCCTATGTATTTCGGGGGGGGGGGGGGGGGGGGTACAATCAAGTGAACAACTCCTAAGCCCTGTTATCTAGAGGAGGCTAAAATGTAAGTCTGACTTAAGTCAGGAACAGACATGTTCTGAAACTCCTGCCACACCACAAAGTAGCCAAATCAATAGACCACAGTTCCCTAGTCCTTTCTTTTGAAATTTTGTTCCTAAGAAGTAATTGTAATGGATGTTTACAAGTTAACCCCTTAGGGACTAAGCCCATTTTGACCTTAAGGACCAGGCCAATTTTATTTTTGCGCTTTTGTCTTTTCGTCCTCGCCTTCTAAAATCCATAACTCTTTTATATATATATATATATATATATATATATATATATATATATATATGGGCTTGTTTCTTGCGTAACCAATTGTTCTTTGTAATGAAACCTCTCATTTTACCAAAAAATGTATGGTGAACCCCAAGAATAATTTTTTTAGGGAGGAAATATAAATGAAATCCACAATTTTGCACATTTTGGAGGGTTTTGTTTTCACACTATACCCTTTACGGTAGAAATGATGTGTTCTTTATTCTGTGCGTCAATACGATTAAAATGATACCATGGCAAGATACTTTTCTATTTTTGGGAATCCCGGCCCGTCTCTTACCTCACTCCACTCCTGCAGCTTCTTCCTCTCAGCCTCAGAGCGCATGTCCTCATCCCTTAGGGCGTGCGCACACCGGAGATTTGAAATTTAAAGGGCTAGTGCGCCCATTATTAGTGAATTCATCTGTCACCATGTTATAAGTTATTTGCACCTCCCACAGCCCCCTGCCAGATCTTCAGTGTTCCCATTGCCTGTTTTGCCTACCCGTGTTTCCTGACCTTCCTGCTATGTTTTTTGACTCCGAACCTTTGCCACCTGCCTAGACCTTTTGCCACGTTGACTACACCTCTGACTCATGCTCCAGTACCCTGCTTTGCCCAGTTAACCTGTGTGGTTGAGCCGCGTCGGGGGTAGTGACCTGGGTGTCGCCTACGTCAGCAAATCCATCATGCTTTGTCGCGGGCTCTGGTGAAGACCAGTGGCACCTTAGACTCCGCTCCCCGATACTGTCCGAGTCATCAGCCACACAGGTAGAGGATCCACGTCCAGTTTCGTGACAGACGGCATTCAGGTAATATAAATTTGCCTTTTTTTGACCACCTATAACTTTTTCATTTTTCTGCATATGGGGTGGTATGATGGCTCCTTTTTTGTGCTGTTTATTAATACCACATTTGCATATATAAAACTTTTAGATCACTTTTTATTAAGAAAATTTTGAATAAAATGTGACAAAAAAGGCGAATTTTTGGACTTTTTTTTATTTTTTAATTTTACGCCGTTCACCATATGGGATCATTAACATTATATTTTTTATCTTCAGACATTTATGCACGCGACGATACTAAATATGTTTATAAAAAAATATTTCTACGCTTTTTGGGGGTAAAATGGGAAAAAGGGACAGTTGCTAATACTGTTCAGTGCTATGGATAGGACATAGCACTGATAAGTATTATCGGCTATCTTCTGCTCTGGTCTGCTCGATCTCAGACCAGAGCAGAAGACCCGAGGAGATGGCCGGAGGCAGGTGAGGAGACTTCCGTCCGCCATTACAGATGATCGGATCGCCGCGGCAGCGCTGCGGGCGATCCAATCATCTATTTTAACATGCGCATTGCCGCAGATGCCGTGATCTGTATTGATCACGGCATCTGAGGGGTTAATGGTGGACATCCACGTGATCGCAGATGTCGGCCATTACCGGCGGGTCCCCGGCTGCTGATAGCAACCGGGACCTGCAGTATGACGCAAACACCGCTCCGATCCTCGCGGTCATACACAGGACGTAAATGTATGTCCTGGTCCGCTAAGTACCTCTGCACCAGGATGTACTTTTACGTTCATGGTCGTTAAGGGGTTAATACCGTTCACCCCCAAATGCAAACACGCAAAAGAAAAATATCTGCTGAAAGCATAGTCTGCAAATAACACACAATCTTAAAGGGACAGTGACTAGTGACAAAATTCAGCTTCTCCTCAGTCTTAATGGAGAAGTCCCACTTAGGAAAATGTATTCCTGACCCGAAAAACAAAAATAGCCTTTACTCTTTTAGGCTGGGTTCACATCACGTTTTCAGCCACACGGGACCTCATATGGCTGGGGGGAGCTAAAACCGGGTGCTCCTGTATCCCTGCTGTATGCCGCCCGTATGTAATTAATTTCAATGAGCAATGGCATATTGAAATGAGTTAAATTCGGGTGGCATACGGGAGCGCCCGGTTTTAGCTCCCCCAGCCGTATACGGTCCCGTATGGCTGAAAATGTAAGGTGAACCCAGCCTTAATTATTTTGTTTTTTAATGACACCTTTCATTTTACCATAAAATATTCTGATAAATAGCAACTATTTGGGTAAATGTGGGTGGATATTCATTCTATGTCATTAACTATGTAGTAAAATTGGCTTTACTCATCAGTACTATATTTATCAGGGCGGTATAGTTGTAATTACTAATGTCTTTGTCATCTGGTCTGGGGACAAATCCAGCTTTAAAAAATACGTACTCCATCTTAACACTAACAATATCATGAACATGGCTTTCACTTCTACTTTCGATGCCTCACAAGTTACTTTTATGGACCTGCTAGTCACATTAAAAGAAGGCGTAATTGAAACACAAGGCTACAGGAAACCCTCCTCACCACCATTATACTTACATTATAACTCTTACCACCCTGAACATACGAAACATTCGCTACCGTACAGTCAATTTCTGAGACTAAAAAAGATCAATACAAGCCAAGATATGTTCTTACATAAAGCAACTCACCTACAAGAACACCTCTTAAAAATAGGTTATCCGAAAAAGTGTTTGGATACGACATTGGCAAGAGCAGACAGAATACTCAGAATGGATTTGATAAAAAAATAAATAAAAAAGAGCATAATACTGTCAAACGCTTAAATTTTTCGTTTCAGTACAGCACAATGACTGACACTAAGAAAAGAGAAACTATAGAAAGAAAAGGGAACAGAAAAAAAGCGCAGCAATGTGCCGTTACTCCTAATAACTGAGCGTAAATGAGAAGAGAAGCAGTTCTGCTCACCTTTGGGTGTTGCACTACGGGTACAACACCATATAGCGTAGTGAATAGAAAGTCGGGGAGTGCTGCCACGTCATCTTCTACGTCTTAGGATGATCCTAGGCGGTCTTGGAAATAGAGGGAACTGTGGTCTGCATTGAAGAAAATGCCGGTGCGTTCAGGCGCTCTCCTCGCAAGTGTAGATCAATCCAAGGTTGGATACAAATCAAATCCAAAATGGGAAATGATATATAGGCAAAATGATTTTATTTAACATAAAAGAATAAAATGGGGATAGTGAAAAAAGGCCCCCCGTGTTACGGCCTTTTTTCACTATCCCCATTTTATTCTTTTATGTTAAATAAAATCCTTTTGCCTATATATCATTTCCCATTTTGGATTTGATTTGTATCCAACCTTGGATTGATCTACACTTGCGAGGAGAGCGCCTGAACGCACCGGCATTTTCTGCTGCAATGCAGACCATAGTTCCCTCTGACACTAAGAAAAACCATATATAAACATTGGCACTAAAGAGGTGGCTGCTTACAAGCCTCTGATTGCGCACAGAAGTGCCCGTGTGATCAGACAAATGTTCTTGAGGTTCCGCGAACATTTAAAGGGGTACTCCGCCCCTAGACATCTTATCCCCTATCCGGGATCCCCGCTGCGGCACTGTGCTATCATTACAGCACAGAGCGAACTCGTAATGACGGGCAATACAGGGGACGGAGCCGCGTGACATCATGGCTCCGCCCCTCGTGACATCACAGCCCGACCCCTTAATGCAAGTCTATGGCAGGGGGCATGACGACCGCCACGCCCCCTCCCATAGACTTGTATTGAAAGGGGCGGGTCGTGACGTCACGAGGGGCGGAGCCATGACGTAACGATGCTCCGGCCCCTGTATTGCGCATCATTACGTGCAGAGCGCACTCGTTCTGTGCTGTAATGATAGCGCAGTGCCGCAGCGGGGATCCCGGGGCTCCCCAGCAGCGGGTCCGCGGCGATCTGACATCTTATCCCCTATCCTTTGGATAGGGGATAAGATGTCTAGGGGCGGAGTACCCCTTTAAGACTTTCACGGATGGGTTAAGGCATACCTAGACTTGCAGAGTTTGTGCATAAAGACCACAATGGATGCGCAAACTTGTTAACTTTCTTCGGGCTTGAACAAATGACTGATGTCCCCCCTATTGCGGAAAGAGGCATTATGGATCTCCTGTCTTGAAGCAACGGGACCCTTGGGCTTTATTGAGCGAAATGAATTCAGTTCATTTCTCTAACACAGTGAATTATCCACAGACTGTCTGATTAGCATGTTTATTTACTTACTGTTTGTTCCCCATTCTGTCATCCTTGTTCTCTGCTATCTTCCTTTAACCTTTTTTCTGTTCCTTCTATAGGCTAACATTAAGGGGCATTAAACCCCACGAGTGCATACTAATGTTTGTCTCCCAAAGGCTTACACTGCCGGGATGACAGCACTCTGTTAACATCTTGTTAACCCGCCTCTATTTGAACGGGATCGTGTGTATCATGGGTAGGCGTGAGCAAACGGGAAGACCCGCAAAACGGGACCATCACCCATGAGCTCTCCCAAGCTCGGTTTCTTTCCTCTCCTCCTTGCTTTGTGCCATCTTTGAACCCCATGGAATAAAAGTGCCTTCTTGCATCTACTACGGGTGAGTGCTTTACTATCTTCCTGTGGAAACCTTGGGGGATAAAGTCTTGTGGGGTGTAGGGTAGTTAAGGTGTTGCTGTTCAGCATAATAAAGGGCGCTATTAACCCGGTAATCTTGATAAGCCTATTGCCACCCTTCCCAAGAGCAATAGGTGAATGTAGAATAAAGGATTGTCCACAACCACTGTTAACTGAAAACTTGCAGGAACTTTTACTGAAGGATTTCTGTACATGCAGCAATAGTAACAGTCCAGATAACAGAATCTCCATAGATATGGCTGAGCAGCGATTGACAGTTGGTTGGGATCAGATAAGCTAAATTTAGCTTCTCAGAGATTTTGTAGCATAGATATGCTGGATTTAAGGGTGCCCAGTGATCTTGCGGAGGGAAGCGGGGAATTGCTTAGTATAACCGCTTTGTTATAGGCCGAGGCCACAAGGCTTTGGCCTAGTAAATTGTCTTGTAAGCTGCGGAGGTCCTACCTCATCCAGAATCAGCAACCCAAGAGCGCGATCAAGATAGTGCAGCTCCCTTATATGGGCAGGGGCTGGCCATTTTGGATTGGTCCATAACTGTCACTCACCGTTACAGTGCATTGTGGGTGAACACATCATGAGAACCACCAAAGGTCCTTTAGCAAAACCATAGAGTTCTGAACCTAATCACATGACCCGCAGGTCCTGCTACGCTGAACAGGTAGGCATTTGAATATATACATATTTATACTTATATTTATATGAATCTCTATACAAATATGAACCAACTAAGAGGTGACGAGGGGATAACTAAAGTAGAGGGACCCGTACATTCCTAGGGACTCTGACTATGGGGACTAGAGATGAGCGAACTTACAGTAAATTCGATTCGTCACGAACTTCTCGGCTCGGCAGTTGATGACTTTTCCTGCGTAAATTAGTTAAGCCTTCAGGTGCTCCGGTGGGCTGGAAAAGGTGGATACATTCCTAGGAAAGAGTCTCCTAGGACTGTATCCACCTTTTCCAGCCCACCGGAGCACCTGAAAGCTGAACTAATTTATGCAGGATAAGTCATCAACTGCCGAGCCGAGAAGTTCGTGACGAATCGAATTTACTGTAAGTTCGCTCATCTCTAATGGGGACCTCTACAAAGAAACAGTATGAAATACAGTACCAGGACACCACATTCCTCTCTACAGTAATTATAATTACAATACCCATTTTTTATAGTTTTCATTGTGTTTTATTACTTTGAATAATTAACAAACTTTAATAAAAATTGACTGAAATCACCAAATTCTGACCTCTATAAATTAGTTTTACATCTATATTTCTACGGATTCTGCCTGGAAATGAAGAAGGCACATGTCCGAGTGGTCCTAGTGCCTCTGAATCATGTAAATTTGCTGAATATCCAGGCAGATGTTCTGAACGTGTTCGGTTGTGTGAACAGAGCCTTAGGCCCATTTTTTGCACCATGATCTTTACTCTGACTATAGAAAACCCGAGCTTAATTGAACCTCAGTGGAGCAGACCGCCAGCAATGCTCCTGTCTAAATAAGTAAGACATGTGCCCTATAATGTTTATTAAATGCAAATTCTCAATCATACAGACTTCAGACCTAGTAAGGCCCATATCTGTTCATTATTGAAAAATTATATTTGGTTTGCAATTAATACAAATAAAGAGTTTCCTGTTCCTGAAAAAAGTGAGAACTGTGTGACATTTAACAACTGTACAGTTCCGTAGGGCTTTTTCAATTACTCTCACCCTAAGGGCTCATTCACACTTCCATACATTGGATCCAAATTAATTCCATTTTTTTTTTCATTGAAAGAACTGTGCCAGTACATTTATAGGACTGTATTTATATTTTCATGTTTTATACATGTGTTCTTGTAATTGTGTACAGGCTTGGACTGGGTACAAAAGTAAGTCCAGGCTTCTTTAGACTAAGCTGCCATTTTTTAAAGTTGGGGCTACGACTGCTGGGACCCCCACTGATCACCCTGGTTCAAGTGTCTCTCCAGCCTCTTGAGAGCTTCAGGCATTATGTGAGTTGAAGTTTTGTAGCAGCTGGAGATCCACAGATTGGGATACAGTTGCACCCATCATCACTGCAGAACTTACAAGTGACTACAGCAGTGCTGAGACTCAGGAGAATACACAATGATATCAATTACTTAGAATTGACATCTTCACTGTAGTCTATATCTTCAACATCTTTATCTTGTTCAGGCACCAGGACTTTTTCCAGCTACATCTTTCCTCTGCAGAGTTTGACTCCTTACATTGCTGGCTCCTTACTTTGTCAGCAGATCCTCCTAATCCTCTATATGTAGACAATAATCATTATAACCCTGCCCCTGTCCCCCCTGTCCTATTCCCCTCTAACTACCCTCGTCCGCATCCAGACCCATCTGTCCCCCTTTCAGACCACTCTGTCCTTCCCCAGATCCCTCTGTCCTCCTTCTAAAGACCCATCTGGCACCCCAGACTCCCCTGTCTTCCCCAGAACCCTCTTTCCTACTCCTCCCCTGACCCCTTTGTCCCCAATAGACTCCTCTGTCTCCTCAGACACCTCTGTCCCCTCCTCCTGCAGACCCCTAGCCCCCCCCAAAGACTCCTTTGCCCTCCCAGACCCTTCTGTCCCCTCCTCCTCCAGAGTCCCCTGTTCTGCCCAGACCCCTCTGCTCCCTCCAGATCCCTATGTCCCAAGACCCTTCCTCTAGACCTCTGTTTGCCATCAGGGTATAGTAAATGAGTGCCGGCTACTATAAGTAGCCAGACACTTACTGCTAATGACAGGGAGTGGTGTTCCCACCGCTCCCATCATTAACCCTTTAGAGGCTGTGATCAATGCTGACATCCAAAGAATTAAATTCCACATGCCAGTAAGCTCAGGGGGCTCATCGGACCCCCACAATGACTCCAAAGGGTCCCTATAACTGTCTCTGGTTCATTTTTGCAGCCTGGCTGTATCAGTGGAGTGCTGTTCACATTGTACAATGCTATGTAATAGGCATCACATAATACAGTGAATACAATCTAATGATTGCATATATACGTTCCCTAAGGGGATTTAATCCCTTGAGGACTCAGGTATTTTTCATTTTTGCATTTAAGTTTTTTCCTCCTCGCCTTCTAAAAATCATATTGCTTTCACTGTTCCACCTAAAGACCCATATGAGGTCTTGTTTTTGCACCACCAATTTTACATTGTAATGACAACAATCAATTTTACCACAAAATCTACAGAGAAACAAAAAAAATATTTGTATTTGTTGCGGCTATACCACATATGTTTATGTGGTGTCCCGGTACTGGACTCGGTCCCGTACCTTTGTCGTAAGTCCCCAGTCAGAGTTCCTCCATGCTGGTAGGGCTTTCTTGGTGGGTTAACCCCTAGTCGCCTCCTAATGTCATAAAACATGTATATATTTAATATATCTTAGTATAGTGTAATTAATGTACAGGACCTTAGGTCATGTGATCACTAATAATTGTGTTATGCTAAGGTTTAAGGACCTTTGGGTCATGTGATTAGGACATGTGATGTAACCATAATGCTTTGTGCTAGGACTGACAGGTTTGGGGACCAATAAGCTTTGATCCTGCCCCTTTAGATATAAGGGTGCTGTATCCAATAATCGCTCTCTTAGTTCCTGGTTACAAAGCAAGCAACAGCTCTCTTTCCCTTGGGATCTCAAAGTAAGCAGATCTGTTATCGCAGTGACAAGACAATCTAGGCCTGAAGCCTACCACTTCAGCACCTTGTTAAACCGTGAGTTAATCCAGCTCAAATCTCATCAATCCTATAGAGACTACTGAACCTAAGCATACCCCTAAATTCAGTGGAACAGCGTACTAAAAGAATCAAAGCTTATTTACTTCAAAGTCCTAGCCAACCTGTGAGGAGCCTAAGTCCCGGTCCTTTGTAAAGACTGTTTGTTATTCATCCTGCATAAAATCTGCAGTAAAGTTATTTCAAGTTTATTACAATTCTGGCTGTGGACAATCCTTTATTCCTCCCTATCTTTCTTGGGACGGGTGGCGGTAGGCCATGTATATCTAGAGGAAGTCCTCACCCTGGCGTCACGACAATCAAGGGTTAATGTCAAACCCTGCAACACTACTCTGCATTACCCCTGTTCACTCTACATCCCCCAAGCTCACCACATTTATTTTTGTTAACATAATTTAAAAAAAATATGGGAAAAGGAGAAGATTCAAACTTTTATTAATGAAGGGGTTAATTTACATTTATGAAAACATTTTTGACTATTTTTTTAGTACCCATAGAACAGCATTGATGAGTGTTATCGGACAGCGAGGAGGCAGGTTAGGGCCCTGCCGCCATCCTCTCAGTTGATTGGGATATCACGATTCCACTGCTGTGGTCCCAATCAGCCCATCTGAGCAACCGGAATTTGTTTTTCTTACATTTTAGATGCCACAAACAACTTTAATTGCATTGCCTAAAGAGTAAATACTCTGCATCACACTAAGGGTGCGTTCTAACGGCCGTCTGTCCCCTTCTTTTATCCCCATTTCAGTTCCGTTTTTGCAGACTGTAAACGGATTAAAAAACGGTTTTAAAAAAATCCCATTCATGTCAATGGGATTTTTTTACAATCTGTTTATATCCCTGTGCACCCATTAGCACCCGTCTGCACTCCTTTCCATTTTTTTATGGAAGAAAAAAACGGCACATGCAGTATTTTTTCTTACGTGAAAAAAACGGAAAAAAGAAAACACGGACTTCATAATTTTAACATTGAAGTCTATGGCGAACGGATGAACCTTTAATGTCTACAGTGTTGTGGGACTACTACTACTCCCATCATGGATACAAGTTTGTTCCATGATGGGAGTAGTAATTCCCCAGCTGCCGGTGGCTGGGGGGACTACATTAGTGTTTGTACTACTATCCCCATCATGGATCAGACTCTGTTCCATGATGGGGGTAGTAGTACAGGGGCTGAGGGATTGATCGCACCGGGTCTCACTTCTGAGACCCGATCCGATCAGAAGTTATTAAGCAGGGGAGCGGGCGGCATGGTCCGCAACCCTGTGATGTACACAATGTATTTTACTTTCATTTTAAAATTCCCCGCAGGGAGCTCTGAATGGCCCGTACTGAGGAGCCAATCAGGGCTAGTATTATCTGGCCCCCACAGCACTTCTATATAATATGCCCCTATAGCGCTATGTATGAATAGTATTCTATCAGCAGCATCGCGGTGGCGGCGGCTGGTGCGATGCTCTGCGAGTAAAATACTATTCACAGATAGCGCTGCATTAATGACATATGCGCTGGCGGAGGGTCATATAAATGCACTGGCAGGGGGTATATATTGATAATTACGCCGGCGGTGGGTATATAATTAAAAATGCGCCTGCGGGGGGTTACTTACTTACTACATCATACTGCGGGGGATATATTTTTGCGCTGGCGGGGGTTATATCTTTATAAATGCGCTGGGGGGCTAGATATATAGCACTATATATCTTGCCCCCCACAGCGCTTTTAATATACATTTTCCATTTTAAAAATCCCGTAGGGAGCCCTGATTGGCTCCTCAGTACGGGCCATTCAGAGATCCCTGTGGGGAATTTAAAAATGAAAGTAAAATACCTTGTGTACATCGCAGGGTTGCGGACCATGCCGCCCGCTCCCCTGCTTAATAACTTCTGATTGGATCGGGTCTCAGAAGTGAAACCCGGTGCGATCAATCCCTCAGCCCCTGTAATACTACCCTCATCATGGAACAGAGTCTGTTCCATGAAGGGGGTTGTAGAACAAGCACTAATGTAGCCTCCCCAGCCGCCGGCAGACTCCTGCAGCTAGGAACTACTTCTCCCACCATGGAAACAAGTCTGTTCCATGATGGGAGTAGTAGTAGTCCTGGCTGCAGGAGTCTGTAGGTGGCTGATTTTTCATTAAAAAAAAAAAAAAAACGGTTCAAAACGGATACCCGTTTGATCAGCCATTTCTATCCGTTTTTTTAAATCCGTTTCTTTTAATAAACGGAACAGGGGAAAACGGCCGTGTGAACGCACCCTAAACTGTGATATCTGGCATTATCCATGGGTCCCGCTCCTTAGCTCCTGCGCGTCCTTAGCTCCTGCGCCTGCTTTATAGACCTTAGAGTGTTAAGAAATTTAAAATAAAACATATAAAAATGTATCATATTAAACATATTTATCGCAATTGAGTAACCGATTTAAAACATAGTCTTAAAGTGTAACTGCCACTAACAAAAACTTTTATATAATGTAGAAAATTACAATATATGGATATTTGTAATATAAATTGGTTAAAGCTGTACTCCGGTGGAAAACATATATATATATTTTTTTATCAACTGGTGCCAGAAAGTTAAACAGATTTGTATATTACTTCTATAGAAAAATCTTAATTCTACAAGTACATATCAGAGGAAGTTCATTTCTTTTATTTTCCGTTTTCAAAAGTTTTTATTTATTTTCAGCACAGAAGATAAGAAAAGCAATATCTCAATGCAAATAACAGGCGATATGACATAAATGAGGCATTCCAATGAAACACATAATATCAATTGGTACAGAAGATACGTCGTCAGAACAAAAAAGAAGGAGGCTACACTCCGACCGTGCAAATGTAGACCCTCACAAAAGGGAAGGGGGGGGGGAGAAATAAGGGAAAGAAGGTGTCCGGGGAGGTCAGGGGAGGGGGGGGAAGGGTGAATACAAACAGGAGAGAACCAGGTATGGAAGAAGAGGGGAGGGGGGGGGGGAGAAGGGAGAAGAGACCCATTAGATGAGAGAAAGGGAAATAGAGGAAGAAAAGAGGGAACGAAAAAAGAGGTAAGACAGAAGTAAAGACAGAAACCACAGCACAGGCAAGCGGCTGGTCCAATAGATTACTCACCACATGATGCGGTGAGGGTGTGGGGGCAGGAGAGTGCATGTGCAGGTCTCTAAAATCTGCCAAGTTAATGAGGGTCACCCACGGAGGCCAAACAGCAGCGTATTTGTGGTATGTGTCGTGTGAGTCAGCCAGAAGCTCCTCCCTCCTGTGCAGACGAGCAACCTCCTGAAGCCAGGACGAGGAAGTTCATTTCTTTTTTTAATTTCTTTCCAGTCTGACCACAGTGCTCTCTGCTGACACCTCTGTCCATGTCAGGAACTGTCCAGGGCAGGAGAGGTTTTCTATGGGGATTTGCTCCAACTCTGGACAGTTCCTGACACAGACAGAGGTGTCAGTAAAGAGCACTGCGGTTAGACAGAAATCAACTATACAACTTGCTCTGTAGTACACAGAAGCTGGTAAGTACTGGAAGGAGTAAATAAAAAATCTGTTTAACTTTCTGGCACCAGCTGATTTAAAAAAGTTTTTTTTTTCCCACCAGAGTACCCCTTTAAAAAATGTGTAATTTTTTTTGTCCCTGCAGCTATTGCCTGTGTGTTTCTGTAAAGAGACCAAATACAGGAAGTGTGGGTGGACAAGCAGGGCTCTGTGCAGTAAGGAAAAGCAGGGCTGTGTGCAGTGAGGACAAGCAGGGCTCTGTGCAGTGAGGACAAGCAGAGCTCTGTGCAGTGAGGACAAGCAGAGCTCTGTGCAGTGAGACTCTATGACATGCCCCTGACTCAAACAGCAGGATGATTGACAACTCGGAAACCTTCACAGAGCCCTGCTTGTCCCGCCTACACTTCCTGTATTTTGTCTCCGCACAGAGACACACAGGCAATACCTGCAGAGACAGCCTTTTTCACCCAAAAACATACATATTTTTTTATCCAATGTACATTACAATATACATACAATGGTATTATCTACATTATATTAAAAGTTTGTGCTATTGACAGGTACACTTTATTGATTCTGCACCGTAAATAACATAAATGTACAATACCAAACTCCAAAAATGCTAATTTTTGGTCACATCTTATATCAGAAAGAAATGAATAAAAAGCGATCAAAAATCCCATCAAAACAAAAATATACCAATTAAAACTAAACATTGAACAAAATATACAGAATAAAACAGGCTAGAGCAACACAGAGAAGATCAGACAGCACAGAGGCAGGTAGGGCCATGATGTAAGGTTATCAGGACACCACAGTGATCACCTTAACCAGAGGTAGTCCAGATAAAAATAAAATAGAAAAATAAAAAAGATTGTGGTGCCTCTTATTAGGAAAATAACTGCACATAATGTATTAGGGGATGGCCTTGCTTGGGGAGGCAAAAGAAAGGGATACATTTTGAAAGAAAGTTTTTGAACTATCTCAGTGTTAAATAAGTGCTTGGTTCTACCTATTGAATGTTCATATGCTCCTGAAGGACTGATTTGTGTGCTGTCTACCCATTTTTATCATGCCACCTTGGAGCATAATACTGGAGACTAGAGATGGAGAACAATTATCTGATCATGTGGAGTGTTACTCTTTGGGCTCCCAGTATTGCCTATTGTCATCCTTTTTAATGGACACCTACACTTGTCGAGAACCAAGAATAATATTAATAAAGGTAGTAAATTGCTCTTGTGCTGGTGTAATGTCCGTTTATCTGTTTTATTTATTTATTTTTTTGCATTTTCTGCTTTGGGTCCTGTTCAGACATTATGTTTATGTCTGAACAGTTTGTGTTTATTCTTCCTGGTTTGGGAAAAGTTAGCCTTCCAGCCCTTCAGCACTGATAGGGTATATAAGGCCTCTTCAGGTGCTGCTCTGGGCTGGTTATTTCCCCTGTTACTCTGACTACGTTTCTTTATGCACTTTTGTCTGCCTGAGCACATGTCCTGATTTTTAACTATGATTTACTGTCCTGTTTGATATACAGATTTTAGCTTGCCTTGTTTGAGTACTTTGTCACGTTTTAGTATTCTTGTATTGTTCACTCTGCTTTGTGCTGCCAAGTCAGTGTTCACACTGTGCGTTTGTCAGTCCTGTTTTGACCTTGTTTGATCCTGGATCTCCTAGGATGGAATCCTGTTCTGAGCCTTGTGCTAATCTGTCTATCTAGGAGTGAGTTAGTTAGCCTTGAGTCTATGCCCGTGTTTCAAGTATTTTTATTTATGTTTTCTTCTTGGCTGGTATTCCTTCCACACTGTTGAGTGTGCCTCCAGCAAGGAGACCATTTGGAGTTCTTATTGTTATCCCTTCATGATTGGAGTGGGGTGTCCAGTGTATTTCTTGTTTGGAGTCCAGTGTGAACAGTGCTCTTGATTTCCTGACCTGTTTAGTGTTTTGATATTCAGTTAACCTGTTCATCCCCTGCATCTCCTAGTTTTGTCTACTGTGTAATTATCCTCACATCTAGTCTTGTTCATATTTTCATATCTGCCGTTAAAGGGGAACTTCGGTGGAATTTTTTTTTTCAAATCAACTGGTGCAAGAAAATTAAACAGATTTGTAAATCACTTGGGGAGAATGTGAGAATAAAGCGGCACTCACCAAGTCCAACGTTTCATGCAAAACTTTATTCCATGCGAGGTGCACTTCCTCAGACCGTCCCATCCACTAGGGTCCGCCCAGGTAAATACCTGAGAGGCTCCACCAGTGGGTGGGTGTTTCTGTGATCACGTGTAATACACAAATTACAAATACATTTAAAACCAAGTTAAAAACAGAAACTAGCAGGGCGATACAAAAACTGTTGCAGAATAGTAGCTATATAAATATGCTAAGATTTAATTTGTCATTCAAGCCGAGGTTCCCCTGTGCGCTAGTACGCATGATCCAGTGGGCCTCGGCTTGAAGTAAAAGTTTGCGTCTATCTGAACCATCATTTATGTCTATTTTCTCAATACCGAACAATTTTAATGCTTTTTGGTTACCTGCATGATTACTTAACATGTGGTCTATAACCCTAGGTGAACCCTTTTTACATTTTAGGGAGTATAGATATTCACAAAATCTGTGGTGCATCGGGCGGATCGTGCTGCCGATATAAAAACGGCCACAATCGCAAACCATCCCGTACACCACATATTTTGTTTTACAACAGAACAGATCGTTGTTTTTAATCTCCACTCCCCCAATTCTGATATTTACTTCAAGCCGAGGCCCGCTGGATCATGCGTACTAACGCACAGGGGAACCTCGGCTTGAATGACAAATTAGATCTTAGCATATTTATATAACTACTATTCTGCAACGGTTTTTGTATCGCCCTGCTAGTTTCTGTTTTTAACTTGGTTTTAAATGTATTTATAATTTGTGTATTACACGTGATCACAGAAACACCCACCCACTGGTGGAGCCTCTCAGGTATTTACCTGGGCAGACCCTAGTGGATGGGACGGTCTAAGGAAGTGCAGCAAGCACGATACGGCTGTGACCTGTTAGCCGGGCTCCCCGGCGTTCCTGTCTCCCCCGAATAAATTTTTGCATGAAACGTTGGACTTTGTGAGTGCCGCTTTATTCTCACATTCTCCCCAAGTGATTTGCCGTCTGTCTAGGCTGAGCACCCCATGAGCCCTGCATGGTTGATTCGCACACCTGTGTTTTGCTGAATATGTGCTAATAATCAGTGGGCTAATAATCAGTCTTTGCTATAAGATTTGTAAATCACATCTATTTTGTAAATCACTTCTATTTAAAAATCTTAACCCTTCTAGTACTTATCAGCTGCTGCATACTACAGATATACTACAGAGAAATTTGTGAAGCTCTTTCCAGCCGGACAACAGTGCTCTCTTCTGACACCTCTGTCCGTGTCAGGAACTGTCCAGACCAGGAGAGGTTTTCTATGGGGATATTATTCTAATCTGGACAGTTCCTGACACGGACAGAGGTCTCAGCAGAGAGCACTGTTGCCAGACAAAAAAGAAATTCACAAATTTTTTTATACAGCCGCTAATAAGTACTGGAAGGATCAAGATTTTTTAATAGAAATAATTTACAAATCTGTTTAACTTTCAGGCACCAGTTGTTTTAAAAACATTTGTTTTCTACTTGTTTTCACCGGAGTTTCCCTTTAACTCCTTGGGGACGAAGGGCGTATGCATTTGCCCTCGCGTCCCGTCACTTAAGGACGGAGGGCGTATCCATACGCCCTCGGCATTTCTGATCACTGACACTCACTGGGCGGTGATCGGACCGGGATGACTGCTGATATCTATCAGCAGGCATCCCGTGGCAATGCCTAGGGGGGTCCTGAGACCCCCCCATGTCGGCGATCGCAGCAAATCGTAGGTCAATTCAGACCTGCGATTTGCCGCAATCTGGGCAAATCGGGTCACTGGTGACCCTATCGCCCGGAAAATAAGACTGATCAGAGCTCTCAGAGCCAGCTCCGACCAGCCTAAAGGATAGGAGCGAGGTGGCAGTGTTGCCACCCCCTCCTATCCCCTGCCATTGGTCGGTCAGGCTGACCACCAATGGCAGGAGGGGGGCGGGGGGTTAGAGTTCATTTCCCCCGCTCTGGCCACCGATCGGAAGTTGGTACAGAGCGGGGGAACACGGGCTGAGAGGGGGGAGCATGGCCCGGCTTACCCGGACCTTCGGAGGCAGCATCGGCGGCATCCATGGAGCAGCGGCTGCAGCAGGAAGAGCGGCGGCCGGAAAGTGCGGCGGAGAAGGCTGCAGTGAAGATCGCGATAAGTGATCATCACTTTGGCCTTCTAAAAGCTGCAAAACTACAACTCCCAAAGGCTGTCTGGGCATGCTAGGAGTTGTAGTTTTGCAACATCTGGAGGGTCACAGTTTGGAGACCACTATGTAGTTGTCTCTAAACTGTGGTCCTCCAGATGTTGCAAAACTACAACTTTCAGCATGCACTGACTGTCTGGGCATGCTGAAAGTTGTAGTTTTGCAACATCTGAAGTGGCACAGTTTGGAGACCACTATATGGTGGTCTCCAAACTGTAGCCCTCCAGATGTTGCAAAACTACAATTCCCAGCACGGCTAGACAGTCAGGGATGCTGGGCGTGTAGTTCTGCAATATCTGGCCATTCAGATGTTGCAGAACTACAACTCCCAGCATGCCTGGACAGTCTGGGCATGCTTGGAGTTGTAGTTTTGCAACATCTGGAGGGCTACAGTTTGGAGGCCACTACTTAGTGGTCTCCATACTGTTCTTCTCCAGTTGTTGCATAACTACAACTCCTAGCATGCCCAGACTGTCCAGGCATGCTGGGAGTTGTAGTTCTGCAACATCTGAAGGGCCAGATATTGCAGAACTACACGCCTAGCATCCCTGACTGTCTGGCCGTGCTGGGAATTGTGGTTTTGCAACAGCTGTAGGCACACTGGCTAGGAAACACAGAGCTAGAGTCTGTTTCCTAACTCAGTGATTCCAACCCGTGTGCCTCCAGCTGTTGCAAAACTACAACTCCCAGAGTGCACTGACAGACCGTACATGCTGGGAGTTGTAGTCTTGCAACAGCTGGAGGCACATAGGTTGGAATCACTGAGCTAGAGTCTGTTTTCTAACTCAGTGGTTCCCCACCAGTGTGCCTACAGCTGTTGTAAAACTATCACTCCCAGCATGTACAGTCTGTCAGTGCATTCTGGGAATTGTAGTTTTGCCACAGCTGAAGGTTTGGGGGTGCCCCCCCCCCCCATGTGAATGTACAGGGTACATTCACACGGGCGGGTTTACGGTGGGTTTGCTTCAAGGAAACTTACTGTGAACCCCTGCCTGTGTGAATGTACCCTGAAAACACTACACTACCAAATAATAAAAAGTAAAACACTACACATACACCCCTTACACGTCGCCCCCCCCCCCCCCAATAAAAATGAAAAACTTCTCATACGGCAGTGTTTCCTAAACGGCGCGTCCAGCTATTGCAAAACCACAACTCCCAGTGTTGCCGGACAGCCATAGACTTTCCTGACAGGCTGGGAGTCTTGCAACAGCTGGAGGCACCCTGTTTGGGAAACACTGCTGTAGGGTTTTGGTGGAGACAAGCCCCATCCTTGTAACCGGGTCCACCCCTATTGCAAATTCCTTATTCAGGCCTCAAATGCGCATGGCGCTCTCTCACTTCAGAGCCCTGTCGTATTTCAAGGCAACAATTTAGGGCAACATATGGGATATCTCCGTACTCGGGAGAAATTGCGTTACAAATTTTGGGGGGATTTTTCTCCCCTTACCCTTTGTAGAAATGGTAAATTTGGGGGGAAAAATGCACTTTTTTCATTTACACATCTGAATTTAACGAAAAGTCATCAAACACCTGTGGGGTGTTAAGGCTCACCGGACCCCTTGTTACGTGCCTTGAGGGGTTTAGTTTCCAAAATAGTATGCCATGTGTTTTTTTTTTTTTTTTGCTGTTCTGGCACCATAGGGGCTTCCTAAATGTGAAATGCCCCCAAAAACCATTTCAGCAAAATTCACTCTCCAAAATGCCATTGTCGCTCCTTCCCTTCTGAGCCCTCTACTGCACCCGCCGAACACTTGACATACACATGAGGTATTTCCTCACTCGAGAGAAATTGGGTTACAAATTTGGGGGGGCTTTTTCTCCTATTACCCCTTGTAAAATTTCAAAAACTGGGTCTACAAGAACATGCGAGTGTAAAAGATGAAGGATTTTCTCCTTCACACCCAAAAGGTTAACAAACTTACTGAATGTCATTTTGAATACTTTGGGGGGGTGCAGTTTTTATAATGGGGTAATTTATGGGGTATTTCTAATATGAAGGCCCTTCAAATCCACTTCAAATCTGAACTGGCCCCTGAAAAATTCCGATTTAGAAAATTTTGTGAAAAATTGGAAAATTGCTTCTGAACTTTTAAGCCCTCTGCTGTTTTCCAAAAGTAAAAACATGTCAACTTTATTATGCAAACATAAAGTAGACATATTGTATTTGTGAATTAATATATCATTTATTTGGAATGTATGTTTTCCTTACAAGCAGAGAGCTTCAAATTTAGAAAAATGCAAAATTTTAAATTCTTCATCAAATTTGGGAATTTTTCACCAAAAAATGATGCAAGTATCGACAAAAATTTTACCACTAACATAAAGTAGAATATGTCACGAAAAAACTATCTCGGAATCAGAATGAAAAGTAAAAGCATCCCAGAGTTATTAATGCTTGAAGTGACAGTGGTCAGAATTGCAAAAAATGCTCCCGTCCTTAGGGTTATAGTGGGCTCCGTCCCCAAGGAGTTAATATTGATCCTGGTTCTTGAACTGTTTGTAATTATGCATGCTATATCCTGCCTTGTTTGTGCCTTGTATATCTGTTTGTAGCTTTGTAGTATTCCCATCATGTTCTTGACTTGTTTCCCGACATGCACAGTTTGATTTGTTTGTTTGATTCTTACACCCATGCACTTTAGCGCAGGAAGGGACCGGTGCCCAGTTGTCGATCCATCGTTTAGGATTGATGGACCCCCCTTTAGTGACAGCTGGCCAATATACAGTATATGTGGCAAGGAGTCACCTGAATGTATACAATCTATACTGTGCGCCAATGCTAATAGCCAGGGACCACACTGCCTACATATACATAGTAAAAGGTCTAATATGCATAGTGAGCTTATGTGGGGCACCTCCTTTACTTTAAGAGGCAGTCTAACAGATTATAGACAATTGTTTTATGTAAAACAGACAATTGCTTTAAGTTCTACCTTTTTAAAAATTAATTGTGTTTTTGTGTTTAATCCAACTCTTAATAATTATTGACAAAGATCTGGTTATTCATATAAGGCTCTGTTCCCATCTTGTTACAAGCCCATGCATGTACAGGCATATGTTGATATATGCCGCCTATAGGTTCCTATTATAAAAAAAAAAGTTTACGTTTTCTTATGTGTCCCTCTGCAAGGGAAGATAAAACACAACAACAATTTCCTATGCAATGAAAAAAGGTATGCCAATGCCTACCAGTCCAGCATATGTCAATAGCACACCCTTTTTGCATATGCTAGGTGAATGGGGCCATAAACACATTAGAGCTACACATTTAAGGAATACTATATGAATATAGCCTACACCAGATCTCTTGACATGCACCTCCAATAGAAGGGGTTGACACATCTCATTGTACAGGCATGCAGTGACATATGGTACCCTTAGGTTTCTATTGTAAAAAAAAGATTACTACATGATATACATTTTATTGTGCCCCTCTTCAAGGTAAAATAAAGTAGGCTACACTACCTATACAATGAAAAAAAATAGGTAAGCCAATACATGCCAGCCCCCAGCTTACCTTTTTGGCATATGCTATGTGCGTGAGGCTGTAAACAGGTTGAAGGTTTACATCGGGGAATACTCCTGACATATACCTGTCAAGAAACAATATGTGAACATAGCCTGAGACGTACAAGCAGGTTAGGCATCATGGGAGCTGTAGTATGCCACTCTGTATTACATCAGCCGCCTTAGCATCATATTCACACTGACTCCAGGTTGCATGCAATTAACACTGCTTTAAGAAGCATCAATGTGCCACCAACGTGTAAGTGTTGCAGTCTGTTGTGCTAAAAAAACATACTATTCTGATGCTAGCATTTCTCGATCAGTTCTTTCTTATATTGCATTTCATCCATAATAGAGAACGATTAACATGCTGTGCATGAAAGTTGTGAGGCATAGTATTAACCCTATGAGCAGCAGAACTGTTCCTCCTGTGGCTTGAGGATTGCTACAGCTGTTGAGTAAAAGCTAAGGCAGAGTGGTGTGAAACGCATCAGCAGCTTCTACACTTATTTCTTTCGGCTGAATAACTGTTTAAGGATCCAGAAATGTCATTTTTTGTGAAGTCCCTAATTTTGACAGTCAGTGATCCTCATCATGATGCTGGCAGGCTGCAAGGTACAGAGCTGCCGAGTGCACCTGACCCATCCCTCATTCCTTTGCTTCCTGTATTTTGCTTGGTTGCTAACAAGTGACATCACCCAATACACACCCCCTCCTGCCTGTCAGTTCTTTCTCCCTTACACTTAGGATTAGCAGGCACTGGGAGGATAAGGATCGCTTGTGGCTGCAGAAAGCTACAGACACTATGTAAAAGGTGTCTGAAAGTCCAAGCGAGCGAACAACATAACCTGCAGCAGCATCTCTCCTCTTCTTTTCCAAGGAAAATATTTGCTTCTTTATGTAGTTGAACTTCAATAAACCACTCTCTTTCTGCAATCCATTCTCTGGTTTGGGTTTTGGAACAGAATCGCATGCATGACATACCGAAAAGGAGAGAAAATGACCATAAGCATCCAGGAGCATATGGCCATTGATGTGTGCCCAGGTCCCATCAAGCCGATCAAACAAATATCTGACTATTTTCCCCGTTTTCCTCGTGGAATCCCCACCACCGTCACCCGTAGTAACTCCCTAAAATCTAACGTGAGCCAACCATCTGTTAGCCCATCGGAAAGTTCTAAAGAGGAAGAGGAAGATGTGGACAAATTATTTGGGGCATATGGAGCAGCTTCTACAACAGCGGCCAACACCATACTACCTTCTAAACATGAAGAGGAAGTGGACCTGGATGGATATGATTCCGATGACTGCAGTAAGTTGCATGACTACTATCTGACTATGTTGATTGACAGGCATTGCCATTGGCAAGTCACGTGGGGGATCTCACAAGGAATAACTTGCTCTGCATTCATGAACATGGCTTGATATAGAAGTGTAAATTCTGAAGCTAGATCGATTACTAAGGAAGTAGTTGTAGTAGTAGTACTTTATTGCAATTTATAAACAGGTACACACAGAATTTTACATGTGTGATCAGGCCAAGGAACGATAATAATAATAAAGCTCTGAGGAAAGTTGTATGTATTGAGCTGTAAGGTATAATCGAGACGTTGGTCCAGTTATTTCATATGTTATGTTTATTTGCATTGTATGGACCACCGGCCTTCCTATTAGGTAAATAATGTTGACTTTGATGGTTGAGGTTCTTTATAGGAACCTGGTTCAGGGAAAAAGTTCATTGAGTTGTATTTACTGTATGTCTTTAACAATCTTATTAAGAATATTGCAGTCAACCTGAGATGAATGTCTTTTGTAAAAAGCCACCAGTTGCTGGCTAGTGCTGCGCACAGTGCCTAGTGCTGAGTTAAGAAGGAGGATGCATTTTATTTTGCCTGGCTGAGTGGAGCTTTTCATTCAATGTCAAATCACAGCTGCTTTAACCCTGCTGATCAGTTAAAGGTGCCTGCCTGCTTCTTATAAAACAGCTCTGCCGTGATATAGAGCAATATCCGCCTTCTATTGTTAAAGCAATAGAGCGAGGTTTCTGTGTCAGCAACTGTTGAATATAATTCCTACAGATGTTGTTATCCAGGCCATGTTATTAGGATTCATAGATTGGTTTAGGAGGAAGAATAGACAAAGTCTCAGGCAGAAAACCATTTCTGGGGATGCTCAACCTGACATAGCATCTGCCAAGTGTTCACTTCAGGACTGTGCAGTGATATTTATGTATGAACAGCTTCATGACAAATGCTGTGGATATAATAGCTAGCTAGGACAATTGTCATCAATGGCAAAATTCAAATAGTCTGTGTATCATTCTGTATCGACAGCAAACAATTAAAAACAACTTTTAACAAGAAAACGTACAAATTCTACATTCTACGGAAAATAAAGTCATAGAGGATTTGAACACAGGACAACGATTTATTAGCTTTCTACACTGATTTGCCATGATCTAGAATGAGGCCCTGCAGTATTAAACTTTCTGTGTGTACATATATATATATATATATATATATATATATATATATATATATGGATTTCTGATGCCCCTAAATATCTAATTATCTGTTATTCTGTCAGAAGGTCTCTTTGAATTTATAACAGATTTATGGGAAACCTGTGTTAAACTGCCCCTATAAGCCCCTGTTAGGCCAGAATACATGCCTCATTCAGTGATCCAATCATATGATGGGGATCTCCAGGCCGGTAATGTAATTCATCTCTGGAGGCTTTCTGCTCTACCCCATGAAAATCCTACATGCAAGATTAATCTTTCTTTTATTGATGGGAAGACATAGCTTCAAACACCCTCACCTCAGAGGATGCCTAATAGGACAGCTCGAATTTGGAAATAAGTCAGTTTATTTTTGGAGCAATATCAGAACGGGCATATGTTACATTAGTCCAATTGCTTGTAATGATATAATCCTAAAAGTGGATTACTTGCCTTTGTAACAGGATGCATCCTGTGTCAATAAATAGCATCCACCAGCACACTTTAGGAAGCGTCTAACTGCATTTTTTCTCTCGATTCTATCATCCATGATTACGAGGGATGGCTTGTGTAGATGGCACGATTTGTATTTGCAACTCATAGATCTGTTATTACCTGCAGGCTCCTAACAGCTGAGCCACATCTACAGCTTGGAGATGAAAGGATGTATATTTTCTTTTCAATTTCATTTACCATTATCTTTTGTGAAGAAGAGAATCACTGCACTTTTTTTTTTTTTTTTTTTTTTTTTTTTTTAGTCTGAACAGAAATTACTTTTTGTATTCTTGAACATGCCAGGTAAACAGTCAGTTGTCAGTTCAATCTAATGATTTGCCACTACTCCACTAGGTTAATCCTGGTTTAGGATAATAACTTGTAGAAATCATGTTGTGAACATTGCCCAAATGTAACTGCTAAGTACATCCTTAATGTAATGTGCTTGTAGTCCTTCTGTTTGACTATATACCGGTACATCACATATACAACTATTAAAGGATGCAACAGTTGTACAAGAAACAACATAAATGATAAACTCTTTAGCTAACTGACAGTGGTTTTGGCCTAGGATTAGATGATCACTTCTTCTTAACTCCAGGGCATGTTTCAATACAATAAAAGAAAATATTCTGGTTACACTTTCTCCTACCAATACATTCATTGAAACCTCTTCAGGAAGACCAATTTTGCAAAAATAGGACTTAAATCGGGGTCTTCTAAAAAGAAAACGGCCATAATACATAATGTATGATGGATTGAAAATGCGTCACATAAAATCTGGTCTGGATAATGGGATGAGCTGCTTAAAGAGGTGGTATTATGAAGATGTTTTGGAACATCTTTTAAAAGCAAAAACATTTATCTTGTTGTCAGGAAATTGTACATGTGTCTTATGTAATGTGGTTTTGAGGTTTAGAAGTGCTTTGTAATGAGCTTTTTTTCCTAAACCTAGACTTCGCTAATTCATCCATTTTCTCATAAAAAAAGTAATGGTTTGGGCCTCTTACCTCCTAGTTTCCTGCTTATTGGTGGTTTCTCTTATTGGACACCCTAAAAAGTTTTTATTAGCACTAGATATAATCTTAGTCAAAAGGTCAAACACATAGGCCGGCATTTATCATTGTAGGTGTAAGTGAAGCATTTATCATTGTAGGTGTAAGTGAAGCATTTTTCTACACCTTTTTTGTGTGTGCTGGTAATGAGTAGGAGCACCAAATTTATTAAATGGTCGCAGAGCATTTGATAAATTTTGTGCAGGTCACATTTTCAGAAATTTCACTCTTCACATACACCAAAAAACTAAGTCTGGGCTGGTGTAAGTTTTTGGCGGTTTTGCGCCTTTTTGTGGTTTGCGCCTTTTCACAAAAAGGCGTAGTTCATAAAATCCGTCCATATCACACATATTGCCAAAATCAGTGGATTGCAACTCAAAATCAGCAGAAATGTGTAAACCAAAAGGTGCAAAAAAAGGACATTTTCACCATAATAGCGCCAAATATAGATGAAAAAAAAGTGTAAACACAATAACACGATAAATGCTGGCCATAGTTTGTTTTTTAAGTTCCACAAAAATGAAGGCAGTCTACAACCATACAAACTATGTCTAATAGCAATTGCCCATCAGAGCTCATAAGGGGAGATTTAGCAAAAACTGTCCAGAGGAAAAGTTGCCCAGTTGCCCATAGCAACCAATCAGCTCACTTGTTTCATTTTTAACAAGGCCTCTGCAAAATGAAAGAAGCAATCTGATTGGTTGCTATGGGCAACTGGGCAACTTTTCCTTTGCACAGGTTTTGATAAATCTCCCCCATAGAGTACACAGCGTGCATCTGTATAAGATATCTGTAAGTGCTTTGTGTGGGACCATGTGTTGCCTTTATGTGGGGCCATTTTCTCTCTGCTTGTAGAGGATAATGGGGGAGATTTATCAAAACCTGTGCAGAGGAAAACTTGCCCAGTTGCCCATAGCAACCAATCAGATCGCTTCTTTCATTTTTCACAGGCCTTCATAAAAATGAAAGAAGCAAGCTGATTGGTTGCTATGGGCAACTGGGCAAGTTTTCCTCTGCACAGGTTTTGATAAATCTCCCCCAATGTCTCCACAATACTTAGTAAAAACAAAACCCCAATTGGAAGAATTTGAGACACATATTTTAACAGTATGATCCCATAATATGCTATATGTAATGAGAAATGTATCATAAACACGTAGAATTGTCATGTGCTTGAGCTTTTATACTTCATACATGGCTGAACTATAGCACCAATAGTGATGACCAAATGCTTCCTACGATTTTATATAAGTTTTCATGTTTTTTTAATCTAGATTTCACAGAAAGCTGAATCAGAAAACTAAATCTGTCTCAGAGAAGTTTCTATATTATCAAAGAAGAGTCCAAAAACATGGCTACTAAAACTTTTCTGAGAATGAGCAACTCCATAAAGCTACAGCAGTGGTCTCAAACTGTGGCCCTCCAGAGGTTGCAAAACGTCAACTCCCCGTATGCCTGGACAGCCGTGTGCTGCAGCCAACAGCAGTCCGGGCATGCTGGGAGTTGCAGTTTTGCAACATCAGGAGGGCCACAGTTTGAGACCACTGAGCTACAGGGTCTCTATTGTAAATAGATATTTTTACAAGGGACCAGCCACACATTCAGGACTGGCGCAAGGATTTTTGCAACCCTAGGCAAAAGCTAATTCTGCCACCCCCTTGACTCAGCCCATTGGCTCTGCCCTTTTACACGCCCCACCTTACTACAGGGTGACACATTAACAAACTAACCTTCTCCTCATGTAATCACATTAATACAGGACCTGGAGACAGTGTGCAATAGCTTTCTTGCAGTGGACAGAGCGGCGCCCCCATCAAGAAGGGGCTCTAGGCTGCTGCCTATTTTGCCTATAGGTGGAGACGGCCCTGCACACATTTACATGTAGTGCACTAGAGGCTTACTAAACATGCCAATACTATTAGATTGGGTGGTCTACCTGGCAGATTATTTTAAGTATACTGTATAAAGTAATGACACCCCATTCTCCCCAAAATCATAAGCATATCTTCTTCATAATAATTACAGATACAATGAGCATGAAATATAACATGTTACAATTTTGGTTAAATATGGATGCTTGCAACTTATGTAATTGGCGTGGCCAATCTACCAATATACAGTGAAAGCACACTGAAGCAAAACAGATGGTCGGCACTACTACCCCTATTCTTCCCTCTTAAGTCTTTTCGTGCATATACATAAAGTTCACGTGTGGTGGAAATCAAGCAGTGTCTCTCATGCTGGAGTGTTCAGCTACCCCTCGGGTTCCTTGCCCCACGAATACAAGTCTTCTTAATGCAATATGAAGATAGAAGTAAGGGAAGTCACTCACAGGGATGCTGTACAAAAACTTCTTTATTTTCAATGGTGCATATACAGGGGTGCGCTCGGACGGTCTTTCAGGGACGCAGCTTGTCAGCCATGAACTGGGTCTCAGCTGTTGCGCGTGCACTTGCACGCTTTGTCAGACCCAACCTGTTCCGGACTCACGTCACTAAAATAAGTAACACCTCTCAGTGACACATCCGGCACAGGTGTACATTAATTACATGGTGAAACAAATGTGCATTAAAAACCAGGCTGAAGCATTAATCAAAACACGAATTATAAAAAGAGACTATAATCCACTCTTTCATGAAGTCCTAGATTCCCAGATGCATTTAATTTAATAATCCATTTAGCCTCTGTCTGAAGCAAAATTTTTCTTTTATCTTAATTTTCTTTATTTAATATAACTTCCAGACCTTGAAAGAGTAGATTATTGCAGTTGCCTTCATGCACTATATTCAGATGTTCAATAATGCGTGGAGCGCCTTTTTTAGAGCGATCGGAATATACGTATTCCCTAAATCTCGTGTAGAGATAACGTTTTGTGCTGCCTATGTAGAACCGGCCGCAGGTGCACATAATGGCATAAACAACCCATTGAGTTCTACATGTAATGACATTTTTTAGGTGAATTTCTTCTCCTCCTATGTATGCTGTTTTTCCTAACTTCATATGCGGACACCAAATGCAGGACCCGCACTTATGATTTCCTATGGAGCCGGTTCACGATAGCCACTCTATATTTTTAGATTTAGATTGGAAGTTGCTGTTGGTAACCACAGCCTTCAGATTTTTACAGCGCCTGAACGCTATGAGAGGTTCTGAATGCTATGAGTGGCCAGTTTCTATTGATAGCAGATCTTATTATTTTTTCTAACGGACTGAATTTAAAAGGAAAATGAAAATCAGGGTGGTTCACATTGTAATTTTTTTTTTTACTTTTTCCTTCTTTTGAAGAGAAGACTGTGTCCGTCTTGATGAAATGCACGATTCAATGCAGTATCTAAGATTTTTTCTAGATATCCCCGAGCCTCTAGTCTCTACCAATATACAGTACTTACAGCAGTCTACCTTTTCTTGTGTATTCCTTTGAGAAAAAATCTGTGACGTTCATTGCGTCTTTTATGTGCGTCTCTTTTGATAGAGCAAAAAGCAAGTACTCTATTTTTGTGTGTATTGTGGAATGCATACTACAGTGGATATTAATTTATCATGTGTGTTTTTTTGTTTAGACAAATTTCTTTGCGCAAATACATCTTTTTTAACGCAAAAATACACCATCAAAAAGGACACATAGGAAAGTGTTCTAATGAGACAGCCGGGGGATGCAGGAGCCATCCCTCAACATTGCTAAAGTACAACTACTCCCATCATGGGACAGAGTCTGTCCCATTTTGGGAGTAGTTGTAGTACCGCAGCGCTGACACTTGCAGATCCCCAAGGCTGCAGGACTATTTTGGGACAGTTAGAACTACTACTCCCATCACGGACAGACTCTGCCCATGATGGGATTTATAGTCCAGGGGCTGAGGGGCAGATTGCACCGGGTCATTCTCCAGAGACCCACTGTGATCTGCATTTATTAACTGTAAAAGCCGGCGGCACATGCGGCTACACTACGCTACCCGCCGACTTCTGTATACACTGTCACATTTCATAATCCCTGCCCAGAAGACAGGAGCTCTGATTGGTGAATAGTTATTCACCAATCAGAGCTCCTGTCTGCCGGTGGCGGCAATTATGAATTATGAGCAGTGTATACAGGAGCCGGTGGGCAGGGCAGTGTAGCCGCATGTGCTGCTGGCTTGTTAACTTAATAAATGCGGATCACAGCGGGTCTCAGCAGAATGACCTGCTGCGATCTGCACCTCAGCCCTGGACTATAACTCCCATCATGGATGGAGTCTGTCCATGATGGGAGTAGTAGTCCTAAAAGTCCCGCAGCCGGGGGATGTGCAAGTGCCATCCCTCAGTGCTGCGGTACTACAACTACTCCCATCATGGGACAAACTCTGTTCTATGATGGGAGTAGTAGTCCAAGGGCAGAGCTACACAGTCCAGGCCTGACTCTGTTCTCATTATGCGTTTTGCATAATGGAAACAGAGCCTTTCTGGCAGGGTGTTCCCAAACAGGGAGAATCCAGCTGTTGCTTAGCTACAGCCCCCATGATGGGAGTTGTAGTTTAGCAACGATTGGAGGCTCCCTGTTTATGAACAGGCTGCATTATGTGCGCTCTCCCCAGGGGAGAGCGCAAAAAATGTGCTAACCCATATTTCTTGTTTTTCTCTTCCTCTCATTTCAGATACCTGAATGAAGAGGACTACGTCAGATTCGGTGAAATGTGACAATGACCAGCGTTTTTTACATTTCAATAAAATGGTTAGCAAAGGCTTTGGGGCTTTTTTAAAGAAATTATTTTTTTCAATGTGTTGTGTGTTTTATAATAGAATTTTCAGACTTAGTAGTGGAAGCTGTGTTATAGACGGAATCCCTTACTAAGCCAGGGCTTAGCGTTAGCCCAAAATCAGCTAACGCTTACCCTCAATTATTACCCCGGTACCCACCACCACAGGGGTGCCGGGAAGAGCCGGTACCAACAGGCCCGTTGCATAAAAATTGACGCTCCTGGGCCTAGGTGGTAACAGGCTGGCATTATTTAGGCTGGGGAGGGCCAGTAACAATAGTCCTAGCCCACCCTGGTAACGTCAGGATGTTGCTGCTTGGTTGGTATCTTGCTTATACTGAAAATAGGGGAAACCCTATGCGTTCTTTTCTTTTACGTAAATAAATTTAAAAAGGGTGTGGTTCCCCCATTTTTTCATTATCAGCCAGATGGTGGGCGAGGACCGTTGTTACTGGCCCTCCCCAGCCTAGGGGTACGTTCCCACATGCCGTATTTTGCTGCGTATTTGCTGCTGCGTATTTTCTTTCCCATCGAACTTCAATGGGAAAGAAAATACACAGCAGCAAATACGCAGCAAAATACGGCACGTGGGAACATGCCCTAAATAATGCCAGCCTTTTACCGCCTAGGCCCAGGAAGGCCATTTTTGATGCTCCAGGCCTGTTGGTACTGGATCTACCCAGCACCCCTGTGGTATCGGGGTAATAATTGGGGGTTAGTGCTAACTGATTTTGGGGCTAACACTAAGCCTCGACTTAGTAATGGATTCTGTCTACAAGACGGCTTACACTACTAAGCCTGAAAATTCAATTATAAAAAACACAACACATTGAAAAAAAAGTTTTATTAAAAAAAATACTCCCCACAGCCCTTGTTAACCCTTTAATTGACATTTAAAAAAAACACGTTCATCATCGCAATCCGCCGAATCTGACGTAGTCTTCCGCATCACGTATCTAAAATGAGAAGAAAACAAAAACAATAAAACTACAACCATTTCTGTGATTTCTACACATCAAAAACCCTTTGAAAATATCATGTAAAGCAAACAATATACGTGGACACGCCCACTTTTACAAAACTGAGATGAACAGTGTAAACCGTGGCAAAATTCTTTGAGAATCTCCCCCTCTGTGTACTTTATAAAGATTTATGATTTTACTATTGTGAAGAGTTTTGATCAGCACACACTGCTGCTCCGGCACTAGCTATACTAGCTATGTGAACAGTGTACAGCGGGAAAATGCCACAGCTCTGTGAAGTGTGAGGTAGAGAAGGAGTGCACGGTAGGTAGAGTGAGGGGGGCGTTTCTATATTTGTACAAAATATATCAAAGGAATGCACAACTTTAGTAAATTTTGAGCAGGAGTGTAAATTAGGCAAGCAGTGTAAAGGGTAGATCTGTGTCTACAATAGTCACCTAATGATAAATGTCCCACTATGTGTCTATGTGTGGCCACATAGTAGCTGTGATGAGGCTAGAAACTATGCACAGGGCACAACATAGGTTTTCAGCTTGCCTTTAAGACATCATATTGTATTGCAGTGCAAACATTAAAGGGGCACTACGGTGGAAAACTTTTTTTTAAATCAACTGGTGCCAGAAAGTTAAACAGATTTGTAAATTACTTCTATTAAAAATTCTTAATCCTTCCAGTACTTATTTGTGGCTGTATAATACAGAGGAAATTGGGATTTCTTTTCTGTCTAACCACAGTGCTCTCTGCTGACACCTCTGTCCATATCAGAAACTGTCCAGAGCAGCATATGTTTGCTATGAGGATTTTCTCTTGCTCTGGAAAGTTCATGACATGGACAGAGGTATCAGTAGAGAGCACTGTGGTCAGACAGAAAAGAAATCCCAAAAGAAAAATGTTTTCTCTGTAGTATACAGCTGCTAATAAGTACTGGAAGGATTAAGAATTTTTAATAGAAGTAATTTACAAATCTGTTTAACTTTCTGGCATCATTTGATAAAAAAAAATTTAAAAAAAGTTTTTCACCGGTGTACCCCTTTAACCCCCTTCCCGCTATATGACGTACGCATACGTCATGAGCGGGCTCCCACAATAGAACGCGGGGTCACACGCTGACCCCGCATAATATCGTGTCGGTCCCTGCGGCCATCAACGGCCGAGACCCGTGGCTAATACCGGACATCACCGTGATGCCCATTATTGATCCTTCAGACGCAGCGATCAAAGTTGATCGCCTTGTCTAAAGTGAAAGTAAAAGTTGCCGGTTAACTCATTGGAGCTGTTCGGGTCCCGAACAGCTTGCATGACAGCTGGAGGATCCCTACCTGCCTCCTCACTGTCCGATCGCCGAATGACTGCTTCGTGCCTGAGATCCAGGCAGGAGCAGTCAAGCAGCGATAACAGTGATCAGAGTATAAGATCAGTGTGTGCAGTGTTATAGCTTCCCATGGGAGCTATAGCACTTAAAAAATAAGTGAAAATAAAATGTTAATAAAGATCATTTAACCCCTTCCATAATAAAAGTCAGAATCACCCCCCTTTTCCCAATAAAAAAATAAAACAGTGTAAATAAAAATAAACATATGTGGTATTGCCACACGAACTATAAAAATATATTGTTAATTAAACCACACGGTCTATGGCGTATGCTCAAAAAAATTCCAAAGTCCAAAATAGCGTATTTTTGGTCACTTTTTATACCATAAAAAAGGGAATAAAAAGCAATCAAAAAGTCCAATCAAAACAAAAATGATAACAATAAAAACGTCAGACACGGCACAAAAAATGAGCCCTCATAACACCCTGTACGCGGAAAAATAAAAAAGTTATAGGGGTCAGAAGAGGACATTTTTAAACATATACATTTTTCTGCATGTAGTTATGATTTTTTACAGAAGTACGACAAAATCAAACCTGTATAAGTAGGATATTATAATCATATGGACCTACAGAATAAAGATAAGGTGTTATTTTTTACCGAAAAGTGCACTGCGTAGAAACGGGAGCCCCCAAAAGTTACAAAATGGCATTTTTTCTTCATAATTTTGTCGCACAATGATTTTTTTTTACATTTCGCCGTGGATTTTTGGGCAAAATGACCATTGTTACAACCAAGTAGAATTGGTGGCGCAAAAAAATCAGCCGTAATTTGGATTTTTAGGTGCAAAATTGAAAGCGTTATGATTTTTAGAAGGTGATGAGGAAAAAATTAGAATGCAAAAACGTAAATAGCCTGCATCATTAAGGGGTTAAGTATGTGGAAGAAACATGAAACAAGGTCATTATGAGCCGGTATAACTAACAAACCCTAAAAGGTCAACAGAAGAGAATTGGGCAAGGTATATGCATTAGGTCTGTATTGTAAACACTCTAGAATGCCAAACACAGTGCATCTTTTAATGCTAAGATCTGGCAATACCTCTGACATTTACAAAATGTTAAGTATTAGGTATTATAGGAAACCCATCTGTTAAGATATTACACAGAAAGTATACTTTATCCCTCATCCCACAATATTTTCAGAAATAAGCCTGGTGCATTTCTTTGTAGTACATAGTTGAAATAGATCTTTGTGTATTGTTATATATAACATAAACCCCCACTTTCTCTTCTTTCCTGGCATAAACCCAATAATGCCCCACGTGTAGCACAGACACACTATCACTGACTAACTTTAAATACTAACGTGATTTGTTTGGATAATAGTTACTCTATGGATGTTTTTAAAATAAAAAATTATAAAAACAAACAATATTTCATTTGCAGGTTGAATTATGGCTAGTAGTAAATACATAAATGTTATATAGGTGACTGTAAGTGAATCATTTTGAAACAACTGTCTTTCTAACTTCGAATGTAATTCTTCATCTTATCTACACACTTCATTGTACCTCCCAGTCCCTATACATTGACCTATTATGGGAGAATCTACAGGTTTATGTAGGAATATTCACATAGTTGCTGTTCACATTATTTTGCTGTACACTGAAGATAGACATCTATACATAGTTTACTTGTGGTATACATAGGGTCACAAAATAGCAGACAACCATGCTTTTTGGCACAGTCAAGCTGTGGTATATGTCGGAGTACCTTTTTGACTGTATCCTGAAATGTACCGTATATACTCGAGTATAAGCCGGCCTGAATATATGACTCGACTATAAGCCTAGGGTGGAAAATACATCATCCCCGTTCATCATCACCGCCTGTCAATCCCGTCATCAGTGGTCTTCAACCTGCGGACCTCCAGATGTTGCAAAACTACAACTCCCAGCATGTCCGGACAGCCATCGGCTGTCCAGGCATGCTGGGAGTTGTAGTTTTGAAACCTCTGGAGGTCCGCAGGTTAAAGACCACTGCAGCCTTCGTCATCATCCAGACCCCCCCTTTAGTTTTCTACTCACTTCCCCTCGGAGGGAAGGAAGGGTGAGCTGGTCCGGGCCATCTATGCTGCAGGGATCGTCCGGTGGGGAGGGTTAGTTGTTCCAGGCTGTCCATTTTCACCGAGGGGGCCCTCTTCTCCGCGCTCCGGCCCCGGACTAGTGACGTTGCCTTGACAACGACGCACAGGGACGCACATGAACATCCCTGTGCGTCCTCATCAAGGCAACGTCACTAGTCCAGGGCAGGCCCGGAGCGTGGAGAAGAGGCCCCCCCCCCCCCGGTGAAAATGGACAGCCTGGAACGGCTAACCATCCCCACCGGACGGTCCCTGCAGCATAGATGACACAGACCAGCTCGGCCCTCCTTCCCACCGAGGGGAGGTGAGTAGAAAACTAAAGGGGGGTCTGGATGATGACGAAGGCTGCAGTGGTCTTCAACCTGCGGACCTCCAGAGGTTTCAAAACTACAACTCCCAGCATGCCCGGACAGCCAATGGCTGTGCGGACATGCTGGGAGTTGTAGTTTTGCAACATCTGGAGGTTTGCAGGTTGAAGACCACTGAGAAGGGATTGACAGGCGGAGAGTTCACTCGAGTATAAGCCGAGGTGGGCATTTTCAGCACGAAAAATCGTGCTGAAAAACTCGGCTTATACTTGAGTATATACGGTACTCAAATTTGATACAGCCAAAGTGTGACGCAAAAAGCCCTTTAGATGTGCTGCTAGTTGAATATTTAAGACTCTATGACGTCTGATACAGTGTATCAATATATTGGCCCAGCAGTTGGGGATTCCACATTTTCAACAAAAAACCAAGAGCCCTGCCAGGTATGGACCTTACTTACTATGCTTAAAGGGTACCTCTCATCAAATAAACTTTTGATATATTTTAGATTAATGAATGTTGAATAACTTTCCAATAGCATGTTAATGAAAAATATGCTTCTTTCTATTGTATTTTTCCCGATCAGTCCTGTCAGCAAGCATATCTGACTCATGCTGGAGTCCTAAACACTCAGAGCTGCCAGCCTGCTTTGTTCACAGCCAAACAGTCTGTTAACAAAGCAGGCTGGCAGCTCTGAGTGTTCTCCTTTGTGAACAAAGCAGACTGGCAGCTCGTAGTGTTTAGGACTCCAGCATGAGTCTGAAATGCTTGCTGCCAGGACTGGTAGGGAGACCCCTAGTGGTCATTTCTTCAAAGTGGAAAATTAAATAGAAAGAAGCATATTTTTTAATAACATGCAATTGAAAAGTTATTCTGCATACATTAATCTATAATATATCAAAAGTTTTTTTTTGATGAGAGGTACCCTTTAAAGTGGTAATTCAAGCTTATAAAACCAGAGCTAATATCTTCTAAAAACAGCCCAACACCTGTGTTCAGGTTGTGTGTGGTATTGCTGCTCAGTTCCATTGAAGTGAATGGAGCCAAGTTGTAATACCACACACAACCTGAGGAAAGGTGTGGTGCTGTTTTTGGAAGAAATCAGCTTTGTTTTTGCATTCCTGGATAACCTCTTAACAAGACATTACTATTATGTGCTTTCTATGGGTATTTAAGCATGGAATAATAAAAAGTGTGACATTTACAGGTCATCTTTCAGCTTCCAGAGCCAACACTCCTATAGTTTAATTAATCACATCAAGCAGCCTATAAATCTTGGACTGTCAACTAAGCTGAATGTTACTTGTAATTGAGAAACACTACTTTATTACAAATGACTACAGATATTTCCTGAGGTCTGTTGAGGTCGGTCGGTGTGTATCATTAGGTGTACAGCATGAAATCAATAGAGCGTGACCATACGTTATTACAATGTCAAAGGGCACATTTACTAGTGTATCATTTTTCTACTTGCTACCCTTGTCCCCAGTACCATCAGCCTGGCTAAGCTATTAATATATTAATATATATATTGAGCAAATAGTGGTTTGTTTATGTTCCTTCTGTTTAGAAGTTTTATGACAAATCATAATTTCCAAGTAGAGTTTAATAATAAAGGAATTGTTTCCTTTTTAGACAATGAAATAGGTTAAAGGAGTACTCCGATGCTAGGTTTTTTTTTATGGTAAACTAACCCTAAAGCAAAGTTATATAACATTGTAAATTACTTACCTTATCCATATCACTCTTTTCCTGCTCTTCTCCCGCACTTCTCCTTCTAACGGAAGCTGGCTCCTTTTTCTTCAATCTATGACGCTTGACCGCTGTTTCTTCAGCACCGGCGCCATCTTAGCCCGGTGACTCATAGCTCCCATGAGTCACTGCGGGCTGTGCCGGCCTCCCAGCCCAGAGTCGGCTACTCCCCCAAAGTTAATGTATTCTGCGCATGCGCAGTACTACGCAAATAGTGTAGGGCTAACGCTAGGCTCCTATCGCTGCCTACGTTAGCCCTACGCTATTTGCATAGTGCTGCACCTGCGCAGTACTACATTAGCCGCGCGCAACCCCGCTAGCGATGATGGTAGGGATGGGAGGGATTCTTGTGACACCGCTAGCGCAGTGTTTCCCAACCAGGGTGCCTCCAGCTGTGGCACACTAGTGGGCACATGGAAGGAGGGAAGGAACTTTATTATAATTTATTATAAGTTCCTGGGGGGGAGAGGAGGGGGAGAGAGCAGCAGCTGGCGCAGGGAGTCATGGTAAATGTAGTCTTTACGACATGGCTGCTTACTTCTACAGGTTCCAACTACAAGAGAATGGCTGGGCCAAATTTGACACATGAGGTATCGTTGGAAAGTTCTTTAAAAGAGCTGTCAGATGAGGTAAACTTTTTTTTTAAGTACCAGCGCTCCGGAGTACTCCTTTAACCAGGATTAGAAAAAGCTGCTTGAGCATGGTCTGTGTCTGCTACAGCAACTGCAATACTAACCCCTTAACCTCTTGAGGACGCAAGAATTTTCATTTTTGCATTTTTTTCCCTCCACCTTCTAATAATAATAACACTTTTTTTTATTGGGGAATGGGCTTATTCACATTTATTTAAACTATTTTTCTAATCACTTTTTTCTGCTGTTCATTTCAGGAACTGTCCAGAGCAGGAGAAAATCCCCATAGCAAACATATGCTGCTCTGGACAGTTCCTAAAATGGACAGCAGAGGTCAGCAGAGAGCACTGTGATCATGTCATCAGAGGAAATGCATTTCTTTTTTTGGATTTATCTTTTGCATACAGCCCCTAAAAAGTACTGGAAGGATTAAGATTTTTTAATAGAAGTGATTTAGAAATGTACTTGCCTATGTACCTTCAGTGCACTACATATACTCCTGCATCAAAAACCACACAGTTTCCCACATATTTCAATAGGAGACTGAAACCATGTGAAAAACAAGTAACATGCCACCATTCTGCTCTGGAGCTTTCATGGAAAACAAAAGGAACTTCAGGCCTTGCACCCCTCCCCCGAGATGATCATAGCTCAGAGAAGGCCAAGGCATAGTGCTGCACAAGGGTCAGATTTTTGTCTGCGTGCACATAGCTTAAAGGAAAACTTTTCTCCCGCACTATCCACATGTACTGGTGGATAGTGCGGGTGACGCTGATTAAAACGAGCCCTACCTTGGTCTGATCCGCGCCACCATTCGCCCGCAATTGTAGTTTTAATCTCTGTGTATATCCAGCTGTAACTGGCAAAGGCGGGGCTTCTGCGGGCCGCTCATGAATATTCATGAGCGGCGCTGACGTCAGTGTCCGTTAGCCCGCAGAAGCACCACCTTTGCCAGTTACAGCCGGATATACACAGAGATTAAAACTACAAGTGCGGGCGAACAGCGGTGCGGATCAGACCAAGGTAGGACTCGTTTTAATCAGCGTCTCCCGCACTATCCACCAATACCGGTGGATAGTGCAGGAGAAAATAGGTGACAGTTTTCCTTTAACAAGCATTCAACAGTTATCCATGATCCACCACTGCACCCATACATCAATAACAAACATTCCAGCATTCCTCATATGCAAACACTGAACCCCCAAGCTTACTACCGCTCTACAGTACACCCCCAAATAGCATTCCATTACTTGCAATGCACAGATGCCAAATTTGCCTGCATTTGTCCCACATCTGCAACCAACAAACTGCCCATGTACCTCCAGTGAATGGATGCACCACTTTCTTTCTATGTTTTTTATGTGGCTTTTCCCATGCACCAGCCACTGATATTCATGCTTCTTTAAAAGCACTACCTCAAACTTCCCATGTACCTCAGACGCCACCATGTTGACGCTTAACCTCAGGCACAGAGATCATAATGCTCCGACCCCTACATCTACTCACAGCCCACCAGCTGTCCATGGATGACATCACTTTGTATCTTAGCCCTGAAGGAGGAGAACTGCAGAGCAGTAACAGTGCAGGCAAACTGTGAAAGTCTGGAGAGGAGCACCGCGGTGACAGTCTGGGCAGAATGGAGGTGGAGAGAGCACAAAGAGCATGTGACATCAGATGTGACGTCACAGACCAGAACACAGCACTCAATGCTACCTGCAATTGTGTTTCTGACAGCATTAAATTCCATTCAAGAAAATTGGTATAGAAAATAGCATTAGAGTAGACAGGCAGGAAAGCACAACTTGTCTAGTGGCTGCATGTGGGCCCTGGCATGTGACCTGCCATGGGTTAGCCCTGTGCAGATGCACCAGTGGCATCTATTAGCCAAATGACACAACTTTGCTTGTGGACAGATAAGCTACTATAGCATCAAGAATTGGATTCAAATATTCACTTGTCTAAAATAACAGAAGGGACAACTTAGGACAGTTATCTAGATTTTTTTGCTATCAGCAAATCCTGGCAGCCCATGAAGACATTGAGCTTTGAAGCATATTGCACATAGACAGAGCAGCCTATAATCCATATGGTCATTAGTAGTATGTTCCTAGCAGCATGGGACAAGTGAGTAGGAAGCATTGACCTATACGGTTATGTGAATATATCAGTGAGAACATAGCTTCACTTGGTAAGAGTATGAGAACGCATCGCCTAAAAATTCTAAAAATATATATTCACTTATATAACAATTTGCTTTTGTTTAAATGCATGTGTGGAAATAGCCCTATGTGTCTGTGTGTAATTCCTTTCTATCTGACCTTTGCTTTTGCTAATCTGTAAAAACTTGGAGAGTAGAAGATGTAAAGGACCTGTAAAAACCCTGTCTATCATCACACAGCCATTATAACTAAACGAGGAAATTCTAACTATAGCTGTGACCAGAGCAATGTTAGAAGCTCACAGGAGATGGATATATTATTGTACATATGGGAGCTGTCTATTTCTGACTTCAGAAAGCCTTTCCTATATCATATTCTTCCTTTGGTATGTGTGTTTTCCATGTCAGAATATTGTTGGCGGTTATTTGGGTCAAACATGCATCAAAAACAGGCAAATTAGCGCCACAATACAATTGGCGCAAACGATAAATTACTGACCACTGCATAAATCATACACAGGGCTGTCACAATCCTAGAAAGTTTACAAAATGCCAGTGGAGAGAATGTGCCAAACTTTGGTGCAAAAAGACACTGCGCCATAAAATGTGCCAAACATACGCAATAAAAAACACATGAATCTGTTGATAAATACCCCCCATAGAGAAAGGAAGATGTTTACACAATAGTGTAAGTTAACATACACTGCATACACTGTTCATGGACAAATCATTTTTCCAGTAGTTGATATGGAACATTTTTAGCCATTTTAACCTTATTTTGAACTTTTAGAAAAGTGCTTAAATGTTTTTCTTCACCCTATTATTATGTGAGCCTGAGGAAACAGTTGACTTTGCAAGGGGAAGGTTCCTTAGCATAGCACTCCATAGAAAACTAAAATCATGTTGGTGGCTGCCACATAACAACCAGCATCATCTACTCCTCTGGTACCATTCATTATAATCTTCAGCACCCTCCACTCCCATGATGTTACTCACTAGAATCTCCAGAACCCTCCACTCCCCTGGTATCACTTATAATACCCTCCAGCAGCTTCCACTCCTTTGGTATCACTCACTATAACCTTCAGAACTCTCCACTCTCCTGGTATCACTTATTTTAACTTCAAGAACCTTCCATTCCTCTGGTATCACTCACTTTAACCTCCAGTAGCTTCCACTTCTTTGGTATTGCTCACTATAACTTCCTGCACCCTCTGGTATTACTCACTATAACCTTCAGATCCATTTACTCCCCTGGTATCACTTATTGTTACGCCGAGCGCTCCGGGTCCCTGCTCCTCCCCGGAGCGCTCACGGCGTCTCTCTCCCTGCAGCGCCCCGGTCGGTCCCACTGACCGGGAGCGCTGCACTGACATGGCCGTCGGGGATGCGATTCGCACAGCGGGACGCGCCCGCTCGCGAATCGCATCCCAAGTCACTTACCCGTCCCGGTCCCCTGCTGTCATGTGCTGGCGCGCGCGGCTCCGCTCTCTAGGGCGCGAGCGCGCCAGCTCTCTGAGACTTAAAGGGCCAGTGCACCAATGATTGGTGCCTGGCCCAATTAGCTTAATTGGCTTCCACCTGCTCCCTGGCTATATCACATCACTTCCCCTGCACTCCCTTGCCGGATCTTGTTGCCTTGTGCCAGTGAAAGCGTTTAGTGTTGTCCAAAGCCTGTGTTACCTGAACTCCTGCTATCCATCTTGACTACGAACCTTGCTGCCTGCCCCGACCTTCTGCTACGTCTGACCTTGCCTCTGCCTAGTCCTTCTGTCCCACGCCTTCTCAGCAGTCAGTGAGGTTGAGCCGTTGCTAGTGGATACGACCTGGTTGCTACTGCCGCAGCAAGACCATCCCGCTTTGCGGCGGGTTCTGGTGAACACCAGTAGCCTCTTAGAACCGGTCCACCAGCACAGTCCACGCCAATCCCTCGCTGACACAGAGGATCCACTACCTGTAAGCCGAATCGTGACAGTAGATCCGGCCATGGATCCCGCTGAGGTGCCGCTGCCAAGTCTCGCTGACCTTACCACGGTGGTCGCTCAGCAATCGCAGCAAATTGCCCAACAAGGACAGCAGCTGTCGCAGTTGACCGCCACGTTACAGCAACTTCTGCCTCTGCTACAGCAGCAACCATCTCCTCCGCCAGCTCCTGCACCTCCTCCGCAGCGAGTGGCCGCTCCTAGCCTCCGCTTGTCCCTGCCGGACAAATTTGATGGGGACTCTAGACTCTGCCGTGGATTTCTGTCTCAATGTTCCCTGCATATGGAGATGTTGTCGGACTTGTTTCCTACAGAACGGTCTAAGGTGGCGTTCGTAGTGAGCCTTCTTTCAGGAAAGGCCTTGTCTTGGGCCACACCGCTCTGGGACCGCAATGATCCTGCCACAGCCACAGTCCAGTCCTTCTTCGCTGAAGTCCGTAGTGTCTTCGAGGAACCAGCCCGAGCTTCTTCTGCCGAGACTGCCCTGCTGAACCTGGTCCAGGGTAATTCTTCAGTGGGCGAGTACGCCATCCAATTTCGTACTCTTGCTTCCGAATTATCATGGAATAACGAGGCTCTCTGCGCGACCTTTAAAAAAGGCCTATCCAGTAGCATCAAGGATGTGCTGGCCGCACGAGAGATTCCTGCCAACCTGCAAGAACTTATCCATTTGGCCACCCGCATTGACATGCGTTTTTCTGAGAGACATCAGGAGCTCCGCCAGGAAAAAGACTTAGATCTCTGGGCACCTCTCCCACAGCATCCTTTGCAATCTACGCCTGGGCCTCCCGCCGAGGAGGCCATGCAAGTGGATCGGTCTCGCCTGACCCAGGAAGAGAGGAATCGCCGTAGGGAAGAAAATCTTTGTCTGTACTGTGCCAGTACCGAGCATTTCTTGGTGGATTGCCCTATTCGTCCTCCACGTCTGGGAAACGCACGCACGCACCCAGCTCACGTGGGTGTGGCGTCTCTTGGTTCAAAGTCTGCTTCTCCACGTCACACGGTGCCCGTGCGGATTTCTCCTTCAGACAATTCCTCCCTCTCAGCCGTGGCCTGCTTGGACTCTGGTGCCTCTGGGAATTTCATTTTGGAGTCTTTGGTGAATAAGTTCTGCATCCCGGTGACCCGTCTCGTCAAACCGCTTTACATTTCCGCGGTCAACGGAGTTAGATTGGATTGCACCGTGCGTTACCGCACAAAACCCCTCTTAATGTGCATTGGACCCCACCACGAAAGGATTGCATTTTTCGTCCTTCCCAACTGCACCTCTGAGGTCCTCCTCGGTCTGCCATGGCTCCAGCTTCATTCTCCCACCCTTAACTGGACCACCGGGGAGATCAAGAACTGGGACTCTGCTTGCCACAAGAAATGCCTCTCCCCCCCTCCCAGTCCCGTCAGGCAAGCCTTAGTGCCTCCTCATGGCCCCCGTCCTGGTGTCACCCTGCCCCGTGCCAAGCTTCACCCTCTGCCCTCCCTCCCCATTCCCACTCCTGCTCTACTGCCTGCCGTTGAGGAAACCCTCCATTCTTTCCCGGTGTACTCGTCCCAGGTAAAGCAGTTGTCGGACAAAAAAAGGGGGAGACCTAAGGGGGGGGTACTGTTACGCCGAGCTCTCCGGGTCCCTGCTCCTCCCCGGAGCGCTCACGGCGTCTCTCTCCCTGCAGCACCCCGGTCGGTCCCGCTGACCGGGAGCGTTGCACTGACATGGCCGTCGGGGATGCGATTCGCACAGCGGGACGCGCCCGCTCGCGAATCGCATCCCAAGTCACTTACCCGTCCCGGTCCCCTGCTGTCATGTGCTGGCGCGCGCGGCTCCGCTCTCTAGGGCGCGCGCGCGCCAGCTCTCTGAGACTTAAAGGGCCAGTGCACCAATGATTGGTGCCTGGCCCAATTAGCTTAATTGGCTTCCACCTGCTCCCTGGCTATATCACATCACTTCCCCTGCACTCCCTTGCCGGATCTTGTTGCCTTGTGCCAGTGAAAGCGTTTAGTGTTGTCCAAAGCCTGTGTTACCTGAACTCCTGCTATCCATCTTGACTACGAACCTTGCCGCCTGCCCCGACCTTCTGCTACGTCTGACCTTGCCTCTGCCTAGTCCTTCTGTCCCACGCCTTCTCAGCAGTCAGCGAGGTTGAGCCGTTGCTAGTGTATACGACCTGGTTGCTACTGCCGCAGCAAGACCATCCCGCTTTGCGGCGGGCTCTGGTGAACACCAGTAGCCTCTTAGAACCGGTCCACCAGCACGGTCCACGCCAATCCCTCGCTGACACAGAGGATCCACTACCTGTAAGCCGAATCGTGACACTTATTATACCCTCCAGTACCCTTCATTCCCCTGGTACCATTATTACAACCACCACCAGCCTCCACCCCCTGGTATCACATACTAAATCCCCCCATCAATCGTCAATCCCCTGGTATCTTTCACTATAAGCTCTTTTTGTGGTGTTCTGCACTATGGATGGAGCATGCCACATAATGTATGTTCAGGAGCAGGGACTCTTGTCTTTTGAAAGACATCCTGCTCTGCATTGCCACTCACTTCAAAGCAGCCAAATGGATAAAGGGCAGCCTCTGTAAACCCCCCATGCCATTGAGTTTATGTCGTCCATATGGGAATTGTTTTTGAGATAAAATAAAGCCTGTCAAAGGGGGAAATATGGAAATGATATGACCCTCACGGGCACTATGAGGTTATTGTAAACCTTGTCAAGAAAAATAGTGTGACAAAAACGAATCTTTGTATAGTCTTCATAAAATGGAGATTAGATACATTTCAGTTCAATCAGTTTACCACTTCTACATTTCAGCTTCGATTGAATTACATGAATGTTTTTTGTTCATATTCTTTTCTGTTGAAAGATGCCCTTACCCTACTGAAGCGGTATAAATAGATTTTAGGATATATTGTATATTATCACTGGCCGAATGATAATAATATTGGTTTACTAAGACATGGTTCAGCAATAGCCACTGTTAGCAAGTTAGTTTTCCTGCATAAAGAAAAAGATTTGATTTCAATATCGTACCATAAATAAGCCTTATCTGTCCTTCAATGGACATACAAAATAATGAAAATAGTTTGTTATGACGTAAAGTGTAACACAGAAAGCATGGTCAATCTGTACAGGTCATTGATTCTCATGCCCCAAGGCTGTTTCCTGAATTAATGAAAAACACAGATCTAAGCAGCCTATCAGTCTTTCCATAAATGTGCACTGAGCGCCTCACCAGCCTTTGTAGCTACTAGTTATTTGTATTTTTATGGATCACAGACCTCCATATGCTTGTTTTCAATAGCTTACCTTTAGCAAAACCACAGGGGGTGGGGTTGGGGGATCTTTTCTGCCTTTTTCCCATTTTTTTTTTAAGTATGCACTTTGTCCTATATGGAAATTTGAATTGCATAAAAATCAAAGTGATGAATTTGCGCAGTTTATTCATTGTACATTATTGACAAGTGACTTGAATAAACTATGGTTGAAATTATTAGCATTAGTTTAGTGCAGAGTGAGCCCTCATTAACCACTTAAAGACAATGTACGTAAATGTACATCCTGATCTTCTAGTACTTAGAGCACCAGGACATACATTTACGTCCTGTACATGACTGCAAACACCCGAGCGGTGCTCGCGTCAAGCACGGCCGGACCCGCCGGTAATGGCGGACATCAGCGATTGTGCTGATGTCCACCATTAACCCCTCAGATGCCGTGATCAATACAGATCACGGCATCTGCAGCAGTGCGGTACTATAACCCCTTAAGGACGCAGCCAATTTTATTTTTGCATTTTCGTTTTTTCAGCCTCCTCTAAAAATCATAACTATTTTATATTTTCATCCACAAACTAGTGTGAAGGCTTGTTTGTTGTGCAACCAGTTGTCCTTTGTAATGACATCACTCGCTTTACCATCAAAATGTAGGGCGAAATTTAAAAGAAGATACTATTTGTGTGGAGAAATTGAAAATAAAACCGTAATTTAGCAAATTTTGGTAGGTTTCGTTTTCACACTGTACAATTTATGGAAAAAATGACATGTTTTCTATATTCTGTGGGTCAATATGATTAAATTGATACCCATGATTGCATACTTTTCTATTATTGTACCGCTTTAAAAAAATCGCAAACCTTTCAACCAAATTAGTGTGTTGAAAATCCCTCGATTTTGATGACTGTCAGGCCCAAGGCCTGATTATGGAAACATACCTGTGTTTTGTTATTGCATCTGTGTATAAACTAAGACCTGGGGGGAGAGGGGTCATTCAGACGGTGTATACTGTGTCTTTTGTGTATTGCAGTTTATTGAGGGGGCCTGGCTGGTTGTTTGTTTGAATTCAGGAGCTTCTTTGAAGTGGCAGGGTGGGAGATAACAGATGCCCCTTGGTGGGATCAGAGGGGAGGGGGAAGTGGAGCTTCCCTCCAAAAAACAAGCAGATATGATATTTAAACAATGCTAGACTCAAAGTTTTGGTTGTTAAGATCTGTGCCCCAAGCTGACAAGACCATCCTAAGAACAGCTGGAGACCCACTCTCATGGACTGCTATACTATTACGCTGTAAGAATTTCATTTTTGCTTTCTGAACTTGCTAAACTCTTTTATATATTTTTGTAACTGTATGTCATTTGTTTCTGTATTTTTATATAGTCAGCACTGTGATACCTTTTATCAGATTAAATGTTTAATTAATCAGCTCTGGTCTTTGATCTCTAAATATATGAGCTCACCTTTCTGAGGGCAGCTGGGGTGAGACATGTTTATCTAAGGGTTAATTTGGTGACTTGCTGGGACTAGTAGTGGATACCCAGAGGTCTGGCGGCTTTAACCCTTGCACCATCACACTCTCTCTAGCGTCTTGGCTGGACCGACAGGGTGTGATCATGACAACGACCTTTAACTTTTCCATTTTTCCATATAAGCGGCAGTATGAGGGCTCATTTTTGTGCTGTGATCTGTACTTTTTTTTTTTATATACCATTTGCATATATGAAATTTTTAATAAATTATTTTACATTTTTTTTATATTATGTGACAAAAAAGCAGCAATTTTTGATATTTTTTTTAACGTTTATGCCATTTTTTACACTTTCTGGAAGTAAAATGGGAAAAAGTGATAAATTACATTTTTATTGGGGGAGTGGATTTAAATTTTTTTTCTCTTTTTTATAAGGGACTATTTATAGCAATCACTTGATTGATAATACTGTTCAGTGCTATGCATAGGGCACAGCACTGATCATTATTATCTGCGATCTTCTTTTCTCGCCTGCTCAATCTCAGACCAGAGCAGAAGACCCCTGGAGACGGTCGGAGGCAGGTGAGGGGACCTCCGGCCACCATGCTGGATGATTGGATCCCCGTGGCAGTGCTCTGGGTGATTCTATCATCCATTTTAGTGACTGCACTGCCGCAGATGCCATGATCTGTATTGATCATGGCATCTGAGGGGTTAATGGCACACATCAGCGCGATCGCTGATGTGTGCCGTTACTGGCGTGTCCCTGGCTGCAGATAGCAGCCAGGGCCTGCCGCTCATGATACGAGCACCACTCCAGTGCTCGTGATCATGTACAGGACGTAAATGTATGTCCTGGTGCGTTAAGTACCAGGGTACCAGGACTTACATTTACGTCCTATGTCGTTACGGGGCTAAGGACCATGCCAATTTTATTTTTGCATTTTCGTTTTTTCATCCTCGCCTTTTAAAACCCATATTTCCATCCACAGACCCATATGAGAGCTTGTTTTTGCGCAACCATTTGTACTTTGTAATGACACCTCTCATTTTACCATAAAATGTACGATGAACCTAAAAAATTATTATTTGTATGAGGAAATTTTAATGAAAACTGCAATTTTGGAGGGTTTCTTTATGGTAAAATGGCATGCTTTCTTTATTCTGTGGGTTAATACGATTATAATGATACCTTTAACGACCCCTTAACGACCACGGATGTAAATGTACGTTCTGGTGCGGAGGTACTTCACACACCAGGACATACATTTATGTCCTGTACATGATGATGCTCGCGTCATACACTGCAGGTCCCGGCTTAACCCCTCAGATGCCATGATCAATACGGATCACTGCATCTGCGGCAATGCCCATGTTTAAATTGATGATTGGATCACCCGCAGCGCTTCCGCAGGGATCCAATCATCTAAAATGGTGGATGGAGGTCCCCTCACCTGCCTCCAGCTGTCTCCTGAGGTCTTCTGCTCTGGTCTGAGTCTGGTATGCATAGTACTGAACAGCATTAGCAATCAAATGATTGATATAGATAGTCCCCTATGGGGACATAAAAAGTGTACAAATTAAAAAATTATTTTAAAAAATCCCCTCCTCCAATAAAAATGTAAATCGGCCCTTTTTCCCATTTTACTCCCAAAAGGCGTAAAAAATAAATAAATTAATAAACATATTTGGTATTGCCGTGTGCGTAAATGTCCGAACTATCAAAATATAATGTTAATGATTCCGTACGGTGAATGGCGTAAGCATTAAAAAACAAAATTCCAAAATTGCTTTTTTTTTTCAGAACATACTTCAAAAAAATGTATAAAAAATGTATTAAAAGTTTTATATACGCAAATGTGGTATCAACAAAAAGTACAGATCACGGTGCAAAAAATTAGCCCTCATACCGCCGCTTATATGGAAAAATGAAAAAGTTATAGGTTGTCAAATTAGAGGGATTTTAAAGGTACGACTTTGGTTAAAAATAAATTTTTTTAAAGCGGTACAATAATCATGGGTTTCATTTCATATTGACCTGCAGAATAAAGAAAACATGTAATTTTTACCGTAAAGTGTACAGTGTAAAAACGAAACTCTCCAAAATTAGCAAAATTGTTGTTTTCATTAAAATTTCCTCACAAATTTTTTTTTGGGGGGGGTTCACTGTACATTTTATGGTAAAATGAGAGATGTCATTACAAAGTACAATTGGTCCCGCAAAAACAAGCCCTAATATGGGTCTGTTGATGGAAATATAAAAGAGTTATGGATTTTAGAAGGCGAGTAGGAATAAACAAAAACGCAAAAATAAAAAAGGCTTGGTCCTTAAGGTTAAACACATTTTACAGTTTACATAGGTACTATCTGTTTCTGATCCTAAATGTTATGAAACAGCCTGTTTAATAGCCCAGAACTTTATTCATAATTCTGCAGGCTTCAGAGCCAAGCTTATTCAGAAAATTTGCATTCTGGGAATTGACATTTTTACTCCATGCTCCCCACAGTAATGTTCATTAGGAAATGTAACAGTCCTGCTGTATTCTAGATATCTAAGCTGATATGGGTCTATCCACAATGTTGGTGATTATTTCCAAGCAAACGAATTGTGAATGCACCTCTGAACAATAATTCAGGCTATAATTTGGGATCATACATGACAGGTAGAGCAATGTGCGTATAAGGTTATTTTACTTGTTATGCTCTGTAGTTTTCATCTATATATAAATCTCAACATAGGCTTAAAAGTACAACTCGTACAAACTGTGCCTTGAAAGTTCGAATGGAGATATATTTATCAGATATTAATATTACACTAGGGATTTATTCCTCAGCAGCGTCATATCAGTTCTCCATAATACATGCAGGTGATACTTCCGGTTTTACTTAAAGCTTACTTACGGGTACCGTCAGATCCAACAAATTTTTTTTTTTATATATCACTCAGTACCTAATCCTATGTGTCTAGAACCTTTATTTTTTCATTACACTTTTAATTTAGCTCACTAGTCTGAATTCCTCTCAAAGGGAGGGGGCGTGGCCTCACTGTGAAGGCCTCACATGGACACAGCAGGACTAGTATGTGTCCAAACAGGAAGGGGGGCAGTTGTTTGACAGACTTTTTCAGGATGAAATACTGAACATTTTCTACTTATTGGTTTTGCATGCTTTATAATATTCAAAAGTTTTTGTATCTGACATTGCCCATTTAAAGGAGACGTCTATTAGAAATATGTATTAAACATGAGGTCGTTAAATTCCCTAAATCTCAGAAGAGATGGAATCTTAAAGGGGTACCCCCGTGGAAAACTTTTTTTTTTTACATCAACTGGTGTCAGAAAGTTAAACAGATTAAAAAAATCTTAATCCTTCCAGTACTTTTTAGGGGCTGTATACTAAAGAGAAATCCAAAAAAGTAATGCATTTCCTCTGATGTCATGACCACAGTGCTCTCTGCTGACCTCTGCTGTCCATTTTAGGAACTGTCCAGAGCAGCATATGTTTGCTATGGGGATTTTTTCCTGCTCTGGACAGTTCCTAAAATGGACAGCAGAGGTCAGCAGAGAGCACTGCGGTCATGACATCAGAGGAAATGCATTTCTTTTTTGGATTTCTCTTTAGTATACAGCCCCTAAAAAGTACTGGAAGGATTAAGATTTTTTAATTGAAGTGATTTACAAATCTGTTTAACTTTCTGACAACAGTTGATTAAAAAAAAAAAAAAAGTTTTCCACGGGAGTACCCCTTTAACCCCTTAAGGACGCAGGACGTAAATGTACGTCCTGGTGCGGTGGTACTTAACGCACCAGGACATACATTTACGTCCTGTGCATAACCGCGGGCATCGGAGCGATGCCCATGTCATGCGCGGCTGATCCCGGCTGCTGATCGCAGCCAGGGACCAGCCGGCAGTGGCCGACGCCTGCGATCTCGCGGGCGTCCGCCATTAACCCCTCAGGTGCCGGGATCAATACAGATCCCGGCATCTGCGGCAGTGCGCGATTTGAATGAATGATCGGATCGCCAGCAGCGCTGCTGCGGGGATCCGATCATTCAGAACGCCGCACGGAGGTCCCCTCTCCTTCCTCCGTCCGGCTCCCGGCGTCTCCTGCTCTGGTCTGTGATCGAGCAGACCAGAGCAGAAGATAACCGGTAACACTGATCTGTTCTATGTCCTATACATAGAACAGATCAGTATTAGCAATCATGGTATTGCTATGAATAGTCCCCTATGGGGACTATTCAAGTGTAAAAAAAAATGTAAACAAATGTAAAAGTAAAAGTAAAAAAAAGTGAAAAATCCCCTCCCCCAAAAAAAAAGTTAAACGGCGTTTTTTTTCTATTTTACCCCCAAAAAGCGTAAAAATTTTTTTTATAGACATATTTGGTATCGCCGCATGCGTAAATGTCCGAACTATTAAAATAAAATGTTAATGATCCCGTACGGTGAACGGCGTGAACGAAAAAAAAAAAGTCCAAAATTCCTACTTTTTCAATACATTTTATTTAAAAAAAATTATAAAAAATGTATTAAAAGTTTTTTATATGCAAATGTGGTATAAAAAAAAAGTACAGATCACGGCGCAAAAAAATTAGCCCCCATACCGCCGCTTATACGGAAAAATAAAAAAGTTAGAGGTCATCAAAATAAAGGGATTATAAACGTACTAATTTGGTTAAAAAGTTTGTGATTTTTTTTAAGCGCAACAATAATAGAAAAGTATGTAATAATGGGTATCATTTTAATCGTATTGACCCTCAGAATAAAGAACACATGTCATTTTTACCATAAATTGTACGGCGTGAAAACGAAACCTTCCAAAATTAGCAAAATTGCGTTTTTCGTTTTAATTTCCCCACAAAAATTGTGTTTTTTGGTTGCGCCATACATTTTATGATATAATGAGTTATGTCATTACAAAGGACAACTGGTCGCGCAAAAAACAAGCCCTCATACTAGTCTGTGGATGAAAATATAAAAGAGTTATGATTTTTAGAATGCGAGGAGGAAAAAAATGAAAACGTAAAAATTAAATTGTCTGAGTCCTTAAGGCCAAAATGGGCTGAGTCCTTAAGGGGTTAAGTAATCTTACATTATTGATTATAGCATGTTTTGTGAATAATTGGACTTCTAATGCTATATAACATGTGTTTTATACACATCTGTTTGTTATTTTGTTCTTGCATCGTCTAAATCTCATTTCTCAGATAAACTTTCCTTTTTGCTGAATGAAACTTTGTAGTCAATTGACCTGCTTACTACAGAATTATTGTCTTGCCATTTGTATAAAAATAGTTTTCCATAGACAGATTGTTTTGCTAACATGTGGAAAAACCACCTTCGTCCAAAACAAAAGCGTCCAGGCACTGACAACAATAGAAAGCATTCGTAGGTTTCCATAACTCCCACTCATTTCTATAGACAAATAACTGAACAAACACACTCTCTTCACTCACACACTGTTCATTCAAGTAAGAACTATTTGGTCTTAACATCAATCACCATTCTAACTGCTGGATCTCCACAATATAAGGATCTGTTCACATCATGTTATGGTCTATGTTTAAAGTATGCAACCTCAAGAGGTAATGGTCGGCACTTCCGTCGTAGGTGGTGGTGCGTGTAGCAACATCGCACTAATATAAAGTAAGGAAGAGGCCCAGCACTCACTAAAGGCCGCAGTAAAGGTAGATCCTTTTATTCACATGTCAGGATTTACAGGAAACAGGACGCGTTTCGGCAGGATGCCAATGGCATCCTGCTGAAACATGTCCTGTTTCCTGTAACTCCTGACATGTGAAATAAAGGATCTATCTTTACTGCGGCCTTTAGTGAGTGCTGGGCCTCTTTCTAAAGTATGACGTATACTTTTACTGGAGCCCATGCGGGATGTCATATGATGGTAATGTAAATGGTTAACTTACACATTTTTTCTCGATGCCGATGTCTACAATGCTATCCCATCTCTTTATTTTGTCCCATACTGAGCTATTTTGGCCAAACGGATGCTAAATAAAAGGAAATGATTTTACCCTCCGTTATACTATATAAAGTATATACTATATAATATAAAAATACTTCTATACAGAAACTTAACTGCTGTATGCTACAGAGAAAGTTGTGTTGTTCTTTCCAGTCTGGCCACAGTGCTTCCTGCTGACAACCAACCCCATAACATATCTCTCCTGCTCTGGACAGTTCCTCACATGGACAGAGGTGTCAGCAAAGAGCACTGTGGTCAGACTGGAAAGAACAACTCAGCTTCCACTGAAGCATACAGCAGCTGATAAGTACTGGAAGGATTTTTAAATGGAAGATTCAGCCTCTGGTGACGGAGATTCCGCCTCTGACATTCAGTTCCAGTTCACACTACAGCTGCAGTTATACAGCGTTTATTGGATTGTTGCATTTGGAGAGACTTTTTTACTCAAACATTTACCATCCATTAACTTTAGGGATCTACTTTGCTATTTATCAGTCAAGCCAGTTTGAAACCCTCCACTCTAAGAACATTGTTCAAAAATCTGTTGGAGTTATTCTTTAATATCTGCACATCATCGCCCACCTGCATCTAACGCTATGCAGCGCTCACCAGCTTCCCGTATTAGGTCAGCTGACCTGCCATCAGCTGACTTCTGACCTCAGACGCCAAGGAATAGCTCGCCGGTGCGAATACCACGCCACCCCGGCTGGAGGGCATCTGATCCCATCCAACTCGGCCTGACGGCGGTGCGGTGAGTGGCACAGTCGTGCCAGTTATTATATTACGATTGCAGACTTACCCAGTATGGAGTGGATCAACCGGCATTAACGATCCAGTACTATCATTGTTATCACTAACTGAACTGCATACGACCATCCTTGTCTGCTCCAGGACTTTATATTTATTTCAGGATATATTTTTTTCCAGGACTTCACCTATCACAGGCTATCACATTTATTCCATAGGATTTATTTTATTTACATGACTGTTTTCATTTACAGGACATTTTCTACGATTCTTCACAGGTGGAATCATTTTTAGATATAGCAAATCCTCTTCTAGATCACAGACACACTATCATCCTTGGAAGTGTGTCAATTTATGCAACAACCGCTAACAATAGATACATCAGTTACAGTAACTTTTACTTTCAGAGTATTGACAACATCTATGTGTATTGCTGAACTATTTTTATGTATTTTATATTGTGATCTTAATTTATTTTGCGCTACCGTAGGGCCCTGCAGGAAACGCATATACTATATTATTACTATTTTTATATTAAACAATTTACTAGTGATATAGTTGTCTTTTGTTCTTTCTGACACCAGACATCTACCATTTAATCTTTTTTTATTTTTATATTGAGCTGATGACTAATAACCTTTTTATCTACTTTTTTATTCTATCTCTCTGTGGGGGAAAGCTTTAGTTAACCTCGCTCATTTTTTGTGGTTGAGCTACACATAACTACTCCTATCTTCTTCAATTTAGAAACCTGTTTAACTTTCTGGCACCAGTTGATTTGGAAACATTTTTTTTCCCACTGGAGTACCTGTTTAATGTACACACCGATAGCTAAAGATACATCACAATCGTGATTAGGATAGTCCCGAATTCACAACACGTTTGATTGACTGTTTTATTTGATATATTGTTGTTTTTTATAATCTATCCATTCAAGGGACCAGCTTAATACTTTAAATTTAACCCAAGAAGCCATTCTCAACTAATAATCTCATGCTCTATCATTTACTAAACACGTCTGCTCTTCCATCCAATTGTTAAGCAATTAAAAAGATTTGTGTACCTAGAGCTAATCCCTCTATTCTCCCAGGTGTTGTACTTACTAATAAATGTGGCAGCGTCGCACAATAATGATGGCAAGTGTACGTGAAATCACTTTCCCATGAAGGTAATGACTATATCAGTCTAATTTGGACTCCTGTCTTTTCTGCTTTAATTACAACCTCACTTTTCCCTTGATTTAGTTTATCAGAGTTGAAGTGGTTTCTGCTCATTGGCCGGCATTTATCATTGTAGGTGTAAGTGAAGCATTTTTTTACACCTTTTTTTTGTGTGCTAGTAATGTGTAGGAGCACCAAATTTATTAAATGGTCACAGAGCATTTCATAAATTTTGTGCAGGTCACATTTTATATACCATAAAGCTAAGCTAAGTCTGGGCTGTTGTACTTTATAGACTTTTCAGTGGCTTTACGCCTTTTTTGCGCCTTTTCACAAAAAGGCGCAGTTCATAAAACCCTTCCATATCATGTGTCTTGTCAAAATCAGTGGATTGCAACTCAAAATCAACAGAAGTGTGTAAACCAAAAGGCGCCTTTTCTAGACACAAAAAAACTGTCTAAAGAAATAAATGTTGGCCATTTTTGATAGGACTGTGTTAAATTCTGTTTGTACTCTTCGTCGTGTTCAACTCGTGCTCCCTATATACTTCCATCCCAATATCCAAAACAAACCATCCGTATTATCCTCATCCTTTTAAGTCAGTTTAATTGATAGCATAAAAGTCAATTAAGGTGGATTTTCTTTGACCAGCTGGTGTTTTGTTTCCACAGAAATGGACTTGTAAAGAGCATTTTGCGTTATAACAGGTGGCACTCTCACAGTCGGTGGTGGTTTACCAGATGTGGATGTTTTTCACAACAGGAAAAGATATTAACTATGGGTATTTAGAATATTATCTCCAATCATAAGGGAATAGTTACAATGAGTCAAAATATTTGATGAGAAACAACAAATAGCCCAGATTCTTAAAATTCTAGAGTGCCCGACCAATTTATAAAAAAAATTAAAAAAATGTATGTTTAATTAAATTCTCTAAATATTAAAAAGGTAAAACAGACAGGATAAATATTGATTTAGCTGGGTATTTAAGCAACAACTGACCAATCACAATATACTTTTTACAGATTACACATTTAATACAGCTGCCAAAAAAAACCCCTACTATACATGTGTAACTAAGAAACAAATCTCTATAGAGTATCAGTATATGAACACCAGTATAGACAACCTGCTGACCATGTCTTTCATATGGATGTGCTTGTGTTTAAGCTTCACTGTGCAGGCACAGCCATCTACTGTACATTTTACACTAGCTTCTTGGCCATATACCCATTCATGTGATTCACCAAGTGCCCCATTCAAAGCCCTTGGTAAATAGTTCCGTGGATGCATCTTGACAGAACTATTTATAATTGCACTTAATTTTAAGTTTCTATACTGCATATTCTTTTTGGTCTGGATGTTTATAGTCTCTTTTGCAGTGGTCTTTTTCTACCTGGAACAACCTATTGCAATTACATCCTGTATTCTGTATTTCCTGTATTTTGACTATTATATGATAATATTTACTTTTATGCAACACAAATTTTTTTTTTACAAAAATTTTTATGAATAATGTTATCCTGCTCAACTGGCTATTTTGAGGGTGTATGTACTATCTGTATGGACTGTATTAATATTTTGTAGAAATGTGAAAAAAGTTTTTTTTTCTTTTAGTGTATACATTTATTTGGTACTATATGGTTGTATGGGTGCTCTAACTGTCTCGTACATTTTGACCATGATTAGCTTTGCAGTGTTTTCAATCTTTAGGTTGAAGGAAATTATTAGCAAATCTATTATCTTCACACAGACTTATAACCAGTAATTGAATTTTAGACCCATATGGTCTTATATAGAACGGGTGTGCAGCAAGGAAAATGATAAATAATTAAAATTCAATATAATTCTGTGTGATGTCAATCAATGAGATGTAATAAATGAATTTCCTTTAGCTCCTTATCGGAGAAAGGCAACATTTGCTGTATGCTACCACCTTGTTTTGGCTTTCTTTACACATGCTTTTCGCAATGCATTTATGGGAATGAAAAATACAACAAAAACAGGACTTTTTTACTCTCCATGATGGATTTTTGTGATGCCCCCCACCAAGTTGTGTTTATTAGTATATGCATTTTTGGGCTTTTTTTTTCTCATTACAAGTTATGTGATTCTACACTACATAGTGGGAAAAAATGTCATAGCCGAAGCATCCTACATATTTTTTTTAAACTGCCACTGACCCCCAAAAATGCCACTCAAGGGACACAGATTTCTCATACTGTACATGTACCAAGGCAGGTACACACAAGTTCTGAATATCAGCCTTTACATTTCTGGATAACTATTTTTTTTGTAGACAAAACCATAAGTGAATCCCAAAGGAAAAAAAATATGGATTTAGATTTACATGGAAAAATAAAAGTTGCATGCATCTGCTCATTTGGTACAATTATATTTTTCCCTAGAAGTAATTCTTCTAAAAAAGAATCATACCTCTTGGGAGGTTTAGAGGTACATAAAGTACCTTTGAGTCCATAAAACAAAACTCCAAGGACTCCCAGGTTCTCTGTATCCACAAGACCTAACAATCTTGACTCCCTTCAAGGTGATGATAAAATTCACCTTGGCGGACTAAAGACCGCTCTACAAGACACTGTTATTGTTAGAGATTACCAAATTTAGTTTGACTTTCACACATCTGAAAAATACTAGAAAAGACTAGAAGGGGATCATTAAATTATGTGACTATTGAAACATAATAGAAGTGCAGACAATGGTGAATTTTCAAAGCAGACTTCAAAATATCATCTTAGAAGCAAATTAATTTAGCAAAGAATGGTAACATTACTATTCATTATTTACAAAGAAGGAAAGAAAAACAGGTTCTCATTTAAATTTAAAAAAAAATTAAGAAATTTTCACAAGCCCACATTAGACTGCATTCACATGGCCGTCTAGACCCGTCCTGTTCTTCTCACGTCAAAAATAAAAACAGACTTTAAAAAAACCCGGACAATTACGGATGCAAACGGATGTTATCCATTTGTATCCGTTTGTATCTGTTATTGTTCAGTTAATAAACAAAAAAAAATTTCTAATTTGAGCATGCTCAGAAGTAAAAACAGATCAAATAACGGATTGAAAAAACGGATGCAAACGGATTACATTAAAGGCTCATCTGTTTTCCATAGACTTCAATGTTAAATTTACTGTATCTGTTTTTTCTTCCATTTTTTTTTTTTTAGAAAAAAATACTGCATACACAGTCTTTTCTCCTGTAAAAAAAGAAAAACGGAAATGAGCGCAGACAGTGCTAACGGATGTGAAAGGATTATAAAAAATTCCCATTGACATCAATGGGATTATTTTACAACCGTTTGTAATACGTTTACAAGCAGCAACAACGGAACCTAAATGGGGACAGACGGCCATGTGAACACACCCTTACTTGTCTGACCTTTGTGTTTTATCATGTTATATTGGCTTTCCTAAGGGACACAAGTCAAGAACACGCAATCTCACAATTGCGTATTTCTTGCTTATTTCTCCTTGAACACTTTGTAAAGTGGAAATATATGAGATGAATTTGCTGCGTTTAAAGGTCATAAGATACTTCTGAGTAGACAATATAAATGCAATTACTGAGTTAATGACACTAAAGTGTTGCGTAACCAGATGTATTTATACATCGACCTCTTGTGAGCCAACAAATAGAATCAACCAGGGGTCAGACTGTTTCTAAAATGTTAACTTAAAGATTATTTACTAACAAGCCCAGGGTAAAATTGCTTATCTATTGTGTTTTATGTAAACAATGTAAATATGCACGCTCAAAGTTTTTTCATAATACTTATTTTCTAATTGTGATACTGTTGTGGCTTAGAACTGAGCCACTACAGCTCACTGGGCTGGATTATCAGGAAGGTGCATGGGACATATACCCTAGGACCTTGGACCTTCTAACACCCACATTCCCTGATGGCCATTTAATGATCCTGCCCAGTCTAGCATAGGTGAAAAGGTGGCGCCATGTACATGTTGATTTGTCTTTTGAAGCCTAGGGTAATGGCTTTCTTGGTTGTTTTTAAACATCCCATAAACTTTTGTGCAGAAGCCATAGTCAACTGTTCTATAATTTGCTGCAATCAGGTTAGGGCTGGCATTAGATGGGTGTTAGGCATCCCCAAAGGAGCACATCATTCAGAGAGCCTACACCAGCACAAACTCCCTGAGCTATCCTTTTAATGATCAGGCAGACATCTCCTGAATCATTCTGCCTGATTATTGAGTAAACTGTGAGGTTGTACAATTTTAGGTGCACAGTCTTCTTTATTATTTCCCTGCACTTGCCTCTATGATCAGTGAAAGGAGGAAATAGGAAGCTGACCAATCAAGGGACAGCTTCCTCTTATGGGTGAACTGGAAAGTAGTGTGAGAGAGGTAGCCTTCGGTAACAGTCTCTGTGTGTGTGTGGGGGGGGGGGGGGGGAAGCAATGTGTAGGAGTGTGTGAAAATGAGCACCTGTGATCAGCCTGTGTAACTGACAGACAGGGCCAGATTGGCCTGCCGGGATACCTGGAAATTTTCAGGTAGGCCGGCAGCCCTATGGGCTGGCTGTGGCTGAGGAGTCACTGAATCAGCCTGTCAGGAGTCTCAGGACCTGTGTGCGCCGCAGCTGTAGCATCACGAATGTGGTGATCCACTGGGGTTATAGCGGGACCACTGGGTGTAGAGGTGTAGGTAGCGGGGCCAGATGGTATTAACTCCTGGGGCAAGATGTTGTTATCCTCAAGTGTTCGTGATGCCAGGATGTGGTTGTATGGTGTAGGGTACCGCTGACAACCAACCAAAAACAGCATATAGTAAATGAGAGTCCAAAGCAACTGGAACTTTACTGAAGAAGGCAGAAAACAGTCTTTCCAAATAGCCAACTTCCACAGAGGTGACCGGTAACCTCTCAGGCTTGCTTGGACTTGTAGTTGTAGTAATAATGATGCAGGCCACTGTACTACTGTTATGACTTTGGAAGGGACAGTAGAGACCTGACTTGTACTCACAGATTTGATGTGGCTGCAGATTGATAGGCTTTGGCCTAGATTTGCTGGACTTGACTTGTACAGGACTTGTGCTTGCTTTCTTGTCCAGGTCTAAAGAGCAGGAACTAAGAGAGAGAATGTGGAGACTACAGCCCCTTATACATCAGGGGGCTTGACTAAAGCCCATTGGTAGCTGGTTACCTGTGCCTCTGAAACTCTGGGTATATCATGTGATCACATAGCACATGACATATCACATGACCTTAGGAAGGTCCTACACAGGGTAAATATCCTAACAACCTTCATATATTACTTACATTCACTGTACACTACATACAATAGATGTAAATACTTAATACATAATACAATACCATATCATGACTTAGGGGGACTCTGCAGGAGAGCCCTGTGGACCTGAGGGGACTCTAAGACTACACAGAACCATTTTCTGTACCGGGACACAAATCATATAGGTCCTTAGACTCCTGACGGGCTGATACAGTGAGCAGAGGTCCATGGGCTACAGAGTCTGTACTATGAGTTGTACAGACAGGACACTCACCCTCTACTGTCTGCCTCCTCACTGCGCTTGGCTCCACCTCCTGCCGGCAAATAGTCACTGGAGCTGTTCGGGGGAAGATGTGCTTAACTGGGTGAGAAAAAAGGGGAACCTAATGCTATTACTGCGTGAGGGAGGGGGCTAGGAGTCCTGTTATGTGGGGGACTGGGGAGTATGTAGGGTTCTGTTATGTGAAGTGGGGGCAGGGGAGTATGTAGGCTCCTGTTATGTGAGGGGTGGGGGCTGCTTGAGACTTTGGACCCAGTCCCTCTAGATTATACTACATTCTATATGGCTAGTGTTACGCCGAGCGCTCTGGGTCCCCGCTCCTCCCCGGAGCGCTCGCAGCATTCTCTCATTCGCAGCGCCCCGGTCAGACCTGCTGACCGGGTGCGCTGCGATATTACTCCCAGCCGGGATGCGATTCGCGATGCGGGACGTGCCCGCTCGCGATGCGCATCTCGGCTCCCGTACCTGACCCGTTCCCCGTCTGTGTTGTCCCGGCGCGCGCGGCCCCACTCCTTAGGGCGCGCGCGCGCCGGGTCTCTGCCATTTAAAGGGCCGCTGCGCCACTGATTGGCGCAGCAGGCCTAATCAGTATTCTCACCTGTGCACTCCCTACTTATACCTCACTTCCCCTGCACTCCCTCGCCGGATCTTGTTGCCATTGTGCCAGTGAAAGCGTTCCCTTGTGTGTTCCTAGCCTGTGTTCCAGACCTCCTGCCGTTGCCCCTGACTACGATCCTTGCTGCCTGCCCTGACCTTCTGCTACGTCCGACCTTGCTCTTGTCTACTCCCTTGTACCGCGCCTATCTTCAGCAGTCAGAGAGGTTGAGCCGTTGCTGGTGGATACGACCTGGTTGCTACCGCCGCTGCAAGACCATCCCGCTTTGCGGCGGGCTCTGGTGAATACCAGTAGCAACTTAGAACCGGTCCACCAGCACGGTCCACGCCACTCCCTCTCTGGCACAGAGGATCCACCTCCAGCCAGCCGAATCGTGACAGCTAGAAACTAGAATCCACTGAATGATTGATCTAGTCACAAGTGGACTTTTAACCAATGAATGCAGGGTCCTGTCCCAAGTCTGTGTTCCTCTACTGGGATCTAACATTGCCCTAAGAAGTCTCCCAAAGTTAAGCCTTGGCCAAGCCAAGAGCACAGATGATCTTCTCAATAGTATATCTGAAAAAGCAGCTTCAATTCAACTACCAAATACCAAAGTTGTGTAATAGTGGCTGTGAAAAACTGCAAAAAAGCTTTCAGAAGTCTCATTCCTCGACTTTGTGTACGAGAACAGTTTCATTAGAATAAAGGTTGTGGTACATCAAGGAACTTTGGGTTGTAATAATCATCTATGTGGCAATACACTTCAGGAACTACCATCAAAATCATTACCCTCTACATTATCCTAGTGACCATCACAATACATCAGCCACTAGGGAGAGTAGTAGGCCTTTATATAGTCTTACTACGGGCAGAAAAGAGAGTGAGAAGTTGTAGTGAAACTGTGACACATAAGTACTGCAGCAGAGCTGTAGTGACAGAGAAGCAATGCTCGCTGCCCTGTGGAGCCTGATACTGACTAAAGTTAGAGACTTTCCAGTGCTGATGAAGAGTGTTGTTACATAGTTAGGAAGAACTGACCAATCAGAATGGACATTTACACCTGTATTACTGAAGTTACATAGTTACATAGTTAGTATGGTTGAAAAAAGACATACGTCCATCAAGTCCAACCAGATGCCCGTCTAGCCGTGCAGCACATGAGTGGGTGACTAGAAGGTCTTCCAAAAGGAAAATACATTTTCCTGTGGAGGCCAGGATCTAAGCTTTGCTAGTGGAAAACAAGGCTACAGAGTTAACACCACTGTAAAGCACAGGAACCAGGCCTGGCGCAATAATAAGGCAAGTGGTCAGAGCGTCTGCTTTATGGCGCTGACGCTGCAGAGCCAAGGGGAGGGGGGTGGAAAAATTAAACAGGTTTTTATTCTTACTTAACATACAGCGGAGCCCCGACTGCGAGCGGCTCCTGCCGAGTGGAGAGCCAGGGGAGGGTAAATATACCTGCTCTGTTGTGACATACAAAGCTTGTCCAGTCTGTGTATATATGGACCCCTTCACTGCCTCTGTGCAGCAATGTTTCCAAAGCAGTGTGCTGCTGAATACCACAGCTCCCAGTATGCCCAGACAGCCAAAAGCTGTCTGGACATGCTGGGAGTTGTAGATTTGCTATATCTGTAGGCACGCACCCTGCTTGGGAAACACTGCCATACACACAGCGATCTCGGCCTCAAGCTCAGCTCCTCCCCCTGCTGGTCATGCAATCAGAAACTCATACAGAGGTCAGAGGAAGGACCAGAGTGCAATAGAACAGATGGTTATGGCATAACAGGCAGGTTACAGGTAACACTATAAATACTGTGCCCTGACCCCTGCCCATCCTCACCCCCCCCCCCCCACACCCCATTGTGAGTTCTATCCCTGTACTGTTTCTGTAATTGTATATTAACCTTGTACTGTGTATTATCCCTCTACTATGACATTGCTGTGTGTATTATCCCTGTATTGTGACATTACTGTTTGTATCATCCCTGTACTGTAACATCCTTGTGTGGTGTATTATCCCTGTACTGTGACATCATTGTGTATTCTCCTCACTATAGAGAAGACGTCACCTGTAATCACTGACATCATTGTGTATTCTCCTCACTATAGAGAAGATGTCACCTGTAATAACTGATATCATTGTGTATTCTCCTCACTATGGCGAAGATGTCACCTGTAGTCAGGGATATCATTGTGTATTCTCCTGATATCATTGTGTATTCTCCTCATTATAGAGAAGTCACCTGTAGACACTGATATCATTGTGTATTCTCCTCACTATAGAGAAGACGTCACCTGTAATCACTGATATCATTGTGTATTCTCATCACTATAGAGAAGACGTCACCTGTAGTCACTGATATCATTGTGTATTCTCCTCACTATAGAGTAGACGTCACCTGTAATCACTGATATCATTGTGTATTCTCCTCACTATAGAGAAGACGTCACCTGTAGTCACTGATATCATTATGTATTCTCCTCACTATAGAGAAGACGTCACCTGTAATCACTGATATCATTGTGTATTCTCCTCACTATAGAGATGTCACCTGTAATCACTGATATCATTGTGTATTCTCTTCACTATAGAGAAGATGTCACATGTAATCACTGATATCATTGTGTATTCTCCTCACTATAGCGAAGATGTCACCTGTAGTCAGGGATATCATTGTGTATTCTCCTGATATCATTGTGTATTCTCCTCATTATAGAGAAGTCACCTGTAGACACTGATATCATTGTGTATTCTCCTCACTATAGAGAAGATGTCACCTGTAATCACTGATATCATTGTGTATTCTCATCACTATAGAGAAGACGTCACCTGTAGTCACTGATATCATTGTGTATTCTCCTCACTATAGAGTAGACGTCACCTGTAATCACTGATATCATTGTGTATTCTCCTCACTATAGAGAAGACGTCACCTGTAGTCACTGATATCATTATGTATTCTCCTCACTATAGAGAAGACGTCACCTGTAATCACTGATATCATTGTGTATTCTCCTCACTATAGAGATGTCACCTGTAATCACTGATATCATTGTGTATTCTCTTCACTATAGAGAAGATGTCACATGTAATCACTGATATCATTGTGTATTCTCCTCATTATAGAGAAGAAGTCCCCTGAAGTCACTGATATCATTGTGTATTCTTCTCACTATAGAGAAGACGTCACCTGTAATCACTGATATCATTGTGTATTCTCCCTACTATAGAGAAGAAGTCACCTGTAGTCACTGATATCATTGTGTATTGTCCTCACTATAGAGAAGATGTCACCTGTAATCACTGATATCATTGTGTATTCTCCTCACTATAGAGAAGACGTCACCTGTAATCACTGATATCATTGTGTAGTCTCCTCACTATAGAGAAGATGTCACCTGTAGTTACTGATTTCATTGTGCATTCTCCTCACTATAGAGAAGACATCACCTGTAATCACTGATATCATTGTGTATTCTCCTCACTATAGAGAAGATGTCCCCTGTAGTCACTGATATCATTGTGTATTCTCCTCACAATAGAGAAGACGTCACCTGTAGTCACTGATATTATTGTGTATTCTCCTCACTATAGAGAAGATGTCACCTGTAATCACTTATATCATTGTGTATTCTCCTCACTATAGAGAAGACGTCCCCTGTAGTCACTAATATCATTATATCACCAACAAAAAAGGGGGGGCCCAGCCATAGAGGGGAAAGCCACCACTGGTTTGTGAAACACACATATACACCAACAGAAGAAAACCAGTAATGAAAATTAGATACATTCATTAAACATATATGCAATTGACATACATTTAAAATATAGAAATGAATAGAAATCAAGGCACAGAGGTATAAATATCAAAGTTAGTACAAAGATACATAAATAAATAACATCCTGCCATGCATTGCCTACCTACCATCTCCAACCCCAACGTACGTTTCACTTGTGCTTCGTCAGGGGGCGAAGCACAAGTGCAACATACAGCTGGACTGACAGGAAGTGTACCATGCGGTACCCGGCCGGACTGAGTGACAGCCAGGAAGTAGAAGAGCTTGGCCATGCTACAGGGTCCAGGGAAGGAGCCGGAGGAGGTAACTGAGAACATAGGTAGGGTAGGGGGAGTAAAAAAACCATTGGGGGGGGGAGTAAGAAGGACACAGGGAGGGGGAGCAAGAAGGACACAGGGAGGGGGGAGTAAGAAGGACCGGGGGAGGGAGGGAGTGGAAATGACCCTTCCTGAGAAAAGGCAGCGTAAAAAGAAATGACAGTCTCTATATGAAGGTACAAAGGACACTCAGTCTACTCCAGATGAGACTTTCAGAAGAGACTTCTTTCTGCCCATGGTTGACAGAACCCTCAGAAGCCTAGGTGACAGGTTTTCAAGATTGAGGGGTGTTTATGACCTTTATGACTTTCTGTTCTCAAAGGACAACATGAAGCAGACAATAAAGAATGAAAAGCTTCATGAATGATGCAAAAAATTGACGTTGATGCTGATGACTTGGCACTTGAGATCAATTAATCTCTCTACACTTTTCCAGACCATGTAGCCACTTCCCTATTTGACTTGTCTATTTTGCTTGGGGCCCCCAAATTCCTTCAAACGGCCCTGGATATAGGGGAGTACAATTTTTCCTTTGTGCTCTGTACAGGAGACATCATAGCAGCCAGCTTCCACTCACTTTGGAACTTAGCTCAGAAAAAAATGACAATTGCCTTCAGAGAAGAAAACTGGTTAAAAAGGCTAGAAACAAGTCATTTAATAGCTCGAGATACTACTATTCTTCATGTACAGACAGCTTATTCTAACAAGTTAACTAAAGAGAATTGCTCAGATATTTATCTATTTGTCTACTGAAGAATGGTAGGAAATTAGCTTAGAGATTCTTCACCAAATCTGTTTCATCATTATTCATTTTCATGGAAAGTAAAGGGGTAGTCCAGCGATTAACATTTTTTCCAGAGGATAGGGGATAATTGTCTGATCCAATCTGCACTGTTATATAGTCTATTTTTCTCTATTTTGTGTTATAAGGGAAATTTATAATTTATATTTTTTCTGATTAGAGACAGATATGTTTTTATTTTCTGTTTGTAATTTCTTTTCATTTATGGGGCAGTCATCTGGCCTGGGCTATTCTTAATAACATTTAGAGATGTTTTACAGCAAATCCCATTGAAATAGGGAACAATAGACTAAAGATGTCCTATTAAAATGATTGGGAAGTTAATGTGGATGTGCACAGTGACCTTTGCAGAGATCATTTTAGAGGGAGGGAGAGCCTGATCTGTAAGCAACAGCTATTGTGTTATGTATGCACTGGTGTCACCTTTAACTGTAATTCTGTCTGTGTTGTTACAGAGGGCACTGCTGAGAAGTGATGTGTACAGAACAGCTTCAGCTTAGTTTTAGGCCTATTGGCCAACATGGAAACTGCAAGATTTCAAAATGTGTTTAAAATATAAACTTGATGAGACAATCCCTTTAAGGGTAGGGTCACATGTAACCGATCCGCAGCGTATTTTATGCTGCATATGATGTCTGAGTGGACTCGGCGTCTGGTAGGCCCCCTGTGTGGCTGATCATAGCGATGGATTGCCGCTGCGAGCAGGCTAGAGGCGGGGAAAGGGGGAGGTGGCAACAGCTGGAGGCACAAAATGGGTCAAATCACTGGTGGATATGCAACGTAAAATACGCTGCAGATCCATTATGTGTGACCCTACCCTAAATGGAGGGTGCAGAGACATTGGATCTTCTGATATATTACATCAGTGTGGGCTTTGGAATCTCAAATATCAGAGTAAAGTTTCTGACACAGCTAAGAATACCGCACAGCTGCTACAGGGCATATGCCAGCCCTCCCTGCCCAGCCCTGTGTGTGTTGTGCTCTGCTACCTGATTTTTTCTGTTTCTCTCTGCAGTGATCAGTCGCTAAACACAGAGAGATAAAGACATCTGGGCGGCCTGTTTGTCATGGCTGTGGACAAAAATGCCCTATTTAGCAGGTCAATAAGCAGAGAGAGTCTTCTAGGATTTTTGGCTTACCCTCTCGGTGCTAGTCTACTCTGCTCTAGGATTGAGTCTACAGTAACCAGGAGAGGTAAACACATAGGAAGGAATTTAGGCTGAGGACACACATCAATTGATTTGTTGGTACAGTATGGTCACTGTGTTGCTGATTTTTTTTCCTGGTCTCTTAGTGAGTGTTGGGGAAGTGGACAGTGCAAAGGTGGGCATTTCTACTGTGTAGATAGCAGAAAACAGGTCAATATTACTGTGATTGTTGCAGACTTAAGCCACAGCACTTGCCAGCAGAGTGTTTACATTTATTAAAATTGGTTGTACACACTTCAATCAACAATCGTTTCACTATGACAGCTTCATCATAGCTCACAGCGCTAACATGAAGCTGTGATAGCAAAGCAATCATTGGGGGGTTGGTGGGGAGTGAGGGGAAAACTAGTATAGAAATAATTAGTGTACATATAAAGGATGCATATCCACCATGTGTGTGGGACGCATAATTCCATCAGCCGTAATGGATAGAGAAGCATAAAGGGAAAGGAGTGACTCTTTCTCCTGAAAGGGAACCAATCATCAGATTTTACCCTATATAACAATTGGCAAAGCGTTATATAGGGTAAAATCTTTATTTTCACCATTCCCGGGGGATGCTCCGGCCCCCAGGGATGGTGAAGATATGAAGTTATAAACTAGTCACCGCTGCCGCCGTAAGTAGTCACCTGGGCGGGGAGCTCTTCTCATCTGCTCCCGTTCTTCGGCCGGCAGCAACGCCCCCTCCGCTTGATTGATGGGCCGCGTCATTGTTCCGCTCACTGCACAGACGGAGCAGAGCGATGACGCGGCCCATCAATCAAGCAGAGGGGTCGTCGCTCCCGGCCGAAGAACGGGAGTAGATGAGAAGAGCTCCCCGCCCAGGTGACTACTTACGGCGGCGGCGGTGACTAGTTTATTACTTCATATCTTCACCATCCCTGGGGGCAGGAGTGTCCCCCGGGAATGGTGAAAATAAAGATTTTACCCTATATAACGCTTTGCCAAGCGTTATATAGGGTAAAATCTGATGATTGGTTCCCTTTAATGTTGACAGAATGCCCTCTACCATATCCCTAATACCATATTCATTCTATCCCTTTATTCCTCCTCCTGTAAGATTACCCCATGGATTGCCGAATCAATAAATCGATCCCAGGGTGACCAAGTAATAAAAAAGTCTATAGTTGTGGCTAGACGGGCAGATCCTAAATCTTCCATACTTCTAACTTCCTTAACCTTATTAAGCCAAAAGGACACCCGAGGGGCCCCTACCTGGCACCAATGAGACGGTATGCAATTTCAAGCAGTTTGAATCAGTACACTAAGGAGAGAATTCTTATATTTAGAAGCTGGCACAGAATTATGTTGTTGTAAAAAAAAGCCTGGTTCCAGTGGGATTTCCATATCTGTTATTCTAGAAATAATCTCACACACTTTCCGCCAAAAGTCCGTAAGTACAGGGCAAGACCAGAAAATGTGAAGTAGATTACCCTCTCCACTACAATGCCAGCATGTCCCAGGATTCCAGGCCCGCATACTAGACAGTACAGTAGGGACCTGATACCTCCTTGACACTATTTTAAAATTAGCTTCTTGAAGATTAACACATATAGATGAATAGTGGGCTAGTGTGAAAATTTTTCCCCACTGTTCCTGAGTAAGCTGCAAGCCCAAATCTCTCTCCCATTTACCCGTATACGCTGGCGAGTTATCTTCCAAATTTCCCAACCATTGTCTATAAACTTGTGAGATTATATGTTGTTCTCGTTGTTCAAAAATGCACAACTCCTCAAACTTGGTGGTGTAATCCCTAAAAAAAACTAGGACTGGGTTGTTTTGCCAAAAAATACTTCAGTTGAAATGATCTCCAAAAATCTAGCGGAGGCAGCTCACCAAGTGCCCCTGGCTCTATCCACTTCTCTGGTATGCACTGGTCCTTCAAGTGGCCCACTCGAAACCTCCCTTTCTCCCCCCATCTACGTAACCTGGTATCTGTCAAACCCGGAGGAAAAGCTGAGTTCCCTATTACTGGATACAGAAATTAATTGGTTGGAAGCATAAGTTTCTTAATTATTCTATATTTACAGACTCGCAAAGTTGCCCCAATCAACTCATGTTGCCATAATACCTTTTCTTTCAAATCTGTGCACCACGGTATGCATTTAAGAGGAACTTGGGTTTCGTTCTGTTCAATTCCCACCCATATTTTATGGCCATCTTTTCTACACCATTCTACTACTCTAGGGAGGTGGGAAGCACAGTAGTATCCTCTTAAATTTGGGAGCCCCACCCCTCCTTTCTGTTTGGAGCGACACAAAACGGATCTGCTCAACCGAGGCTTTTTCCCACCCCAAATAAATTCCTTTTGTATTGTCTCCATCTTTTTAAAAAAGACCTGCGGAATAGTTATTGGGAGGTATTGAAAAAGGTATAACCCTTTTGGGAGAATGGACATCTTATACAACGCACATTTACCAAACCATGAAAATGTGTTGGTCTGCCAATTCTGACATAATTTCCTAACTTCATTAATTAACAGAAGATAGTAAAATTTATAGATATCTTTAATATCTGCCGGTATCCAGACTCCCAGAAGCTTTACAGCCTGATTGGTCCATTTCATTTTAAAGATAGTCTGCAAATGAGCTCTCTCTCTCCCACAGGAAGCGAGACATTAAGAGCCTCTGATTTATCCAAATTAATTTTAAAGTTTGATAACCGGGCGTAAGTCTCCATTTCCTTAAATAAAGTCGGTAAGGACGTTAAGGGTTTAGTTATATAAAATATCAGGTTGTCGGCAAACGCTGCCACCTTATGGGTTGTCCCCTGTATCTCAACCCCTCCCAGATCCACATTTGCTCTTAGATGACATAAAAGGGATTCTAATACCAAAACAAAGATTAAGGGGGATAGAGGGCAGCCCTGTCACGTCCCATTGCCCACTGTGAATTCTTCAGACAGAATACCATTAACTCTGACTTTTGTTGTAGGGTCCCTGTACAGCTCCATAACCCATTTCAAAAATGTATTCTCAATACCCAGATGTCTCAGGGATTCCTCCATAAATATCCAGTTTACCCGGTCAAAGGCTTTTTCAGCATCCGTCGATAGAAGAATCAAGGGAACCTTCCTTGATCGGGCAAACTGGATGAGATCCACAGAGCGAATGGTGTTGTCCTTTGCTTCTTTACCTGCTATAAAACCTACCTGATCTGGGTGTATGATCCTGTATATAACTTTCACCAGCCTACCAGCTAAAATTTTTGAAAATAATTTCAGAACTGTATTCAGAAGGGAGATCGGGCCATAACTCGAGCACTGAGTTGGATCCTTTCCCTCCTTCTGAATAACTGTTATACAAGCTCTAGTAGAATCTTTCAACAAGCTAGCCCCCTGTGTAATGGAATTATATGTTTCCAGAAAAGCAGGGTTTAAAATCTCCTTAAATTGTTTATAGTAGATCAATGAGAGACCATCTGGCCCTGGGGCCTTATTTTCCTGTGTTTGCCTCAGAACTAGCTCTAGCTCCTCTAATGTTATATCCCGGTTCAATTGGGGCAGCCTTGACTTTCCAATGTACGTTCTAACTTCAGAGCGAAATTTACTAGATAGTGTTGCCGGGTTTGCTGAGTCTATATTATATAAATCCTTATACAGTATATACTCGAGTATAAGCCGACCCGAGTATAAGCCGAGACCCCTAATTTCAACCCAAAATCCCAGGAAAAGTTATTGACTCGAGTATAAGCCTAGGGTGGGAAATACATCATCCCCCCCTGTCATCATCCAGACCCCCGTCATTAACATCCTCATCATCATCACCGCCTGTCATCATCCAGACCCTCATCATCATCACCTGTCATCATCCCCTTGTCATCATCCCACACATCCCCCCTTCATCATCCCCTTGTCATCATCCCCACCCCCCTTCATCATCCCCTTGTCATCATCCCCACCCCCCTTCATCATCCCCTTGTAATCATCCCACACCCCCCCTTCATCATCCCCTTGTCATCATCCCCACCCCCCTTCATCATCCCACACCCCCCCTTCATCATCCTCTTGTCATCATCCCACCCCCCCCCTTCATCATCCTCTTCTCATCATCCGCCCTCAGTGGTCTTCAACCTGCGGACCTCCAGAGGTTTCAAAACTACAACTCCCGGCTTGCTGGGAGTTGTAGTTTTTAAACCTCCGGAGGTCCGCAGGTTGAAGACCACTGCGGCCTTCGACATCATCCAGCCCCCTCTCACCCCCCTTTAGTTCTGTACAGTACTCACCTCCGCTCGGCGCTGGTCCGGTGCTGCAGGACTGTCCGGAGAGGAGGTGGTCCGGTGGGATAGTGGTTCCGGGCTGCTATCTTCACCGGGGAGGCCTCTTCTAAGCGTTTTGGGCCCGGAATAGAGGCGTTGCCTTGACAATGACGCAGAAGTACGTTGGCAATGAACGTACCTCTGCGTCGTTGTCAAGGCAACGTGACTATTCTGGGGCCGGGCCCGAAGTGCTTAGAAGAGGCCTCCCCGGTGAAGATAGCAGCCCGGAACCACTATCCCACCGGACCACCTCCTCTCCGGACAGTCCTGCAGCACCGGACCAACGCCGAGTACTGTACAGAGCTAAAGGGGGGTGAGAGGGGGCTGGATGATGTCGAAGGCCGCAGTGGTCTTCAACCTGCGGACCTCCGGAGGATTCAAAACTACAACTCCCAGCAAGCCCGGACAGCCGATGGCTGCCCGGGCTTGCTGGGAGTTGTAGTTTTGAAACCTCTGGAGGTCCGCAGGTTGAAGACGACTGCGGGTGGAGAGTTCACTCGAGTATAAGCCGAGGGGGGTGTTTTCAGCACGAAAAATCGTGCTGAAAAACTCGGCTTATACTCGAGTATATACGGTAATATTCTCTAAAAGCCTCGGCTATTTCTTTAGGTCTATATATAATTCCCTGTGATTTTGGACAGATTTTAGCAATATATGCCTGTGATTTCTGTAATCGTGAGGCTTCTGCCAGAGCTTTAACTATCTTATTGCTATATTCATTGGCCCGACTTTTACAATTTAAAAGTTTATTTTTAGCCTCCACTATTAACAACTCTCTAAGCTCTTCTCTTTTCTTAACCGTTAACTGCTTAATTTCAGCCTCCGAGTGAAGCTTATGTTGGGATTCTAGGTCTCTCAGATCCTCGACAAGTTGATTCATTTTTTGCAGCCTCTCTTTCTTTATCCGGGACCCATGTTTCACCAGTATTCCCCTGGCTACACATTTGTTTGCCTCCCACACTACTACTGGGGAAATTCCCTGTGTAGTGTTGGTAACAAAAATTATTTTTGTTTATTTTTTTGCCTCCTCGTGTTGTGGTTGGGGTAGGTATGGGGTTTAAAGATAAAAAATGTGTTGTATAGCTGTGTCTATTCATTTTATGATTATACTTGTATTTAGTCTAATAACTATGGAGAAGATAGCAATTGTAATTGTATAACTGTAAATCAATGTTTGTTTTCCTAATGAAAAATATGAAACTAAAAAAAGAACAAAAGCAAGGGCTTCTTGTAAGAAGGAGCACAAGTTTCCATGTAGTGAGCGTTGTACGGTGCGAAAATCATACTCTCCTCCAATTAAATACTGTCGATCTTTCTCAGAACATCATTGGTGTCCTTGATATATGATGGTAGTGTTTCAACTGAAGGTAGGAGGAAAGAGTTGATGTATTTGCAAAGGGGCTCACAAAGATTGTTATACCTGGAGACAATGGGTCTTCTGGGAGGGCATTTTTAATTCTTATGTACCTTCGGTAGAAGATAGATGGTGGCCACACACAGGTCGGTGGGTAAAAGGGCATCCTTTTGTTTAGGGGTGATGATGTTGTCATCTGCAGCTCGTTGTAAAACCGAGGAAAGCGCCGACCAGTAGGAAGAGGTGGGGTTAAAAGTGAGTCTCTTATAGCATTCATTTTGTCGTAATTGGCATAGCATGTTTTTTTCATACATACGATTTGGCCATAGGACTACATTTCCCCCTTTGTCTGAGGGTTTGATCATTTTATCCTTCAACCCCTGTAACTCCTTTAAAGCCTGACGTTGTTTAAATGTAAGATTATCTCCATATCTAGTTTCGGAGAGGCCCTCTAGATCTCGTATTACAAGTTTGGTAAAAAAAAAATCTATTTCAGGGTACATAAACAACTAAGGAAATTTCTTAGATTTGGGTGTTAGTGATGCTGGAAAAGTAATCACCTGTGGTATCTCTTCATTGGGGAGTTCCTTGAGTGCTTGAAAGACCATTTGATCCTGTGTGGAATGCAGTTGAGATTCATCCTGATCACATGCTTTCTTGTCAAAAATCTTCTTGAATGTCGGTTTCATGCAAATAACTGCACACCTTTTTCGGTGGAAAAATAATCGACTTTACTAACTGGGCAGAAAGATAAGACCAAATCCAGGATTTCTCTTTGTGCCGCTGTGAGGGCATGGTTAGACAGATTAATATTTTTTGTTGTTAGTACTGCCATTGTCATGGTTACTCACCTGATTGTTGATTGGCTCTTCTCTTGCGAGCCGTTCATCTGGGTCCATCACAGCCCATTTTCCTTTTCCGGTCATATTGATAGGATTTTTGAGTAGAAGAGGCTGTAGATCCTGCGCTGGTTAAGGCTACAGATGACATTGAGGCTGTGCGTGTTACACTATTGTTATTAGGTTGATGCCATTTGTACATCCGATTTGTACTCACGTCTTGTTGGTCTCATTTTTAGTATTTTTTAGATTTGGTCGTCTGTATTTGATTCTACCAGGTTGAAAATGTTTCTTCAAGTTCCTTGTTAAAGGAATCAATCTCTGTTTGAGCCCAGTCTTTTATTAGACTCATTTATTGGTCTGAGTACTTTCAATTTCAGTTTCCAGTTGTTCAAGAGTATGACTGTTGTGTATCACTAATAGTTCCATAAATTTCCGGGAGCAAATGTTACACGCTTCCTCCCATTGCTCTCTGAAGCTGTTGTCTTTAATGGGGAATGATGGAAAGACTTGCACCTGGAGTCCTCTAGGGACAAGTCCATTAGTGTTATACCTATGTAGAAAAGTGCTGTTCCACCATATTCTGGTTCTTTTATGTAGTAGATTTCTCAGATTTTTCTTAAGATCATTTTTATGTGCCATAACTGTGCCTGTTGCCAATCCAGTATCAAATAAGTCCTGGGCTCTAGCAAGCCACGCCGTATCTCTGCTTTTATAGTTGATGTGGACTGCTTATGTACTTCCAAAAACAAATATCATGAAAACAGGAGAAAAGGACACAATAAATCACCTATATAGGAAGTACAAGCTTAGTAAATAATCATCTACTTGTAAGTTAAGGTCTAGTGGCATACAACAACATTGTACCCAAAAGAAAGAACAAAGGCCACTATATAGACCATGAGGTAGAGTAAAATCACTTCATTTTATTAGTTTCACATATAACATATAAAATCACATACAGTAATGGGCACAGAAAGAAAAGATGTGGGTGCTGGGAAGGGGGGTATTACTCTATGGCCCACAGATAAAGGGTCCTGTTTAGCATGCATGCACTGGAGATAGCAATGCAAAAAGTACATGGATAGTAAGAGAAAAGTGCATTGTGCATAGTATAATAGTGGCTGGGATCGTGGGATAGCCTATACAAATAACGACCTGAGAATCACTCATGTGCCCTCATTATATTGAACATATCCCTGAAACCATATAACCACCGTAGTACTTAATGAATAAAGTGAACAGTGCACACAAGAAAAAATATTTAATAAGTGCAAAATGTACTTCCCAAAACATTAGGAAGGAAAGCATGCAGAGTAAATAGTAGCCAAGGGTGGCACTCCCCCAACCCCAGTTACCCACCACACCTCCGACGCGTTTCGCCTAGCAGGCTTTGTCCAGGAGTGGTGGACAACTGGCTGGTGGGGTCAGAATATATATGGGGATGTGAGCCAATAGAGACAAGGACACACACTTGCATTGGATCGCTGTGAGAGGTGCACGGAGTCCCCGTGCCAGGCACCATGGTGCGGCGTCTGACGCAGCTTCATGTGTGGCATGACTGTATTGTAAATGTGCAACCTCCGGGCTCCAGAAACATGAACCCCGGAGGCTTGCAAAAGAACTACTGGGAAATGGCCATGCGAACGGCGCATGCGCTGCAGTCTGACAGCGAAACTAGAGAAAAATGGCCACAGGAAGATGGCTGTTGGTGTATATAGTAAATAATATTAATTCACAGAGATGCAGTACAGGGGCAGATATTGACATACGAGTAATGTAGATTGATGGTGTTTAATATAATAAGATAGGAACTCATTAAACATAAAAAAGTACAAGTGTATAAAATGGAAAAAAGGAATGGAGGGGAAAATGGTTGTGGTGGGGGGGGGGGGTTAAACGGAGGTGTACATAATCAGACAGTGCTTGTTTGTATAGTACATTGTGAAATAAAAAAATAAAAATAAATATAGAGGTATACCCTTATTAGTCAGTGTGACATCAATTTACATTATATTATATAGAGATGAAGTAGTGAGAAAGGTGTATATGAAGACCATAGCTATAATGGTATATAGAGACGACATAGCTGTAATGCAGTGACAATAAGGTAGAATAATCAAATTGGAAGACATTTGAAAAATGTGTAATAGAATCTATTGGTGTATATATATATATATATATATATATATATATATATATATATATTATATATATATATATATATATATACATAGAATATAGTGACATGCATAGAATGATGTGAAGAAACATAAAAAAATATACAAAATATATATCTAAAGCAAAACAGTACACAATTAAATTGGGGGGACCCCCATACAAAGTGTATGATAACAACACTTGTATTGTATTGTATTATGTTAGTAAGGAGTATGTGTGAGACGTGGAAGGAGAGGGGGGGGGGGGGCTTGTTTCTCAAAAGTTGTTCCAGTGACACTACTTTTGAGAAACAAGCAGCTGATCTAAAAACAAGATTCCAGGAACGTGGATACAGTAACAACACTATCTGGAGAGCATACTGACAGGCCAAATCCTGCCACCGAGATGTACTCTTACAAGAAAAACAACAAAGGAGAACAAGCGACGGAGGAACTGTGAGAGTCATTACCGACTTCAACACTCGGACCATGGAGGTGAAACAAATAATGGATGAATATTGGCCTATTTTAAGATATGATGACACTCTAGCTAAATATATTCCTCCCAAGCCTTCCATCACTTACAGACATGCAAGAACCTACGAGAAGTGCTTGTAAACAGCTACTATCAAGGCATAACTCCTACTCAAACATTTGGATCAAAAGGCCCCAAATGGGGCACATACACATGTGGACGATGTGTGGCTTGCAAGAACATCACCAGGATGGATATCTTTCAAGACTCAAAAGGCCAAAAGACTTTTCACATTACATAACTGTGAGGCTTCATTACTGCAGGTTTGTAGCATTGACCAGGTATATATTGGGATCTGTGGCGGCGATTGGAAAACAGCATTGGCAAGAAAAGAAACCATGTGGATGGAAAAACTCAGAGCGAGGGTACCCAACGGTCTAATGAATAAAACATCTCTGTCCCCTTTCTCTAGTCTGCAGATGAAGTGGTAAATACTGACATTTATGTATCCCTAACTTACCTCTTCCCCCCCCCTTTTTTCCTCTCCCCCCACCTTTCACTTTCCCCTCTGGTTCTCTGACATAAGGTTGAGACTTATAGAACAAATATAGGTATGTACTAATGCTAATAAATTGTGCTGTTCTATGTTTTCCTTTACTAAGTTAGCGCAACTGTGCATGTTATGTTTTTAAAGCCAATTTTAACTGCAGTGTAATATGTCTTTTGTTTTTCTTTTCATAGATTTTTGCATTCGATATCCATATGATATGGAACTCTGTCAACATTAAGGATACAGAGTCACTCTTTTTCCATTATGCTTCTCTGTCCATTAGGGCTGATGGAATTATGAATCCCACACACATGGTGGATATGCATCCTTTATATGTACACTAATTCCATGCTTACATGCTTTATTGTCATCTATTCTATGTGTCACCCCACTGTAATTGTGTGGTTACACGTGACTTTCTATGCTAGTTTTCCCCACACTCCCCACCAAAAATATAATATGTCCTAAATAGGGTATACCTCTATATTTATTTTTATTCTGTATTTTTTTATTTTACAATGCATTATGTAAACAAGCACTGTCTGATTATGTACACCTCTGTCCCCCCCCTCCCCCATTTTCCCCTCCATTCCTTTTTTCCATTTTATACACTTGTACTTATATATGTTGAATGAGTTCCTATCTTATTATATTAAATACCATCAATCTACAATAGTCGTATGTGAATATTCACCCCTGTACTGCATCTCTGTCAGTTACTATTATTTTCTATATATACCAACAGCCATCTTCCTGTGGTCGGCAGTGGCCATTTTTCTGTAGTTCCGCTGTCAGACTGCGTTGCATGTGCTGTTCACATGGCCATTTCCCTGTATTTTTTTGGCAAGCCTCCGAAGGCCATGTTTCTGGACAATAAAGCCGTGCCACACAGGATGCTGCGTTAGATGCCGCACCATGGTGCCCGGCGCGGAGACTCCGTGCACCTCTCACAGCGATCCAATGCAGGTGTGTGTCCTTGTCTCTACTGGCTCACCCCCCATATATATTCTGACCCCACCAGCCAGTTGCCCACCACTCCTGGACAAAGCCTGCTAGGCAAAACGCATCAGAGGTGTGGTGGGAAACTGGGTTGGGGAAGTGTCCCTCTTGGCTACTCTTTACTCTGCATGCTTTCCTTCCTAATGTTTTGGGAAGTACATTTTGCACTTGCTTTTAAATATTTTTTCTTGTGTGCACTGTTCACTTTATTCATTAAGTACAACAGTGGTTGTATGGTTTCAGGGATATGTTCAATATAATGAGGGCACATGAGTGATTCTCAGGCCGTTATTTGTATAGCCATAATCCCAGCCACTGTTATACTATGCAGAAATGCACTTTTCTCTTACTATCCATGTACTTTTTGAATTGCTATCTCCAGTGCATGCATGCTAAACAGGACCCTTTACCTGTGTGCCCATAGAGTAATACCCCCCTTCCCCAGCACCCACGTCTTTTCTTTCTGTGCCTATTGCTGTATGTGATTTTATATGTTATATGTGAAACTAATAAAATGAAGTGATTTTACTCTACCTCATGGGCTACATAGTGGCGTTTGTTATTTCTCTCTGATACCATGTTGTTGTATGCCACTAGACCTTAACTTACAAGCATATGATTATTTACTTAGCTTGTACTTCCTATATAGGTGATTTAATGGACCTGAGTTTTTCAAATCCTGGATAACCCCTTAAAACTGTCTGATCTAAGTTTACACTTAGCATTTACACTTAGAATTACACTCACAATTTCAGGTCCTGACCTTGAGCAATGCACAAAATATAAAATATAGATTGTGAATAACACACACATGCACTATGTATTGATTAACTACATATAAAATGTAAAGTTTTAAAATACGTCCTAAAAAGCATTTCCAAGAGACTTGTACTGTAAGTCAGTGTCCAACCCATTAAAGAGCATTGAAACATGGCCAGGTATTATCAGCCAAACAAGAATTTCATCCAAAAGGAAGAGAACCAAACAAGGTTGAAATTATGCTTCTGTCCAGTTCCGGGAACATGTAATGAATGTAACATCTGATTTGGGTGAACAGGAGAGAAATGTCTAGATCCCGATCCATAAGGAAGTTTCCATTGCAGGAGGCTTCCAGTCTAATATCTCACCATTTACATAGAGAGCCACAGGGTAGGCAGCACAACCTCAAGTAGTACTTCAAGAATAGGGGTGCAGGCAAGCAGAATGCGGGGTCCCGGTCACAGACCATGTCCATAGATACAGCACAAATTGAAGCAGCAGCACACCCAGGTGGTATTAGGAGAAAATCAACAGAGCTTTATTTGCTCATGTTCACAGTGCAATGTTTTGACGGTATCACACCGTCTTTATCAAGCAATCACCATTTACATATATATCATCATTTACATATATATGTCCACCCTCAATCCATGTACCACAGCACAGCTAATGTCTTTCAAAAACAGCTCCATGTCTGTCTCCAGCTTGGTGCGGTTTTACAACTTTGCTCCATTCACTTCAATGGAGCTGAGCTGCAGAACCACACCCAACCTGGAGACAGACAGGGAGAATTTGTTTATTGAAAGTAGCTCTGTTTTTCTATTCCTGGATAACCTCTTTAAATACTTTCCTTACTGGTTGTGAATTATAGCAGTAATCATCATAGTATGTAAACGGGATTTCAATAACATTTTCAAAGTTAGTAACAATGTAAATTTAGAAAACCTTCTGTGTGCTAAACTGAGTGATAACTTTGTATGGTTTTTTTTTCTACCTATGTAAAAGAACTCAAGGATAACACATGGTGGTTATAGATACTATTAAAAAAAACTATCAAAGGGATAAACTCAAGGACCTATTGTTTTTAACGGGACATTTACTTTCACATTATTATCCTGTTTTACATGGCTGTAACAAACAAATAGTCTATTCTTTTTTAAGTTTGTCCATTGCTCTTACAAAAAAAAAAATTGACTTTTATTTGAAACCTAAGTTAAGATTTTCCTGACCTACTGTATAAATAATGCCATACGGCGTGTACAGAGGGGCAACCATCTGTTCTAAATCCCAGGTACAAAGCCATTAACTTTATATAGTGAGTAGCGTATAGTACATTAAGTGCTGTAAATATTTTCTGTGTACTGCAGCTTGTCAACATTGCTGAGCTTTCATTAGCTGGGATGTCTCAGATGATAATAACAACCAATGTGCTGCATTTTTAGACTACTCACCCCCCCCCTAAAATATATAAATATATATATATATATATATATATATATATATATATATATATATATATATATATATATTATCTATCTATCTATCTATTAGAAAAATGTTTATATATATATATATATATAAATATATATATAAAATAGTTTTTTCACGTATATATTAGCTATATCTGTTTCTGGAAAAACATTCTTCAACCCTACAAGCCGTTCCGTTCCAGCGATTGTAAAGAAACAGAAAGCAGCGTGAACCAAATTTCGCTTTTTGCTGGCACAGTCCATGCCATTAAGTGTATTCACAAATTCTAGGTGCTGCTGAAAAGAAACTTTATCCTATGTGTGAAAGCCGTGTAAACACGTGAGGGAAGCGGCCTCTGTAATAAAGACGTTTCATTTGGCAAGTTATTTAGGTCTGCCTCTGAGTGACTGAGAGTAAAAACAGCTTGAACAGCTTGCTATGTGTGAAGCTGGTGACTTGTTCATTAAAATGCAAGCATGTAAAAGAGATCAGTCTTTTGCAGAGCAATAATATGCTCCACCAATAAAACATACACTTTTGTTACATGGTGTGAAGAAAACATGTGAGCTACTGTTAAGGTTGCCATACTGTCTATGAGTCTATCCTGGAAAAGCAGTGAATAATTGGCTCTTAGCCACGGTAAGGACTGTACAATTAAAGAACAATTCCTATTTTGTATATTGTAATAAATATTTGTTTAGAATCTGTTTTATAAAGTTCTACTTAGGATATGTTCACACACATCATTTTAATACATAAATTGAAGCTCCACTGTATTCTTATGTGGTAGAGGGTCCTTTGAGCCCTGTAAAGTTTCATAGGTTTAGGTGTTACTGCTACTGTATCTCTTCACCTTCTACAGTGACACCCCTGACAGCAGAGTCCTGCATCAAAACAGCAGTCACAGTATATTTGGGATAGACATGGTTCAGCACTGCAGATCTTAAAGGGGTACTCCACCCCTAGACATCTTATCCCCTATCCAAAGGATAGGGGATAAGATGTCTGATTGTGGGGGTCCCTCACTCTCGCTGGGACCCCACGTGATCTCTACTGCGGCTCCCCAGTCATCTGGTGCACAAAGAGAACTTCGCTTCATGCCTGATGACTAACGATGTGGCGCCAGAGGCTTGTGACATCACAGCCACACCCCCTTGTGACAGCTCTCCCTCTCAATGCAAGTCTATGGGAGACTTGCATTGAGGGGCGTAGCCATGACGACACGAGCCTCCGCGACACAGCTGGTGTTCTAAACGACCCCCTCGATCAGACATCTTACCCCCTATCCAAAGGATAGGGGATAAGATGTCTAGGGGCGGAGTACCCCTTTATTCAAGTCTCATGGCTTGCCTCTATAAGAAATCTGTTGGTCCCCTTCTTGGTGATGGATATTTGTATGGCCATTGGGGAAAACATTGACTATAACATATTATTATGGAGGTATTTTCAGTTTTGGAATAATGTGTTTGATTAGAAGAAGTAGATGAATGGTTTTATATGAAAGTATGGTTCTCGCACAGGACTGCAACCAACAAATCAATATATTACGCCTATGATCAAAGCAGCAGCAGAGGTTCATGTAATTATCACTTAGAATACAATAAAGTGTATATTCTAAAAAACAAACAAAAAAAACATAGCTTTTATTTTAGCTTATAAAAATCACAACCACAAATCAGCAAATGAGCTAGAGAGGGACAATTAGGTATGGCTTTTTGCTACACCAGCAATTAAGGAATATCACTATTATTTGCTGCACAAAGTCCATAACTAACATAAGCTATAATTTAGCTTTTTTATGTGTTTATTATATTAAGACCCCTACTGCTATATAATACTAACTTGGATGTTGTTACCTCATGTAGCACATATATTGATACCTCTGCATTACTCCTGTGTTTCAAGTCTGACATCTAACATTAAAGGGAAACGGACAGCAAAGTCACCTACATTCACCTAAATATACAGGTAAATAGTTCAGGTGACCCTGGATGAAACACGCCTTACCGGGTGAAAACTCGACGCAGCCATCTTGTTGCTAGTATGGTTTATACTTCTTATCTTCACAGGAGGCTGCAGCTGCTGTATGTGCAGTTCTTTCTCCCACCAGCCCCAGAGATAGCCCCACCCCTTCATACTAGAACACAGGAGGCTGCAGCTGCTGTATGTGCAGTTCTTTCTCCCACCAGCCCCAGAGATAGCCCCACCCCTTCATACTAGAACACAGGAGGCTGCAGCTGCTGTATGTGCAGTTCTTTCTCCCACCAGCCCCAGAGATAGCCCCACCCCTTCATACTAGAACACAGGAGGCTGCAGCTGCTGTATGTGCAGTTCTTTCTCCCACCAGCCCCAGAGATAGCCCCACCCCTTCATACTAGAACACAGGAGGCTGCAGCTGCTGTATGTGCAGTTCTTTCTCCCACCAGCCCCAGAGATAGCCCCACCCCTTCATTCTATAATACAGGAGGCTGCAGCTGCTGTATGTGCAGTTCTTTCTCCCACCAGCCCCAGAGATAGCCCCACCCCTTAATTCTATAACACAGGAGGCTGCAGCTGCTGTATGTGCAGTTCTTTCTCCCACCAGCCCCAGAGATAGCCCCACCCCTTCATTCTATAACACAGGAGGCTGCAGCTGCTGTATGTGCAGTTCTTTCTCCCACCAGCCCCAGAGATAGCCCCGCCCCTTCATACTAGAACACAGGAGGCTGCAGCTGCTGTATGTGCAGTTCTTTCTCCCACCAGCCCCAGAGATAGCCCAGCCCCTTCATTCTATAACACAGGAGGCTGCAGCTGCTGTATGTGCAGTTCTTTCTCCCACCAGCCCCAGAGATAGCCCAGCCCCTTCATTCTATAACACAGGAGGCGGCAGCTGCTGTATGTGGAGTTCTTTCTCCCACCAGCCCCAGAGATAGCCCAGCCCCTTCATTCTATAACACAGGAGGCTGCAGCTGCTGTGTGTGCAGTTCTTTCTCCCACCAGCCCCAGAGATAGCCCAGCCCCTTCATTCTATAATACAGGAGGCTGCAGCTGCTGTATGTGCAGTTCTTTCTCCCACCAGCCCCAGAGATAGCCCCTCCCCTTCATTCTATAACACAGGAGGCTGCAGCTGCTGTATGTGCAGTTCTTTCTCCCACCAGCCACAGAGATAGCCCCACCCCTTCATACTAGAACACAGGAGGCTGCAGCTGCTGTATGTGCAGTTCTTTCTCCCACCACCCCCAGAGATAGCCCCACCCCTTCATTCTATAACACAGGAGGCTGCAGCTGCTGTATGTGCAGTTCTTTCTCCTACCAGCCCCAGAGATAGCCCCACCCCTTCATACTAGAACACAGGAGGCTGCAGCTGCTGTATGTGCAGTTCTTTCTCCCACCAGCCCCAGAGATAGCCCCACCCCTTCATTCTATAACACAGGAGACTGCAGCTGCTGTATGTGCAGTTCTTTCTCCCACCAGCCCCAGAGATAGCCCCACCCCTTCATTCTATAACACAGGAGGCTGCAGCTGCTGTATGTGCAGTTCTTTCTCCCACCAGCCCCAGAGATAGCCCCACCCCTTCATTCTATAACACAGGAGGCTGCAGCTGCTGTATGTGCAGTTCTTTCTCCCACCAGCCCCAGAGATAGCCCAGCCCCTTCATTCTATAACACAGGAGGCTGCAGCTGCTGTATGTGCAGTTCTTTCTCCCACCAGCCCCAGAGATAGCCCAGCCCCTTCATTCTATAACACAGGAGGCTGCAGCTGCTGCATGTGCAGTTCTTTCTCCCACCAGCCCCAGAGATAGCCCAGCCCCTTCATTCTATAACACAGGAGGCTGCAGCTGCTGTGTGTGCAGTTCTTTCTCCCACCAGCCCCAGAGATAGCCCAGCCCCTTCATTCTATAATACAGGAGGCTGCAGCTGCTGTATGTGCAGTTCTTTCTCCCACCAGCCCCAGAGATAGCCCCTCCCCTTCATTCTATAACACAGGAGGCTGCAGCTGCTGTATGTGCAGTTCTTTCTCCCACCAGCCACAGAGATAGCCCCACCCCTTCATACTAGAACACAGGAGGCTGCAGCTGCTGTATGTGCAGTTCTTTCTCCCACCAGCCCCAGAGATAGCCCCACCCCTTCATTCTATAACACAGGAGGCTGCAGCTGCTGTATGTGCAGTTCTTTCTCCTACCAGCCCCAGAGATAGCCCCACCCCTTCATACTAGAACACAGGAGGCTGCAGCTGCTGTATGTGCAGTTCTTTCTCCCACCAGCCCCAGAGATAGCCCCACCCCTTCATTCTATAACACAGGAGACTGCAGCTGCTGTATGTGCAGTTCTTTCTCCCACCAGCCCCAGAGATAGCCCCACCCCTTCATACTAGAACACAGGAGGCTGCAGCTGCTGTATGTGCAGTTCTTTCTCCCACCAGCCCCAGAGATAGCCCACCCTTCATTCTATAACACAGGAGGCTGCAGCTGCTGTATGTGCAGTTCTTTCTCCCACCAGCCCCAGAGATAGCCCCACCCCTTCATACTAGAACACAGGAGGCTGCAGCTGCTGTATGTGCAGTTCTTTCTCCCACCAGCCCCAGAGATAGCCTCAACCCTTCATTCTATAACACAGGAGGCTGCAGCTGCTGTATGTGCAGTTCTTTCTCCCACCAGCCCCAGAGATAGCCCCACCCCTTCATACTAGAACACAGGAGGCTGCAGCTGCTGTATGTGCAGTTCTTTCTCCCACCAGCCCCAGAGATAGCCCAGCCCCTTCATTCTATAACACAGGAGGCTGCAGCTGCTGTATGTGCAGTTCTTTCTCCCACCAGCCCCAGAGATAGCCCCACCCCTTCATACTAGAACACAGGAGGCTGCAGCTGCTGTATGTGCAGTTCTTTCTCCCACCAGCCCCAGAGATAGCCCCACCCCTTAATTCTATAACACAGGAGGCTGCAGCTGCTGTATATGCAGTGCTTTATCTCAACTGCTTTGAAGATAGCCCCACCCGCTTCATCTGATAACCTTTTACCATTCATGGACATGCTAAGAAAGCAGGATGAATATTTATGGAGGATGAAGAGTTATTGGCTGAAAGGGGCAGTACTATCGCCAAATCGGGAGGTAGAAAGCATGGCACATATAGCAGCAGTTGCCTCAAGTGCAGTTAGAGACAAGATAAATATCTTCTGAACAGCTGCACTGACTTCCCCCCGGGAAGAAGCATTAGAGACAGGGTCACCCGCACTATCTACCTGTATATTCAGGTTAGTGCGTGTGCCCCTGCTGTCAGTTTCCCTTTAATGTGAATATATTTCTGGATATTGTTCTATAATATGATTTGTGTTATAATATTATTGCAGTTGCCTTTCTATGCTAGTAGGAAGGTTGCACTTTAGTTTAGTGATAGTGAGGTTTACAATGTCATTCTATTCAAAGGTCATAAAGTCAAGGATTGGTCCCAAGAACATGACATTGAGTTTTCCCTGTGTGGTGAAGCACTAGGTGGAAAGCCTTGTGGAGGTGCAGGGTAGTAGGGGTGTTGCTGTTCAATATAATAAAGGGCGCTGTTAACCCTTGTCACTCGTGACTCCAGGGTGAGGGCTAAACTCTGTAGTAATGCTGGGCCTATCGCCACCCTTCCCAAGAGTGATACATGAGTGAAGAATAAATAGATTGTCCACAGCAGTGCTGAACTTAAAAATTGCGGGAATCTTTACATAGTTACATAGTTAGTACGGTCGAAAAAAGACATATGTCCATCAAGTTCAACCAGGGAATTAAGGGGTAGGGGTGTGGTGTGGCGCGATATTGGGGAAGGGATGAGATTTTATATTTCTTCATAAGCATTAATCTTATTTTGTTCCAGGAATGTATCTAATCCTGTTTTAAAGCTGTTAATTGTTCCTGCTGTGACCAGTTCCTGAGGTAGACTGTTCCATAAGTTCACAGTTCTCATGGTAAAGAAGGCGTGTCGCCCCTTGAGACTAAACTTTTTCTTCTCCAGACGGAGGGAGTGCCCCCTCGTCCTTTGGGGGGGTTTAACCTGGAACAGTTTTTCTCCATATTTTTTGTATGGGCCATTAATATACTTATATACGTTTATCATATCCCCCCTTAAACGTCTCTTCTCAAGACTAAACAATTGTAACTCCTTTAATCGCTCCTCATAGCTAAGATGTTCCATTCCCCACATTAGTTTAGTCGCGCGTCTCTGCACCCTTTCCAACTCCGCAGTGTCCCTTTTATGGACAGGTGCCCAAAACTGAACAGCATATTCCAGGTAAGGCCGTACCAATGATTTATAAAGGGGGAGTATTATGTCCCTGTCCCTTGAGTCCATGCCTCTTTTGATACATGACAATATCCTGCCGGCTTTGGAAGCAGCAGCCTGACATTGCATGCTATTCTGTAGTCTGTGATCTACAAGTACACCCAGATCCTTCTCTACCAGTGACTCTGCCAGTTTAATCCCCCCTAAGACATACGATGCATGCAGGTTATTAGTACCCAGATGCATAACTTTACATTTATCCACATTGAACCTCATTTGCCAAGTGGATGCCCAGACACTTAGTCTATCCAAGTCATCTTGTAACTTATGCACATCCTCTATAGACTGTACTGTGCTACAAAGCTTGGTGTCATCTGCAAAGATAGAAACAGAGCTGTTAATACCATCCTCTATATCATTAATAAATAAATTAAACAACAGCGGGCCCAGTACAGAACCTTGGGGTACACCACCAATAACCGGGGACCAATCAGAGTACGAATCATTGACCACCACTCTCTGGGTACGATCCATGAGCCAGTGTTCAATCCAGTTACAAACTAACATTTCCAAACCCAAAGACCTTAACTTACCTGTCAGACGTCTATGAGGGACAGTATCAAATGCTTTAGCAAAATCCAGAAACACTATATCCACAGCCATTCCTCTGTCAAGGCTTCTACTCACCTCTTCATAAAAGCAAATTAGATTGGTTTGACAACTTCTATCCTTAGTAAACCCATGCTGGCTATCACTTATAATACAATTATCCCCTATGTATTCCTGTATGTAATCCCTTATAAGTCCTTCAAACAATTTACCCACAATGCACGTTAAATTTACCGGTCTATAGTTTCCTGGGGAAGACCTAGAGCCCTTTTTGAAGATTGGCACCACATTCGCCTTGCGCCAGTCCCTTGGCACAATACCAGACACCAGAGAATCTCTAAATATCATGAACAGGGGTACAGATATTACTGAACTTACCTCTCTAAGAACTCTTGGGTGTAGTCCATCCGGTCCTGGGGATTTGCTTACATTTATATCACTTAACTTACCTTGTACCATCTCTACATTAAGCCAGTTCAGTACATTACATGATGTGTTACCAGCACTGACCTGGCCAATGTCAGCTCCTTCTTCCATAGTGTATACAGAACTAAAGAACCCATTCAGTAGCTCCGCCTTCTCTTGATCGCCTGTGACAACCTCCCCATTATCATTATTAAGGGGTCCTACATGCTCTGTCCTTGGTTTTTTAGCATTTATATGTCTAAAAAAATATTTAGGATTAGTTTTGCTTTCTTTGGCCACCTGTCTCTCATTTTGAATTTTTGCTGTTTTTATTAAATTTTTACAGATTCTATTAAGCTCCTTGTACTGTTTAAATGTTATAGCTGACCCATCAGATTTGTATTTTTTGAAGGCTATTTTTTTGTTGTTTATTGCTCTTTTAACATCATGTGTCAGCCATGTAGGATTTAGTTTTAATCGTTTATATTTGTTCCCCTTTGGTATATATTATTTAGCTGTATAGTTATTTAGAGTTGATTTAAAGATGTCCCATTTACCTTCTGTATCAGTATTTGAGAACACCTCCCCCCAGTCTATGTCCTGTAGTGCAGATCTCAGCCCAGGGAAATTTGCCTTTTTAAAGTTATATGTTTTTGCCTTCCCCGCCTGTCTTTGTTTTCTACATTTTAAGTCAAAAGTAACTATATTGTGGTCGCTATTCCCAAGGTTTTCCCGCACAGTTACATTACCAACCAGCTCTGCGTTGTTGGAAATGATCAGATCCAACAAGGCATCACTTCTTGTTGGGTCCTCCACAAACTGGCCCATAAAATTATCCTGCAATAAATTTAGGAATTGTCGCCCCTTTGTAGTTTTAGCCAACCCCGGACCCCAATCTATATCTGGATAGTTAAAATCTCCCATTATTACCACTGTACCTGCCCGGGCGGCCCTCTCTATTTGTTTATGAAGCTGAACTTCTATCTCTTCAGTGATATTAGGGGGTCTGTAGATTACCCCAAATATTATTTTTTCAGTATTTCCCTCCTTTTGTAATTCTACCCACAGTGATTCCACCTCCTCAAAATCATCACACACTATGGCATCGTTCACACTGACTTTCATACCACTTCTTACATACAGACAGACTCCACCACCTTTTCTGTTCATTCTATCCTTGCGAAACAATGTAAACCCCTGCAGATTGACAGCCCAGTCATGCGAGGAGTCCAGCCATGTCTCAGTGACCCCAACTATATCAATATGTTCCTCCAGTATCAAGGCCTCAAGCTCCCCCATTTTATTTGCTAGGCTTCTGGCATTTGTGAACATACACTTTACATTTCCATCCTTTATGTTATTGGGGTTAATGGGATTCAAGGGTGTAAGTTTTATTTTCCTATGAAGCTTATTCCTATTAACTATTCTAACCCCTCCCTCCGCTCCACCGACAGGTACATTTATAATTCCCACCTCTCTATCTACACTATCTTCCCCCTCTTTGCTGTAGGTTCCCTCCCCCCAAGTCCCTAGTTTAAACACTCCTCCACCCTTCTAGCCATCTTCTCCCCAAGCAAAGCTGCACCCTCCCCATTGAGGTGCAGCCCGTCCCTACGGTAGAGCCGGTAACCGACAGCGAAGTCAGCCCAGTTCTCCATGAACCCAAACCCTTCCTTCCTACACCAGCTTCTGAGCCACTTGTTTACCTCCCTGATCTCCCGCTGCCTCTCTGGTGCGGCTCGTGGTACTGGTAGTATTTCAGAAAAGACTACCTTGGAGGTCCTTGCCTTAAGCTTGCGGCCTAAGTCCCTGAAATCATTTTTAAGGACACTCCACCTACCTCTTACTTTGTCATTGGTGCCAATATGTACCATGACTGCTGGGTCCTCTCCAGCCCCGCCCAATAACCTGTCAACCCGATCCGCAATGTGCCGAACTCGTGCGCCAGGCAGACAACACACTGTTCGGCGATCCCGGTCTTTGTGACAGATTGCCCTGTCTGTCCCCCTAATAATTGAGTCCCCCACCACTAGTACCTGTCTGGCCTGCCCTGTACTCCTCCCTCCCTCCTTACTGGAGCAGACACCCCCCTGGCGGTCAGAGGTGGTATCCTGCTGCAGTTCTCCTAGCTCTGTAATGGCATCCCCCTCATCTGCCAAGCGGGCAAACTTGTTGGGGTGTGCCAGTTCAGGACTAGCCTCCCTGACACTTTTTCCCCTACCCCTCTTTCTAACTGTAACCCAGCTAACTGCCTGACTGTCCTGCAACTCCGTCCCACTGTCCTCCCCCACCTCTACTCCCGAGAGTGCCTGCTCAGTGAGCAGGAGACTCCTCTCCATGTTGTTAATGCTTCTCATTGTTGCCAGTCGCCCCTCTAGATGCAGGATCTGGGCTTCCAAACGGACAACTAGCACACATCTCGCACAACAATATGCACCCTCAAACTGTTGTTCAAGGATTGCATACATTGAACAGGATGTACATTGGACTGCATTTTCCAACATGGAGGCCATCTAGTAATGGGGATTTCACAAATGTATAGGAAAAAACAGACAGTCAAAATTACACTTAAAAATTTTTTGTAGACCTTGTGGGTTCAAAAATTAAAACTCACAGCGATCTCAACCTCCTGCTTTCAAACTCCAGTTTTTGAAACTCCTCTTTCACGCCCCCTCTTACACAGCAACACTCAGAAAGAGCAAGCTCTCATTAAGAGTCCCAAGCTAAGATTTATACACCTGTGCCCAATCTACTCCTCCTCCCCCTAGAGGTGGAACAGAGAGAAAAAAAAAAAAGGGTGTTTAAACTCTAACAGTTATCCCACTATGTGCAAAAGAGAAAAACTTACCCAAAATATGAATGTGGGCTATAGGCCACTCCACAGATTCACTCCACACAACAGATAATCACAGTTTTTGAAACTCCTCTTTCACGCCCCCTCTTACACAGCAACACTCAGAAAGAGCAAGCTCTCAATAAGAGTCCCAAGCTAAGATTTATACACCTGTGCCCAATCTACTCCTCCTCCCCCTAGAGGTGGAACAGAGAGAAAAAAAAAAAAAGGGTGTTTAAACTCTAACAGTTATCCCACTATGTGCAAAAGAGAAAAACTTACCCAAAATATGAATGTGGGCTATAGGCCACTCCACAGATTCACTCCACACAACAGATAATCACAGTTTTTGAAACTCCTCTTTCACGCCCCCTCTTACACAGCAACACTCAGAAAGAGCAAGCTCTCAATAAGAGTCCCAAGCTAAGATTTATACACCTGTGCCCAATCTACTCCTCCTCCCCCTAGAGGTGGAACAGAGAGAAAAAAAAAAAAAAGGGTGTTTAAACTCTAACAGTTATCCCACTATGTGCAAAAGAGAAAAACTTACCCAAAATATGAATGTGGGCTATAGGCCACTCCACAGATTCACTCCGCACAACAGATAATCACAGTTTTTGAAACTCCTCTTTCACGCCCCCTCTTACACAGCAACACTCAGAAAGAGCAAGCAGAAGATTTTCTGCATATGCAGTAACGATAACAGTCCAGATAACAGAGTCTTTACAAACAGCACAGCAGTGATTGACAGATGCTTAGGACTGGAAAGTTCCCTTTAGATTTTGAGGATTGTATTTGCATAGATCCGCTGGATTTAGGGGTTAGATTAGGTCCAGAGGTCTTGCTGAGATAGCGGGGAATTGTAAGAACTATCCGTCTCTAGCGCAAGCCTAAGCCGCAAGGCTTTGGGCCTAGTAATTTGTCTTGTAAGCTGCGGAGGTCCTACCTCGTCCAAAGTCAGCAACCCAAGAGAGCGACAATATGGCGCAGCTCCCTTATATGGGCAGGGGCTGGCCGTTTTGGATTGGTCCAATCAGCTGTCATGAAATACGGTCCCGGGACACCACACCTGCTTCCCTGGCTTTCACAGTCCCCAGATCTTTAAATGGGCACTGTCAGATTCAAAAACTATTGATATGTTGTAAAGCATGCAAAACCAATAGGTTTTGCAATTTCTTTCATTAGAAAATTTTCAGTATTTCATACTAAAAAAGCCAGTCAAACAACTGCCCCTCATGCCTGCTTGGACACATACTAGTCCTGCTGTGTCCATGCATCATGGACCCACTTCCTTGATTGACAGCTGTGAGTGCAGGGCTCACAGCTGGAGGAAAAATCCTCCCACTGTCAGCTTATGTCCCACTACTGTCAGTGAGGACAGGCTGGGAGTTGTAGTTTTGCTAATGCTAGGGGAGATGTGAGCAGACAGCATACTGAAGGAGGGAGCGGAGACTTGCACAGTAAGGCCATGCCCCTCCATTTGAGAAGAATTCAGAATAGTGAGCTAAATTAAAAGTGTTATAAAAAAAATAAAGGTGCTAGACACATAAAAATTAGATGTACATGGTCAGGATTAGGTACTGAGTGATATGTTTAAATAAAAGTATTTTTGTTGGATCTGACGGGTACGCTTTAAAGAGTACCTGTCATTAAACCATGTTTTCTAAACTAACTTATATTGCCTAACTACTCCTAACACCCCTCCTGCCCTTAAAACATTTTTCTGAGTTTTAATCTCTTAAGGACCAAGCCCATTTTTGTTTTTGCACTTTCTTTTTCTCCTTCTCGCCAGCTAAAAATCATAACACTTTCAATTTTGCACCTACAGACCCATATAAGGGCTTGTTTTTTGCGCCACCAATTGTACTTTGTAATGACATCAATCATTTAATTACAAAATCTACTGCAAAACCAAAAAATATACATATCTTTATTCTGTAGGTCCATACGTGTAATGGGTCACGGTAGGTGGTGGATCCTCTGGGCCTGTGTGGATGATGACGTGAGCTGTGCCAGGGAGCGGAGTCTAAGATGCTGCTGGTTTTCACCAGAGCCCACTGCAAAGAGGCATGGTCTTGCTGCGGCAGGCGCCACCCAGGTCGCTACCCCTGGCACGACTCGTCCCTACAGGTAGCCGGGATGTGGCGTGGCACAAAATGAAACAGGCAAGTCGGGTCAAGGTAGCAGTAGATCAGGGCAGGTGGCACAGGTGCAGGGTCAGGTAACGGAACACGGGTATCAGGAACACAGAAACACAGTATGCTTTTACTAGGGCACAAGGCTACAAAGATCCGTCAGGGAACAAAGAAAGGAGCTGATACTTAAAGACAGGGTGCAGGTGTAAACAATTAAATGAGTACTGGCCCTTTAAATCTAAGAGCTCCGACGCATGCATGCCGGGGCTGCGAGAACAGGAAGAGCAGAGAGGTGAATGACGGGCTGGGACTTGCATGCGGGCACGTCCCAGAACACAAATGTTACAAAACGGTTACAAGGATACCCAATTTATATAGGGTGAATTCAACTACAGAGAAAAAACAGACATGGTCACACATCCACAAAATGCACCTTGATCTATTGCTTCTCAGCAACATTTATTAAACTAACAGGTCGTAGTGTACTTTATGATCATTAAGTGAAAGCATGCCAGCCACGTCATGGCCACCTGTAAGTAGCGGGTCACTAGCATAAAATAGCGCAGCACTGAGCGTCGACTACCACCACCACCCCAACATCAGTGCCCACAGTGGGAATGACCCACTGGCAGAGCAGCCCCAATGCCACGCCTCCCCACAGTCATGGTGCTGGGGCCGCAATGGACGCCCCACAGCACTGCACCAGTGTGAACAGAAGTGAAAAGCAAAAGCTCACTTACCATGTGCTCCCAGCCAGAGACTGGGAGGCAGCCAGAAATGAATAGGGCCCTAATGCAGCTTCCTGCTAATTAATATAGGCCTGGGCTGAGGGGGAGGGGCAGAGTGCAGACCAAGTGAAAACAAAAAGAGAGGGATAGAAAACACAATGTGAATTCAACTAGAGAAAAAAACTGACATGGTTGCACATCCACAACAAGCACCTTGTTCTAATGCTTCTCAGCAACATTTATTAAACTTACAGGTCATTAGTGTACTTTATGATCATGAAGTGCAAGCCCACCAGCCACGTCATGACCACTTGTAAGTAGTGGGTCCCTAACATCCATACTTACAGGTGGCTGTGACGTGGCTAATGGGCTTGCACTTCTTGATCATAAAGTACACAAGCGACCTGTTAGTTTGAAGGAAAACTGTCAGCTTGCTTTCCCCGCACTAACCAGCAGTATGGACTGGTAGTGCTGGGGACGCTGATTAGTTTGATGCGTACCATGCCCGGATCCACCGCACCGTTCACCCCTTATCTGTGATGTAACCGCCGCCCGGCCCGCAGCACCGCCCGGCTTATGAATATTCATGTCCTTCCTCATTAATTCCCTCTCCTCCCTGCAGATTTTAGGACTCCACTGTGCTGAAGTGGCTTCCTGGTGTAGGCAGGAAGCCAGCACATGCGCAGTGGAGTCCTGAAATCTGTGGGGAGGAGAGGGAGATGATGAGGGAGAACATGAATATTCATAAGCCAGGCGGTGCCGCGGGCCGGACGGCGGTTACGTCACAGTGCCAGATGAAGGCAGTAACCCCACCCGTGCCAGTTAGCAGCTAATTTGCATATCAAGAAGAAAGAAGATAACGGGCGAACGGCACGGCGGATCCGGGCATGGTATGCATCAAACTGATCAGCGTCTGTTTTTTTCTCTCTAGTTGAATTCACATTGTTTTCTATCCCCCTTTTTTTTTGTGTGTGTGTGTGATTTGCACTCTGCCCCTCCCCCTCATCCCAGGCCTATATAATTGGCAGGAAGCTGCATTAGGGCCCTATTCCTGCTGGCAGCCTCCCAGTCTCATGCTGGGAGCACATGGTGAGTTTTTTTTTTTACATCTGTTCTCCCCTGTTGCGGCGCTATGTCTGTGGGGTGGGGTGGGGTGGAGTGGCCCAGGGACTGGTTTGAGTGGCATTGGAGCTGCTCTGCCAGTTGGGTCATTCCCCCCTGTGGGCACTGGTGTTGGGGCAGTGGTGATCGCCACTCAGTGCTGCGCCATTTTATGCTAGGGATTCTAGGGACACACTACTTACAGGTGGCCGTAACGTGGATAGTGGGCTTGCAGTTCATGATCATAAAGTACACTAACGACCTGTTAGTTTAATAAATGTTGCTGAGAAGCATTAGATCAAGGTGCATGTTGTGAATGTGCGACCATGTCTGTTTTTTCTCAAGTTGAATCCTATTTATATATCGTATTTTCCGACATATAACACAACTTTTTAACCCAGGAAAATGTTCTCAAAAGTCAGGGGTTGTCTTATAGGGCAGGTGCTGCAGTCGGCCGGGATACCCGGGGTATGGATAGATATTAGGGCTGCACGATATATCGCAAAAGCAATTGAATCGCGATTTTTGCTTTTTGTGATATTGCAATATGACCCCCTGGGAAAACTTGCGTTTATCTGCTCGGGCCGGCTCCCGTGTGCTGCTGCAGGCGGGGGCCGGCCAGAGCAGGTAAAAACAAATTTAAATACTAAATACTAAAAATGGGAAAATGGGGGGGTGATTTAAACTTTTAATAGGGAAGGGGTTAATTCACTTTTACAAACTTTTTGTTTTACACTTTTTTTTGTTTTTAGCCTCAGTAACACATGTTTTGCTACACACGTGTTAATTCCCTTTGTGTGTATTGGAACTAAACCAAAAAAGGGGAGGAAAAAAAGCAAATTGGACATAATGGGGAGGAAAAAAGCAAATTGGACATAATGTCACACCAAACTCCAGAAATGGGCTGGACAAAATTATTGGCACCCTTAACTTAATATTTGGTTGCACACCCTTTGGGGGAAAAAAACTGAAATCAGTCTCTTCCTATAACCATCAATAAGCTTCTTACACCTCTCAGCCGGAATGTTGGACCACTCTTTCTTTGCAAACTGCTCCAGGTCTCTCTTATTGGAAGGGCGCCTTTTCCCAACAGCAATTATAACATTGCTCCACAGGTGTTCAATGGGATTTAGATCTGGAATCATTGCTGGCCACTTCAGAACTCTCCAGAGCTTTGTTGCTATCCATTTCTGGGTGCTTTTTGATGTATGTTTGGGGTCATTGTCCTGCTGGAAGATCCAAGTTCTCAGACGCAAACCAAGCTTCCTGACACTGGGCTGTACAGTGCGACCCAAAATCCATTGGTAATCCTCAGATTTCATGATGCCTTGCACATATTCAAGGCAACCAGTGCCAGAGGCAGCAAAACAACCCCAAAACATCATTGAACCTCCACCATATTTCACTGTAGGTACTGTGTTCTTTTCTTTATAGGCCTCATTCCTTTTTTGGTAAACAGTAGAATGATGTGCTTTACCAAAAAGCTCTATCGTGGTCTCATCTGTCCACAAGATGTTTTCCCAGAAGGATTTTGGCTTACTCAAGTTCATTTTGGAAAATGTAGTCTTGCTTTTTTATGTCTCTGTGTCATCAGTGGGGTCCTCCTGGGTCTCCTGTCATAGCGTTTCATTTAATTTAAATTTTGACAGGTAGTTCACGCTTACTCTGATGCTCCATGAGCCTGCAGGACAGCTTGAATATCTTTGGAACTTGTTTGGGGCTGCTTATCCACCATCCAGACTATCCTGTGTTGACACCTTTCATCAATTTTTCTCTTCCATCCATGCTCAAGGAGATTAGCTACAATGCCATGGGTTGCAAATTTCTTGTTAATGTTGCGCACTGTGGACAAAGGCAAATCTAGATCTCTGGAGATGGACTTGTAACCTTGAGATTGTTGATATTTTTCCACAACTTTGGTTCTCAAGTCCTCAGACAGTTCTCTTCTCTTCTTTCCGTTGTCCATGCTTAGTGTGGTACACACAGACACACAACGCAAATACTAAGTGGACTTCTCTCCTTTTTATCTGCTTTCAGGTGTGATTTTTATATTGCCCACACCTGTTACTTGCCCCAGGTGAGTTTAAAGGAGCATAACATGCTTGAAATAATCTTATTTTCCCACAATTTTGAAAGGGTGCCAATAATTTTGTCCAGCCCATTTTTGGAGTTTGGTGTGACATTATGTCCAATTTTCTTTTTTTTTCCTCCCTTTTTTGGTTTAGTTCCAATACACACAAAGGGAATAAACATGTGTATAGCAAAACGTGTTACTGCAATCCTTTTCTGTGAGAAATACTTCAATGTCAGGGGTGCCAACAATTACGGCCATGACTGTATAAATGTTGAGAATTCTAACATCAAGTGAATAGCAAAGTGTCTTATAATTACGGTACATGAGGAACAATATATTAAAAGTTTAGTTTGGGGACAGGTACACGTTAACATTTTTCATAGCATGACAGTACCGCTATCTAATTTAAGTAACTGCAAGAAGTTATCCTGTCTGCATGGACCAATAGTCCTGCAAACCCATTTCGTCACCATGAGGAATTATTGCCATGACCGCTGTGGTTCTTGAGGCTAGAGGTCAGAGGCACACTAATAAAAGGGGCCATGAAAGGAAATTTATAAAAACCTGTGTAGACAAAAAATGCCCATAGCAACAAATCAGATTACCGTATTTTTCGCCCTATAGGACGTACACCGGAATATAAGACGCACCCAATTTTAAAGGTGCAAAATCTAGAAAAAAATGATTCTGAACCCAACAGTGATCTTCAACCTGCGGACCTCCAGATTTTGCAAAACTACAACTCCCAGCATGCCCGGACAGCCAACGGCTGTCCGGGCATGCTGGGAGTTGTAGTTTTGCAACATCTGGAGGTCCGCAGGTTGAAGACTACTGGATAGGAGGTAGTACTCCAGACCCGTCACCGCTGCCCTGAATGTCGCTCCATCTCTGTCGCCGCGTCCCCGTGGTGTCCCCGATGCTCCGGACGTCTTCTTCCCCGGGATCCACGCTCTCCGTTGCCGTCATCACGTCGCTACGCAAGCCGCTCCTATTGGATGACGGGACGGCGTGCACGAAGACGTGATGACGTCGAAGGAGAGCGCCGTCCATGAAGGGGATCCCGGCACGGAGCAGACACCGAGGAGGCAGGTAAGGTCCCTCCTGGTGTCCTGTAAGCTGTTCGGGACGCCGCGATTTCACCGCGGCGGTCCCGAACAGCCCGACTGAGCACCCGGGTTAATGTCACTTTCCCTTCAGACGAGGCGGTCAGCTTTGATCACCGCATCTGAAGGGTTAATACAGGGCATCACCGCGATCGGTGATGTCCTGTATTTGCCGCGGGTCCCGGCCGTTGATGGCCGCAGGGACCGCCGCCATAAGTGTGTATTCGCCGTATAAGACGCATCAACTTTTCCCCCTCAGTTTTGGGGAAGAAAAAGTGCATCTTATACGGCAAAAAATACGGTACTTTATTAAAAAGCCTCTGAAAAATGTGATGTGATTGGTTGTTCTGGGAAACTCAATCTCTCTTCCCCTACACAGGTTTTGATAAATCTACCCCATTGAGTGTACAGGGTTAAAAAAATTCAGCTGCTGATACATCTTATTTAATTTGTATTAAGACTTTAATCATATGAACTTGAATTTATATTAAAAAAAAAGAAGACATTTAGTTATCCCACTTGTACAACTACCATGCTAGTAGGCAATGATCTGGATATAAAGTATACATTTTTAAAATGAGCCCTGGATACATTTGTGAATATACTGTCAATTTTATTAAGCATCAAATATTTAGAATCCTCCATATCTTTGCAGAGAGAAGCAGTCATTTTTTAGTTATCTCCCTGATGTGCAGCAAAGTGCAGAGACACCATAGTGAAATTGGTGTGCAAGCAGAGGAAGAGAAATGTAATGACTATACCGAGCCATATTTACTAATCTGTTTACACCAGATTGGGATGCTTTAGGTTAGCTGTCAGGCAGTTTGTGCTATTTTCCACCCATAGATCGCCATTGTGTAACTGTGTTTTTTTGCCATATTTTCTAATTGTAAATTATGTAATTCAAAGTGAAATCCTTGAATAAAATGATCAATAAATCAAATGATTTGCAATGGGGAAAAATGCCTCAAAAATGCATTAAAAAGTCCCAAAAAAATGCTGGTGTTGTAAGCCTCAAAAAATGGAGGCCTATGTAAATGTCGGCCATTCAATTTATTTGGATAATATTAGATACCGGTGCTGTGTCTGCTCAGTATAATCAGTTCTGCAGACTGTGGTCTGATGAATAGTTCAGTGTGCACATGCACAGAATTCCCAATGTGACTAATCCCTATGCACAGGCCTTTTCTAATAAATCACCATAACCAACAATTAGCTAATTTGCATACTTGGAAAACATGCAATTTCAACCCTAAAATAATCCATCTCATGCAATCTGGTGTTTACAAAGTAGAGTCATCATGGTATAACAACATCTGTATATTTGGCATCAATGTTTGCAATGTTTTGCATGGATTTCACCTGCAAACTGCATTTTATCATTTACAGCATTAGCTCATTTGGTGGTTTTCTGATCTATTTTATTTTCGCTCAGTTATACCAGACATTCAAGGTCATCTGCAGAAATCCACTGTTTATAGAGCTTTTCCAAAGAATAAAGCATTAAAGTTTAACTCTGGGGTCAAGTAAATGGCAGTTCTTTGAGTTTTACTGAGCTCACATAAAGTATAAATTTGAGAACATGAGCTGACGACACAAACTGGAGTATTTCATGGATAACATTAAAGCAAACCTTGCCTAACATTGACCTCAACATTGACTTGCAAGATTTTTATTTTGCTCCAATAAAATAATTATTTTAACCTCTTTAGGACACAGCCTATTTTGGCCTTTTTTTTTTCTTTTTGCGTTTTTGCGTTTTCAAACTACACACCTCACAGAATTTAATAAGGGGTGCAGTGAACATTTACACCCCACTGACAGATCTTTGGAACAGTGGGCTGTGCAAATGAAAAATTAAATTTTTCATTTTCACAAACCACTGTTCAAAAAATCTGTCAGACACCTGTGGGGCGTAAATGCTCACTGCACCCCTTATTACATTCCTTGAGAGGTGTAGTTTCCAAAATGGGGTCACATGTGGGGGGGGGGGGTCCACTGTTCTAGCACTATGGGGGCTTTGTAAACACACATGGCCTTCAATTCCAGACACATTCTTTCTACAAAAGCCCAATGGCGCTCCTTCTCTTCTGAGCATTGTAGTTCGCCTGCAAAGCACTTTACATCCACATACTCAGAAGAAATTGGGTTACAAATTTTGGGGGGCTTTTTTTCCTATTACCCCTTGTGAAAATGAAAAATTTGGGATAACACCTGCATTTTAGTGAAAACAATGCAAATTTTTTATTTACAACTTTACCTTTTCATAAGGGGTAAAAGCCCCCAAAATTTGTTAGGCAATTTCTCCCGAGAACAGAAATACCCCATATGTGGCTTTAAACTGTTGCCTTGAAATATGACAGGGCTCCGAAGTGAGAGAGCACCATGCGCATTTGAGGCCTAAATTAGGGATTTGCATAGGGACGGACCCGGATGCAAGAATTACACTTGCCTCCGATACCAAAATTACCCTACTGAAGTGTTTCCCAAACAGGGTGCCTCCAGCTGTTGCAAAATTCCCAGCATGCCTGAACAGTCAATGGCTATCCGGCAACACTGGGAGTTATTGTTTGGCAATAGCTGGAGGCTCCGTTTTAGAAACTGTGCTGTACCAGACATTTCTTATTTTTATTGGGGGGGGGGGGGGGAGGGGGTAAATGTGTAGGGGTATGTGTATATGTAGTCTTTTCCTTTTTATTTTGTGTAGGTGTAGTGTAGTGTAGTGTTTTTAGGGTACATTTACACAGGAGGAGGTTCACAGCGAGTTTCCCGCTGGGAGTTTGAGCTGTAGCGGAAAATTTGCTGCTTCTCAAACTTGCAGCAAGAAACTAACTGTAAACCCCTGCCCGTGTGAATGTACCCTGTACATTCACATGGGGGGCAAGCATCCAGCTGTTGCAAAACTACAACTCCCAGCATGCCCTTTGGCTGTCTGTGCATGCTGGGGGTTGTAGTTATGCAACAGCTTGAGGCACACTGGTTGCAAAACACTGAGAGTTTGTTACTTAGCTGAAAGGTTTGCAACCAGTGTGCCTCCAGCTGTTACAAAAGTACAACTCCCAGCATGTACAGACAGACAGCCAGAGGGCATGCTGAGAGTTGTAGTTTGCAATAGCCGGAGGCACACTGGTTGCGAAACACTGAGTTAGGTAACAAACTCTGTGTTTCGCAACCAGTGTGCCTTCAAGACCATGCTGGGATTTGTAGTTATGCAACAGCTGGATGCATACTACTACAACTTCCAGCATGCCCTTTGGCTGTTTGTGCATTCTAGGGGTTGTAGTTATGCAACAGCTGGAGGCACACTGGTTGCAAAATACTGAGAGTTTGTTACTTAACTCATTGTTTCCTAACCTGTGTGCCTCCAGCTGTTGCAAAACTACAGCTCCCAGCATGCATGGTCTGTCAGTGCATGCTGGGCATTATAGTTTTGCAACAGCTGGAGGCACACGGGTTGGGAAACACTGAGTTAGGAAACAGACAATGTTTCCCAACCAGTGTGCCTCCAGTTGTTGCAATACTACAGCTCCCAGCATGCCCAGACAGCCGAAGGGCATGTTGGGATTTGTAGTTATGCAACAACTGGAGGAGAACAGTTTGGAGACCACGGTGTAGTAGTGTCCAAACTGTAACCCTCCAGATGTTGCAAAACTACAACTTCAAGCATACCCAGACTGCCCAGGCATGCTTGGAGTTGTAGTTTTGCAACATCTGGAGCGCTACAGTTTGGACACCATTGTATAGTGGTCTCCAAACTGTGCCCTTCCAGATGTTGCAAAACTACAACTCCCAACATGCTGAGACTGTCCAGGCATGCTGGGAGTTGTAGTTCGCAACATCTGAAGGGCCAGATGTTACAGAACTACAACTTCCGGCATGCCTGGGCAGTCTGGGCATGCTTGAAGTTGTAGTTTTGCAACATCTGGAGGGCTACAGCTTGGGCACCACTGGAAGCTGGTAAAAGACCTCCAGCAGCCATTTGCGCCTGTCGGACCCCTTCAACTGCATTGTTGGGGTCTGATGAGCCCACCCAAAAACTCCATTTTGCCTGTAGATGTTGTGATTGGCATTGATCACAGCTTTTATAAGGTTAATGACAAAAATTTGTATGAACGCTGATGTCTGCCATTAGCAGTGGAGTCCGGATCAGATGTTTATTTGGTCTGAAATAAAATATAAATGATTTATTTAGTTATATGAGTCCTTCTGTCTAAGCATTGAAATCGTTTTGTAGTCTGAATAACTTTTGGGTTCTAGGGTCAAGTCAGTTTTGGGCTCTGGTGTCAAAATAATTTTTCAAGCTTTAAAGCGGTACTCTGGTGGAAAACTTTTTTTTTTTTTATGAACTGGTGCCAGAAAGTTAAACAGATTTGAATTACTTCTATTAAAAATTCTTAATCCTTTTGGTACTTTTTAGCAGCTGTATGCTACAGAGGAAATTCTTTACTTTTTGAATTTATTTTTTGTCTTGTCCACAGAGCTCTCTGCTGACACCTCTGTCCGTGTCAAGAACTGTCCAGAGTAGCATAGGTTTGCCATGGGGATTTTCTCTTTGCTCTGGACAGTTCCTGATACAGGCATCAGTTGTCAGCAGAGAGCACTGTGGACAACACAAAAAAAAAAAAAAGATTTTCCTCTGTAGCAAACAGCTTCTAAAAAGTACTGAAAGGATTAAGATTTTTTAATAGAAGTAATTTACAAATCTGTTTAACTTCCTGGCACCAGTTCATTAAAAAAAAAAAAAGTACCCCTTTAAAGCTTGAAAAATATTGACACCAGAGCCCAAAACTGACTTGACCCTAGAACCCAAAAGTTTTCCACTGGAGTACCCCTTTAAGTTCTTAGGTGAATTCATCTTGCAGTATTAAATCTGGAGTCCAATAGGGGCATATTACTTACAAAATATCTATAGTGTCATCCTGTGCTTAGACATAGGTATGTGCTTGTAAGTAAACTGTATTAGCCGGTTGCTGCAGTCATTGCAATCTAAGCTCACAAAAGAAAAGTAGATATTTTTGTATATTACAAGCTTAGTAGAACTACCTTTATACTACACTGCCAAAGTCTGTGGGCACAAATACTTTGCATAGTCAATTATCAGATATATTTCTGGTCTAGAAGCAGAGATTCACCCCTTGGCATTGTCACTGCACCCTATATTCTATGGTCTTTGGTGAGAGCAAGCGCAGAGAATCTGATTTTCCTCTGCTTGTTCTCCTCTATTAGCCAATTCATTCCTTCTTGTAGAAGAAGCAGTTCAGCTAATATGTACATATTAGAGAGTTGCTGTAAATACAGTTCCCTAATATGAAAGCTAATGATCACAAATGGAAATGGAAATCTGTCACCATCTCTAAGATTCTCAGAGAATTGTGCTTCACTGCAATTTTGGGGCATCAATTTACAGCAGCTCCATGCCTGATTGGCCGAAAGGCACAATGTGGTAGTGTCCATGTGTGATTGCCATACAGTATGGTAAGATCTCTCAACCAATAATGCAGGGGCTTCTGTATAATGAACAACATTCACAAAAGAGAATGTACTCGGCACTCAGCAAATCATAGAAACTTGTGACTGCACACCTAGTATGTACCAGCTTTCCTGGAAGTGACTTGGTTAAGACAGAAACTAGCAGTACAAACATGCTCAATAGTTGCCAAAACTTTTACCATAGAAGAAATGACAAATGTTGCACTCTCACTTTGTTATTTTGTTTTTGATTTTTATTTAAAAACAAGTCTAACAAACATAACAGTTAAGAGATTATCCGGTGCATAGGGAGAGAGGGTTTCTCTGGGGGCGACTAACCGTTTCACGCACACGTGCGTTTCATGGGGCCCATGACATCCAGAGGCATGGTTAAATAATCACCTGATCAGTAGTTACCTTTGTGACAAGTAAATACAAATAGACAAGTTAAAAACAACATCTAAACAATGAAAATGCTAAAAGCACACTCATTTCATTGTGGTCATTTAGATCTATGGGTTCTGTAGCTTCTAATCTAGCTATCCATCTGGCATCTTTTATCAATAATTTTTGGTGCCAAACTTTTCCTGTCTGTGGCATGTTCACTCTATCCAGGACTGTAAACTTCAGAGCTTCGGGATTGCCATTGCGAACATCGTTCCTATTGGCTATAAAGGTTGGGAGATGGAGAAATTAAGTAGGGCATTTTTTGAAATAGGTTTCCCTCTCACCTGAGGTGACAATGTTTCCTTTAGATATGTCAATTTTGACATCAAGAAATTTGAGTAAATCACCAAATTGTAAAAGAAAACTAACATGTTGACATTATTCTTGTTATTCAGATAGAACACAAAGTTATCAAACTCTTGTTGTAGTCCATCCCAGACCACGAAAATGCCACCCACAAAATATGAAAAGATTTTTATTTGACAGACAAAAAAATATGTGACGAACTATAATTTTTTTCAAACATTTCCAAGACGATATTGGCATAGGAGTATGAGATGGGTGTGCCCATAGACGTGCATTGCATTTGTTTGTATCATTTCTCACTATAACCCAATGCAAAGTTATCAGTATGAACATCAAGGCTGGGTAATGAACATTCAGTGCTTGCTTTCAAATTCCACCCATAACCCCACACACTACTATGAGTATTTTATAGACATATGTCAGTGGGATTTTCAAATTGACTTCAGCTGCAAGTATTTTATTTGTTGTAAAACAGTAGTTTACCGTGTGGCCATTAACAATTAAGATGCTTGTAGCTGAAGGTGGTGACAGATGTTCCCAATTTCTGTTGATCATCATTTATACAAACTCAAGTCTATTTATCAGCAGCTACATAAAACCAACACACTATCATAAATCCATGGAAAGTTAATAATAATGAGAAAATTTAGCGTTCTGTAATCCCAGCCATTTTTATCTAGATTTCCCCAGCCTTGGATATGGAATAACTGGCTGGAATCTACTTCATGTCAGCTGTGTAAATCTTAAGACAATCATTTATTTGTCATCAAGATGGTTTTCTGTGGCTTTTGTGATGTGCCAGTCACAGTTAGGAAACTCTTCCCCTCCTGCCCCATTCTCCATGTACCCCCTGGGGAAACAGTAAGATGAGTACAGTATCTAACAGCTACACTTACGATATTTACCAATTTATTGGTACGTAAATGGAAAACCATTCCAAGAAAACTAAAGGTGAATAAGAGTTATTTTAAGGGTAATGGCAATCCGTATCTAAAGGGAAACAGGTTTCACCATCATCATAGAAAGGGATTCTTTACTGTAAGCTATTAGATGTCTAGAGATAGGATGTTGAGCTAGGTATTTATTCTGATCTTATCCCCAGTATCAGGCAAATGCTTCCATCTCATAAGAGTTTTTTTTTTTTTTTGCCTTCCACTGGTTCAGTGTAATATAGTTTTGTGCACAAATAGGGACACAAATATGGTTGCATATTCACAATTTGTACAATGACCTTATTGCTTTTTAGCATAATAATAAAAAATAAAAAAAACAAGTGGTTAGTGTATGATTTAATCAAAATGTGCAAGCCCACTCACCACTTTCCCACAAGGCCACCTGATAAGAGTGGGTCCCTAAACTAACACTGGCACTTCACACCCCCTTCATGTATCTCTATGGGAGAGGTGGAGATTCAGTGTTCGTGCATTCCTGCCTCTCCCATAGAGCTGATTGGACGGGGCGTTTGTCGACCTTTTAGTGAAATTGATGACACGAGCATCAGCCGCACAGAGCCACGGTAGTGGCCGTCCCCTATGGGAGATTGCGGGGGGGGGGTCCCAGCTTTCGGACCCCTGTGATCAGACACTTTTCCCCTATCCTGCAAATAGGGGACAAGCTTCTATGGCTGCAGTACTCATTTAAACCTTCTCCTTCATTGATAAGATAAAAGCAGGTGGGTCAAAAACAAATAGTGAAAACAACAGTTAAAAACAACAGTTTAGTATTCAGTGTTGTTACTTAAAGGAGAACTCCAGAATATTAAAATTGTCCCCCATACTGCCAGCAGTAAAAAAATAAAGATGTACATACCTTCCTTCGCTCCCCTGGTGCCTCCGGTAACCGACTCTGGTCTCTGCCATGATGCTCTTCCTGGTTGCTGGTGGTCGGCGAGTCATACTGCGCTCAGCCAATCACCGGCCGCAGCGAAGTCCCAACTTGGCCAGCGATAGGCTGAGCGGTAGTGTGATGTTTTCGGCCCCGGCAGCAGGTGTCGGTGTAGTGAAGAATTTTGTGTCTTGAAGCGTTCTCACACTGCCGCTCAGCCTTTCGCTGGCCGAGTCGGGACTTCACTGCGGCCAGTGATTGGCTGAGCGCAGTATGATTCTCCGACCACCGGCAACCAGGAAAAGGACCACGGCGGATAGGTACTGTATGTGCTGATTTGAACAGACTGATATCTTTAAGGCATTATTCAGACAAGCATTTTTCAAGCAAGTCAAATTCACAGTTAGATGTGATCTTTGTAGGGTCAGTGCAAGGATTTTTGCCTACACAAGCGAAGTTCCCCATATACACCCGTTCCAAATTATTATGCAAATGATATTTTTCTCATTTACCTAAATAATTGATGTAAATAACAGTCAGCATATTTCTCATGTTATTAACTATTAAGAGTACAATTCAAATGTTATTGAAAAAACTCCTAATGATAACAATATTTTTTTTAAACATAAAAAAACTTAAAATGCACTGTTCCAAATTATTAAAGAGTAGCTCCCACCATCCTTTTTTTTTTTTTTTTTTTTTTTTCTGTCCCTGCCTATTGCACATCTATCCCTAACCCCCTCCCTGCCTTAAATTTATTTTTACTATGGTAGAAATGCCTTTTTGTCTGCCTGGTAGTGTGCTCACTACGCAGCTTGTAGATAAGAGAACACTGTGCAGTTAAAAGCAGCGAAGGAGACAAAGTGCTACATCAGTTCTTGCCATGATTAAGGGTCCAGATTGATACGAAACGTGTTGGTTATTGTTCCTGTGTATATCCATGTGATCCATAATACAGAGTTCCTGTTTCATCCTACATACTGCGCTGGACATTTCTTCTTAAAGTGCTACATCAGTATCAGGCTGTCGGGGGGGGGGGGGGGGGTCTCAAAGGTCAGTCCTCCAACAATCATAAAGTAATAGTATATCCTGGCAATGTACCATAACTTTACAAAAGGGGGAATGCCTTTTAGCATGGGGTTTATTTTAATTGTTTAGGATTTCATTCAATATTTTATAGTAACAAAAATGTTGGCATCTTGCACACAACAAATGTGACTACATGTCTTACACTGTTGTTGGGGAAAATAAATCAATAACAACAACAGGAGAAAGTATTTGGCAATATGTGACTTACCTTAATAATAGTTCCCCCAAGGGAAATCAAAATATCACTGGTGCAAGCATTTCAATTGTGTTGCGTTTGTTGGAGTAGCCTGCTGTTGAAGGTGCTTTGATGGTGTTTTATTATGGAGTATCCATACTGTATGCTTGAAGGAATAGTCTGCTCTTGGGATTTTGATCTATAGAGATCCCGTATTTTTGATTACTTCTGACAAATATCTCTGTATTTCAGCTTTAAATGAAATTTGTTATAATTGCTTATACATTGCTTTGGTAATGAAGGTCAAAGTCTCTTTTTGTATGTAACATGTAAGGATAAGGTTAGCACTTGTCCACAAGGTGCACTCAGATAGTAGAGTTTCATGAAAATACACACAGTGTCGCATAAGAAGCAATTTTAGCAAAAACGGGAGTGCCCAGATTTCTTACATTTTCTTTTTGTATGTAGACCTGATTTTGTTTATGCTAGAGTTATTTATAGTTAATTTTATACAGATAATTATTGTTATTTTTCCGTATAAATCTTTTCCCCCTTGTGCATTTAATTACATAGGAAAAACCCTGACATTAAAAGATTACCATCAATTTCCCTGTCAGTTTAGAAACAAAGGGGAGATAGTCAAAACTGTTTTAAAGTGGTACTCCGGCACTAAGACATCTTATCCCCTATTCAAAGGATAGGGGATAAGATGTCTGAATGCGGGGGTCCCGCCGTTGGGGAGCCCCGCAATCTAGCATGCAACACCCACCTGTTAGCACTGGGTGCTGCATGCTAGATTGTAGGGTCACACATTGTGTACACACAGCGTATTTTATGCTGCACACTGGGAAATACTTATATACTTCTATGAGCAAACACACAGGCGTGTGTGAGCAGTAACAAAGTAACATAATTCATAAAGTTGAAAAAAGACCATAGTCCATCAAATTCAACCTATAACCCTAATGAGTCCCTACTGAATTGATCCAGAGGAAGGCAAAAAAAAAACTCATACTAGAGGTAAAAATTCCTTCCCGACTCCAAATATGGCATCAGAATAAATCCCTGGATCAACGTTCTGTCCCTATAATTCTAGTATACATAACCAGCGATGTTATTATTCTCCAAAAATGCATCCAGGCCCCTTTTGACCTCTTTTACCAAGTTCACCATGACCACCTCTTCAGGCAGAGAATTCCACAGTCTCACTGCTCTTACAGTAAAGAACCCCCATCTGTGCTGGTGTAGAAACCTTCTTTCCTCTAAACGTAGAGGATGCCCCCTTGTTATGGATACAGTCTTGGGTATAAATAGATCATGGGAGAGATCTCTGTATTGTCCCCTAATACATTTATACATAGTTATTTGGTCACCCCTAAGTCTTCTTTTTTCTAAACTAAATAACCCTAATTCTGATAATCTTTCTGGGTACTGTAGTCCTCCCATTCCCCTTAATACCCTGGTTGCCGTCTTTGAACCCTCTCCAGCTCCCCTATATATTTCTTGTACACTGGTGCCCAGTACTGTACACAGTATTCTATGTGTGGTCTGACTAGTGATTTGTACAGGGGTAGAATTATTTCCTTGTCGGGGCATCTATGCCCCTATTGATGTACCCCATGATTTTATTTGCCTTGCCCGCAGCTGACCGACACTGATCACTACAGCTAAATTTACTGCTAACTTAGACTCCCAAGTCCTTTTCCACGTCAGTCGTCCCAAGTGTGCTCCCATTTAATACATAATCCAAGCCTGGATTTTTCTTCCCCATGTGCATTACCTTACATTTATCAGTGTTGAACCTCATCTGCCACTTCCCAGCCCAAACCTCCAACCTGTCCAGATCCATGTGTAACAGTGCACTGTCCTCTATAGTGTTTACCGCTTTACGGAGTTTAGTATCAGCTGCAAAGATTGCTACTTTACTATTCAACCCCTCTACAAGGTCATTAATAAATATATTAAACAGGACAGGACCCAAGACTGACCCCTGTGGTACCCCACTAGTAACAGTCACCCAATCAGAATAAGTACCATTAATAACCACCCTCTGGGTAAGTAACTGAGACAGTTACTTACCCACTTGCACACATTCTACCCCAGCCCCATCCTTCTCATTTTATGCACCAATCTTGTATGTGGAACCGTATCAAATGCTTTGGAAAAATCCAGCAATTCCCCTTGGTCCAGTCTGGAGCTCACCTCCTTGTCACGATGCCGGCTGGCAGGTAGTGGATCCTCTGTGCCAGAGAGGGATTGGCGTGGACCGTGCTAGTGGATCGGTTCTAAGTCACTACTGGTTTTCACCAGAGCCCGCCGCAAAGCGGGATGGTCTTGCTGCGGCGGTAGTGACCAGGTCGTATCCACTAGCAACGGCTCAACCTCTCTGGCTGCTGAAGATAGGCGCGGTACAAGGGAGTAGACAGAAGCAAGGTCGGACGTAGCAGAAGGTCAGGGCAGGCAGCAAGGATCGTAGTCAGGGGCAACGGCAGGAGGTCTGGAACACAGGCTAGGAACACACAAGGAAACGCTTTCACTGGCACGAGGGCAACAAGATCCGGCAAGGGAGTGCAGGGGAAGTGAGGTGATATAGGGAAGTGCACAGGTGATAACACTAATTGGAACCACTGCGCCAATCAGCGGCGCAGTGGCCCTTTAAATCGCAAAGACCCGGCGCGCGCGCGCCCTAGGGAGCGGGGCCGCGCGCGCCGGGACAGGACTGACGGAGAGCGAGTCAGGTACGGGAGCCGGGGTGCGCATCGCGAGCGGGCGCTACCCGCATCGCGAATCGCATCCCGGCTGGAGGCGGTATCGCAGCGCCCCGGGTCAGTGGATCTGACCGGAGCGCTGCAGTGAGGAGAGTGTAGCGAGCGCTCCGGGGAGGAGCGGGGACCCGGAGCGCTCGGCGTAACAGTACCCCCCCCCTTGGGTCTCCCCCTCTTCTTAGAGCCTGAGAACCTGAGGAGCAGACTTTTGTCTAGGATGTTGTCCTCAGGTTCCCAGGATCTCTCTTCTGGACCACAACCCTCCCAATCCACCAAAAAAAAGGTTTTCCCTCTGACCTTTTTGGATGCTAAAATCTCTTTGACGGAGAAGATGTCCGAGGAGCCGGAAACAGGAGTGGGAGGAACAGATTTGGGAGAGAAACGGTTAATGACAAGTGGTTTAAGGAGAGAAACGTGAAAGGCATTAGGAATACGAAGAGAAGGAGGAAGAAGAAGTTTGTAAGAGACAGGATTAATCTGGCACAAAATTTTGAAAGGACCAAGGTAGCGTGGTCCCAACTTATAGCTAGGGACACGGAAGCGGACATATTTAGCGGAGAGCCATACCTTGTCTCCAGGGGAAAAAATGGGAGGGGCTCTTCTTTTCTTATCCGCGAATTTCTTCATGCGTGATGAAGCCTGTAAGAGAGAATTTTGGGTCTCTCTCCATATGATGGAGAGATCACGAGAAATTTCATCCACAGCGGGCAGACCAGAGGGCAAGGGAGTAGGGAGGGGGGGAAGAGGGTGACGGCCGTACACCACGAAAAATGGGGATTTGGAAGAAGATTCAGAGACTCTGAAATTATACGAGAATTCGGCCCAAGGTAGAAGATCTGCCCAGTCATCCTGGCGGGAGGAAACAAAATGTCGTAAATAATCACCCAAGACCTGGTTAATTCTTTCTACTTGTCCATTGGATTGAGGATGATATGCAGAAGAAAAATTTAATTTAATCTTGAGTTGTTTACAGAGAGCCCTCCAGAATTTAGACACGAATTGGACGCCTCTATCCGAGACGATCTGCGTAGGCAACCCGTGAAGACGAAAAATGTGTACAAAAAATTGTTTAGCCAACTGAGGCGCTGAAGGAAGACCAGGAAGAGGGATGAAATGTGCCATTTTGGAGAATCGATCAACGACCACCCAAACAACAGTGTTGCCACGGGATGGGGGTAAGTCAGTAATAAAATCCATACCAATCAGAGACCAAGGCTGTTCGGGGACAGGCAGAGGATGAAGAAAACCAGCGGGCTTCTGGCGAGGAGTCTTATCCCAGGCACAGATAGTGCAGGCTCGCACAAAGTCCACCACATCTGTCTCTAGGGTTGGCCACCAATAGAAGCGAGAGATGAGTTGCACAGATTTCTTGATGCCCGCATGACCTGCGAGATGGGAGGAGTGACCCCATTTGAGGATTCCGAGGCGTTGGCGTGGAGAAACAAAGGTCTTTCCTGGAGGAGTTTGCCTGATGGAGGCTGGAGAAGTGGAAATCAGGCAGTCAGGAGGAATGATGTGTTGCGGAGAGAGCTCTACTTCCGAGGCATCCGAGGAACGAGAGAGAGCATCGGCCCTAATGTTCTTGTCGGCAGGCCGAAAGTGAATTTCAAAATTAAATCGGGCAAAGAACAGAGACCACCTGGCCTGGCGAGGATTCAGCCGTTGGGCAGACTGGAGGTAGGAGAGGTTCTTGTGATCGGTGTAAATAATAACTGGAAATCTTGATCCCTCCAGCAGATGCCTCCATTCCTCAAGTGCTAATTTAATGGCTAGAAGCTCTCGATCCCCGATGGAGTAGTTCCTCTCCGCTGGAGAGAAGGTCCTAGAAAAAAAACCACAAGTAAAAGCATGCCCGGAAGAATTTTTTTGTAGAAGGACAGCTCCAGCTCCCACTGAGGAGGCATCAACCTCCAATAGGAAGGGTTTAGATGGGTCAGGTCTGGAGAGCACGGGAGCCGAAGAAAAGGCAGACTTGAGCCGTTTAAAGGCGTCTTCCGCTTGAGGAGGCCAAGACTTGGGATCGGCATTTTTTTTTGGTTAAAGCCACGATAGGAGCCACAACGGTAGAAAAATGTGGAATAAATTGCCTGTAATAATTGGCGAACCCCAAAAAACGTTGGATGGCACGGAGTCCGGAGGGGCGTGGCCAATCTAGGACAGCAGAGAGTTTGTCTGGATCCATTTGTAGTCCCTGGCCAGAGACCAAGTATCCTAGGAAAGGAAGAGATTGGCATTCAAACAGACATTTCTCAATTTTGGCATAGGGTTGATTGTCACGAAGTCTCTGAAGAACCATACGGACATGCTGGCGGTGTTCTTCTAGATTGGCAGAAAAAATCAGGATATCGTCCAGATATACAACAACACAGGAGTATAGGAGATCACGAAAAATTTCATTAACAAAGTCTTGGAAGACGGCAGGGGCGTTGCACAGGCCAAAGGGCATGACCAGATACTCAAAGTGTCCATCTCTGGTGTTAAATGCCGTTTTCCATTCATCCCCCTCTCTGATGCGGATGAGATTATAAGCACCTCTTAAGTCCAGTTTGGTAAAAATGTGGGCACCTTGGAGGCGATCAAAGAGTTCAGAGATGAGGGGTAGGGGGTAGCGGTTCTTAACCGTGATTTTATTAAGACCGCGGTAGTCAATGCAAGGACGTAGAGAGCCATCTTTTTTGGACACAAAGAAAAATCCGGCTCCGGCAGGAGAGGAGGATTTACGGATAAAGCCCTTTTTTAAATTTTCCTGGACGTATTCAGACATGGCAAGAGTCTCTGGGACGGACAGAGGATAGATTCTGCCCCGGGGTGGAGTAGTGCCCGGGAGGAGGTCGATAGGACAATCATAAGGCCTGTGAGGAGGTAGAGTCTCAGCTTGTTTTTTGCAAAAAACATCAGCAAAGTCCATATAGGCCTTAGGGAGACCGGTTACAGGAGGAACCACAGAGTCACGGCAAGGGTTACTGGAAACCGGTTTTAGGCAGTCCTTGGAACAAGAGGGCCCCCAACTCTTGATCTCCCCAGTGGACCAATCCAGGGTTGGGGAATGAAGTTGAAGCCAGGGAAGTCCAAGGAGAATTTCAGAAGTGCAATTGGGGAGGACCAAAAGTTCAATCCTCTCGTGATGAGATCCGATGCACATTAGAAGGGGCTCCGTGCGGAAACGTATGGTACAGTCCAATCTTTCATTGTTTACACAATTGATGTAGAGGGGTCTGGCGAGACTGGTCACCGGGATGTTGAACCTATTGACGAGGGAGGCCAAAATAAAATTTCCTGCAGATCCGGAGTCCAAGAAGGCCACAGTAGAGAAGGAGAAGGCAGAGGCAGATATCCGCACAGGCACAGTAAGACGTGGAGAAGCAGAGTAGACATCAAGGACTGTCTCACCTTTGTGCGGAGTCAGCGTACGTCTTTCCAGGCGGGGAGGACGGATAGGACAATCCTTCAGGAAGTGTTCGGTACTAGCACAGTACAGGCAGAGATTCTCCATGCGGCGTCGTGTCCTCTCTTGAGGTGTCAGGCGAGACCGGTCGACCTGCATAGCCTCCACGGCGGGAGGCACAGGAACAGATTGCAGGGGACCAGAGGAGAGAGGAGCCGGGGAGAAGAAACGCCTCGTGCGAACAGAGTCCATATCCTGGCGGAGCTCCTGACGCCTTTCGGAAAAACGCATGTCAATGCGAGTGGCTAGGTGAATGAGTTCATGTAGATTAGCAGGGATTTCTCGTGCGGCCAGAACATCTTTAATGTTGCTGGATAGGCCTTTTTTAAAGGTCGCGCAGAGGGCCTCATTATTCCAGGATAATTCTGAAGCAAGAGTACGGAATTGTACGGCATACTCGCCAACGGAAGAATTACCCTGGACCAGGTTCAACAGGGCAGTCTCAGCAGAAGAGGCTCGGGCAGGTTCCTCAAAGACACTTCGAATTTCCGAGAAGAAGGAGTGTACAGAGGCAGTGACGGGGTCATTGCGGTCCCAGAGCGGTGTGGCCCAAGACAGGGCTTTTCCAGACAGAAGGCTGACTACGAAAGCCACCTTAGACCTTTCAGTGGGAAACTGGTCCGACATCATCTCCAAGTGCAATGAACATTGGGAAAGAAAGCCACGGCAAAACTTAGAGTCCCCATCAAATTTATCTGGCAAGGATAGTCGTAGTCCAGAAGCGGCCACTCGCTGCGGAGGAGGTGCAGGAGCTGGCGGAGGAGATGATTGCTGAAGCTGTGGTAGTAACTGCTGTAGCATAACGGTCAGTTGAGACAGCTGTTGGCCTTGTTGCGCTATCTGTTGTGACTGCTGGGCGACCACCGTGGTGAGGTCAGCGACAACTGGCAGAGGAACTTCAGCGGGATCCATGGCCGGATCTACTGTCACGATGCCGGCTGGCAGGTAGTGGATCCTCTGTGCCAGAGAGGGATTGGCGTGGACCGTGCTAGTGGATCGGTTCTAAGTCACTACTGGTTTTCACCAGAGCCCGCCGCAAAGCGGGATGGTCTTGCTGCGGCGGTAGTGACCAGGTCGTATCCACTAGCAACGGCTCAACCTCTCTGGCTGCTGAAGATAGGCGCGGTACAAGGGAGTAGACAGAAGCAAGGTCGGACGTAGCAGAAGGTCGGGGCAGGCAGCAAGGATCGTAGTCAGGGGCAACGGCAGGTCTGGAACACAGGCTAGGAACACACAAGGAAACGCTTTCACTGGCACGAGGGCAACAAGATCCGGCAAGGGAGTGCAGGGGAAGTGAGGTGATATAGGGAAGTGCACAGGTGATAACACTAATTGGAACCACTGCGCCAATCAGCGGCGCAGTGGCCCTTTAAATCGCAAAGACCCGGCGCGCGCGCGCCCTAGGGAGCGGGGCCGCGCGCGCCGGGACAGGACTGACGGAGAGCGAGTCAGGTACGGGAGCCGGGGTGCGCATCGCGAGCGGGCGCTACCCGCATCGCGAATCGCATCCCGGCTGGAGGCGGTATCGCAGCGCCCCGGGTCAGTGGATCTGACCGGAGCGCTGCAGTGAGGAGAGTGTAGCGAGCGCTCCGGGGAGGAGCGGGGACCCGGAGCGCTCGGCGTAACACTCCTCATAAAAGTTGATCAGGCTAATTTGACAGGACCGATCCCTCATAAAGCCAGTGAGGTTTGGAAGTGGAGCCAGCATGCCGGTGTGACTGTGATGCTTGGGCCCACCTTCGAACCTCACTGGCACACAGGGATGCCGCAGGAAAGCAGCGTATTTCCTGCCATGCAGCATGAAATGTGCTGAGTATATGCAATGTGTGAGAATCCGCTGCAGATTTTAAGTTGTAAAAGCCACAATTGATACTTTTGACTGTTTTGCAAAATCTGCAACTGTGGTTCTAGCATGTGAGAATACACCCTATATGGGGAGAAAACTGTCTTTGCTGCCCATAGCAACGAATCAGAGCTCAGCTTGCTTTGGTAAAAATGAAAGCTCTGATTGGTTACTATGGTCAGCAAATAAGTGTTTCTTTTTGACAGTTTTCTCCCCATATTAAAAATATTATAACAGATATTTATTTTTTTCTTTAAACATGGAAAGTCTGAAAAATACTGTATAGAATGACATGTATATATGTTTATGAAATATAACCCACTTCACATTCTCCTTTATGACATGTATATTTTTTATCAGATTCAACTGAAAATATGTAGTGTTGAGCGTGAATATTAAAAATGCTAATTTTTACCACGAATATCGGCACTTCGCGAATATTTAGAACATAGCGATATATATTCATAATGAGAAATATTATTTTCTTCTTCACAGTACACATCACAACAATGATGTGTGCTGTGTAAAAAAAAAAAAAAAAAAAGTGATCATCCCTCCCTGCTTCCAGCTTGTGGTCCAAAGTAGGCTCCAATATAATTTAGTGTGTGAGTCGGTGTGGAGCGTGAATTTTTCGTATATGCGAATATGCAGATATTCACAAATATCAGCACTTCTAGAGGACACTGATCCCTCCCTTCTTTTAGCTAGTGGGCATATGCACACTATGGGGGAGATTTATCAAAACCTGTGCAGAGGAAGAGTGGTGCAGTTGCCCATAGCAACCAATCAGATTGCTTCTTTCATTTTCCACAGGCCTCTAAAGAGGCCTGTGGAAAATGAAAGAAGCAATCTGATTGGTTGCTATGGGCAACTACACCACTCTCCCTCTGCACAGGTTTTGATAAATCGCCCCAAATATGTATTTCATTATGATTTTTGCATGGAAAAAAGTGAACGAACATTATGCAAATTTTGTGAACATAGGATGAATATTCGTCCATATATTCACGAAATATCACAAATTCGAATATGGCCCCTGCCGCTCATTACTAAAAATATGTTGATAATAACCAAATAAATAATAACAAAGATATAAACCCTTTCTACCTCTTCCCCCAAAATCGGTCCAGCCCAAAGCAACATTGCATGCCACAACCTGCATATATAGCTATTCCATTAAGATACATTTGCAGATCCATAGTTACATGTATACAAATGGGGATTATAAAAAAGTGACAAATCTAAAAAAAAAATATTTGAGATAGATAGTTTTCTATAAGAACCAACCAACCTAAATGCATTGGGGCAACGAGAAAAGTATTTTTAAAAAAGAGGGAGGAAAAACCTAGCACAATATTTGTCCAACTTAGAACAAGTATGATGCTTTCCATACACACTGGCCATCATTTACTAAGAGTGTTGTGTAGGTTTCTTTGTAGGTTTTAATTCCCTACAATCTATTTTCCACGGTATTTACTAAGGTTTCCCTACAGTTTCCACTTTCCCTACACTTTGCTTTTTTTACACATGGTCTGATCTGTAGGGTTTTCCTCAGCTGAAATCCACCACATTTTCTGTGGAAACTTTAGTAAATATGTTGGGATTTAGTGAAAATGTCGGGAACACGCCCCTTTTCTGTGACAATGCCCCCTTTCCCCAATGGACACACGCCTTTTTCGGGTTTTCTTAGCAAAATGGAGAGTTAATTGGGGTTTTTTCAATTCAGCGCAGACAAATTTTCAGCCGCATATTCTGGCACCGGCAATGCGCTCGAAACTGGCTCACAACCCGACAAAACATGTTGGGTTTGCAATAGTAAAGGTGGGCCACAGTATTCCAGTCATATATTGATATTCTCACTTCTCAGTAGGGATTATACTGATTAGCCAGTGGGGTTTTATCAATTTCCTAGCCTGATCTAAAATGCAAAGCAATGCTAGTTTTATATTGTTATCCCTTGAAATATCATCCACACATCCAAGAACAAAGAATTAGCAGAGAAGGAAGAAGACAGCCTCGAAACACTGAGAAATAAGAAATGTCTGGAAATAGAAAATGGACATGTATGTAGAGCATACAACATCACAAAAGTCTAGTTTATTGAAGAGGCCCCATCATTTATTTAAGTGAATATTTTTCAAGTTTTGAAGCAGTAAACATCTTTAAGAAAGTGAGGTAACAGAGATGGTGTCAGCATCCCTCCTGTCTAGAGACCATTGTAACTATCATAGGAATTGGATATATAAAGATAATTGGTAGCACTTTGTGTAAGTACTGATAAAACCTTGGGAGAGAGAATACTTGAGAGAAACTAAAAAATGGGGGTTATTTGGAGAAATGGTAGATAAGGCTTACTACAGTGGCATTCCAGTATCAGAAAATTGTAAGACTATCACCCCAAGATATATAACTTATATAGTGTCATTACAAATTGTCCTGCCTTCAGCATGCTTGCAGGATTCATCCCTGACAGGAAGCTGAGTAGCTTTTTTCATTTTCAGTTGGTATTGTCTTCTTTGTTTCCAAATCAACACATCATCCTTTGCTGTCTCAGCAGGCGTGATCTCAATCCCCACCCACCGAGTGGTATCACTACCTCTGACCAGTCCCTACAGCCTATATCTCCATTTCCCTGTCATATACACATGCTTAGATACTTATTTTTTTAAGTATTGAGATGTGATGAATAATGCCACATGCAGAGGAGCAGACAGGGAATGAAGATAATGTGCTGCAACCTAATTGTAATATTTACTGTGAAATGCAATATTCTGCTGCAACAGCTCTGGATTGTGAATTGGCATGATTCTTGTGGCAGGGGAGTAGGCAAGGAGGAGGTCTGTGTGAACTGGGGGAAAGCAATGCATTCTGGAAATTGTACTGCTAAGCAAGTGCTCAACCTGGTAGAAGATCTAGTAAGTACAGGTCTAAAACTTAGAACTGGAGGAGGCAAGCAATGCTATATCCTTATGCCGAATTTTTATGTTTATCTTTGTCGTTGTTGTTTTAACCTGATGTCAGCATACCCACATAAAATAGTGACTAGTGATCTTGTCCCAGATTTTAACTATAAGGCATAAAGTTGGATTCATACTTTCCCATCAGCTTTGGAAATCTGTATTTCATCAAATATATTTTGAAAAAAATAAATAAAAAAATCCTATAGCTCCACAGCATTTGCATTGTTCCATCCTTCGTAGATCCTACATCCATTAATTTGGTGCTACTTGTCTGCCCTCCTCATTTCCTACTGTCCTTCTCTTTCTTGAGAAATATATTTTTTTGATTGGTCCTTTACTTTTTCCAAATGATGACTCAAAACCCTGGACATTAATGTTTATTAAGGTTATTTTACCTAACAGAGAGAAGTTGATAAAAATCATTTTAACTAGTTTTGTCCTCCCAGTGATAAACAAGGGCAGCTGGCAACAGTGTTTTATTACTTTATTTTCATAAAGAACTTTAATACCTTTATGTGTAGCATAAAGTAGAATCACTACTTGCAGGCTGAGCCAGTCTGCCTGTTGACGATGATCATCAAAGGTAAATCATAGCTTTCCTCCCATCTCTCACCACCTGTAAAAAGATTGGGGCAGCTGTCCCTTGTGTTAATAGCAGTGTTGCTACTGCTGTATGTCCACATCGCTGCAGTATAAGATTCACTTCCTCCCTCTCTTTAGCTTCTCTGCAGCAGCAACAATAGCAGCATACTGCTTAGTGTAACCCTTTCATTGCTGTGATCCTACTGCTGCAATTTTTTTCTGTTCACAATGCACCTTACAATCGCAGTGCATCAGTATGCCATTCCCCTTGTACATGCCATCTATGGTAGTGTACTTTATAAATCCAACCCCAGCACAATGCAGCCTGTTCAGTCCAGTGCCCTTTTTAGCACTATGGAATAGCCTAGCAGAGAGGAGAATGTGCTTTGATTGGCCAGAGAAGTAAGGAAAAGGAAGTCACTGCTTGAGTACTGCTGGCAAGCAGTCCAGCTGTGGTCCTGCCTAACTTAGAACAGTTAATCCTAAAAAATCATGCAGGTTTTTAAAAAATCTTTAATAACTACCTAAGTTTCAAATTGATATATTTCAATAAATTACTACATTTACTATTCACTTTAAGTTTTCTTTATTTATTATTTCTAAAATGGGCTGCATATCACACACTGTACCTCTATTGAGTACTTGATTCATATTGCAGGTTCCAATGTGTTTGGGGTATCATACATATTTATGCCTTTCTCCTTTGTGTACCTAGCATGTAATCCTTCCTCACAGAAATGTATTTCTCATTTTGGCATATAGGAACGGGCAGATGCTTAGAACTGGCATTTTGCAGTTTTATATAATTGAAAATGGTTTCCCTAATATCAGTAGAAAAATGGCTAAATAGAATGGTTAAAAAAAGATTTCCTTCTTTCCATCCAGAAAAAATATTGATTTATTCAGATCCTTTAGCAAATCATCTTATATAAAGCACTGAAAATAATCGTCTGTTCCATTGTATTAATGCTATTTATAAAGCTATGTTTTTAACCGTTGTGAAAATGTAAATTGATTTTCTTTTAACTCATAAAGACAGTCCAGCCGCCTCAAGGCTGGAATAGTCAAAGTCTGATATGAAACTGAAAAAAGTTCTTCTTTTACACCGAAGATATTGGATGTATGTTAATAGTATATGTTATAAGGGTCGGACTAACTCATCATATAAGGAAGGATGGAGGTGCCCCACTTGTAATAGGAATATCAGTAAGCACATACTTTTATAACATAGAAACATAGAATGTGTCAGCAGATTAGAACCATTTGGCCCATCTAGTCTGCCCAATAAGAATATACCTTTACAAGGGCTGGTGATTGATCGGATGTAAGGAAAGTATTTGCCCAGTAGCACCCTTGGCAGACACCAAGCCAAGGGCTAGGAGGAGTATCACCCCACTAGATGGTTTTCCTCAGCTTTGACAATGGAGGAACTACAGACCTTTTGGCTAAGATCAAGTGTAGTACCTTTCCTGTTAGTTGGCGGTGTGGAAGACCACCAAGGCAGGATGAGGAACCCCACAGCGGGGCAGGTATGCCAGCGATGGCTGTGTAGGGCAGCAGTCATCTCTTATGAGACCTGTTCCTGCTGGATCTGGCCTTAAAGGGCTACTCCGGTGCTTACACATCTTATCCCCTATCCAAAGGATACGGGATAAGATGCCTGATCGCGGGAGTCCCGCCGCTGGGGACCCCCGGGATCTTGCACGCGGCACCCCATTTGTATTCAGTCCCCGGAGCGTGTTCGCTCCGGGTCTGATTACCGGCGACTACGCGGACGGCGGTGTGTGACGTCATGCTCAGCCCTTCAATGCAAGCCTACGGGAGGGGGCATGACAGCTATCACGCCCCCTCCCGTAGGCTTACATTGAGGGGCGGAGCGTGACGTCACACGGGGGCGGAGGCATGATGTCACACGCTGCTGGCCGTGTGGTCGCTGGTAATCAGACCCGGAGCGAAAACGCTCCCGGGACTGATTACAAACGGGGTGCCGCGTGCAAGATCCCGGGGGTCCCCAGCGGCGGAACTCCCACGATCAGGCATCTTATCCCCTATCCTTTGGATAGGAAATAAGATGTGTAAGCACCGGAGTACCCCTTTAAGGTCTGGGTAGAGTGAAGGCCGAGGTGTACAAGTGCCCTGGGAGTGGTGAGAGGTCCGAAATTCACTTGGGATTTGCAACCCCACTTAAATGAAAGCACATAGCACGCACTTTTTCTCTCACTCTTAGTATCACCCTTAGTATCCTAGCCTTCCGGCTAGGATCGGGGAGTTTTAGTTCTGATTGTTCACAAGGATTTGGTAGGGTGCGGTAGCCCTTCTGGGTGTCCCTCCTGCCGGTCTAGGGGAGGTGTGTGTCGCTATTCCTCACCTCCCTGATATACCCTGTGGCAGCCCTGCTTCAGCAGGATGCCAAACCGATTTTACTGGTTCCTTGGTGACAACCTGGTCAACGCCTAGTTGTCTGCCGGGAACACTTCCGGTCCCTGAGTAGCTTCGGCGAAAGGAGACATTGTACATGGAATCTTGCAGGTGCCTTTTGGCCTGGAGGCGAAGGGTTTGATTTGTTGGGGGGGGGGGGCACTATCATTTCATAGAAGGGCTTGCAATAGACCGCATCCTCGTGCACGTTTTTTTGTGTGAAAGCTTTTTACTTGCACTTGGGTGATTTGAGAGCACGTACCTCGGCTCTTCAATAAAAATAAATAAATAAATAAATAAATAAAAATGGAGGAACTACAGACCCAGGTAGTGATGTAAGCAAATGTAAGCACCTGCACCCCCGTGACACAATTGCGGGATGCTGATTGGTTACCATAGAAGCCAGATGCCTTTTGAAGACCTCAGTACATGCCATGGCAGATCTGCCCAAACAGTCAGCTCAAGACTGCCGACTTGACAGTTCACTGGCATACAATAGAATGGCAGTGAACTGTAAATTCAATTCTCCCCCTTTTCCCATTTTTCAAATAAAAGAGTATAATTAACAAAAAAATAAACTTATTTGGCATTGCCACATGTGGAAATGTCCAAACTAATAAAATGTAATGCTATTATTTCTAAATCCCTCAAAAGTTGAAAACGACAGTTTTTCTTTTAATTTCATCCCACAAATGTTTTCTTATCTGTATGTCAGAGTATTTTATGGTACAATTAAGTGCAATAGGTCCTGAAAAAAACAAGCCCTTATGTGGCTCTGTATGTGGAAAAATAAAGGAGTTATGGCTTTTAGGAGAGAAGGAGTTACAAATGTGTCAAAAATCATTGACGGGAAGAGGTTTAACACCATAGCATACAGTATTACACATTATCATGGTATATTACATTTCATACATCGAAACTCCCTGGAGACCAGATTAGTGTCCGTAACTCTGACGGTAGCACACACTACCTCCTCACCACCTTACATGCACAGCTTGTGATGGGTAGATCACCTTTCCCATGGACCATTATATTATTTTAACATTTTGCCATATCATTATGCAGCAACCAATTGTAATACCTCCCTGTATCTTTGTGTGGAAAACCATGTTGCAGCATCTTTCCCACAGTCCCCACAAATGTAGTAGTTCCCTGTAGAACATTTCTCCACATAGGAGCTGAAATGAATAGCACTACGTAAGCATTTATTAGTCAGTGATTCCATCCTCAGATCATGAGAACATAACATCGGAAGCTTCTATTGTGAACTATTTTTGGTGAAGTAAAGTGACGTGAAGGATTGTGAATAACTAGTGAAATCTAAAGGATAATATAGATTTATATATGTGCATGTATTACATTAGTCATATTGTGACTAATGATGATACTGTGATGGGAGAATCTTTTTTTACTCTAATGGTTAAATATAGCGCGGCATTGTGTGCTATTCTTCCCATCAAATATGACAGAATCTACAATGTACCATATATTCTCGAGTATAAGCCGACCCGAATATAAGCCGAGTCCCCTAAATTCACCCTAAAAACCCAGGAAAAGTTATTGACTCGACTATAAGCCTAGGGTGGGATATACATTCACTCCCCTGTCATCATCCAGACCCACGTCATTAGCAACCCATCATCATCCCCGCCTGTCATCATCCCCCTTCATCATCACCGCCTGTCATCATCCCCCTGTCATCATCCCACACCCCCTTCATCATCACCACCTGTCATCATTACCCTGTCATCACCCCCCCCTTCATCATCACCACCTGTCATCATCCCCCTGTAGTCATCCCACCCCCCCTTCATCATCACTGCCTGTCATCATTACCCTGTCATCATCCCACACCTCCCCTTCATCATCACCGCCTGTCATCATCCCCCTGTCATCATCCCACACACCCCCTTCATCATCACCGCTTGTCATCATCCCCCCTGTCATCATCCCCCCTTCATCATCACCGCCTGTCATCATCCCACCCCCCCCTTCATCATCACCGCCTGTCATCATCCCCCTGTCATCATCTCACCCCCCTTCATCATCACCACCTGTCATCATCCCCTTGTCATCATCCCACCCCCATTCATCATCACCACATGTCATCAGCCCCCCCCCTTCATCATCACCGCTTGACAATGTCTGATTACAGTGGTCTTCAACCTGCGGCTGTCTGGGCATGCTGGGAGTTGTAGTTTTGAAACATCTGGAGGTCTGCAGGTTGAAGACCACTGAGGGTGGAGAGTTCACTCGAGTATAAGACGAGGGGGGTGTTTTCAGCATGAAAAATCGTGCTGAAAAACTCGGCTTATACTCGAGTATATACGGTAGGTATGAACATAGACTAAGGGTCCTATTAGATGGCATCCAACAGCCGCTGATTTTTTGGACCGGTCAAAACGAGTAAATTAGAGAGGAATGAGCATTTGCTAGTTTCTCGGCAGATGACTGGTCCTGTTATATAGGATTATGTCAGTTTGTTCGACCAATAATCATCCCGTGTAATAGGGCCCTAACACTAAATGAAGGGGAGAAAAGAGCCGAAACAGCTTGAAGCAGTGCTCCAGTGCATGTATTCTACTCCAGTTACCCAGGTGAAGGAAGAAACTTTCCATTTAGGAACAGAGTGAACAATAAAATATTCAGTGCATTCAGTGACCATAACTTTAATGCTGGATTTCTTGATCTGCTTGGTACAAAATTCATTTGTAAGCACTTATCTCTTTTCTGCAAGAAATGAGTGGAGACGGAGCTTATCGGTTTCTTTTTAATTACTTTTAATGACAGCCATGCACTAAAGTTGGGGTGATATCCTTTTAAGAACAAGATAAAGATATTTGCTTGGCTGCTGTATTTTTCATGGATATTGGAAACCCGCAAAGAACAATGCATTATTGTGTATGGAACAATAGTTCCTACAAAATCATATACTGATATTTGAATGGATGCTCATATGAATATATATTAGTCTGTGATTTCATTTCCCAATATAATTAACAGTAAAGTACAGGATGAATTGTTTAAAGGTCACATCTAGATCTGGCAATGTATGCATTAAATACAATACAAGATGTAATATCCTAGGCTGTTGTATACCACGGACTGAAATGCTGGAATGAACAATGCATGGGCTTACATAAGTGTTGTATACAAAAGCTGATTATGTAGTCTTTTCATTTGTGTCATATATATGCTCAACATCTTTTATGGTACACATAATGAGTGGCTGTATTTTATACAAGCAATAAAACAGCGATTGCTTGTTTACTCGTGTCCCATTCTATTGCTATGAACAGCAACTTTTGTAATAACCTGGGAAATCCATTACTTTAACCTTTGTAATTTTCCTTTTACATCGTAGATATTGGCTATGCTGTCTGGCAAGAACTGTCCATGAAAATAAATTGCTGTATTTGAAAGTTGATAAGTTCACCAAATAACTCTTTAGCATTATCAATCATCAGATTGAGGTCAGAAAGGTCACATGTAATAAAATGGGGTTACGTGCATGAATGTGCCAGTACAGTATTTCTTTTTTTCTGGGTTCATTTTTGAGAAATAAATAATGAAAGAAACTACATAGAAACAGGTAAACAAGTAAGTTCATTTTTTCTGTCCGTTTTTGTTAGATTTTCACCTATAGACAAAAGGGGAGGGCTAAAATACTCTGTTGCAATATGTGGCGCAAACTGAGCAATTTCACAGTTAGGTAGTGCCAGCATCAACACGTATGGATACTATACAGGCACAGATACCTAGGAAAACTGACGGGTTTCTTTGCTGCATCCTTAATCTTAGTTAAAACACAAATGGCATCACATCACAATAAGAATACTTGAAAAAGTGGGCATTTCCAAGAGTCTGTGCAATGTGTGTTCCATGTTTAAAGTAAGAAAAGGACTCACAAGTAACATGGAGACCTGGAGCAGCTGCTTATATAATACAATGTCAAGTGTGAACAATGCATCATTTCAGTGCATGAAGACCAAATCATTTCAACCATGTTTTGATGGCAATAGTGACATGAGTTGCATGTCACGTGAGCGCTGCACTCTGGCAAGAAGAGCTCGCACATCACTAGGACGTGAGAGCTGCCTGTAAACTAACTGCGCTTGCCCTCCTGCCTCAGCGGCGTGCAGAATTTGAATATACTAATAGAGGAAGGTTGCTTCAGGAGGCGGAAAGAAGCAGGGGGCGGACAGCCATTGGGCCCCACCTCCTGCGCGCAGGTAACCGAATTGAGAACGGGACTTTCGTCAAGCAATATCACAGGAGCCACTGGACGGAATTTGGTAAGTGACCCCACTTTGCACTCCTGGTCACCCACACTATAACCCTGTGTATTGGGTTTAGTGTAGGTGATCAGGGTGACAGTTTTCCTTTAGGCTAGGTTTCCACTTGCTTTTTTACACCTAAAAAAACACTAGCAAAAATGCCACAGCCTTTTTTTGCGTTTTGGCAGTTTTTCTGGCATTTTTCCTGGTGTGTGGAAGCAGACAGTTTTGTCCCCTGTGGCAGTTTTTTCCACAGTGTAAGGAGTTGAGGAGTGATGTGTAGCATCACTACTCACCTCCCCCAGCCACATTGTATACAGGGGTGCATGGTGTACCCATGTGTACTATAAAGGAGCCGGGAATCCCGTCACTATACTGACAGGACTCCCTGCTCCTATAGCCCCTTTGGGTGGTATACAGAATATACAGATATCTATAGATAGCTGTGTGGTGTCGAAGTACCGCATTCTATACGGTACTTGTTTATTTACGGGTCCCCATAGTCAGAGTCCCTAGGACTTAGGGATGCCTCTTAGCCAGTCTACCCCTAGTTGCCTCTATTCTAGTGTATGAATCTCTAATTTATGCATAGGTTAATGTAAATAAGATAGTATATGTAAATAAATGGTTAATTACTTGTTTCCATGGCGTCGTAGGGCCTTCGGGTCATGTGATGCGTTCCAAGCCTCACTATGGATGCGTTCCAGGCCTCACTTTGGTATTTCTAGCCTCGTTTTGATTTTATTATGTGTATAGGACCTGTATAGGAAGTCAGATGATCACCCAGAAGCCTGTGTGACGGTGAGTGACAGCTGACCTTGGACCTATCAAATTAGGCTCCGCCCCCTGTCCATATAAGGGACGCAGCGGCCATTTTAGTACTCTTTGTTCCTGGGTTGCCAAGCGATCAACATCTCTCTATAGAACCTGTGCTGCTAAAAACCGTGAGTTAGGCCCAAGCCTCGCAGCAATGGCTGATCCTTAGCAAATATAGATTGTATCAATCCCCAAACACTCTGCGGGACCACCTGACCTAATCTACCCCTAAATCCGGACGGATCCACGCACCAATTACCTTGATTCTATTAACCTGCAAAAGACGCAAGGTCCTCAGCAACTGTCAGTCATTGATGTCTATAGAAGTTTATTGCAGACACTGTAACTGTATTCTGAATGTACCGCAAGTTCAAGAGTAAAGTTTTCTTCAGTTCAAGTTTAACTCCAGTGTGGACCTTCAGTCATTACCTGCATACGCCTGTCGTTTCTGGGAAGGGCGGCAATAGGCCGAAGCTATACCTCAGTAATACCAGCCCATACCCTGGCGTCACGAGTGACAGGGTTAATATTAACCCCTCATATACCGATACCACCACCACCATACACCCCCCAGAGGGCTACCACAGCTGTATATAGTGTATACAGAAGACTAGGTCCGCTTACCTCCCTCGCTCCCTGCCCCCCAGTGATGACATCATTAGGGGGCAGTGCTACAGACAGGAGCCAGGCTGGTAAGGGTGTGAGGCTCTGTTCACATTGTACGATTTGTATAATGTGAACAGAGCCTTCTATCAGTGTCTTCCCAGACAGGGAGACTCCAGCTGTTTCTAAACTACAACTCCCAGCATGCCCAGACAACCAAAGGCTGTCTGGGCATGCTGGGAGTTGAAGTTTTGTCCATTTGTACAGGTACTACTACTGCCATCATGGAACAGTCTGTTCCATGCTGGGAGTAGTAGTACTACCTAAAAAGTAAAAAAAAAAAATAAGTAAAAAAGCACACATTGTATTAAACACATAATTAAAATACATTACTAATAAAAAGTTTTACTAAATTAATTATAAAAAATATATTATTTTTATAATTAAATGGTCCCTTTCTACATTTTTTATATTGCCGGATAGATTTTTAGTTCCCTGCCCGCCCACATAAATTGATCCCTGTTTAAAAATTTATAAACATTTTATTAAAAAATATATAAATTTCATTAAATACAATTTTCCATCACTACTGTTTCTTTATTTTTTTAAATTTTTTTTTTTTTATGGTAACCCACGAAATTTTATGGAAAAAAGTATCTCCATCACCTTTTTGGATCATTACAGTCCAAAGAAAGAATAAAAACCGCCTGCAAAAATCTCAAAGAACTGGAAGACTTTTGAGAGGAAGAATGGGCAAAGATACTTCAAACAAGAATTGAAAGACTCTTGGCTGGCTACAAAAAGTGTTTACAAGCTGTGATGCTTGCCAAAGGGGGCAGTACTCTGCAGGGTGCCCAAATTTTGCAGACGCAATTTTTTGTTTTCTGTTATTTTGAAAGTGTAAATGATGGAAATAAAATCTAACTTTTGTTGACATATTATAAGAATGTCTAATCTGTAATTTGATGCCTTTTGGAGATTTTTCCATCTTTCCTTGGCTTCTTTATGCACATTAATACAAATTTTTACCTGGGGTGCCCAAACTTTTGATCCCCGATGTACTTCCATGTTTGCTTGAGCATTTACCTTGTATTTATCTTGTGATGTGATCTGAGATTTTATCCATGTTTAAATAGTCTTGTTTATTGTAGATTTCAGTCTGTTAGATTTGTCGGTTTTTAGAAAGTATGTCCTTTCTTCTTGGTCTGGGTTCACGCTGTGAGAATCCTATCCTGTTCCTCCACATTGTGGAGTTTGATTTTGAATTTATCCTGTCTTGTATCTTGAAATATATCCTGTTTTGAATCTTGAGAAATATCCTGTCTTGTATCCTGTCCAGAGTCCCTCTACGTTGTAGAGTTTGGTTTTCTTGTATCCGTTTTTATGAAGTTTTCTGTATTATATTTCTGTTCCTACTGGGTCAGCTCACATGGCGTTTTTCTTGGTGTTTTTTCACTCCCATAGACTTATATGAGAGGAAAACGCAAAGATTTTCCTTAAAAAAACGCCAAAGTCTCAACAAGAGGTCTTTTTTGAAAAACTGCCAAGGAGCCAAAAATAGCAGAAAACTTCCCAAAGGATAAAAAAACGCCAAACTGAAAAAAGTGGATATGGCATTTTGCAGTTTACTAATGACTTGCAGTTAACACCTGGCCGCATCGTTTTTCACAAAAAACAAATGCCATGCGGCAGAATGGGCATTTTTACTGGCGTTTCTGCAACAAAAAAAAACATGGAAACCTAGCCTTAACAGGTTCTGCCAAACCATTTGAAGTTCAGGTTCTAGCTAAACCGAACTTCTAGGTAGAACTCAAACCCAGGTTTAAAGGGTTTGGTTCCCTCATCTACAGTCATGGCCGCAAATGTTGGCACCCCTGAAATTTTTATAGAAAATGAAGTATTCCTCACAGAAAAGGATTGCATTAAGGCTACATTTCCGCTTGTTTTTTTTCTTACAGTTTTTGAAAACTGCCACTGCAGTTTTTGAGGCAAAGTCAGAAGTGGATCCATAAGGGAGGAGAAGTGTAAGTCCTTCCTTTATATGTCCTATTCCATTTGAATACACTTCTGGCTTTGGCTCAAAAACAGCAGTGGCAGTATTCCAAAAACTGCCAGAAAAAAAAAACAAGTGGAAACTTAGCCTTACACATGCTTTGCTGAACACATGTTTATTCTCTTTGTGTGTATTGGAACTAGTTTTCTGACACTGGGCTGTACAGTGTGACCCAAAATCCGTTGGTAATCCTCAGATTTCATGATGCCTTGCACACATTCAAGGCACCAGTGCCAGAGGCAGCAAAACAACCCCAAAACATCATTGAACCTCCACCATATTTCACTGTAGGTACTGTGTTCTTTTCTTTGTAGGCCTCATTCCATTTTCGTTAAACAGTAGAATGATTTGCTTTACCAAAAAGCTCTATCTTGGTCTCATCTGTCCACAAGACGTTTTCCCAGAATGATTTTGGCTTACTCAAGTTCATTTTGGCAAAATGTAGTCTTGCTTTTCTATGTCTTTGGGTCAACAGTGGGGTCCTCCTGGGTCTCCTGCCATAGCGTTTCATTTCATTTAAATGTTGACGGATAGTTCGCGCTGACACTGATGCTCCCTGAGCCTGCAGGACAGCTTGAATATCTTTGGAACTTGTTTGGGGATGCTTATTCACCATCCGGACTATCCTTGATTGACACCTTTCATAAATTTTTCTCTTCCGTCCATGCCCAGGGAGATTAGCTACAGTGCCATGGGTTGCAAACTGTCACGATTCGGCTTACAGGTAGTGGATCCTCTGGGTCAGCGAGGGATTGGCGTGGACCGTGCTGGTGGACCGGTTCTAAGAGGCTACTGGTGTTCACCAGAGCCCGCCGCAAAGCGGGATGGTCTTGCTGCGGCAGTAGCAACCAGGTCGTATCCACTAGCAACGTCTCAACCTCGCTGACTGCTGAGAAGGCGTGGGACAGAAGGACTAGGCAGAGGCAAGGTCAGACGTAGCAGAAGGTCGGGGCAGGCGGCAAGGTTCGTAGTCAAGATGGATAGCAGGAGTTCAGGTAACACAGGCTTGGACAACACTAAACGCTTTCACTGGCACAAGGCAACAAGATCCGGCCAGGGAGTGCAGGGGCAGTGAGCAGATATAGCCAGGGAGCAGGTGGAAGCCAATTAAGCTAATTGGGCCAGGCACCAATCATTGGTGCACTGGCCCTTTAAGTCTCAGAGAGCTGGCGCGCGCGCGCCCTAGAGAGCGGAGCCGCGCGCGCCAGCACATGACAGCAGGGGACCGGGACGGGTAAGTGACTTGGGATGCGATTCGCGAGCGGGCGCGTCCCGCTGTGCGAATCGCATCCCCGACGGCCATATCAGTGCAGCGCTCCCGGTCAGCGGGACCGACCGGGGCGCTGCAGGGAGAGAGACGCCGTGAGCGCTCCGGGGAGGAGCAGGGACCCGGAGCGCTCGGCGTAACACAAACTTCTTGATAATGTTGTGCACTGTGGACAAAGGCAAATCTAGATCTCTGGAGATGGACTTGTAACCGTGAGATTGTTGATATTTTTCCACAATTTTGGTTCTCAAGTACTCAGACAGTTCTCTTCTCTTTCTGTTGTGGTTGCTTAGTGTGGCACACAAAGACACACAATGCAAAGATTAAGTGAACTTCTCTCCTTTTTATCTGCTTTCAGGTGGATTTTTATATTGCTCACACCTATTACTTGCCACAGGTGAGTTTAAAGGAGCATCACATGCTTGAAACAATCTTATTTTTCCACAATTTTGAAAGGGTGCCAATAATTTTGTCCAGCCCATTTTTGGAGTTTGGTGTGACATTATGTCCAATTTGTTTTTTTTCCTCCCTTTTTTGGTTTAGTTCCAATACACACAGGGAATAAACATCTGAATAGCAAAACATGTGTTACTGCAATTCTTTTCTGTGAGAAATTCTTTATTTTCCAGAAAAACTTCAGGAGGGCCAACATTTACGGCCATGACTGTATTATGCATTGAAGCCTGTACAGTATGTACATTATCAACTTCACGCTACTTATTTGTTACCACGATCAAGACCTGGGACAAGCCAAAATATCAAATAGTTATCAAAAGGGTTTTAAGCTTAAAAGCTATTTGACGACAGATTTTATATTGAGTCTTATGAGAGCTAAATAATCTTTATTCATCTTAATCCATCTTCGATAAGCTAGTGGTGGCTGCAGAGAAGTCAGGATTTTACCAACTTCTATAGCACAAAAATTGACCCAACCCTTATAAATATGTATTTTGAAACATATCGCTCAACACATTTTTTTTTTTACTGTTTAGATTCAAAAGAATAGGTAGTTTAAGCAGTGCTTGTGTTTGTAGAGTCTATATCAAGGTGGGGAAGGAACTTACTTGTGAATGTTCTATGTCTAAATAGTAGGAATCCCAGAGCTAATTTTTCACTTATTAGTTTTATAGAACTGTCAGAGAGCTACTCCATACACCAGTGTTTCCTAAATAGTGTGCTTCTAACTGTTGCAAAACAACAACTCTCAGCATGCCCAGACAGCCAAAGGCTGTCTGGGAATGCTGGCAGTTGTAGTTTTGCAATAGCTGGAGGCACACTGGTTGCAAAACTTTGTTATACACATACAACTGTTGTTGGTTACATGCTGTCTTAAGCATTGTTTCCTGCGAAAACTGCCATTGGGAACGATCATTAGTTCAGTTGACTTACATTTGTATGGCCAGCCTTACACAATATAAGAAATTCAGTAGACACTTCTTTTAGCCCCATAGACAGACATAGGAAATTGCGCCCTGATGTTTACTTCTAGAAGATAGAAAGAGGAGACCAGTTAAAATGCTTATATACTGTTTGTTACTCTCTAGGTCATGTTGATGCTTTACATGCCTTTTTTTTGCGCCTAGCTTTTGTATTTGGCTCACAAATCCCTCCGTACTGCTGCTTACCTATTCCGACATCCACTGCTTAGAAGGGATGTGTCTGAGGCAAGCACTGAGCCTGCCCTCACTAACCATGCATTCACTTACTCTGCTGTGCAGGGCTGGGTCTCTTCATCCAATCATTGAAAGCTGCTCTGTGACCTTCTCCTCTCTGTTTTCATGCTGCAGTCTGATAGACAGGACAGGAGCGAAAACAGAGGAGTGCTAGTCCCATCCTCACTTCCTATGCTTCAGCTGTGACTAAGATAATTGTATCATGGACATTATGTAGTGGTCTAGTAGTCTTTTTTTGTAAGCGATCATTACAAAAGTCCAAAATAGCGTATTTTTGGTCACTTTTTATATCATGAAAATATGACTAAAAAGCGATCAAAAATTCCTATCAATACAAAAATGGTACCGATAAAAACTTCAGAACACGGTGCAAAAAGTCATTTTTTATGAAGTGAATTAGAAAGGGCAATGTTTTGCCATGGTGTACAACATATAAAAATGTTTTGATTCTGACATTACCATTAACTGGCTGCTGTCTAAGGGCAAGCCGGCTCTTCCTTAGACAGCAAACAGTATATGGTGTGGGCTCCTGACCCTTGCCATACAGGGCGGCGGCCCTCAGCTGATTCCTGTAGCAGAGGGCTGCCGTTAATAGCCGACATGCAGAGATCGCCATGGCCAGCTATTAACCCTTTAGATCGCCACTGTCAAAGCTGACAGCAGCGTCTAAAGGGACCTTTTAACAGTCCCTGGTGGTCCAGTGGGGTGGATCGTCCCCCCCACAGCACGATCGCGCAGGGGGGTTATCCACTGTGGAGGTAGCCGAAGGGCTTACCCCTCCTCTTATGCTGGCTGCGGCTCTGTGATTGATAGAGCCTGGCTGGACCAGGCTTTATCAATCGAGTGCAGAGCACACAGATCAATGTAGTTCTATAGAACTACATTGATCTGTATTAGGAATCGATTGATTCCTTCTAAAAGTTCCCTTAAGGGACCAATAAAGTGTAAAAAAAAAAATGTTATTGAAAAAAAAAATGACAACATTAATCCCTTCCATATTAAACGTTTAAATCACTCCCCTTTTCCCAAATTAATTATAAAAATATGTAAACATAATAAAAATATACATATGGGGTATCACCGTTTGTGCAAATGTCCAAACTATAAAAATGTAATGTTAATTAAACCGTACAGTCAATGGCATTTACAAATTGTCTTATTTTTGCTCACTTTGTATACCTTAAAAAATTATAATAAGCGATCACAAAGTCCCATCAAAACAAAAATGGTATCGATAAAAATCACGGCACAAGAATGTGCCGTACAGACCACGGCACAAAAAATGCGCCCTCACACATCCCCATATACAGAAAAGTTAAAAAGTTATAGGGGTTGGAAAAGGACATTTTTAAACATACTAACTTTTGTGCAAAAAGTTATAATTTTTTAACAGAAGTAAAACAAAATCAAAACCTATAAAAGTTAGGTATCATCTTAATCGTATGGACCTACAGAATAAAGATAAGGTGTCATCTTTACTGAGAGGTGTGGAAGCCCACAAAAGTTTCAAAATGGTGTGGGTGTTTTTTTTTTTTTTTGCCCCACATATATTTTTTTCTGGTTTTGCCGTAAATGTTGTGATGAAATTATTGATGTCATTAGAAAGTAGAATTAGTGGCACAAAAAACAAGCCCTCATATGGGTCTGTAGGTGGAAAATTTAAAGTGTTATGATTTTTAATAGGTGAGGAGAAAAAAAAGAAAGTGCAAAAATGAAAAAAAAAAAACCTGTGTCCAAAAGGGGTTAATGCAATTTGCATCTGCAGCTTTCTTAATTCCTAGAAACACATCTTTCTATGTCTGGGAGCCATGAAATGAAAAATGTATAGTTTTTACACTGAAGGGATGCTGTGGCTTCCAAAAACAATAAATATCTTCACATTGTTTAACTTCTTGTGATTGAATAGTGAAGAGCCATACCTCCAATAAGCTTTTGGCACAGTTGTGGGGGTTTATATGATGGAAGACGGCTCATCTATATTTAATACTTTCCTACACATTTAACAAAGCTACCAGCACATTCTGTATTTTTTTAAAGCGATAAAGAGCTGTGTCATAGACCAATAAAACTGAGTAATAGTTTTTCTTTCTTTCTTTCTTTCTTTCTTTATTCATCTTATTCATTATTGGGCAAACAGTATTGCCTTTGTTGGACTTTGTCAACTCCATGTGGAATTCGATGGATGCTCAAAGGAATGATATTAACAGCTGACTGGCAACTTACTGCTGCCTTCAACATCCATGTGATAGGGAACTGACCTAGGAGCCATATGCTGGTTACTGAAAGTTATCAATTCAGTGAGATGAAACTGTGTCCAGAAGGTTTGCAGTCAGCAATTACTGTTAGCTTTTTTTTTTATAACATTTATTCCTGCACTATAAATAGTAAATCGTCTCATGATCAGATATTATAAATTACATTTTATATTTTTTTTACTTCTGAGATAAGGTTTGCAAACCATCAGAAATCACCTGAAATTGACATATAGTCTAATATTTAATGTGAATTTTAACGCTGGTTCTCCTTTTGAGTACTTTAGGTAATGCATAAATAATAATAAAGAAATATTACCGGAATCAGTGCCTTTATTACCGGAATCAGTCTTTATTCACCCATGGACATTGGTAAACTCCATGCACAAGAGGCTTAGGGCAGTGCTGGAAAATAATGGTGGCCACATATAATATTGACTCAAAAAAAGAAATAATGCAAAAAGCTTTTGGAAGTATCAGTTGTATAAATAATACTAAAGAACATTTACAACATAACATATCAAGAATAAAAAAACAAACCCATGTTGGACTCCAAAACCTCACGTAGAGAGATATCACATAGGATACATTACCAGGTAGCATTCCGAACATCAGGCAAAATAATAGGTAGCAAACAGAAATAAATAAAAAGACTAAAATATGGTAAACCGAAAATACTCTAGCCAACACAAGAACAGACACCATAGAGGACAAGAAGAGAGAGGGGAGAGACACTAAGGTGGAAGGGGTGAAAAGGGGAATAAGTGAGAAGGGTAGATTAGGGATGCTGCTGATCACAAAAAACGCTCCCATGGTTGCCAAACAGAAAGGAAGGCATTAATAGTGTTGTTCAAAGAAGCCGTGAGCGATTCCAGGGATCGGATCATTTGGGCACAATTTGGAAATTTTCACTTTGTGGTGCACTCCCTTTTGTTGCCAAGGTTTAGACATTAATGGCTGTGTGTTAAGTTATTTTCAGGGCACACAATATTAACCACTGTTGTGCAGGTTGCGCACTAGACATTTGCAATTCGGTTCGGCACGAATGTCTAATTTACCGAATTTTACCGTTTTCGAGCATTCGGACCGATCCGAATGCACGAAAACATATTTTGAACATTCCCGAATAGCCACGATAATACGCATAGCAAAATAACGAATGCATTTGTTATTTCCCGAATACATGCAGTAAATAACAAATGCATTCATTATCCGCAGACGAACGTAAAGAATTCATTCTAATAACAAAAATAATAGAAAGGAAACAGATACGGTTTGATTTTTCGGATACATTCGGTATTCGGGTACTTTCGATAAATCTTTTTATTCTTTTTTGGACTTTAGCGATCCTAAAAAATTATGGAGATACCTTTTTTATTAAAATTTCGTAGGGTACCATAAAAAAAATAATAATAAAAAAGATACAGTAGTGATGGAAAAAATTGTATCTAATGAAATGTATCTTTTTTATTATGAAATGTTTATTAATTTTTAAACAGGGATCAATTTATGTGAGCGGGTGAAGCACTAAAAATGTAGCCGACAATAATAAAAATGTAGTGTGTGCGTGTTTTTCACTTTTTTAAAAACATTTTTTAGGTAGTACTACTACTCCCAGCATGGAACATACTCTTCCAGTACTTACCTGTACTCATTCCAGTAGTTACCTGTACTAATTGACAGATCGCCAGGGTCCCTTGCGATCCTCTTGTATAATGTATAGATGCGGCGAACGCTCTTCTCTGGTCCCTTGCACTCACGTATATATACACATATTCATATTTCCCGCAGAGCTGTGACTGGCCAGATGGTTCCATTTAAATAAATAAATAAAAAAATGCCTAGGATTCCCCGTATTTTCATTCTCAGCACAATACCAACCACACAGCAACAGCCTGACGTTACCAGGGTGGGCGAGGACCATTGTTACTGGCCCTCCCCAGCCTAAATAATGCCAGCCTGTTACCGACTAGGCCCAGGAGCGCCATTTTTTACGCTCTTCCCAGCACCCCTGTGGTGGTGGGTACCGGGGTAATAATTGGGGGTTAGTGCTAGCTTTTTTGGGGGGGGCTAGCACTAAGCCCTGGCTTAGTAATGGATTCAGTCAATAAGACCGGCTTCCACTACTAAGCCTAAAAATTCAATAAAAAAAAACACAACACATTGGAAAAATTATTTTACTTAAAAAAACACTCCCCCCACAGCCCTCGTTAACCATTTTATTAAAAGAAAAAAAAATAATCCACCGAAATCCATCGAATCCGCAGTAATCCTCTGCATACACGGATCTGAAACGAGAAGAAAAAAAACACAAAAAATTGGTTATGACATTTTTGGCGCTGTCCGCTGGGGAGAGCACCCATGATGCAATGTCTACCCAAACAGGGAGCCACCAATTGGTGAAAAAATTACAACTCCCACCCAGCATGCCCAGACAGCCTTTGGCTGTCTGGGCATGCTGGGAGTTGTAGTTTAGCAACAGCTGGAGTCTTCCTGTCTGGGTAGACACTGCCAGAAGGGTCTGTTCACATCATACAAAACGGACAATGTGAACAGTGCTTCAGATTAACTAGCCTTGTTCCCTTCTGTAGCTCCGCCCCTTATGACGTCATCACTAGAGGGCGGAGCTACACAGACCTGCCCGGTACTCGAGGGAAGTAAGCGGACTTCATCTTCTGTATACACTATATACAGCTATCTATAGATAGCTGTATATAGTGTATACCGCCCAAAGCGTTAACCTACACTGTCCAGCAGTGTAAGTTAACTCTTTCCTTGCTGGGCTTGCGCATAGCGCACAGCTCAGCAAGGGGTTAAGTGAGCCAGCAATGTGTATACTGTATACACATTGAAGGCTCACTGTAAGTTCTTGCTGGGCAGTAGATATACGATGTATACCTATGGCTCAGCGTCAGCTGTTCTTCCGGCTCTGTAGCCCTGAGAACAGCTGATCCCGACATTCACATAAGGACGATCGCAGCGGGTGTCAGGAGGAGTGACACAACCGCTGGGATCTGTCCCTTACTACAGGTACTAATACTCCCAACATGGAGCACACTCTGCTCCATGCTGGGAGCTGTAGTACCTGCATTAATAGACATATCGCAGTGAGTGTAACTTCTGACACCCACTGTGATCTGTCTATTAATGCAGGTACTACAGCTCCCAGCATGGAGCAGAGTGTACTCCATGTTGGGAGTAGTAGTACTTGTAGTAAAGGAAAGATCACTGCGGGTATCACCCCTGACACCCGCGGTGATGCTCCTGTATAATGTATGGATGCGGCAGCTGCACTGCCGTATATATACATATATGCGGCGGATGTATGGATGGTCCCCTGCACTGCCGTATATATACATATATTCCTAGAGCTGTGATAGGCTGGAACCATCTGGCCAATCACAGCTCTGCGGGAAATATGAATATGTGTATATACACGTGAGTGCAGGGGACCAGAGAAGAGCGGCCGCCGCATCTATACATTATACAAGAGGATCGCAAGGGACCCCAGCGATCTGTCAATTGGTACATGTAACTACTACTCCCATCATGGAAGAGTGTGTTCCATGCTGGGAGTAGTAGTACTACCTAAAAAATGTTTTAAAAAAAGTGAAAAACACGCACACACTACATTTTTATTATTGTCGGCTACATTTTTAGTGCTTTACCCGCTCACATAAATTGATCCCTGTTTAAAAATTAATAAACATTTCATAATAAAAAAGATACATTTTGTTAGATACAAAAAAAAGAATAAAAAGATTTACCGAATGTACATGAATACCGAATGGATCCGAAAAAAATCAATCCGAACACTCAAATACAGAATGTATCCGAAAAATCAAAACCAAAAATATTACCGAACCGAAATTTTTTTTCCAAAACGAAAAAACGAAAGAAAACGGAAATTTTTTTAGTGCATAAGTCTATTGCGCACTCACTACTTTGCGATGTAGCAGAATGTCATTTTTTTTAGTGTTGTCACATGAAAAGATTAATAAACAAATGTGAGGGGTGTACTCACTTATGTGAGAGACTGCATATATATATATATATAAATATATATATATATATATATATATATATATATATATGAGTAAAAATGATATAAAATGATAAAATTCATATAAAATACACATCTATGAAAAAGTGCCATATATCCAATGTACTAGTGTACAGTGTGCCATAAAGTGCCATATAGTAAAGTGCAATGTGATTAAAAACAAGCTTGAAACAATGCTAAATACATAAATATCATCATAATGATCACATCTGTTATCAATAATCAATATCGGGGATATCTGTGCAAAACCGCTCTGGGTGTATAATCAATCATGGTGCCGGTGGCGTGGAACACCGCTCACAGTGTGATTTCTTGTACTTGTCGGAGTTCCGATCAGGTGACCGAGATCATGTGACTCAAGTCACATGATCCCGTAACCATGGAGCGCCGGGACACTGCGCTGCACGGCCCAGAGCACTCATATTAGCAAAGATAGTGACAGCAGGACGCTAAGTGGAAACTGAGCCCAGTATATCAAAACATAATATAAATAGATATGGGCCAACTAGTAGTGCTAATAATGTTAACCATAACACTACTAGTAATGGCAAACAGATTAGAGAAGATGAACCTAAAATAGCACAGAAAATAGAGATTAAGAATATGAGAAAAAAACAAAATGAAAATAACAAAATTAAATACAAAGCATAAAGCAAAATTTAAGGAAATAAAAATTAAATAAATAAAAAGTAAACAAAAAAGACCAAAGATATAAATATAAAAAAAAATGTTTATTCTTATTTTTTTTATTCATATAGGTATGAAATAACACAATATTATATAAAGCAGTTAGATATGGGATAGCTCCCAGGTTTTTAGGGTGGTCATGTCTGACCCCATCAACTGGATGTCAGAACAAGCCCACCACTGGTAGGTCACAGAGGTGGAATTCGATTAAGAACTCCTGCCCCTAGGGACCTTGCTACTACAGTCAATACAGGAGCGTGCCTGCTACAGAGCAGCGCTACCCATCTATTCACAGTGTATGTATTAAAACATCTCAACAGAAAAAATAAATGACAAATAACAAATACGAAAAATTTTAAACATTTTAAAAATTGAAAATAAACATAAAAAATATTGAAAAAAATAAAGGTCCCTCATAGGTCCCTATATCACCATCATTTTATTAGCAATTATGTTGTACATAATGAATTATCCAGTGCGGTTGCATGGGCAACTCCTCTTCTTATATGACTTCAATTGCTGAAGGTAAAAAAGAAAAAGAGAAAAAAAAAAAAGAAAGAAATTACTATTTTGCAATACATATTAACAATACTGTGAACATTTAACAAATTGGATCATATCTCATGTATCAGGCGAGAATTAGAAAGCCGATGGCTGCCCGGGCTTGCTGGGAGTTGTAGTTTTGAAACCTCTGGAGGTCCGCAGGTTGAAGACCACTGAGGGCGAATGATGACAAGGGGATGATGAAGGGGGGATGTGTGGGATGATAAGGGGATGATGAAGGGGGGATGTGCGGGATGATAAGGGGATGATGAAGGGGGGATGTGCGGGATGATAAGGGGATGATGAAGGGGGGATGTGTGGGATGATTAGGGGATGATGAAGGGGGGATGTGTGGGATGATAAGGGGATGATGAAGGGGGGATGTGTGGGATGATAAGGGGATGATGAAGGGGGGATGTGTGGGATGATAAGGGGATGATGAAGGGGGGATGTGTGGGATGATAAGGGGATGATGAAGGGGGGATGTGTGGGATGATAAGGGGATGATGAAGGGGGGATGTGTGGGATGATGACAAGGGGATGATGATGAGGATGTTAATGACGGGTCTGGATGATTACATGGGGGGATGATGTATTTCCCACCCTAGGCTTATACTCGAGTCAATAACTTTTCCTGGGATTTTGGGTTGAAATTAGGGGTCTCGGCTTATACTCGGGTCGGCTTATACTCGAGTATATACGGTATATAGTTTTTGAAGATAAATTTTATTTACAGTTAGTTGGGACCACCATGGGGACGAATTTCGCTCCAATATACGTTAATTTGTATGTTGGTTTGCTAGAGGAAGATGTCGTCTACGTATCGCACCACTTCAGACATTGTCTGGGGTGGTGGCTGTATATCGACGACATCTTCCTCCTGTGGAACGGCACTCAAGAAGAATGACATGATTTTCATATTGTATTTGAACCATATTGATCAAAATATTCAATTTACTGTAACTTATTCCATGGAAGAAGTGAGTTTTCTAGACATGATAGTTTTTAAGGTAGGACATAAGTTACACACTAAATTATATTCAAAACCCACCAACAAAACCCTCTCTTACACTACCAAAGTTGCCATCCACGAAGAATGGTGAACTCCTTGCCCTACAGTCAAATGCTGAGGACAAAGAGGATTGTGGATGAGGACTCTGAGCAAAACAACACTCTAAACCATATGTTGAGAAACTTCCAACAATGTGGCTATCCAAATAGGATAGTGGAGGCTCATAAGGAAGAAATATTAACATAAGACAGGAGTCTTACATTACAAACAAGAGAAAGGACTAAACAAGTGAGAGTTCCATTCATATCTACTTACTGTGCCCACAGTAACCAAATATCAACAATTCTCAATAAACATTGGTCGATTTTACGAGATAGCTTCAGAGATGAATTCCAACAAAACCCCCTTATGTCATATAGGAGGTCATACAATTTAAGAGATAAGCTGGTGAAATCCGAGGTTTTTTCAGATAAAAGTTCCAGACAGACCTTTTCAAGAAAGGTTCATTTCTGTGTTTAACCTGCGTGAATTGCACCCAGATGTTAAAAGGTCAGGTTTTCAAGCATCCCACAACAAATCATAGGTATGAATTGAGACATTATTTAACATGTGATTCAAGTTGGGTAGTATATGTATTGATATGTCCTTGTAATATGCTCTATGTGGGGCAAACCACATGGAGCCTTAAGGTGCGTATCAATAATCACTGAAACAGTATTCGTAAATGTAAAATGGATCTTCCGGTGTCTAAACAGTACACTGAGATCCAAACACTACACTTTGTTGCAAAACCTAAAAGAGGGGGTGACAGCTTATTTATTTTGAAATGGAAGGAACTATGGTGAATTCACCAGCTGAACACATTGTGTCCAGCAGGACTTAATGTGAATTTGTATAACTATGTTATGAGCCTGATGATCACTCCCTGTGTGTTTTGCAATTTTCGCCTGATACATGAGATATGATACAATTCGTGAAATTTTGACAGTATTGTTAATTTGTATTGCAAAATAGTATTTATTTTCTCTCTCTTTTTTTTTTTTATTTTTTTCTCTTTTTCTTTTTTTCCTTCAGCAATTGAAGTTATATAAGAAGAGATGCCCATGCAACCACTCTGGATAATTCATTATGATTTTAGTTTATTATGTCCAACATGATTGCTAATAAAATGATGGTGACATAGGGAAATATGTGGTTTTCTGTTTATTCATTATTTTCATATGCTTTATTTTTTTTCATTTTTTTGTTTATTTTCATTTTTTTATTTGTTTGTTTTTCGCATTTGTTATTTTTTTATTTTATTTTATTTATTGATTTTTTTCTGTTGAGATGTTTTAATATTGTGTTGTATGGGTTTTAATTAGATGTTTTAACATTGTTTTGTATGGGTTTTAACTAGAAATTGCCTAGACAACCCATTTTAGCTTTTCTAATTCTTATGAAACCCATACTACACAGTATCACACAAGCTTCTAGAACACTCAGAAGTCTGCAACAATCACTGGGTGTCCGCACACTTAGTGACAAATGTCACAAACTCATGTTGTTCTGTAAAGATAGTAATGTCACACCAAACATTTTAGAAAATGATATATGATAGATTATATGAATATAAGTTAAAAAGGACACATCTGTACAATTTTCTGTCTTCCATCTCATTTGGCCTCCATTTCTTTCCTTCTCTGAAACAATGCGATCACACTAACTCTTCCTGTAGACATTGATCCCTACTGCATGCATTTGCCATTTGTGAAACAAAAAAATAAGAACTAATATTTTAACAGTGATGTACCATGCCTAGCAAAAGGAAAATCTTCACCAATATGACCATACAGTTACAAATTGTGAATGACAAAAGCCCCATATATTTGTATGCACATTTATTAAGGACTTGTTAAAACCAATCTCAGGATTTATATAATGTCTTGATTGTATAATGTATGATTGTAGTTTTTTTTAAAATTATTTATATGTTAGACTGGGACACACACAATATATTTGGCAGATGATTCTGGGCCACACATCTTGATTGAAGGACCCAGTAAAACAAGGTGAAAACATTTTTTTTTTATATCCTTCACAAATATGAGGACATGCTGTGGAGTCGTATTGTGAATTTTTACAAATGTAATTATTTGAACCATACAAGTAAAATATAAGTGTCAAATCTGCATAAAAATCCACCTGTAATGATGTAATCTAGATTTATGTTGCAGATTTTATCCACAGCGTATGAACCTAGCCCTAGGCCAACTATATACGTTTAGATGGCAGCTGAATGTGGGTGTTTATTTTAATGACGAGAAGGAAAGAATCTACTGCATGAGACCTCTATCAGCTTTTTATCTCCTCAGGGAACAAAGGATTAGACATGTTGGATTTTAGCATCCTAGGATTGTCATGCTGCCCCATATACATTAAATTGCCAACCAATCCTGACAAAGTTGTTGGACTTAGAATACTATTGTGTATATGTTGAGTACCATATTTTTTGCCCTATAGGATGCATCGGCATATAAGACACATCCAATTTTAAAGATGCAAAATCTAGAAAAAAAAGATTCTGAACCCAACAGTGATCTTCAACCTGCGGACCTCCAGATGTTGCAAAACTACAACTCCCAGCATGCCCGGACAGCCGTTGGCTGTCCGGGCATGCTGGGAGTTGTGGTTTTGCAACATCTGGAGGTCCGCAGGTTGAAGACCACTGGATAGGAGGTAATACCCACGTGTCCCCGCCGCTCAGGACCCATCACCGCTGCCCTGGATGTCGCTCCATCGCTGTCGCCGCGTCCCCGTGGTGTCCCCGACGCTCCGGACATCTTCTTCCCCGGGATCCACGCTCTCCGTCGCCGTCATCACTTCGCTATGCACGCCGCTCCTATTGGATGACGGGATGGCATGCGCTATGACGTGATGACGTCGAAGGAGAGCACCGGCCATGCAGGGGATCCCGGCACGGAGCAGACACCGAGGAGGCAGATAAGGTCCCTCCCGGTGTCCTGTAAGCTGTTCGGTACACCGTGATTTCACCATGCGTTCCCAAACAGCTCGCAAGAGCAGCCGGGTTAGTGTCACTTTTGCTTCAGACGTGACGGTCAGCTTTGATCGCCACGTCTGAAGGGTTAATACAGGGCATCACCGCGATCGGTGATGTCCTGTATTAGCCACGGGTCTCGGCCGCTGATGGCCGCAGGGACCGCCGCGATAGGTGTGTATTCGCCGTATAACACGCACCAACTCCCCCCCCCCAGTTTTGGGGAAGAAAAAGTGAGAAAAATACGGTACATAGCCAGCTTTAACATTTTTCTTATACATCGCCAACATATTTCATGCAATTTTATAGTGACTCTATTCACATGAGCCTTACACATGGAAATCAAGCATGTAAGTGCTTAGAATGAATGAGAGTGCTACACAATGTATTGCAGTGCACTACTTCAAAGTCCTATATGTGCTATTACTGTAAAGATAAAGATCGTGCTTGCCTATAAATAAACAATAAAGCTCTCACTGTAGCACTCCTTCAATTCTGAAATTTAATATCAAAGCCAAAGAAATGAAGACCTTGACAGACAACCATATTATGCTTTTACTCTGTAAATAGTAAGTGTATTTTATGGAGGTGCGGACCATAGAGTGCTAGAGGGGAAGGAGTTTGGGATGATAGTAATAGGTAGTTGGTGTACAATAGATCTGGGCGTATTGTGAGGAGGATGATAATAGAAGAGTTGAAGGTTAGATACTCAAACATGGAGAATATGCTCTCTGGTTTCACTGTGCTTTGGTGTTTTTTTTTTAAACTAATTGCACAACTGCAGATTTTTTTATTACAATTTTTATTCTTTGGTAAAATATTTTTAAATTGTGTAGATTGCAGTAATTTCAACCGAATATGTTTCATTTGCTAATAGACATCTGCCCTATTCTTCTGTCTTTAAAGCTAGGTGACTTAATAATAAAACCATGGTCTTAAAATAACACTGTGAAGCTAGCTTCCCCTCAGCTTTCCAGAAATAACATCATTACTATCAAGACTTCCCGTATCCTTAAAGCTGGCACATATTAAACTCAATTGATCTTCAACACTTTTAGTTGTTTTTTCTTTTTTCTTTATTATCAGTCTTTCTCTTTCTGGTGTTTGTATAGAAGAGAAAAAAAGGGTCAGTTATTAACAGTGGGGCAAAATATATTTAGTCAGCCACCAATTGTGCAAGTTCTCCCACTTAAAAAGATGAGAGAGGCCTGTAATTTTCCTCATAGCTATACCTCAACTATGAGAGACATAATGAGAAAATCCATAAAATCCCATTGTCTGATTTTTAAAGAATTTCTTTGCAAATTATGGGGGAAAATAAGTATTTGGTCAATCACAAAAGTTCATCTCAATACTTTGTTATATAACCTTTGTTGGCAATGACAGAGGTCAAACATTTTCACAAGGTTTTCACACACTGTTGCTGGTGTTTTGGCCCATTCCTCCATGCAGATCTCCTCTAGAGCAGTGATGTTTTGGGGCTGTCGCTGGGCAACATGGACTTTCAACTCCCTCCAAAGGTTTTCTATGGGGTTAAGATCTGGAGACTGGCTAGGCCAGTCCAGGACCTTGAAATGCTTCTTATGAAGCAACTCCTTCGTTGCCCAGGTGGTGTGTTTGGGATCATTGTCATGCTGAAAGACCCAGCCTTGTTTCATCTTCGATGCCCTTAATGATGGAAGGAGGCTTTCACTCAAAATCTCACGATACATGGCCTCATTCATTCTTTCCTTTACAGGGATCAGCAGTCCTGTTCCCTTAGCATGATGTTTCCACCCACATGCTTCACAATAGGTATGGTGTTCTTTGGATGCAACTTAGCATTCTTTCTCTTCCAAACATGACGAGTTGAGTTTTTACCAAAAAGTTCTACTTTGGTTTCATCTGACCATATGACATTCTCCCAATACTCTTCTGGATCATCCAAATGCTCTCTAACAAATGTCAGACGGGCCCTGACATGTACTGGCTTCTTAAGCAGCGTGGAGCTCCAGATCGAAGGAGATTATCAGTGGTCTTGTATATCTTCCATTTTCTAATTATTGCTCCCACAGTTGATTTCTTCACACCATTCTGCTTGCCTATTGCAGATTCAGTCTTCACAGCCTGGTGCAGGTCTACATTAAAAAAGGTAATGAGTGGAGGACAGAGGAGACTCCTAACTCCTTAAGGACGGACCCATTTTAACCTTAAAGGTGTACTCCGGTGGAAAAATTTTTTAGTCAACTGGTACCAGAAAGTTAAACAGATTTCTAAATTACTTCTATAAAAAAAATTCTTAATCCTTCCAGTACTTATTTGCGGCTGTAAACTGTAAACTGCAGAGGAAATAATTTATTTTGGTATTTCTTTTCTGTCACGATTACAGTGCTGTCTGCTGACACCTCTGTCCATTTAAGGAACTGTCTAGTGCAGCATATGTTTGCTATGGGCATTTTCTCCTGCTCTGGACAGTTCCTGACATGGACAGATGTATCAGTAAGTAATTTACAAATCTGTTTAACTTTCTGGCATCAGTTGATTTAAAAAAAAAAAAAAGGTTTCCACTGGAGTACCCCTTTAACCCCTTAAGCACTGACGTCCTGGTACTTAAGGACCCAGGGTGTACCTGTAGGCCTGAGGAAATTCAGCAGGCACCCCGTGCAAACCCCAGATTAGCGATTTGCAGTCATTCCAGGTCAATCTGGTCCCCGGTGTCCCGGAAAAAAAGGGTGAAAGGTGCTGTCCAAGACGGCACCTATTACCCTTTGGCAGCAGGAGTGAGGTGGCACTGGTGCAACCAACAGATTGTCCTGATTCATCGCCCTTTACCGGCCGACAAATCAGGACTCCTGCTGTGGGGGTGTCCCTAACGGCACCCGCTCCGCCCCTATTCCAGAGGGCAAGAGCAGGTGTCGGGAGTACTCATCTGATGTGAAGGACCCCGATCCCCGGCATCTGTGGAGATGGCGGCAGCAGGCAGGAGGGACAGAGCACAGCAGCAGGAGGTAAGGCTGGCTTCCTGCTGTTGCTTAGCAACAACTCCCAGCATGCACAAAAGGGCTTGCTGGGAGTTGTTGTTATGCAAAAGCAGAAGGCACAACTACAACCCACAGCATGCCCTTTGGTAGTTTGTGCATGCTGGGGTTTGTAGTTATGCAACAGCTGGAGGCACATTTTTTCTATAAAAGTGTGCCATAAGCAGTTGCATAACTACAACCCCAGCATGCACGGATAGCCAAAGGGCATGATGGGGGTTGTAGCAGTGTGCCTCCAGCTGTTGCATAACTACAAGTCCCAGCATGTCATTCGACTCAGTGTTTCACAACCAGCGTGCCTCCAGCTGTTGCAAAACTACAACTCCCAGCATGTACTGTCTTTCAGTGCAATGGTGGGAGTTGTAGTTTTGCAACAGCTGTAGGCACACTGGTTGCGAAACACAGAGTATGTTACCTTACTCAGTGTTTCGCAACCAGTGTGCCTCCAGCTGTTGCAAACTACAACTCCCAGCATACACTGAAAGACAGTATATGCTGGGAGTTGTAGTTTTGCAACAGCTGGAGGCACACTGTTGTGAAACGCTGAGTTAAGTAACAAACATTCAGTGTTTTGTAACCAATGCGCCTCTAGCTGTTGCATAACTACCCAGCATGCACAGACAGCCAAAGGGCATGCTGGAAGTTGTAGTAGTATGCCTCCAGCTGTTGAAAAACTACTAGTCCCAGAATGCCATTTGGCTGTCACTGCATGTTGACAGTTGTAGTTTTTGCAACAGCTGAAGGCACACTGGTTGCGAAACACTGAGAGTTTGTTATCTAACTCAGTTTTTCGCAACCAGTGTGCCTCCAGCTGTTGCATAACTACAACCCCCATCATGCACGGACAGCCAAAGGTCATGCTGGGAGTTGTAGTTTTACAGCAGCTGGAGTTTTGCCCCCCTCCCCCCAATGTAAATGTACAGGTTACTTTCACACGGGCAGGGGTTTACAGCGAGTATCTTGCTGCACGTTTGAGATGCATCAAATTTTCCGCTGCAGCTAAAACTCCAAGTGGAAAACTCGCTGTGAACCCCCACCTGTGTGAATGTACCCTGAAAACACTACACTACATTACACCTTCACAAAATAAAAAGTAAAACACTACATATACACATGCACCTACACAGCTACCTCCGCCCCAATAAAAATGAAAACGTCTGGTACGGCACTGTTTCCAAAACAGAACCTCCAGCTGTTGCATAGCAACAACTCCCAGTATTGCCGGACAGCCATTGACTGTCCAGGAATGCTGGGAGTTTTGCAACAGCTGGAGGCACTCTGTTGGGAAACACTGCCAAAGTTTTTTTTGTATCTGAGGCAAGTGTCCCTATGCAAATCCCTAATTTAGGCCTCAAATGCATATGGCGCTCTCTCACTTCGGAGCCCTGTCATAACTTTTTGCACTAACATGCTGGTGTTGCCCCATACTTTTCATTTTCACAAGAGGTAAAAGGAAATAAACACAATTTCTTCTAAATACGGAAATACCCCATATGTGTACTGTCAGGCCCAGGCCTGAGTATTAAATCATATATGTGTATTATAATTGCATCTATGTATAAACTAAGACCTGAGGGGGTGAGGGGTCATTCAGACGGTGTATCCTGTGTCTTTTGTGTATTGCAGTTTATTGGGGGGGGTCTGGCTGTGTGTTTACATCTTCTTTGAAGTCCTGCACTCTAGTCCCATCATATAATCAACCAGATAAGAGGGCCAGGAAGAGAGATGCCCCCCTGGTGGGATCAGAGGGGAGGGGGGAATTGAGTCCCTCCAAAAAGGAGATATATAATATTTAACAATGCTAGAGTCAGTGTGTTCAATGCTGGGTAACAAGCGGACAAGACCATCCTAAGAACAGCTGGGACCCACTCTCTCTCATGGACTGCTTTATCATCATGCTGTAAGAACTTCATTTTTGCTTTCTGAACTTGCTATACTCTTTCATATATTTTTGTACCTGTATGTCATTTGTTTCTGTATTTTTATTTAGTCAGCACTGTGATACCTTTTATCAGATTAAAGGTTTAATTAATCAGCTCTGGTCTTTGATCTCTAAATATATGAGCTCACCTTTCTGAAGGCAGCGCTGGTAAAACACGTTTATCTAAGGGTTCATTTGGTGACTTGCTGGGACTTGTAGTGGATACCCAAAGGTCTGGTGGCTTTAACCCTTGCACCATCACACTCTCTCTAGCGTCTTGGCTGGACCGATAGGGTGTGATCGTGACATGTACGTAAAATGCTCTGTGGGCGTACAACAAGGCTCAGGAGTGAGACCACCATGTACATTTAAAGGAAACTGTCAGCTTTCTCCCCCGCACTAGCCAGTGTTACTGGCTGGTAGTGCGGGGGATGCTGATCAGTTTGGTCCTTACCGTGCCCGGATCCGCCATGCTGTTCCGCCATAATCTTCTATTTTTGGAATATTCAAATGAGGTGCTAACTTGCAGCGGCCGGGCTAACTGGCACTCTGATGTCAGTGCCGCTTGCCGCAGCGCCGCCGAGCTCATCAATATTCCTCCCCTCCCTCCGCCTCTCCCTCTTCTCCCTGCTCTGTTGTGAAGAGAGAGGGGAGGAATATTGATGAGCTGGGCGGTGCTGAGGCCAGCGGCATGACGTAAGAATGCCAGTTAGCCCAGCCGTTGCAAGTTAGCACCTCATTTGCATATTCTGAAAATAGAAGATTACGGCGAAGCGGCGCGGTGGATCCGGGCACTGAAAGGATCAAACTAATCAGCATCCCCCGTACTACCAGCCAGTACCACTGGTTAGTGCATGGGGAGAAAGCTACAGTTTTCCTTCAAGGTGATTTGCAGAGGGGTGGCTGACCGTTAAAGTGGTTCTGACATAAACACAAACAAAAAAACACCCACATGTGACCCCTTTTGGAAACTACACCCCTCACGGAACATAACAAGGGTTATAGTAAACCTTAACACATCACAGGTGTTTGAAGAATTTTCGTTAAGTTGGACGTGAAAATGAACATTTTTAAATTTTTCCACTAAAATGCTGGTGTTATCCCAAATTTTTCATTTTCACAAGGGGTAAATAGGAAAAAAGCCCCTGATAATTTGTAACATGATTTCTTCTGAATATATAAATACCCCATGTGTGGACGTAAAGTGCACTGCGGGCGAACTACAATGCTCAGAAGAGAAGGAGCGCCATTGGGCTTTTGGAGAGAAAATGTGTCTGGAATCGAAGGCCATGTGCGTTTAAAAATCTCCCATGGTACCAGAACAGTGGACCCCCCTCCCACATGTGACCCCATTTTGGAAACTACACCCTTCAAGGTATGTAACAAGGGTGCAGTGAGCATTTACACCCCACTGGTGTCTGACAGATTTTTTTCAACATTGGTCCATGAAAATGAAAAATTAAATTTTTCATTTGCACAGCCCACTGTTTCAAAGATCTGTCAAATGCCAGTGGGGCATAAATGCTCACTGCACCCCTTATTACATTCCGTGAGGGGTGCAGTTTCCGAAATAGGGTCACACTTGGAGGGGGGTCCATTGACTTCCATTCCAAACAAATTCTCTCTCCAAAAACCCAATGGTGCTCCTTCTCTTCTGAGCATTGTAGTTCGCCTGCAGAGCCCTTTACATACACACATGGGGTATTACCATACTCAGAAGAAATGGGGTTAACATTTTTGGGAGTCTTTTTCTCCTATTACCCCTTGTGAAAATGAAAAATTTGGATTCACACCAGCATTTTAGTGAAAAAAAAATCAAATTTTGTGGGGTGTAAAGGCTCCCTGTACCCCTTGTTACATTCCTTGAGGGGTGTTGTTTCCCAAATAGTGTGCCATGTGGGGCTTTTTTTCCTGTTCTGGCACCATAGGGCTTCCTAAATGCGACATGCCCCCTAAAAACGATTTCAGCTAAATTTGCTTTCAAAAAGTCAAATGTTGCTCCTTCTCTTTTGAGCATTGTAGTACGCCCGCAGAGCACTTTACATCCACACATGGGTATTTTCATACTCAGAAGAAAGGGGCTTACAAATTTTGGGGGGCATTTTCTCCTATTGCCTCTTGTAAAAACGTTTAAAAAAATGTCATTTACACATCCGACTTTAACGAAAAGTCATCAAACACCTGTGGGGTGTTAAGGCTCACAATACCCCTTGTTACGTGCCTTGGGGGGGTGTAGTTTCCAAATTAGTATGCCATGTTTTTTTTCATGGCATCATAGGGGCTTCCTAAATGCGACATGCCCCCCAAAAACCATTTCAGCAAAATTTGCTTTCAAAAAGCCAAATGTGGCTCCTTCTCTTCACTTCTGTAGTGCGCCAGCAGAGCATTTTACATCCACACATGGGGTATTTCCATACTCTTTTGGGGTTACAACTTTTCGGGGGCATTTTCTCCTATTACCTCTTTTAAAAATGGTAAATTTGGGGAAAAAACAGCATTTTAGTGAAAAAAAAAAAAAAGATTTCATTTACACATCCGACTTTACCGAAAAGTCAGCAAACACCTGTGGGATGTTAAAGCACACTGTACCCCTTGTTACATTGCTTGAGGGGTGTAGTTTCCAAAATACTATGCCATGTGGTTTTTTTTTCCTGTTATGGCACTATAGGGGCTTCCTAAATGCTACATGCCTTCCTAAATGCGACATGCCCGCCAAAAAACATTTCAGCAAAATTCTCTCTCCAAAATCTCATTGTCGCTCCTTCGTTTCTGAGCCCTCTAGTGCACCTGAATGAAAAAAATTATAATTTATTTGGTATGTCTATTTTCCTTACAAACAGAGAGCTTCAAAGTTAGAAAAATGCTAAATTTTCAAATTTTTCATGAAATTTTTAAATATTTCACCAAGAAATGATACAAGTATCAACGAAAATTTGCCCCTATGTAGAGTAGAATATGTCACCAAAAAACTATCTCGTAATCAAATACATAAGTAAAAGCATCCCAGAGTTATTAATGCTTAAAGTGACAGTGGTCAGATGTGCAAAAAATGCTCAGGTCCTTAAGGTGAAAATGGGTTTGGTCCTTAAGGAGTTACAAATTTGACATGTGTCTCTTTAAATGGTAATAACTTTAGAACGCTTTTTCTGAGCAGAGCAATTCTGAAATATTTTTGTGTGACACATTGTTCTTTATGTAAGTGGTGCATTTTTTTGACACATGAAGCATTTTTTGTGAAAAACTCACAAATATTGTGAGAAACTGTAAAATTTCTGGCACTTTTTTATGATTTCTTTTATGGTGTTCACTGTGCGGTAAAAGTGATGTTATATTTATTCCGTGGGTCCGTACAATTGTGGCGATATCCATTTTATAAAGCTTTTTATGTTCTTTTTCCTTTTCTGAGCAAAATTATTTTTTTCCCTTTTTTTTGTTATCATTTTCCGACAGCCGGAACTTTTTTATTTTTTGTCATACGCCATTGATTGAGGGCTTATGTTTTCAGGGACAAGCTGCACTTTTTATTGGTATCATTTTTGTGAGACATGCTACCTTTTAATCTTTTTTTTTTATTACGCAATTTCTATAAAAATTGGTGAATTTTGCACTTTTTTTTTTTTTTTTTACGGTGTAAAAAATACAGTGGGTTAAAAGTGACAAATGGCTAATTGATCAGTAATTAAAGCAGCTAAAGTGAGCGTGTGTGTGTGTGTGGGGGGGGGGTTTCCAGCAACATAAACTAGTTGTGAAAGAGTTAAAGCATAAGTATCACCTCTGCTCATTCCGGCCAAAAAGTTCAATTTTAACCTCATCGGTCCACAGAACTTGTTTCCAAAATGCATCAGGCTTGTCTATTTGCAAAGTTCAAACTCTGATTTTTGTGGTGAGGATGTAGAAGAGGTTTTCTTCTGATGACTCTTCCATGAAGACCATATTTGTATAAGTATCTCTTTATAGTGGAATAGTGTACCACAACTCCAGTGTCTGCAAGATCTTTCTGGAGGGATTGTGCAATCAAACGTGGGTTTTAAATAGTTTTTCTCACAATCCTGCGAGCTGCTCTGTCTGATATTTTTCTTGGTCTTCCAGATCTTGCTATAAGAATTATGGGCCACAAAAAACCCTACACAATCTACTCTGAATAAGGTCTATAGATTTTGGCTGCTGATCACTTCTTTAATGCTTTTTGTCACTGTGTGTTAAATTTTATGCGTTGTTTGGCACAAGGATCTTCCAGGGCATGGTGCCCTTTTGGGATGTCCCTCCTGAAGGTCTAGTGTAAAAAAAAAAAGTCAAGGCCATCAGGTTCCTCACCTCCCTGAAACCCTTGGTCCCTGTTTTTACAAGGATGCGTCCTAGTTGTTGGCTTCTTGGCTGATACTTAAATTGATGCCCATGTGGAAGCTGGGAGCATTGTTGACCCTCCCTGAGCTTTGGCCAAAAGGGACATTGATCATGGACCCTTGGAGATGCCTTTTGGCCTGAAGGGAAAGAGAAGGTCTGTGGGGACCTTTGTCCTTTTAAAAATGTGTTTACAATAGACTTCATCTTTGTGCACTTTCTTGTATTTAAGTGCTTTATGCACTGTTTCTGCATCTTACAAAATGTATTTTTCTATGTCTATCCTTAACTATTTAACCTCTTCAGGACATAGGGCGTATGGATACGCCCTGCATTCTGAGTCCTTAAGGACCGAGGGCGTATCCATACGCCGTGGGAATTCTGGTCCCCACCGCTAGCCGGTTGGGGACCGGAACCGGATGCCTGCTGAAATCGTTCAGCAGGCATCCCGGCATATCGCCCAGGGGAGTCATTATGCCCCCCCATGTCGGCAATGGCCGCACATCGCTGGAAAATTCAGTCCAGCGGCGATTCCGGGTCAATCAGGTCTCCAGTGACCCGGTGACCCGGAATTACTGGCTGATCGGGGCCGTCTCTGATGGCCCCGAACAGCCAGAGCCAGCAGGGGTGAGGTGTCACTGGTGCCACCTCACGATCGCCCAGATTCGTCGGCCAGGTTACCGTCCGACCAATCAGGGCGCCTGCTGCGGGTGTCACTCCCGCAACCCGCTCCGCCCCTCCTGGAGGCGTGAGCGGGTGCGGGACGTGGACCCTGGGAGCTGGGGACCCTGATCCCCGGCATCAATGTTGGGATCGGGGGCCCCAGGAGCGGCGGCGAGGGACTGACCTGTGTCCCAGAGCAGCAGCAGGAGGTGAGTGACAGCCTCCTGCTGTTGCTTAGCAACAGCTCCCAGCATGTAAAAAGGGCATGCTGGGAGCTGTAGTTATGCAACAGCAGGAGGCAGACAACCACAATCCCAGTATTCCCTTACGGGCATGCTGGGACTTATAGTTTTGCAACAGCTGGAGGCCCATTTTTTCTATGGAAAAGTGTACCTTCAGCTGTTGTATAACCACAACTCCCAGCTTGCACAAACAGCTAATGTGCATGCTGGGAGTTGTAGTGGTGCATCTGCTGGTTGCATAACTACAACTCCCAGCATGCCCGTTGGCTGTCGGTGACTGCTGAGAGTTGTAGTTTTGCAACAACTGAAGGCACAATGGTTGTGAAACTCAGAGTTTTTTTTTTTTACCTAACTCAGTGTTTTACGACTGGTGTGCCTCCAGCTGTTGCAAACTACAACTCTCAGCAGTCACCGTACACCATGCACCGTACATGCTGGGAGTTGTAGTTTTGCAACAGCTGGAGGCACACTGGTTGTGAAACACTGAGTTAGGTCACAAATTCAGTGATACATAACCAGTGTGCCTACAGCTGTTGCAAAACTAAAACTCTCAGCATGTACAGTCTGTCAGCGCATGCTGGGAGTTGTAGTTTTGCAACAGCTGGATGTGTCCCCCCCCCCTCCCCAATGTGAATGTACAGGGTACACTCACATGGGCGGAGGTTTACAGTAAGTATCCGGCTGCAAGTTTGAGCTGCGGCAAATTTTCTGCTGCAGCTCAAACTGCCAGCGAGAAACTACTGTGAACCCCCGCCCATGTGACTGTACCCTAAAAGCACTACACTACACTAACACAAAATAAAAAGTAAAAAACACTACATATACACATACCCCTACACAGCCCCCCTCCCCTCCCCAATAAAAATGACAAACGCCTAGTACGCCACTGTTTCCAAAACGGAGCCTCCAGCTTTTGCAAAACAACAACTCCCAGTATTGTCCGACAGCCGTTGACTGTCCAGGCATGCTGGGAGTTTTGCAACAGCTGGAGGCACCCTGTTTGGGAATCACTGGCGTAGAATTCCCCTATGTCCACCCCTATTCAAGTTCCTAATTTAGGCCTCAAATGCGCATGGCAACAGTTTAGGGTCACATATGGGGTATCGCCGTACTCGTAATGTGTTACACATTTTGGGGGCTATTTTCTGCTTTTTAAAATATTTTTTTTACATATGCAAAAGTCGTGAAACACCTGTGGGGTATAAAGGTTCACTTAACCCCTTGTTACGTTCCCCGAGGGGGTCTAGTTTCCAAAATGTGTTTTTTTTTTTTTTTTTTGCTGTCCTGGCACCATAGAGGCTTCCTAAATGCGGCATGCTCCCAGAGTAAAATTTGCTTCCAAAAAGCCAAATGTGACTACTCCTCTTCTGAGACCTGTAGTGCGCCAGCAGAGCACTTTTCATCCCCATATGGGGTGTTTTCTGAATCGGGAGAAATTGGACTTCAAATTTTGAGGTGTATTTTCTGCTATTACTCTTTTTAAAAATGTAAAATTTTTGGGAAAACAAGCATTTTAGGTAAAAATTATTATTATTTTTTTACATTTGCAAAAGTCATGAAACACTTGTGGGATATTAAGGCTGACTTTATCCCATGTTACATTCCCCGAGGGGTCTAGTTTCCAAAATGGTATGCCATGTGTCTTTTTTTGCTGTTCTGGCACCATAGGGGCTTCCTAAATGCAACATGCCCCCCAAAAACCATTTCAGAAAAACATTCTCTCCAAAATCCCTTTGTCGCTCCTTCACTTCTGAGCCCTCTACTGCACCCGCCGAACACTTTACATAGACATATGACGTATGTGCTTACTTGAGAGAAATTGGGCTACAAATACAAGTAAGAATTTTCTCCTTTTACCACTTGCAAAAATAAAAAAAAATGGGTCTACAAGAACATGCGAGTGTAAAAAATGAAGATTTTGAATTTTCTCCTTCACTTTGCTGCTATTCCTGTGAAACACCTAAAGGGTTAAAACACTTACTGAATGTCATTTTGAATACTTTGGGGGGTGTAGTTTTTATAATGGGGTCATTCATGGGGTATTTCTAATATGAAGACCCTTCAAATCCACTTCAAAACTGAACTGGTCCCTGAAAAATATCGAGTTTGAAAATGTTGTGAAAAATTGGAAAATTGCTGCTGAACTTTGAAGCCCTCTGGTGTCTTCCAAAAGTAAAAACACGTCAATTTTATGATGCAAACATGAAGTAGACATATTGTATATGTGATCCTAAAAAAAATGTATTTGTAATATCCATTTCACTTACAAGCAGAAAGCTTCAAAGTTAGAAAAATGCAAAATTTTCAAATTTTTCATCAAATTTATGGATTTTTCACCAAGAAAGGATGCAAGTTACCACAAAAATTTACAACTATGTTAAAGTAGAATATGTCACGAAAAAACAGTCTCGGAATCAGAATGATAACTAAAAGCATTCCAGAGTTATTAATGTTTAAAATGACAGTGGTCAGATGTGCAAAAAACGCTCTGGTCCTTAAGGCCAAAATGGGCTTGGTCCTGAAGGGGTTAATGACATTGAATTTTTTTTGCCATCAACAAATGGGCCCCATTTTTTTTAAAGCTGACATGAGTCTCTTTTTGTGGTTATAACGTTGAAATTATTTTAATGATCAAAGTGATCGTTATTCCTGACATATAAAATGTATACTTTATCTGTGAATGCCCGGTGAAACCAGAGCCCGTTCTGCGTCATGAGGTATTTATGTCTTTGCTATACAGACCTTATCCTTGTTACCCTCTGTTTCCCTCTCCTATTCTCTCTTCCTTCCCCCTTTCCGCCCTGTTAACCTACATACTTACCGGTTTATTCATATGGGTGTAAGGTATGATATGCCGCAGTTACCCTGGCTGAAGGGTACAGATGCCGCTCTCAATGGCTCTCCTATTTTCCCTACCTGCTATCTCCAGAGGCCACGGTCTTGAGATATTTATTTGCATCAACACCAGACTTTTGCCTTCAGACATTTCTGTGTGGGAAATGAGATGTCACTTACGGGTGTCAATTGGAGACTCACACAGTTAGGACCAGCCTGTTTTGCACAGCAGACATATGCTATGTTTGACTTAGTGTTATGGTTATATACACCCCATTTGTATTGTACCACGTTACCCTATAGGGTATTGTTATGTATTTCTTTACTTGAAAACTCCAATAAAAATATACTTTGGGAAAAAAATTTTTTAGACTTTATATACATTTGTTTAATACATGCAGTGGTTCTTGTAAAAAATAAATGAAAAAATATTGTGAAAAATTTAAAACACTCTAGCGTTTTGTATAAAAATTATGTTATCTTTTTTCTGTGTGTTGGTATGATTATGGTGATACTTAATATATTTATAAAGATTTATTTTAGTTTTTTTCCACCTTTTTGTGTTGCCATGTTCTGACAACCATATGTACGTTTACGCAAAAGTCAGAAATATACAGGGTGTATGGGTACGTCCTGACATGGGAACGTACTTGCTGCAAGGACATACCCATATATCCCAGGGAGGGAAGAGGTTAATGCATTGCCATTATAATTAAAGGGGTACTCTAGTGGAAAGCAGCATTTTTTTTTAATATCAACTGGTGTCAAGAACAGTCCAGAGCAGGATAGGTTAGCAATGGGGATTTGCGCCTGCTCTGGATAGTTCCTGACATGGTCAAAGGTGTCATCATAAAGCACTGTGGTCAGACAGAAAGAAAATTCAAAAAGAAAATGACTTCCTGTGGAGCATACAGCAGCTGATTAGAACTGGAAGGATTACGATTTTTAAATAGAAGCAAATTGCAAATCTGTTTAACTTTCTGGCACCAGTTGATTAACCCCTTAAGGACCAAGGACGTACCGGTACGTCCTTGGTCCTGCTCTTCTGATATAACGCGGGGTTACACAGTAACCCCGCGTCATATCACGGCGGGCCCGGCGTCATAGTGAAGCCGGGACCCGCCTCTAATAGCGCGCAGCGCCGATCGCGGCGCCGCGCGCTATTAACCCTTTAGCCGCGCGCTCAGAGCTGAGCCGCGCGGCTAAAAGTGAAAGTGAAAGTTCCCGGCTAGCTCAGTCGGGCTGTTCGGGATAGCCGCGGCTAATCGCGGCATCCCGAACAGCTGACAGGACAGCGGGAGGGCCCCTACCTGCCTCCTCGCTGTCCGATCGCCGAATGACTGCTCAGTGCCTGAGATCCAGGCCTGAGCAGTCATGCGGCAGAATCGTTGATCACTGGTTTCTTATGAGAAACCAGTGATCAACATAGAAGATCAGTGTGTGCAGTGTTATAGGTCCCTATGGGACCTATAACACTGCAAAAAAAAAAGTGAAAAAAAAAAAAAGTGAATAAAGATCATTTAACTCCTCCCCTATTAAAAGTTTGAATCACCCCCCTTTTCCAATAAAAAAAAAAACACAGTGTAAATAAAAATAAAAATAAGCATATATGGTATCACCGCGTGCGGAAATGTCCGAATTATAAAAATATTTCATTAATTAAACCGCTCGGTCAATGGCGTGCGCGCAAAAAAATTCCAAAGTCCAAAATAGTGCATTTTTGGTCACTTTTTATGTCATTTAAAAATGAATAAAAAGCGATCAATAAGTCCCATCAATGCAAAAATGGTACCGTTAAAAACTTCAGATCACAGCGCAAAAAATGAGCCCTCATTCCGCCCCATACACGGAAAAATAAAAAGTTATAGGGATCAGAAGATGACAATTTTAAACGTATTAATTTTCCTGCATGTAGTTATGATTTTTTCCAGAAGTCCGACAAAATCAAACCTATATAAGTAGGGTATCATTTTAATCATATGGACCTACAGAATACATATTAGGTGTCATTTTTACCGAAAAATGTACTACGTATAAACGGAAGCCCCCAAAAGTTACAAAACAGCATTTTTTTTTCAATTTTGTCGCACATTGATTTTTTTTCCCGCTTCACCGTAGATTTTTGGGCAAAATGACTGACGTCATTACAAAGTAGAATTGGTGGCGCAAAAAATAAGCCATCATATGGATTTTTAGGTGCAAATTTGAAAGAGTTGTGATTTTTTAAAGGCAAGGAGCAAAAAACGAAAATGCAAAAACGGAAAAACCCCCGGTCCTTAAGGGGTTAAAAAAAAAAATAAATTCCACCGGAGTGGCCCTTTAAGTCTTTATTCCAATTACTATGCAAATCCTTCATTGCAATGCAATTCACATTTTATCTGAAGTTTATAATGCCAGTAAAAAATGTGATATTCTTTTGTGTCAAGCCTTAATGTAGTGCTGTTATAATTTGGTCTTCCAAGTGGTAATTCTGTTGCACTCTAAATGTTACCTAACAATAATTCCAGTAAAATTTATTGTATTGTTCTGTGTCAAGCTGTAATGCAGCACCATTATAATTTAGTCTTCCTTCAAGTGAGCATGCAAATCCTGCTGTACTCCAAATTTTACATGACATTTATAATGCCGGTAAAAAAAATGTTGTAACTATGTTAAATATTACACAGCACTGCTATTCTTTGTTCTTACTCTTAGCCAGAATGTAAATCCTGTTATAAGGTATACCTAAAATTATCATATTCTTTAGAAATGAGCAAACTTTTGAAAAGTTTGATTCACAAATTTTTTGGTTCTGGTCAATCTAGTTCATCGCGAGCCAGCAATGAAATAACCCCCTAAACACATTTATAACACTGCCTAAGAGCTCTAATGCCCTACATAACACTGCTAGGAATGTATTCAACTTGTTTTAAAGTGGATTTAAGGCTCAGTTATGGTGACAAGCCTTAAAGGGGTACTCCAGGTGCTTAAACATCTTATCCCCTATCCAAAGGATAGGGAATAAGATGCCTCATCGCGGGAGTCCCGCCGCTGGGGACCCCCGGGATCATGCATGCGGCACCCCGTTTGTAATCAGTGCCCAGAGCATGTTCGCTCCGGGACTGATTACCGGCGACCGCAGGGCCGGCGGCTTGTGACGTCACGCCTCCGCCCCCGTGTGACGTCACGCTCTGCCCCTCAATCAAGCCTACGGGAGGGGGAATGATAGCTATCACGCCCCCTCCCGTAGGCTTGCATTGAGGGGCGGAGCGTGACGTCACGCGGTGGCGGAGGCGTGACGTCACACGCTGCCCTGCGGTCGACAATATTCAGACCCGGAGCAAACATGCTCCGGGTCTGATTACAAACGGGGACCGCGTGCATGATCCCGGGGGTCCCCAGCTGCGGGACTCCCGCAATCAGGCATCTTATCCCCTATCCTTTGGATAGGGGATAAGATGTTTAAGCACCGGAGTACCCCTTTAACTCAGAGTAACTAACAGCTTGTTTAATGAGCTCAAAGATTTGGTTCATTAACCTGTAAGGACCAAGGGTATACCTGTACGCCCTGAGTCCGCTCCCGTTCTATAACGCGGGGCCACGGCGAGTCGGGCACCATGGCTAATAGCACGTGGCACTGATCGCGGTACCGCCCGCTATTAATCCTTTAGACGCTGGGTTTTTCCTCATAGTTACATAGTTACATAGTTAGTATGGTTGAAAAAAGACATACGTCCATCAAGTCCAACCAGGGAATTGAAGGGAAGGGTGTAAGGGGATAAGGGAAAGGGATGTAGTTTTATAATTCTGCATAAGCATTAATGTTATTTTGTTCCAGGAATGTATCTAACCCTGTTTTAAAGCTGTTAATTGTTCCTGCTGTGACCAGTTCCTAAGGTAGACCGTTCCATAAATTCACAGTCCTCACGGTAAAGAAGGTGTGTCGCCCCTTTAGACTAAACTTTTTCTTCTCCAGACGGAGGGAGTGCCCCCTCGTCCTTTGGGGGGGTTTAACCTGGAACAGTTTTTCTCCATATTTTTTGTATGGGCCATTTATATACTTATATACGTTTATCATATCCCCCCTTAAACGTCTCTTCTCAAGACTAAACAATTGTAACTCCTTTAATCGCTCCTCATAGCTAAGATGTTCCATGCCCCATATTAGTTTAGTCGCGCGTCTCTGCACCCTTTCCAACTCCGCAGTGTCCCTTTTATGAACAGGCGACCAAAACTGAACAGCATATATCACTTTCTAAAAATCATAGCGCTTTCAATTTTGCACTTACAGACCCATATGAGGGCTTATTTTTTGCACCACCAATTTTATTTTACATTTGCATAAATCATTTCACCACAAAATTTACGGCAAAATCAGAAAAAAAAATATTTGTGGGGCAAAATTGGGAAAAAACGCCATTTTGTAAATTTGGGGGCTTCCGATTCTATGCAGTGCACTTTTCATTAAAAATGACACCATATCTTTATTCTGTAGGTCCATATGGTCATAAAGTTACCCAATTTATACTTAAAAAAAACTGTAACTACATGCACCGAAAATTAGTATGTGTAAAATTGTCATCTTCTGACCCCGATAACTTTTTTATTGTTCCATATACAAAAACCCCCCGAAATGCGATGGCCCCAACATATCATAAAATCGACATACGATGGCCTCTCAGAGGTCATCGCATGTCGATGTCAGCATCGATATACGATGGTTTTATACGTCTGGGCCATCGCATTAACTGCTATCCGACAGCACAAAATGCTTAAGCTGCTGTCGGATAGCAGTTTAAGCATCCCGGACAGGTTCACTTACCTATCCCTGCTGCTCCAGGTCCACTTCGCGATCCTCCGGCGTCTTCTGTATCTTCTCCAGGGTCCGGGCCTCGCTTTCTGGCATCGTTATTACGTCACTACGCACGCCGTGCCGGCGCAGCAGCGTAATAACATCACCAGAAAGTGAGGCCCGGACCCTGCAGAAGATGCGGAAGAAGCCAGAGGATCCCGAAGAAGACACCGGAGCAGCGGGACAGCATCGGAAGCCCCTGAGACAGCATCGGGAGCGGTGAGGACGCGATCCCGAGCGGCGGGGACAGGTGAGTATAACTTCCTATACTTTACATTGCACGGATCCCTCAACATACGATGGATTCGACAAATGATGGGTCGTTTGGAACGAATTACCATCGTATGTTGAGGGACCACTGTACAGGGATGTATGAGGGCTCATTTTTTGCACCGTGATCTGAAGTTTTTATCATAACAATTTTTGGTTTGATGGGACTTTCTGATGGCTTTTTATACATTTTTTTAAGGGTATACAAAGTGACCAAAAATACGCAATTTTAGAATTTGGAATCTTTTTACGTGTACGCCATTGACCGTGCGGTTTAATTAACATTATATTTTTATAGTTCAGACATTTACGCAGGTGGCGATACCACATATGTTTATTTTTATTTATTTTTATTTTTTTTCCATGGGGTTAAATCACATTTATTAACTTTTTTTCTACTTTTTTTTGTCCCCATGGGGGACTTTTACATGCAATCCTTTGATTGCATACACTGTTCATTGCAGCCTGGATCTCAGGCATGGAACAGCAGAGCGACGATCAGATGGCGGGGAACAAGGTAAAAATCCTCCCGCTGTCCTCTCAGCTGATTGGGATGCTGCGATTTCACCGCGGTGGTCCTGAACAGCCCACTGAGCTAACCGACAACAGTTTTCTCCCATTTTAAATGCTGCGATCAACTTTGATTGCGGCATGTAAAGGGTTAATACCGGACATCAGCCTGATCGGCAATGTCTGGTATTAGCTGCGGGTCCTTGTTGCTGATAGCTGCCGCGCTGGTATGACGCGCGCTCAGCCTCAGTTTTGGCAGGTGTAGGGCCATATTTTGTGTTTTGCCATGGAATGTGTTACATGACTCAGCACTTTTCAGTGCTGGACTAAGACATCTCCACTGGCAGACATGCGCACACCCACCCCCTACCATTGGTTCCTTGGGGGCTGGGGGGGGGGGGGTGCGAGTGTCACATGATCACAAGTGTGCTGTCTCAAACACCGTTCCCTTCAGTGTGAGTTTGGCTACCACAGCAAGATGATGTCTGCTGCTGTGATAGCTGAAGTGCTGCGGCTGCAATGTTAAACGCGCTGTGGTGTAGTGCCATATATCCCCATAGTGGGGAATTAATGTATTGTCAGCTGCAAAGTAGGCGCACAGTCCCCACAGTGGGGAATCAATTACACTACAGCGGCAGCACGAATAACATTACAGCCACAGCACTTTGGCTATCACAGCAGGAGACATCCTCTTGCTGTGGTAACCAAACTCACACTGAAGGGAACGGTTTTTGAGACAGCATATTTTTGGCGGGTGTGCGTGTGTCAGCCAATGGAGCTGTCTTAGTTCAGCACTGGGAAGTGCCGAGTCATGTAACATATTCCACGGCAAAACACTAAATATGGCACTACACTGGCACAGGATGTAAATATGTCCTCCGTCGTTAAGGGGTTAAAACTAAAAACTAGTGTCATCAAGTATCCCTTGTTGTCGGTAGATGCCTGCCGGTGTAAAACTTTGCACACAGAGGTTTTGGAAGCGTTCCAAAAATTATCAATTTTTGGGAGTATCAACATGTTTTGATTCTGGCAAGTGAGGAAGACCCCATGAATTTTTGCATGCAAAAAAATTATCCCTTTTTGGGAGGTGAAACAGGAATCCCAAAATATTGATGATCCTTTTTTGGGGATCATGAGTTGTGTATGTGTAGGCCTGACTAGAAGTAGGAGCAGCAACTGTGAAGGTGACTGGCAGAGTACAGCAGGAGTTGGCAGACTGGTGGGATCTCTTGCAGCCAATGGACAGCAGAGGTGGTGGTAGTTCTGTCTTATCAGGGTCACTGGCATAGGAGCTTAAATTCTATACTGATCTATGCCTGATTTATTTTAACAAGCTTGAGTTTTTCCACATTGCTGCCAGGCAATTTTGTTCACTTTGGGGTTACAATGCTGTTTTCTGCACTAAATAATCCCTGGAGGGTTAAGAAGAGTTTTTTCAAACTTTCTAAAAGAGGTTTTACAAAATTTTCCAGGCCTAACTGGAAGCTGCAGCAGCAAGGGTGACGGTTGACTAGCGGGATATGTAGTAGCCAGTGTACAGCAGGAGGTGACTGACTGGTAGTATCCAGCATACCGCAAGAGGTGGCAGAATGGTGGAACTGGTAGTATAGTATGCTTCCAAGGTGTCGAGCAGGAAGGTGAACCCAGCTCTCACTATGTCTGTATCTGCTATCAAGCTCCACTTTGCATTTTGCATAAAGATATCATGAATCTTCAAGATGAATAAACAAAGAACAAGAAGCAAACCATCTGTATCGTGAGTTACTACCCAGCTGGGTCTTAGAAGTTCCGAACTGGTAGTATCCACTATACAGAAGATTCAAAACTGAGGTTTTTCAAATGCTCATCAATTAGGTTTTTCACATTTTTCCAGGCCTGGCTAGAATTAGCAGCAGCAAGAGTGATGGATGACTAGGGGTCTATAATAGCCAGCATACACCAGGAGGAGGCTGACTGGTAAGAGTTTTAGATGAGTACAGAAGGAGGTTTAAAAACTGAGGCTTTTCAAATAAAAAAATTAAAAAAATTAGACGAATGTGAAAAGATTTTCTCATCACCAATAGTGACAAGATGTTAGGCGACCATGTGTCCAATCACTGAAAAATGGATGTCACATCAACATTAGTAGTGGTCCATACACAAGACTGATGGCACGGAGCAATGAAGCGCAATTGGTTAAGTGTGTAGTAAAAATGCATTTAGACTATGGCAACACATGGTAGAAAGGCTATATACCGTATTTTTTGCCATATAAGACGCACTTTTTCCTCCCCAAAACTGGGGTGGGGGGGGGGGAAGTTGGTGCATCTTATACGGCAAATACCCACCTATCGGGTCGGTCCCTGTGGCCATCAACGGCCAGGACCTGCGGCTAATACAGGATATCACCGATCGCGGTGGTGCCCTGTATTAACCCTTCAGACGCGGCGATCAAAGCTGACCGCCGCGTCTGAAGCGAAAGTCGGGCTGTTCGGGATCGCCGCAGTGAAATCGCGGCATCCCGAACAGCTTACAGGACACCGGGAGGGACCTTACCTGCCTCCTCAGTGTCTGCTCCGTGCTGGGATCCCCTGCATGGCGGCGCTCTCCTTCGACAGCATCACGTCGTCGCGCACGCCGTCCCGTCATCCAATAGGAGCGTCGTGTGTAGCGACGTGATGACGGCTACGTAATGACGGTGACGGAGAGCGTGGATACTGGGGAAGAAGACGTCCGGAGCGTCGGGGACACCCCAGGGACGCGGCGACAGTGATGGAGCGACATCCAGGGCAGCGGTGACGGGTCCGGAGCGGCGGGGACACGTGAGTACTACCTCCTATCCGGTGGTCTTCAACCTGTGGACCTCCAGATGTTGCAAAACTACAACTCCCAGAATGCCCGGACAGCCAACGGCTGTCCGGGCATGCTGGGAGTTGTAGTTTTGCAACATCTGGAGGTACGCAGGTTGAAGATCACTGTTGGGTGCATAATCTTTTTTTTTTCTAGATTTTGCACCTTTAATATTGGATGCATTTTATATGCCGGTGCGTCCTATATGGCGATAAATACGGTAATCCAATATATAGGGCAATAATTCACCATACCAAATGTTTGATGCCTATTAAACTAATAAAGATATATTTCGATATGCACCAAACCACACATAACATTTATCATAGAATACTTCTTTATTAGGTACACAATAAAATACAAAAAGTGCATTTAAAAAATCAGCAACAGTCAGAAGAAAAAAAGTCTCAGATCAGATGATAAAACATCTCCATGACACGGGATACATCACTAAATAATGGGTTAAGATTGCGATAACACAACCCCTGTGGAAGTAAGAAATATCACAATAAACAGTATATACCCTTATGCAACACTTGTATGCCCAGCCCACCAAATATGTTATAGACAAACAATAGTGAGATAGCATATAATTGTCAGTTGCCTGATACACAGACCGGCATGGGTGAGATCATGGGTGAATCAATTGAACATGGAGGGTCATGCCCATCCATAAACATTAGAGCACCGATTTCTCACATAAAAGAAGGAATCAGTAATGGTCACCGCCCCCTCAATCCATCTGACAATATGCTATACTCACAAACGTATCCAAGCCAACCCCTATACCGTTTCACTAATTTGCTTCCTTAGGGAGTGTCTTAGGGAGGTAAAGGTATGATATGTATATATATATATATATATATATATTTAGAAACCCGACCAATCAAACCAAAGTTTATCCACAATGCCTATTAGGTGCAGCTGAACACGCTGTGTTCGTATCAACTGGTCGACGGCGCCATCTTGGAGTCCATACATTTTTCCCAGGCCTGTCTAGAAGTAGCAGCAGCAAGAGTGATGGCGGACTAGTGGGTCCAATATTATCCAGCATACAGCAGGAGGAGGCTGACTGGTAAGAGTTTTAGGAGCCAGCATACAGAAGGAGGTTTAAAAACTGAGGCTTTTCAAATAAAATTTAAAAAAATTGACAAATTTGACAAATTTGAAAAGATTTTCTCATCACCAATAGTGACAAGATGTTAAGTGACCATGTGTCCAATCATTGAAAAATGGATGTCACATCAACATTAGTAGTGGTCCATACACAAGACTGAAGGCACGGAGCCACGGAGTGCAATTGATTAAGAAAATATTTTGCAAAGTGTGTAGTAAAAATGCATTTAGACTATGGCCAACATGGTAGAAATGCTGCAAAGGGAAGTAATACAGCTTATTAGAAGTAGTGTTGTATAAAAATTACTTTAGATTTGGGAAGGAATACTTTTTACAGAAGCGTGACTTCAATGGGGTCCCCTGTGGCCCCAAGCATCGCAAACATTTTTATGGATATTTTTGAAAGCAGACTTGTTTATTGTCACCCTTAAGTGACAAGGTTGCGCTGTGGGACCATTATGTGGATATGTTTGTCCACTGGAAGAGCACACAGCCACAACTAGCTGAATTTGTGGAGTATCTTAATGCATGCGATCCCCTGATCAAATGTACTAGTGAGTCTGACCAAAAGACTATCTTGATGTGCAGGTCACGAAAAAAGTAAACACCACATTGTATGTCAAACAGACTGAACGTAAGACACCACATTGTATGTCAAACAGACTGAACGTAATTATATGCTGTTAAGGAGTAGTGGCATGACCCCCAGGTATTTAGAGGGATCCCAAAAGGGCAGTTTGTGAAAAAAGAAGAAAAAAGTGAAAAGGAAGACTGGATTTTATTTTTTCTCTACATATGATGGACATGAAAAACTAATAACAAAGACTATGAATAAGTATTGGGGTTTCTTACAATCTGAGAAAAAATACAGCCGACTCTTCCAACATTGTTCTAAATATGTTTACCATAAGGAGAGATCAATTGCCAACTATCTAGTAAGGTCAGATATAAAAAAGAAAAATGTGGGTATACAAACTTTTTTTAAAGCACGGAAATCGGGGACATTTTCCTGTATGTCCTACCAAAACTGCCATGGAATTATTTAAAATGATGTTATATTATTATATACTGTCCCCATCCTATGAAGAGATGGTGTCATGTGACAGCAAACAAGTTGTATATTTGCTAAAATGTCCCTCTGGTAAGGTATATATTGGACAGACGATGAAAGCTATCAAGATTAGGCTAAACAAACATAAAAGTGCTTTCAGGATGTTTGAAAAGAAAAAAGAGAAGGGTAAAATGGTAGGACAGGAGGAGAAATTTGGGGAAACCACCTTGGCGAGGCATTTCATTAAAGGGGTACTCAGGTGAAAAACTTTTTTCTTTTAAATCAACTGGTAGCAGAAAGTTAAACATATTTGTAAATTACTTCTATTAAAAAATCTTAATCCTTCCTGTACTTATTAGCTGCTGAATACTACAGGAAAGAGGAGGAAATTATTTTCTTTTTGGAATGCTCTCTAATGACATCACGAGCACAGTTCTCTCTGCTGACGTTATTATAATAACGCTTTTTTTTATTTTTGTCCTTAGTGGGATTTGAACCCAAGTCCCCAGCACTGCAAGGCAGCAGTGCTAACCACTGAGCCGCCATGCTGCCCTTAGCATACATCTGCTATGCACGGTTGCTAAAATGGACAGAGATGTCAGCAGAGAGCACTGTGCTCGTAATGTCATCAGGGTTCCAAAAAGAAAGGAATTTCCTCTGTAGCATTCAGCAGCTAGTAAGTACTGGAAGGATTAAGATTTTTTTAATAGAAGTAATTTACAAATATGTTTAACTTTCTGCCACCAGTTGATTTAAAAGAAAAAAGGTTTTCACCGGAGTACCCCTTTAAGAATGGGCACCAGATTCATGAGCTAAGGTGGATGGTGCTAGAAGAGGTACAGGGTAGCAGTGCAGCACAAGTAAAGAAAAAACTCCTGCAACATGAGTTTTTTTGGATACAGAGAGTTAACTCATTGTATCCTCTCATGGAATAATTGAATCATGTAATTTTAACATATTTTTGTAATTCTATATTTCAGTTTTTGTATCGATAACATTGTTTTTATTCTAATTCTATACAATTTGTATTACAAAATGTAAGATCTCGCAATATTTTGTGACTATGTAAGTCTGGGTTCACATATGTCCGGCATCAGGCATAGGTGAACTCAGCCTAAATCTCGATGCAACTGATGCCACAACTGATGACAACGTTCCTCTGTCCAGTGCCATCCGGCGTGTCCAACCATCCGGTGTCAGAATTGAGATGCTGGATGATTGTGAATGGTCCCATTTAAATTAATGGGATCAGTTTTAGCATCAGTTTCCCTCAAGTGCACGTCAGAAGGAAACTATGCCGGACACCAGACATATGTGAACCCAGCTTAATATGGTTGTGGGTTCACCAGTACTATGCTTGACAAAGGAGGCTGTGACCCCATAAACGTAGCTGAACGCTCAGTCCACAGTGACTTGCTTACTGGATGGCTGGATCTATGAGGATCCTAATTCATCATGTGCTGTTCATGAACTTTTGCTGACTTCACCTGGGTGAATATTTCTATTATAAAAAACGTGATTGAACTGTGTATTCATGAGAAATAGTGGATAAAACATGAAGCTATTATATCCCGTTGTTTTGTGCCTCCAACCGACACTACGCTAAACTCCACCCATCGTGAAAGACTTGATATTCCTGAGTTAAGTATTAACACTGTTTAAGTATACAGTGCAACATTATTTAAAAACTTTGAAGAGGTTTAAGATTTCCAGAAAGCCTAGTATAATTCATTACATTACACTCCAGAACAAACATAGTCCAGAGCACATAAACTAAAGAAAAGGAGATAAAAGTACCTATGTGGTTGTCCTTGATGGCATCGCTGTTTCTTTTCTTTGGTATTGCATTTTGATATCATATTAAATTATATATAATATTGACATATTGTATTAGCATCACTGCTTTACTTCACCTTGCATCCATATTATCATATTGCATTGATTACCTATTTAGGGTACGTTCACATGTACGCAGATTTGATGCACAGGATTTTCTGCTGCAGATTTCAATGTAAACTAAATGACTGAGCACAGCTTCTAATCTGCAGTTACAAATCCTGCGCATCAAATCTGCGCATGATCCTGTATGTGTGAACGTACCCTAAAATAGTATTTGGGGGTCAGTATTATTTATGATTTATTATACCACATCATGTGATTCCCTCTTTCAATGCAGTTACTGTTTTGCTTTTTAGTATGGTTTATATATTGCGATTACGTAAATTAAAGATTTTTTTTGTATTATGTGATGTGTGTTATACTGGGGGCTTGTAGCAGAGTAATAGAAAATATTATTTCTATGACAGAACACTGTTAAAGTTTATAAAACCTTACTATGAAACGTATCGTATTTCATATTTTTATGGTTCAATAAGTTTTTTTGGCTTCAGTCAGTGGGGGACATTTATCAAGGTATTTTTTTTTTTGCTTACTCCGGGCACACAAAAAGTCGCATGGGTGTCTAAGCACTTTTTTGTGTGATTTTTGTGGGTAATCAAAAAGTTACAAACAGCCTTTCACTTTGCAGTGGTCACGAATTTATGATGTGTGAAAGTTGCATGTAAGCAGAATAAAGTTGAAAACCCCTTACAAAAAGTCACAAGTCTTCTCCAGGTGTGACCCGGGGTACAAAACTCCCGTATGTGAGCAAATTTAAAAAGTCGCAAAAAAGTCTCATAAAAGTTTCAGCTGTGCCTTTTTTGGTTTTGCTTATGTGCTACAAATTTATCCACCCCCTGTGATAATATAATAAATATGTGGCACATATGTAAAACTAAAGGGAAAAATAAAGCCTTCAGAACAAAGCAAACAACGATAAATGTCCCCCAGTCTTTTTACAATTGGAGATTGCTTGTCTTCTTCCTGGATACTACAATATATACCGTATTTTTCGCCGTATAAGACGCACTTTTTCTTCCCCAAAACTGGGGGGGAAAAGTTGGTGCGTCTTATACGGCGAATACACACCTATCGCGGCTGTCCCTGCGGCCATCAACGGCCGGGACCCGCGGCTAATACAGGACATCACCGATCGCGGTGATGCCCTGTATTAACCCTTCAGACACGGCGATCAAAGCTGACCTGAAGCGAAAGTGACACTAACCCGGCTGCTCAGTCGGGCTGTTTTGGATTGCCGCGGTGAAATCGTGGCGTCCCGAACAGCTTACAGGATACTGGGAGGGACCTTACCTGCCTCCTCGGTGTCTGCCCCGTGCCGGGATCCCATGCATGGCCGGCGCTCTCCTTCGTCGTCCTCACGTCGTCGCGCACACTGTCCCGTCATCCAATAGGAGCGTCGTGCGTAGCGGCATGCGTAGTGGCATGCGTAGCAGCGTGATGGCGGCGACGGAGAGCGAGGATACCGGGCAGCAGAGACGTTACGGAGCGACGGGGACACCCCAGGGACACGGCAACAGGGATGGAGGGCGACATCCAGGGCAGCGGTGACGAGCGGTGACGGGTCCGGAGCGGCGGGGACACGTGAGTATTACCTCCTATACCAGTGGTCTTCAACCTGCGGACCTCCAGATGTTGCAAAACTACAACCCCTGGCATGCTGGGAGTTGTAGTTTTGCAACATCTGGAGGTCCGCAGGTTGAAGGTTCAGAATCTTTTTTTTCTAGATTTTCATCCTTTAAAATTGGGTGCGTCTTATATGCCGGAGCGTCTTATATGGCGAAAAATACGGCATTATATATTGATATAATTTGTTACAAATTGGAAATGATTTTCTATCACAGATGTACACTCATGCCCCAATGTAGCTGTTATGGTGTACTTTACTAAAAATTAGACTGACATAGAAAGGATTATTTTGCCTGATGAAAACAGAAAGAACTCTTTATATTAACTGTATTACATGTTTTTTTTTCACACCTACATATTCAATGGAGACTATTCTGCAGTTTGTCAGGCATACATTTTCCTCCTTGTGTGCTTTCAGGTGAAATGGTATGGCAAAGAATATAATTGTATCATCATTTAGCTGTTCTTTTGTATAGTATGGGCATTCATTATTATAAGGTGCTTTTGGTTTGGCAAACCTCTAGTATTCGCAGTTTGTTTGTTCATAAATACAAAGCACATGGCCCAGTGTGGTGTCACAGTGTTAAATGTTTCCATGCCAGTACTTGAAAAGACCCTTTGCAGAGTTATACTTTGGTAGCTTTAGAGACGCTTTTCCTCATGTGACTTTTTTGAACCAAACTCATGCGGTTTACATTTAGCTTTGCAAATGTATATTATTGAACTTGACAATAGTTGAGGGATCCTGGATTGCCTCATGCCATTAATTGAGCTCATTTCTCTAAAGCCTTTCATCCTTGGATTATAACAGTACAATGAACCATGAAAACTGTGGTTACAGTAATTGGCCCTTTCTTTGACTAGGGTGTCACTCTTATTCACAATAAACCCTGTATTATTGGAAGAGGAAAAAAGCAAGGATGTATCTGAATTGTGATGCAATCTCCTAAATAGTGAGCTCTAAGCATGTCTTGTTACTGTTCTTGAACTTAAAGGGGTTATCCGGTGCTTAGACATCTTATCCCCTATCCAAAGGATAGGGGATAAGATGCCTGATCGCGGGAGTCCCGCCGCTGGGGACCCCCGGGATCTTGCACGCGGCACCCCGTTTGTAATCAGTCCCCGGAGCGTGTTTGATCCGGGTCTGATTACCGACGACCACAAGGCCGGTGGCGTGTGACGTCACGCCTCTGCCCCCGTGTGACGTCACGCTCCGCCCCTCCATGCAAGCATACGGGCGGGGGCGTGATAGCTGTAACACCCCCTCCCGTAGGCTTGCATGGAGGGGCGGAGCGTGACGTCACACGGGGGCGGAGGCGTGATGTCACACGCCGCCGGCGTTTACAAACGGGGTGCGGCGTGCAAGATCCCGGGGGTCCCCAGCGGCGGGACTCCCGCAATCAGGCATCTTATCCCCTATCCTTTGGATAGGGGATAAGATGTCTAAGCACCGGAGTACCCATTTAAAGGTTATTACATCTTCTAAAAATAGAATGTCCCAAAATAGAATGTTGAGCTATCAAAACTTGTGAAGAGGAACATTGGAACAGTTGCTTATAGAAACCAATCAGATTCATGCTTTTTTTAAGGCCTTTAAAAAAAATTAAAGGATCATATATAGATAACTGCTCCACTGTTCCCCTTCAGTTTTGATGAACCTCCCCAAATGACCATAAGTGGCTTCAGCCCGCCATCAGTGCAACACAGCAGTTCTTACCTCATTGCTCTCTCACCACTGTGGGTCCAAGGTTCAAGTCCTGCAGGAATGCATGGGAACGGAGTTCCTGCATTTTTTCCACAGCAGAAACACTGTTCCTATAAGCAGAAGTCCTGTAGGACAAGTGGAAATCTTAGGTAAGTTCCCACACTTTTTTTTTTCCCAGGACATGACCTCTGGCTGGTCCCCATTGTAACGCCGAGCGCTCCTGGTCCCGCATCCATCCTGGAGTGCTCACGGCGTCTGCCCTCCTGCAGCGCCCCGGTCTCTCACGCTGACCGGGAGCGCTGCTACAGTGCTGTCGGCAGGGATGCGATTCGCATGGCGGCACTAGTCCGCTTGCGGGTCGCATCCCGTTCTGATTACCTGCCCGTCCTCAGTCTCAGCCCCGGTGCGCGCCGGGTCTCTCAGATTTGAAGGGCCAGTGCACCATTAATTGGTGCCTGGCCCAATCTGTTCCTAATCAGTCCTAATTACTGTGAATACTATATAAACCCACTTCCCCTTCCTGTTCCTGCGAGGTCTTGTTGCCTTGTGCCTAGTGAAAGCGTTTTTGTGTGTGCCTTAACCTGTGTATCCAGACCTTCTGCTGTTTCCCTTGACTACGAACCATTGCCGCCTGCCCTGACCTTCTGCTACGTCTGACCTTGCCTCTGTCTAGTCCTTCTGTACCACGCCAGTCTCAGCTGTCAGTGAGGTCGAGTCGCTATCGGGGGATACGACCTGGGAGTTACCGCCGCAGCAAGCCTTGCGGCGGTCTCTGGTGAAAACCGGTAACTTCTTAGTCCCCCGGTACGGCCCGCGTCATCGTCTCACTGATCCAGAGGATCCACTACCCGCTTACCAGTCCGGATCGTGACAGTAGATCCGGCCATGGATCCCGCTGAGGTGCCGCTGTCAAGTCTCTCTGACCTCACCACCGTGGTCGCCCAACAAGGACAACTGCTGTTGCAGTTGACCGCCATGCTACAGCAGCTTCTGCCTCTACAGCAGCAACCATCTCCTCCGCCAGCTTCTGCTTCTCCTCCGCAGCAAGTTGCCACTTCCAGACTCCGCTTGTCCCTACCTGACAAGTTTGATGGGGACTCTAAATTGTGCTGTGGGTTCCTGTCCCAGTGTTCCCTGCACCTGGAGATGATGTCAGACCAATTCTCTACAGAATGGTCTAAGGTGGCGTTCGTGGTCAGCCTGCTATCTGGAAAGGCCTTGTCCTGGGCCACACCGCTTTGGGACCGCAACGATCCTGCCACTGCTACTATCCAGTCCTTCTTGTCAGAAGTACGCAGTGTCTTTGAGGAGCCAGCTCGGGCTTCTTCAGCCGAGACAGCCCTATTGAACCTTGTCCAAGGGAGTTCTTCTGTGGGCGAGTACGCCATCCAGTTCCGCACCCTTGCCTCTGAGCTTTCCTGGAATAATGAGGCCCTCTGCGCGACCTTCAAGAAAGGATTATCCAGTCACATCAAAGATGTGCTGGCCGCACGAGAAATTTCTGCTACCCTGTCTGAACTTATCCAGCTGGCCACTCGCATTGATATGCGTTTTTCTGAAAGATGCCAGGAGCTCCGCCAAGAAAAGGACCTTGATCACTGGGTACCTCTCTTACAGAATCCTCTGCAATCTACTCCTGTGCCTCCCGCCGAGGAGGCTATGCAAGTGGATCGGTCTCGCCTGACCCAAGAAGAGAGGTCTCGTAGCAGAAATGAAAATTTATGCCTGTACTGTGCCAGTACCGAACATTTCCTGGTGGACTGCCCTATTCGTTCTCCGCGTCAGGGAAACGCACGCACACACCCTGTTCACGTGGGAGTGGCGTCATTTGCTGTAAACTTATCCTCTCCACATATCCTCTCCTCTACACCAGTACGGATTTCTCTACCCGCAAGTACTATGCGATCCGCAAGCGGACTAGTGCCGCCATGCGAATCGCATCCCCGCCGGCAGCACTGTAGCAGCGCTACTGGTCAGTGTGAGAGACCGGGGCGCTGCAGGAGGGCAGACGCCATGAGCGCTCCGGAATGGATGTGGGACCCGGAGCACTCGGCGTTACAGTACCCCCCCCCCCCCCCTTTGGTCTCCACCTCTCTTTGGATCCCAGAAACCTGTGGATGAGTTGGCAATCAGGGACACTAGTGGCTGGCATGCCGAAGGTAGGGACAGGAGCAGGGGAGATCAGAGACTCTTGAGGTATGATGTGCTGAGGAAGAGCTTCGGCTTGCTTCTTTGAGAAATCGGAATAGTCCTGACAGACCTCAGGAAGACCTGGCAATGGTGTGGTACCTGGGAGCAAATTGATAGGACAGTCATAAGGTCTGTGTGGAGGTAAGATCTCTGCTTGGTTTTTAGAGAAGACATCAGCTTAGTCCTTATAGGCTTTAGGAAGACCTGGCAATGGAGTTGTAATGGAGACTTGGCAAGAAGGAACTGAGTGAAGACAGCGCTTGTGGCAAGAAGATCCCCAACTTTTAATGCCCCAGTGAGGTCAAGTCGCTATTGGGGGATACGACCTGGGAGTTACCGCCGCAGCAAGCCCATCCCGCCTTGCAGCGGGCTCTGGTGAAAACCGGTAACTTCTTAGAACCGGTCCCCCGGTACGGCCCGCATCATCGCCTCACTGATCCAGAGGAACCACTACCCGCTTACCAGTCCGGATCGTGACACCCATTCAGCTAAATGGCATTTCCTGTGGAGTGGAGTGGCCTATAGCAACCAGATTGCTTCTTTATTTTTTGAAAAATTAAACTAGCAATTTAAATGATTGCTATCGGCAACTGCAACAATCTTCTTCTACACAGATTTTTTATAAATCTCCCCTAGTGTATCTACAGTGTCTTGAATTCACCACCTTTGTACTTTTTGACCATTTTGCTACTGTTACAAACTTGAATTCAAATAAACTTAAATGGGCACTGACATTTTCAAAAACTTTTGATATAATACAGATTAAAGCATAATATGTATATTTGTAATATCCACAGGTTAAAAGAATTGTAAATTTTTCTGTGAAAAAATTCTGTTACCCAGAAATATATGCATTACCCCTGATCCAGGCTCATGTATTTTTCAGACTGCAAGAATTGTCCTGTACTTAGCAGCATTCCCCACAACATAATGCTGCTACCACCACCATGTTTTACTCTGGGGATGGTGTGCTCAGGGTGATGAGCAATATTAGATTTCTACCACACATCTGACCAGAGAACCTTCTCCACATGTTTGCTGTGTCTCCCACATGGCTTATGTCAAACTCCAAATGGGATTTCTTTGGCAACAAGAAAGCCGTTGTTGAAAGTGAGTCTCTCTTCCATATAGGTCAGATTTGTGAAGTACACGACTGATAGGTGTCCTCTAGATTCTCCCACTTCAGCAGGTTTTAATCTTTGCACCTTCTTAAGCGTTACCATGGGCCTTTAGGTTACTGTTCTGATCAATTTACTCCTTGCCTTGCTTGTCAGTTTGGTAGACAGCCTTGTTTTTTGCAGTTGTGCGATATTCTTTCCATTTTCTGATGATGGATCATATGGTGCTCAGTGACCTATTCAAAGCTTGGGATTTATTCCACAACTTTATCCATTATCCATTTGGTCAGCTCCTTGGTCTTTATGCTGCTGTTTGTTCAGTAATCCTCTTTAACCCCTTAAGGACTGACCCATTTTTTACCTTAATGACCGGCTCTTTTTTTGTTTTTTACATATGTCTCTTTAAATGGTAATTACTTTAGAATGCTTTTTCTGAGCGGAGCAATTCTGAGATAGTTTTTCGTGACATATTGTACTTTATATAAGTGGTGCATTTATGTTGACACATGCAGCATTTTTTGTGAAAAACTCACAAATATTGTGAAAAACTGGAAAATTTCTGGCGTTTTTTTAAATTATTTTTTTATGATGTTCACTGTGTGGTAAAAGTGATGTTATATTTAGTCTGTGGGTTGGTACGATTATGGCGATACCCATTTTATATAGCTTTTTATGTTCTTTTTCCTTTTCTGAGCAAAATGCATGTTTTCCCTTTTTTGTGTTATTATTTTCCGACAGCTGTAACTTTTTTATTTTTCGTCCGACGCCATTAAGTGAGGGCTTATGTTTTGTGGGATAAGCTGTACTTTTTATTGGTATAATTGCTGCGATACATGCTACCTATTGATCTTTTTTTTATTTCGCTATTTGCACCAAAAATGGTGAATTCTGCATTTTTTTATGCTGTTTTTTTATTTTTTATTACAGAGTTCACCGTGTGGGATAATCTACATTATAGCTTTATAGTACACATCATTACGGACGTGACAATACCTAGTAGGTATATGATTTGTGTTTTTTTTATTTAATGATAATACAGGGCCTTGATTGGAAAGGGACATTTATTAAATATTTTTTTACACTTTATACTTTTATTGAAGAATCATTTTTTTTCATTTTTTTTTCACTTTTTCGGATTAAACTATGCTGCAATACATTTGTACTGCAGCACAGTATGACCTGATAAGCTGCACACACTACAGCCTGTGCTATACAGCCTCTGGCTTCCGTAGCAGGCAGACCGGAGGTCATCATCTGACCTTCTGCTGCCTTAGCAACCAACGGCGACCCGCGATTATATCGCCGCCGCCGTTGGTGAACAGGGGGAGCATCCTCCCCCTGTCAACAACATAGATGCCGTGATCAGGATTGATCACGGCATCTATGGGGTTAATGCTGCCGAGACCAGCGTGATCGTGGCCCTGGCAGCTGCAGTGGGACCTTGGCTGTGATTGACAGCCGGGTCCCGCCGGCAATCTCCTGCAGCGCATCCCGCAGAGCAGGGGATCGCTAGGACGTAGTATATATATATATATATATATATATATTAAAAAATTCATAGAATTAACAAAGTTACAAAAAATCGAGTTTGGGGTCTATTTGGTCTCATTGACTATAGCTTTTTGAAAGCTCTTTTTTATTTCACAATTACATGTACACCATTGACTGATGGAGTGAAAACATTTCATCAATCACATCTGTCTGGAGAAATTGTTTTTGTGACAAGCTATAAAAATTGTCTCTATACAGAATAAAGAACCTTGTATTATTAAGCTGTCAGTCTATAACTTTCTTAATATAGTATATAATACAGTCTTAATTCTTACGTTATGCAAGGGAAAATATAACAATATTTCTATTCATGCTGCCTTAGTAACCTACAATGGTCTTAAGACTGGTCTTGTCTGTTATTTATTTTAAAAAGATACCATTGCGAAGTTATACAGATATCAAGTGAAGACTTCTTGCTTGGCAAAATCAACATCTTATAGACAAAGTTGTTCTAACAACAAGACAAATACCAGTAAATTCTGAAAGTTTACACCTTCAATAGGAAGTTAAATCCTGGTCTTGACATCACAGGTGGCAGAGTTGGCAGTCACCTATGGACTTGCCCTCCTAAGTCTCTGATCTGGTTCTACTTAACAGCCACATAAAATATTTATTACAGAGAATATTCAGACTAGGAATATTGCATAAAAAGTCTAGTTGTATTGCTGTGCTTGCATTGTGCTGATCTTATAGCTATGCTCAATCCTTTAGTTTTTTCCTATGAGTTATTGTGGCCTTTTCAATATGAATTTGTGCTGATATGTCACAAAAGGGGATATAAATCAGTTTAAAAAAATCTATGTATTTTAAATATGCAGATTTTGCTGCAGATCTACAACACTGATTTATGGCTCATTTTGACCTACCTGTTGAAGTCAATGGGGGAAACCCACAGTATATCCTCAGCCAGTCCACAGCATACATTGACATGCTGTGGATTTAAAAACTGTGTTGCAGATCAATTTTTGTTTGTATTCCAACTTGGATTTTCCACACACAAACCCACTGAAGAAAATCTAAATAGAAAATCTAAAAAAAAATCTAAAGTTTTACCCAGAATTAGAAAAACAGTGCCAGATCCAGCCTCCAAAACCCGGCCTCTAAATGGCATTGCAGCTCTGCCCCATTATCTTTAACTAGAGCTGCAGTTCCAGACACAACAATGGACTGGTGGTGATGTTTCTGGGAGAAGGTAGCCATATTTTGTTTTCTTAACCTGTACATCTTATTTACCTAAGTAAAGTGTATTTCTTGACAGTATTCAAAATCATATACTATGTATACCTGTACAATAAAGGAGTCCAAATTATTTGCATCCTCTATGTTTTGGTTTCTATACCTAGGATATTACCGGTTTGTATAGGATACCTGCTCTAGCTATATGAGAATGTGCTTAAAGGGGTACTCTGGAGGAAAAAAAAACATATTTTCAAATCAACTGGTACAAGTTATACAGATTTGTAAATAAAAAAAATGTAATCCTTCCAGTACTTATTAGCTGCTCTATGATCCAGAGAAAGTTGTGTAATTCTTTCCATTCTGACCACAGTGCTCTCTGCTAACACCTCTGTCCTACACTATGCAGAGTAGGAGCAAATCCCCATAGCAAACCTATCCGGCTCTGGATAGTTCCTGAATAGTGATGAGCGGCATTGCCCATATTCAAATTTGCGATATTTCGCGAATATATAGACGAATATTTGTCCTATCTTTGCGAATTTTGCGTATTCGTTATATTTGCGTATTCGAGGAAGAAAACAGTGAGGGGGTGGGCAACTATACTATTGGTTGCCAAGGATGTTGTTGATAACCTCTGACAAGTGTATTTGAATCATTCTAATTGGCCCACAAGTGAGAAGAAGGAGTATGCGAATATGCGGGAAAAAGCAAATATTCGCAATTTCAAATATATATAGTGAATATATTCGCAATATTCGCCAATTCGCGAATATGCAATTTTCGCTATAAAAATTCGAAATACGAATATTTGCGCCCAACACTATATCCTGACATGGACAGTGGTGTCAGCAGAGAGCACTGTGGTCAGACTGGAAAAAATAAAAGAGAAAACAAACTTTCACTTACCTTCCTACGTACCCCCCCCCCAATCCCCCCCCCCCCCCCGGAGCTCCGCAACAGCTGATCGGTTGGCCAGGCTGTCTACTTACTACTTCCCTTAGCCCAGGACGTTACATGGCGCTTCAGCCTATCATCGCTGAGGCCGGTGATAGGCTGAAGCGCCATTTGACGTCCCGGGCTAAAGGAAGTAGGAAGCAGACAGCCTGGCCGACTGATCAGCTGTTGCTGAGCTCTGGGGGAATGTAGGAAGGTAAGTGAAAGTTTGTTGTCTCTTTTTTTGCAGCCCGGGCAGGATGGACTGACATCTCCAGGACGGACATCTCCTTTAATCTATAAATTCTGCTTCAGAGTAGGTAAACATTATTTTTGCCACTGTTTCAACACCCATGCAATGTCTGGATTTCATGATTTCTTTTTAGGTTTTAATAGTAAAGGGATGAAAAGTGTCAAATAATATGTTTTCTGTATAAGCAAACAGGGTGAATGATGGTTAGACAAGGCTGGATTCCAGTCCCTGTAATTTTCTGCTGCTTTTACATTTTCACCATACAGTAATTGTAGCTGCATCTTTTCACTTCGATTTCTAAAACAAACAAATAGTAACAACATAAACCATAATTAAGTCTTGTCAATAAGTATTGCCTTCTATAACAGAAACAGTCTATTCATCTTTACCTCCGAGCCACACAGCCTGCATGTGATAATAATGGCTTTATGTGAGTATCAATAAGTGCCACCGGCCCTTTTGCAGAATACTGTAGCGAGAGAGAAATCTGGTCCTTAAATTTCCACCTTTTAATTATCTTGTCATTTTTAGGTTGAAGAATCTTGAGCATTGCTATTTTTACTCACAATTTAAGGCTCTCTGCATAGACAGACTGAAAAGATAATAGGCTGGCAGCCATGATGACACTACCTGCAGTCACCACTGGATATTCACTTTAAAGGGTTACTATAGTGGAAAACAGTTATTTTTAAATCAACTGGTGCCAGAAAGTTAAACAGATTTGTAAATTACTTCTATATAAAAATCTTAATCCTTACAGTACTTATCAGCTGCTGTTCATGTCAGCAACTGTCCAGAGTAGCATAGATTTGCTATGGGGATCTGCTCCTACTCTGGACAGTTCCTGGCAGGGACAGAGGGGTCAGCAGAGAGAGCACTGTGGACAGACAGAAAGGAACAACTCAACCCCCTTTGGAGCATACAGTAGCTGATAAGTACTGGAAAGATTAAGATTTTTAAAAAGAAGTAATTTACAAATCTATATAACTTTCTGGACCCTTTAATGGAAGATAGTGATCATCTAAATCTAGTGGACTGCTGCCTTGGAAAAGAAATAAACAAACACATTAAAAATTTGTACAGCCTTGCACCATACCAAGAAATCCCTAGAACAGAATTGTAAACTGCTGTTCACTTAGTTTTTTTTCCTTAGCATCGCCATGAATGTCCCAGCAGGGCTATAGTTGTTGGAGCAACAAATGCATTCAACCCATTTGATAATGCTTACAATAGCTGTAACTGATTCGGTAACAAGTGGCGTAATGTGAGTTGCCACTACCTGTGGCATGGCAAGGTATTGTGCCCCCTAAGCAGGGCAATCAATGCAAGTAAGCGATGATACATGCATTGTGTGGTGTTGGGTGAGGGTAATTAACATTTTTGTGACGCCAGGGCATGGTTGACCTATACACCACCCGAGGTAGACCAGCTTCTCTTGTGCCGGGCACGGGGCAATAATTACTCCGATGCAGAGTTACGGATAACTGGCTTTACTTAGGTTGGAAAGATGGTACAATCCATTACAGCTATGATTAGCATGGAGGAGATGCAGGGTGAGCTTTGGGAAGCTTATCGGCTTGCTGGGACTTATAGTTGATTGTGCTGTATATGACTGTCTTGACTTGTATGCAACCCATGCTAGACTGTAGTTACTTGGACTTGACTCACCGGACTTGAGTTGATCCCCAGACTTTAGTACTTACTGCCAGGCTTTGACTTTCACCCAGGCTCAGGGGTTAACTGGTAGTAGATGCATGGTTGCTGAACTAGGCCTCAGGCCTCCTTCAGAATCACCTCACAGACAGACTCCACACTTCTCTCAACTGTATCTCAGCATGATATGAACTCTGGTTAAACTATATATGGAGCAGGTTTTGAGCATTCCCATTGGGCAGATAAGTCACATGGTTCTCCTCTGCATACTCCCCTAACAACAAGGTTCTTAACAACAGGTTTAAGGTATAATCCCTTAAGGACCAGGCCATTTTACACCTTAAGGACCAGAGCGTTTTTTGAAAATCTGACCACTGTCACTTTAAACATTAATAACTCTGGAATGCTTTTAGTTATCCTTCTGATTCCGAGATTGTTTTTTCGTGACATATTCTACTTTAACTTAGTGGTAAAATTTTATGGTAACTTGCATCCTTTCTTGGTGAAAAATCCCCAAATTTGATGAAAAAAATGAAAATTTAGCATTTTTCTAACTTTGAAGCTCTCTGTTTGTAAGGAAAATGGATATTCAAAATAAAAAATTTTGGGGTTCACATATACAATATGTCTATTTTATGTTTGCATCATAAAATTTATGAGTTTTTACTTTTGGAAGACACCAGAGGGCTTCAAAGTTCAGCAGCAATTTAGAAATTTTTCACAAAATTTTCAAACTCACTATTTTTCAGGGACCAGTTCAGGTTTGAAGTGGATTTGAAGGGTCTTCATATTAGAAATACCCCATAAATGACCCCATTATAAAAACTACACCCCCCCCCCCCCAAAGTATTCAAAATGACATTCAGTAAGTGTATTAACCCTTTAGGTGTTTCACAGGAATAGCAGCAAAGTGAAGGAGAAAATTCAAAATCTTCATTTTTTACACTCGCATGTTCTTGTAGACCCAATTTTTGAATTTTTGCAAGGGGTAAAAAGGAGAAAATTTTTACTTGTATTTGAAACCCAATATCTCTCGAGTAAGCACATACCTCATATATCTATGTTAATTGTTCATTGGGCGCAGTAGAGGGCTCAGAAAGGAAGGAGCGACAAATGGTTTTTGGGGGGCATGTCACCTTTAGGAAGCCCCTATGGTGCCAGAACAGCAAAAAAAAAAAAAATACAAGGCATACCATTTTGGAAACTAGACCCCTCGGGGAACGTAACAAGGGGTTAATTGAACCTTTATACCCCACAGGTGTTTCATGACTTTTGTATATGTAAAAAAATATTTTTTTTTTTACCTAAAATGCTTGTTTTCTCAAAAATTTTCCATTTTTAAAAAAGGGTAATAGCAGAAAATACCTCCCAAAATTTGTAACACAATTTCTCCCGAATACGGCGATACCCCATATGTGGCCCTAAACTGTTGCCTTGAAATACGGCAGGGCTCCAAAGTGAGAGCGCCATGCGCATTTGAGGTCTAAATTTGGGACTTGCGTAGGGGTGGACATAGGGGTATTCTACGCCAGTGATTCCCAAACAGGATGCCTCCAGCTGTTGTAAAACTCCCAGCATGCCTAGACAGTCAGTGGCTATCTGGCAATACTGGGAGTAGTTGTTTTGCAACAGCTGGAGGCTCCGTTTTGGAAACAGTGGCGTACCAGACGCTTTCATTTTTATTGGGGAGGGGAGGGGAGGGGGCATGTGTATATGTAGTGTTTTTACTTTTTATTTTATTTTTTGTTAGTGTAGTGTTTTTAGGGTACAGTCGCACGGGCGGGGGGTTCACAGTAGTTTCTCGCTGGCAGCTTGAGCTGCGGCAGAAAATTTGCCGCAGCTCAAACTTGCAGCCGGATACTTACTGTAAACCTCTGCCCATGTGAGTGTACCCTGTACGTTCACATTGGGGGGGACAGGGACATCCAGCTGCTGCAAAACTACAACTCCCAACATGTACGGTCTATCAGTGCATGCTGGGAGTTGTAGTTTTGCAACCGCTGGAGGCTCCGTTTTGGAAACAGTGACGTATCAGACGTTTTTCATTTTTATTGGGGAGGGGGGATGTGTAGGGGGATGTGCATATGTAGTGTTTTTTACTTTTTATTTTATTTTTTGTTAGTGTAGTGTTTTTAGGGTACAGCCGCATGGGCGGGGGTTCACAGTAGTTTCTCGCTGGCAGTTTGAGCTGCGGCAGAAAATTTGCCGCAGCTCAAACTTGCAGCCAGATACTTACTGTAATCCTCCGCCCATGTGAGTGTACCCTGTACGTTCACATTGGGGGGGGGGGGAGAAACATCCAGCTGTTGCAAAACTACAACTCCCAGCATGTACGGTCTATCAGTGCATGCTGGGAGTTGTAGTTTTGCAACAGCTGGAGGCACACAGGTTGTGAAACCCCGAGTTTGGTAACAAACTCAGTGTTTTGCAACCAGTTTGCCTTCAGCTGTTGCAAAAGCTACAACCCCCAGCATGTACGGACAGCGGGAGGGCATGCTGGGTCTTGTAGTTTTGCAACAGCCGGATGCATACTACTTTGGCTGGGGATGCTGGGGATTGTAGTTATGCAACAGCTGGAGACACACTGGTTTACTACTTAACTCAGTGTGCCTTCAGCTGTTGCAAAACTACAACTCTCAGCAGTCACCGACAGCCAACGGGCATGCTGGGAGTTGTAGTTATGCAACCACCAGATGCACCACTACAACTCCCAGCATGCACTTTAGCTGATTGTGCAAGCTGGGAGTTGTAGTTATACAACAGCTGAAGGTACACTTTTCCATAGAAAAATGTGCCTCCAGCTGTTGCAAAACTACAAGTCCCAGCATGCCCATAAGGGCATGCTGGGAGTTGTGGTGGTCTGCCTCCTGCTGTTGCATAACTACAGCTCCGAGCATGCCCTTTTTGCATGCTGGGAGCTGTTGCTAAGCAACAGCAGGAGGCTGTCACTCCTGCTGCTGCTCCACGATGCCACCGCACATGTCAGTCCCTCGCCGCCGCCGTCGCTCCTGGGCCCCGATCCCAACAGGGACACCGGGGATCGGGGTCCCCAGCACCCGGGGTCTTCTGCCCACACCCGCTCACGTCCTCTGGAAGAGGGGCGGAGCGGGTTGCGGGAGTGACACCCGCAGCAGGCGCCCTGATTGGTTGGCCGGGAAACCGGTCGACGAATCTGGGCGATCGTGAGGTGGCACCAGTGCCACCTCACCCCTGCTGGTTATGGCTGTTCGGGGCCACTGGAGACCCGATTGACCCGGAATCCGCCGCAGTTCGCTGGACTGAATTGTCCAGCGATCTGCGGCAATCGCCGACATGGGGGGACATAATGACCCCCCTGGGCGATATGCCGGGATGCCTGCTGAACGATTTCAGCAGGCATCCGGCACCGGCTCCGCTTCAGCTAGCGGCGGGGGCCGGAAATGCTCAGGGCGTATCCATACGCCCTCGGTCCTTAAGGACTTGGAAACAGGGGCGTATGGATACGCCCTATGTCCTTAAGGGGTTATAGTGACAAGTACATAGAAAATACCAATAACTTAGCCATTGCACAACATTGCATTATACTGTGAAATATAGAGTCCTGAGGAATGTGGGCTCAAGACAGATATTGAAGCAGCATCTGCCACACAGGATGGGCAGAAGTACAGAAGAACACATGATCCTGTACTGGGTTACCACACATTGTATGCATTGTTGTTCCCCAGGGGTGTACATAAGATCTTCTAAAGCAGTGTTTCCCAAACGCGGTCCTCAAGCACCCCCAACAGGTCATGTTTTCAGGATTTCCTTAGTCTTTCACAGGTGATATAACTGTGGTGATACCTGATTCACTGACCAGAAATATATCACCTGTGAAAGACTAAGGAAATCCTGAAAACATGACCTGTTGGGGGTGCTTGAAGACAGCATTTGGGAAACACTGTTCTAAAGGGATGGGGTTTAAAAAAAAACAAAAGCAAAAATCCTATACACAGGGCTGAACTGGAAGCAAAAACAAGCCCGGGAATTTTAGACTTAGCAGCCAACTTTGGTCATGTGTGTGGCTATGTGAGGGTGGAGCAATAAAGAGGAGGGGCCAATTGTTAATCACAGTTGGTTATCATAGGGTAGCAAAACAAATATATATATATATATATATATATATATATATATTAAAAAATATATATCTTGATATATCTATATATCTATCTATATATATAGATGCAAAACAAGACAAGCTTTCGGGATTCCTCCCTTTATCAAAATCCCGAAAGCTTGTCTCTACAAAATTCTGTTTGCCCAATAAAAAAGATATTACAAGATACTGCAAAATTTTTTGATTTGCATCTGCATCACTGGACTAATATGGCTACTCAAATTTACTTCTCTCTCTGGACATGGAGTCACATTCAAAATCAAAATGGAAAACCACACTACAGCTGAGCCAACTTTGATATAATGTCCTTAAAACAAGTCAAAATGAGGCTCAATAGTGTATGACCTCCCTACAACGCCTGGGCATGCTCCTGATGAGGTGGCAGATGGTTTCCTGAGGGATGTCCTCCCAGACCTGGACTAAATCATCCGCCAACTCCTGGACAGTCTGTGGTGCAATGTAGCTTTGGTGGAGGGAGCGATGTCCCAGATGTGCTCAAACAGATTCAGGTCTGGGGAACGGGCGGGCCAGTCCATAGCATCAATGCCTTCCTCTTGCAGGAACTGCTGACACACTCCAGCCACATGAGGTCTAGCATTATCTTGCAATAGGAGGAACCCAGGGCCAACCGCACCAGCATATGGTCTAATAAGGGGTCTGAGGATCTTGGTACCTAATGGCAGTCAGGCTACCTATGGCAAGCACATGGAGGGCTGTGCGGCCCCACAAAGAAATGCCACCCCACACCATTACTGACCCACCGTTAAACTGGTCATGCTGGAGGATGTTGCAGGCAGCAGAATGTTCTCCACTGTGTCTGCAGACTCGTTCATGTCTGTTACATGTGCTCAGTGTCAACCTGTTTTCCTTTGGGAAGAGCACAGGACGCCAGGGGAATTTGGCATTTGCCAGAGAATACCAAGATTGGCAAACATCATGCATGGTGTTTTGCTTTAAGCTCAACCCCCACCTGTGGATGTCCACCAGACTTCATCCTCATGAAGTCTGTTTCTGACCATTTGAGTGGACACAGGCACATTTGTGTCCTGGAAACATGAAAGAGTGTAGATCAGCTCACCATAAAGTCCATATGTAGTATGCATCTGGTAATAGTCCCGGAGCTCGGATGCAAGGAGCCACCATTCCTCGTAGCATATAGTTGAGAAAACAAAGGAAAGGATCCAGCTCACAGGTGTAAAATAATACAATAAAACTTCACTTCTAATCGTGCATATTAAAACAAAAAAAAAGGCTAGCCACATAGTAGCAAGTGACATGTCACTCATAAAAAGGAGGTGAAACATCGACGCGTTTCAAGCTGTCACTCTTAGTCATGGCAACAGCTCGAAATGCGTCAGCTCGATCCTTTCCTTTGTTTTCTCAACATTTGTGGCCTGCTGGAGGTCATTTTGCAGGGCTCTGGCAGTGGTCCTTCTGCTCCTCCTTGCACAAAGGTGGGGATAACAATCCTGATGCTACGGCCTCCTCCACATCTCCTGATGTACTGGCCTTTCTCCTGGTAGCACCTCCATGCTCTTGAGACTACACTGACAGACACAGCAAACCTTCTTGCCACTGCTCACATTGATGTGCCATCCTGGATGAGCTGCACTAACTGAGCAACTTGTGTGGGTTGTTGACTCAGTCTCATGCTACTACTAGAGTGAAAGCACCGCCAGTATTCAAAAGTGACAAAAACATCAGCCAGGAAGCATAGGAACTGAGAAGTGGTCTGTGGTCACCACCTGCAGAACAACTCCTTTATTGGGGGTGTCTTGCTAATTGCCTATAATTTCCACCTGTTGTCTGTTCCATTTGCACAACAGTATGTGAAATTGATTGTCAATCAGTGTTGCTTCCTGAGTGGACAGTGTGATTTCACAGAAGTGTGATTGACTTGGAGTTACATTGTGTTGTTTAAGTGTTCCCTTTATTTTTTTGAGCAGTGTATATATTTTAACCAAATCCAGTCAAGGCCAATATTACCAATGATATCAGTATATAAGGAGAAATTTTATTATGATACATATTACCATCATACTGTTTCTGACCAAATCCTGCCAAATTTTGCCAATAAATTCCAATACCCCAAAAGTGACCATATAGTGGTAGATATCAGCTCAAAACAGGCTCTGCAGACCCTATAAGTGAATCCATACAGTTACATCAGATGACTGCTTCTCTAATTAGAGTTGTTCACTTTCCTTTTTCTTCCTCCCCATTCAACCAAGACTATCATGTTGATTTCTTCCAGTAACGATTTATCTCCACAGTACCTGCTGGACAAACATTTTGGGCTCTTCTCTTTGTCAGCACCTTTAGTGTCCAAAACAGTAATAAGGCTTCCCTTGGTGTCCCACACAGCACAGTGGGAAGAAAAGGCGGTTGGGGAAGAGTAGATATGTCCCCCATCAGGTAATTACACAACTCTAGTAATGGATAGGTCCCTTCATGTAGTTTCCCCCATTATGTAGGCACCCTGACTAGGTAGGTGCCACCTGCAGGTCAGTCCACTTTACCTTTCTAAATAAAAAAAATACAGTATACCAAGACCAAAATTACCCCCATACAGTGAACATATAGTGGTAGATATTAGTTCTCCATTGTCAATCACATATTTGATTGCAAGTGCAGTTACATCTTGTAAATCTATATACATGCGTTCTACCCTGTACTTTTATATGATTCCTGCCCTCCATAATATATCATGTACCATACTTACAGTTCTTTTGTAACAGTATGTTGTTATTTGATTAGCAACAGGTCATTACACTGAAGGAATAGAAAATGAATGTATGTCAAAATGAGTTTGCAGGCACATCATTTCTATCAAGTGTTACCTTGTTTAAATAACACTTTACAATTAACAAGCTACACTACCTTGATTGAGCTCTGCAGTTATGTAAATGACAGTACTTGACATTTTTTTTTTAACAAAAAGTCTAAAACCTGTTAGTGAGGAGATAAAAAGGAACAGACTTTAAGGTTAATAAAGGAAGACGAATGTTTTACGCATAAGATTGCTATGATCTAAAGCTGAAAAAAAGCAAAAACTTAAACCAACAGATTTACTAATACTTAGGTGACCACGCTCAACATTTTTTCATTGTATCCGCACAAGGTCATTATTCACAGTAATGTGTCCCATAGCTGTGTTTTGACAAGTGGTCTTGGCCATTTGTCAGATGCCAGTGATTGATATGGCCCCATACAGTACCAGTTTTAGACTTTATTATTTTTACTTTTTTATTTTACTTTTTTTATTTTTTAGCATTTTAGTTATACTGAATAAAATCACTTAAAGGGTACCTCTCATCAAATAAACTTTTGATATATTTTAGATTAATGAATGTTGAATAACTTTCCAATAGCATGTTAATGAAAAATATGCTTCTTTCTATTGTATTTTTCCCGATCAGTCCTGTCAGCAAGCATTTCTGACTCATGCCAAACAGGCTGTGAACAAAGCAGGCTGGCAGCTCTGAGTGTTCTCCTTTGTGAACAAAGCAGACTGGCAGCTCGTAGTGTTTAGGACTCCAGCATGAGTCTGAAATGCTTGCTGCCAGGACTGGTAGGGAGACCCCTAGTGGTAATTTCTTCAAAGTGGAAAATTAAATAGAAAGAAGCATATTTTTTTAATAACATGCAATTGTAAAGTTATTCTGCATACATTAATCTGTAATATATCAAAAGTTTTTTTGATGAGAGGTACCCTTTAACACAGACCAATAATCCCTTATACAGTAACCATATAGCAGTAGATACTAGCACTACACAGACTGTGCAGACCATATAAGTGATTACAGTGCAGTTAAGTCAATCAAGTGACTCATAGGTGACACCTTCTCTGATCAGACTCATTCATTTTACTATTTCTTCTCCGTCTGACCCAGGCCCCCATGAAGACTGTTTCCAGCCATGATTCTTTTGCAGAACCTGCCAGATATATATCTTAGGCTCCTTACTTTTTCAGTCCCCTCCTTATATTTCCCTATCTGCATAAACTTCCCAACTATGTTCTGAACATTAATTTTGGCCCCCTTTTGTACACCACACAGGGAGTGTGTAGGTATGTGTGTTAGGTGGAAGTTATACATTAATTAGCTAAACCAAAGGTAGCTAGGTCCCCTATAAGATAGGTTGCTCCCCATTGAGAATCTAGGTAGGTCTCCTTAAGTTGATAGGAGGGTTTCCCCCCATTTAAGGGGTATTTCTATCCCTGTGTTAGGGCCCTGTGGCCTGCTTGTGGCTGTGTAGGTGGTCAGGAAGGCAAAAACAACCAAATCGTCTGTTTTACAAAATTTTGGTAACTTTCATTGGGATATTAACTAACTCTGTTTACTTATTACATTCAGAGGTCAAAATCTGCAATAACCCAATAGTGTTATGGATATTGCTGTTGATACATTGCCAGTCTGTAGCAACATCCAAACGTGTGGATTTTTTTTCACACATTTGTTTTTATTTAACTTGACAGATAAACAACAATCTACACCAAAATCAGATCACTGCTTTCATTTTTGACAAGGCCTCTGGAAAATGAAAGAAGGGATCTGATTGGTTGCTATGGGCAACTCAGCAACTTTTCCTCTGGACAGGTTTTGATAAATCTCCACCAATATTTGGGACAGTATTTTTTGTGAAAACCAGGAGTGGAACCAATGCAGATAAAACTGTAAAGCATAGATTTACACCTTTTTCTAAGTTTTGAAGTTATTCCTAATTCTGATTAGAATACTGACCAAAATACTGTGTGTGAATCCAGCTTTATCATACATTATTTGCTTGGAAACGTAAGGCCACGTACCACGTCATAAAATCATGACAAGTAATCCTAAATCTGCATGTGCAATAATTTATTGGATGCAGTTTTAATACGGTTTTAGGGTCAGTTCACACATGCAATTTTTTGGCTGCAAATTTGTTGCAGCAGATTTTGCTACCCATTGAAGTCAATGGACAGCTAAGGCTGGGTCCACACTACGTTTTGTCCCATACGGGAGCGCATACGGCAGGAGGGAGCTAAAACCTCGCGCTCCCGTATGTGACCGTATGCGCTCCCGTATGCCATTCACTTCAATGAGCCGACCGGAGTGAAACGTTCGGTCCGGTCGGCTCATTTTTGCGCCGTATGCGCTTTTACAACCGGACCTAAAACCGTGGTTGACCACAGTTTTAGGTCCGTTTGTAAAAGCGCATACGGCGCAAAAATGAGCCGACCGGACCGAACGTTTCACTCCGGTCGGCTCATTGAAGTGAATGGCATACGGGAGCGCATACGGTGACATACGGGATCGCGAGGTTTTAGCTCCCTCCTGCCGTATGCGCTCCTGTATGGGACAAAACGTAGTGTGGACCCAGCCTAAATCTGCAGCAAAAATAAGGATCTGTAAAGTGACCCTCAAGCTCAAAATGTCAATTTATATCCTTAGGGGCCTATTGACATGTACAGTATTCTGAGCAGATTTGAAGCTGTGTTCAGTCAATCAGTTTAGATTGAAATCTGAATCAAATCTGCGCAGAATCCTGTACGTGTGAATAGACCCTAAAGGAAAACTATTAGCCTGTTCGCCCACACTAAAGCCAATACACTGGGCAATAGTGCGGGTGAACAGGAGTCCAATGTGGGTTCACTTACTTAAATATGTCCAATAGGTCCTGAGATATGTCCCCCAGAAGATCCTCTGCTAAATTCTGTGAATCGCGCACAGGGGGCGGGGCTTTGTCGGCTCAATTAACATACTCATTGTCTGTGACTCCACTTCACTAGGATCTTCTGGGGGACATATCTCTGGATCTACAGGACATATCTAAGTAAGTGACCCCTTGCTTTACTCCTGTTCACCTGCACTATAACCCAGTGTATTGGGTTTGGGACAGTTTTCCTTTAAGTTATACATTCGATGCTTGCCTATGTTCATAGTAACTGGCCAATGCTCTTATATATAGCGTTTTCTCCGATAAGTTTATTGACCTCATGTAATAGCTTTGCTTATGTTGTTGGCAATGGAGGGAGTATAATTCAAAAAGAAAGCATTTATATGTTTCTAATTCCTCCAGTAACAGCACATACTATAACTTCACTCTTTTGTTGCAATAGACTTTAATTATATATATTTTTTATAATATATGGTAATGCTCAACTTCCCAAATGCCTGTTAAAGGTTATCGCATTTGTACTAATGATTTTCTGTGATGGAACATATGGCAACGAACTGTAATTTGCTTTCTGCAATTCACATAAAGATTCTTCTATCACATTCATATTGGTGGTGATATTTATGCCACATCACATTGAGGCATTCTAGATAACTTCTATCAAGGGTATCAGAAAACTCTGTCATGCAATACTATTCCTATGCCAGCCATCCTCCAAGGTACACTTAAGTAGAGAAATGCTGAATAGAAGGAAAAGACATCATCAGAGGTAGAAATCCATCTTGGTAGATATTGATTGAGATTAATGGAATAATCCATAGAAACATAAAAAGAGAGAAAAGCAAAGTCACATATATGTAATGTTTATTGAGGAGGCCAAGAGTATCAAATCCAAGAGTATCAAAGAAGATGGACCATAAGTAAGAATGGTGTTGAGCACAGCATTTTTTGACCATTTTGATGTCCTTCACTGCATTTTTTTGCATTGTGGTGTTATTTTTAACCCCTTAATTCCCACGGTGACCCCGCATCATATCACGGCGGGCCCAACGTCATAGTGAAGCCGGGACCCGCCGCTAATAGCGCGCGGCACTGATCGCAGTGCCGTGCGCTATTAACCCTTTAGCCGCGCGCTCAAAGCTGAGCCACGCGGCTAAAAGTGAAAGTAAAAACTGCCAGTTAGCTCAGTGGGCTGTTCGGGATAGCCGCGGCGAAATCGCGGCATCCCGAACAGCTTACAGGACAGCCGGAGGGTCCCTACCTGCCTCCTCACTGTCCGATCGCCGAATGACTGTTCAGTGCCTGAGATCCAGGCATGAGCAGTCAAGCGGCAGAATCATTGATCACTGGTTTCTTATGAGAAACCACTGATCAATGTAAAAGATCAGTGTGTGCAGTGTTATAGGTCCCTATTGGAGCTATAACATTGCAAAAAAAAAGTGAAAAAAAAGTGAATAAAGATCATTTAACACCTCCCTATTAAAAGTTTGAATCACCCCCCTTTTCCCATATAAAAAAAAACTCAGCGTAAATAAAAATAAAAATAAACATATATGGTATCACTGCGTGCTGAAATGTCTGATTTATAAAAATATATCATTAAATAATCCGCATGGTCAATAGCGTACGCGCAAAAGAATTCCAAAGTCCAAAATAGTGCATTTTTGGTCACTTTTCATATCATGAAAAAATGAATAAAAAGCGATCAATAAGTCCTATCAATGCAAACTTCAGATCACAGTGCAAAAAATAAGCTCTCATACCGCCCCATATGCGGAAAAATAAAAAAAGTTATAGGGGTCAGAAGATGACAATTTTTTTTCCTGCATGAAGTTATGATTTTTTCCAGAAGTACAACAAAATGAAACCTATATAAGTAGGGTATCATTTTAATCGTATGGACCTACAGAATAAAGATAAGGTGTTATTTTTACCGAAAAATGTACCACGTAGAAACGGAAGACCCCAAAAGTTACAAAACAGCGGGTTTATTAATTTTTTTCAATTTTGTCGCACAATGATTTTTCTTTCCGTTTCACTGTAGACTTTTGGGCAAGATGACTGACGTCATTACATAGTAGAATTGGTGGCGCAAAAAATAAGCAATCATATGGATTTTTATGCAATTGAAAGAGTTATGATTTTTTAAATGCAAGGAGCAAAAAACGAAAGTGCAAAAACGGAAAACCCCCGATCCTTAAGGGGTTAAAATGCAGCATGGCCTAGGTATTGCATATTCTGAAGGACTAGCATGAATAAGAAGCTGTAAAGGTTTAAAAATGCTTTAGCTTGTTTCTGTGTCCACTTTTAGTGTACAGTGGCATTTCATATTGTTTTAGGAAAAATAAAGATGAAGAAGGAGATACAGTGGAGCAGTTGTTCAGATTGCTACTTTGATTTTTTTTTTAAAGGCCTCTGAAAATTTAAAGCTGGAATCTGATTGTTGCTATGGGTAATATATATATATATATATATATATATATATATATATATACAAAAGTTTTGATTGGTCTGGGTCTCAGTGCAGAGACCCCCATTGATCACGCGAATGAGAGCGGGTATAAGTGCACAGTAGCGTGCATTGCTTTCCGTCTCTCAGTAATCGCAGTAGTCTTGCTGCTCCATTATAAGTCTAAGGCTAGGTTTCCACACAGATTTTTTTCTGGTGTTTTTTGGAAACCTGCCACTACAGTTTTTGAGCCAAAGCCAGTAGTGTATTTGAAGGGAATGGGAAATATAAAGGAAGGACTTCTTACTTTATATAAGGAAATACTTCTCCTTTCTTCTGGATCCGCTGACATTTGCTCAAAAACTGCAGTAGAAGTTTTCCAAAGAAACATCAGAAGAAACCTGTGTGAAAAACCTAGCCTAGGGGTGTAGCGAGACTAATATTGTTGGGCACTGGGGAGGAAAGCACGCTACCGTCCGCTTATCCCCTCTTGTCCTCCTGATTGGTGGGGATCTCAGCACCAAAACCTTGACAGATGAAAACATTTGACATGTCTCTGTGACATTTCTAAAGGGACAGGTACAATATAAATGTCTTATTTTTAGCAAAAAACACAAGTGGGGCATGAAGGTAAGAAAAGTATTAGGCCTCGCATTCATTGCTTATCTTTTTACAATACATAACTATAGCATGGCACTCAGAGATGTATATAATACTACTGATGGGATCATAATATATTTCGTTTTCCTTACTCTTTTTGCTGAAGTTTAAGCTTTACCGGGGTGTGGGTGTTTCTGGTAATGTTACTTTATGGGCATGTAAAAGTTTAAAAGATTTCTGAAAGGACTAAAACTATTTCTTGACTTCTAAGACTGAGTTGGAGGCTCCACCCATTTTGTGACGTCATTGTGGCACGTATGCATTCCAATGACATCTCAAAATGAGCGGAGTCTCTGATGAGAAGAAACGACAGCCATCTTTGCACAAGGCCATTAAAATACCACAACCATGATGCTACCTGCTGTTTCAAGCTACAAAAACATAAGGTAAGGATCTGGGATGTCAACTAAAATATATACTACAGTAATTCTGCAATTGGTATATGAAATACAGTAGATTAGACCTAACATATGGTACTTACTACTTCAGGCATAACCCCGGACTCTTGCCATGCTGTGGAATACTCCCTGGGCACTTGAGCTTCATTTACTTAAAAACCAGACTGCTGACAGGGAACTTTAAATGGAAACTACATCTATTTTCCTGTGGTGCCGCAGCATGAAACTTAAACATTTAGTTTGAGGTTCCTCTACTGATTACAGCTGCCTTCTGTACACCTTATTCTTAAAGTGATAAAACACAAAAAATTATGCCCATATGAGAAATTAAAGGGGTTATCCAGGAAATAACAATATATATATATATATATATATATATATATATATATATATATATATATATATATATATATTATATCACAACTGGCTCCAGAAAGTTAAACAGATTTGTAAATTACTTCTATTAAAAAATCTTAATCCTTTCAGTGCTTATGAGCTGCTGAAGTTCAGTTGTTCTTTTCTACGTGCTCTCTGATTAAGCCTGTCTCGGGAACTGTCCAGAGTAAAAGCAAATCTCCATAGCAAGCCTCTTCTACTCTGTGCAGTTTCTGAGACAAGCAGAGATGTCAGCAGAAAGCACTGTTGCCAGACAGAAAAGAACAACTCAACTTCAGCAGCTGATAATTATTGGGAGGATTAAGATTTTTTAATAGAAGTAATTTACAAATATGTTTAACTTTCTGGAGCCAGTTGATATAATTTTTTTTTTACTGGAATACCCCTTTAAATCTAACCTCAGTAGTTCATAATCAGATGAAGTTATACAGTTGAAGTCCTTAAAAGTCCTACAAATTCCATGTCCTTAACCCCTTAATGACCACGGACGTAAATGTATGTTCCCGCACCAGGACGTACATTTACATCCTGTGTATGCCCGCGAGCATCGGAAGGGTGCTTGCGTCATACACGGCAGGTTCCGGCTGCTAGCAGCAGCCGGGGACCCGCCGGTAATGGCCGACATCCGCGATCGGGCGGATGTCCGCCATTAACCCCTCCGATGCCATGATCTGTATTGATCTGCGGCATTGCGGCACTTTGATTGGATGATCGGATCGCCCGCATCGCTGCCGCGGGGATCCGATCATCCAGCATGACAGCCAGAGGTCCCCTTACCTAGCTCCGGCTGTCTCCCGGGGTCTTCTGCTCTGGTCTGCAATCGAGCAGACCAGAGCAGAAGATCACCGATAATACTGAGCAGTGCTGTGTCCTATGCATAGCACTGCACAGTATTAGCAATCAAACGATTGCTATAGATAGTCCCCTATGGGACATAAAAAGTGTAAAAAAAAAGTTGAAAAATTTAAAAATAAAAAGTTTAAAAAAAGTGAAAAATCCCCTCCCCCAATAAAAATGAAAATTGTCTGTTTTTCCCATTTTACCAACCAAACGTAAACATTTTTTTTAATAAACATATTTGTATCGCCGCATGCGTAAATGTCTAAACTATCAAAATATAATGTTAATGATCCCGTACGGTGAATGGCGTAAACGTAAAAAAAGTCCACAAATCCTGCTTTTTTGTCACATTTTATTCAAAAAAATTATTAAAAAATTATCTAAAAGTTTTATATATGCAAATGTGGTATCTAAAAAAAGTACAGATGATGGCACAAAAAATGAGCACTCATACTGCCCTATATACGGAAAAATGAAAAAGTTATAGCTGGTCAAAATAGGGCAATTTAAGATTACTGATTTTGTACAAAAAGGTTTAGATTTTTTTTAAGCGGTACAAAAATTATCTAGCCATGGGTATCATTTTAATCGTATTGACCCACAGAATAAAGAACACCTATCATTTTCACCGTAAAGGGTACAGTGTGAAAACAAAACCCTCCAAAATGTGCAAAATTTTGGTTTTCATTTAAATTTCCTCCCTAAAAAATAAATTTTGGGGTTCGCCGTACATTTTATGGTAAAATGAGAGGTTTCATTACAAAGTACAATTGGTCACACAAAAAAGAAGCCCTTATATGGGTCTGTACATGGAAATATAAAGGAGTTATGGATTTTAGAAGGCGAGGAGGAAAAAACGAAAATGCAAAAATAAAATTGGCCTGGTCCTTGAGGTGAAAATGGGCTTGGTCATTAAGGGGTTAAATTGTAGTTTTTATGAATTTACATAGATACATAGTTCATAAGGTCGAAAAAAGACTGGAGTCCATCAAGTTAAAACTATAACCCTAATGAGTCCCTACTGAGTTGATCCAGAGGAAGGCAAAAACCACTCATCTTAGAGGTAAAAATTCCTTCCCGACTCCAAATAAGGCATCAGAATAAATCCCTGGATCAACGTTCTGTCCCTATAAATCTAGTATACATAACCTGTAATGTTATTATTCTCCAAAACTGCATCCAGACCCCTTTTACATTCTTTTACAGAGTTTGCCATGACCACATCCTAAGGCAGAGAATTCCACAGCCTCACTGCTCTTACAATAAAGAACCCCCATCTGTGCTGGTGTAGAAACCTTCTTTCCTCTAAATGTAGAGGATGTCCCCTTGTTATAGATACAGTCCTGGGTATAAATAGATCATGGGAGAGATCTCTGTACTGCCCCCTGATATATTTATACATAGTTATTAGGTCTCCCCCTAAGCCTTCTTTTTTCTAAACTAAATAACCCTAATTCTGATCATCTTTCTGGGTACTGTAGTCCTCCCATTCCCCGTATTACTCTGGTTGCCCGTCTTTGAACCCTCTCCAGCTCCACTATATCTTTCTTGTACACTGGTGCCCAGTACTGTACACAGTATTCCATGTGTGGTCTGACTAGTGATTTGTACAGCTGTAGAATTATTTCCTTGTCGTGGGCATCTTTGCCCCTATTGATGCACCCCATGATTTTATTTGCCTTGGAAGCAGCTGCCCGACACTGGTCACTACAGCAAAATTTACTATTAACCAAGACTTCAAAGTCCTTTTCCATGTCAGTCATCCCAAGTGTTCTCCCATTTAATACATAATCCCAGTCTGGATTTTTCCTCCCCATGTGCATTACCTTACATTTATCAGTGTTGAACCTCATATGCCACTTCTCAGCCCAAACTTCCAACCAATCCAGGTCCATTCGTAACAGTGCCCTGTTCTCTATTGTGTTTACCCCTTTGCAGAGTTTACTATCGTCTGCAAAGATTTCTATTTTACTATTCAACCCCTCTACAAGGTCATTAATAAATATATTAACTAGAACAGGACCCAAGACTGACCCCTGTGGTATCCCACTACTATCAGTCACCCAATCAGAATTAGTGCCATTAATAACCACCCACCCAAATGCTTAGGAAAAATCCAGATATACGACATCCAGTGATTGACCCTGGTCCAGTCTGGAGCTCACCTCCTCATAAAAGCTGATCAGGTTAGTTTGACATGACCGATCCCTCATAAAGCCATGCTGATACATACATTTATTTTTATCAAGATACTCCAAAATAGCATCCCTTAGAAAACCCTCAAACAATTTATATACAATGGAGGTTAAATTAACAGGTCTATAATTCCCGAGGTCACCTTTTGACCCCTTTTTAAATATTGGCACCACATTTACTATGTGCTAGTCCTGGGGAACAGTCCCTGTTACTATAGAGTCCCTGAATATTAAAAATAGGGGTCTGTCTATTACATTACTTAAAGGGGTATTGCAGGCAAAAACTTTTTATATATATCAACTGGCTCCGGAAAGTTAAACAGATTTGTAAATTACTTCTATTAAAAAATCTTAATCCTTCCAATAGTTATTAGCTTCTGAAGTTGAGTTGCTGTTTTCTGTCTAACTGCTTTCTGATGACTCACGTCCCGGGAGCTGTCCAGCTCCTATGGGGATATTTTCCCATCATGCAAGTGATATTCTCCCATCATGCACTGCTCCCGGGACGCGACATCATCATTGAGCAGTTAGACAGAAAAGTTCAGAAGCTAATAACTATTGGAAGGATTAAGATTTTTTTATAGAAGTAATTTACAAATCTGTTTAGCTTTCCGGAGCCAGTTGATGTATATAAAAAGCTTTTGCCTGGAATACCCCTTTAATTCCTTTGGAACACAGGGGTGAATGACATCTGGACCTGGGGATTTGTCTATTTAGAATTTTTTGTAGGCGGCACTGTACTTCTTCCTAGGTTAGACAGGTGACCTGTACTGGAGAGTTTACCTTATCTCGCTGTATTTCACCTGGCATTTCATTTTCCTCTGTGAATACAGTGAAGAAGAATTTGTTTTCCTGATCCCCGTTTATAATTTCCTCCTCATCATTTTTTAAAGGGCCAACACTTTCATTTTTAACCTTTTTGTTATTTATATAGTTAAAAAACATTTGGGGGTTCGTTTTACTCTCTTTGGCAATGAGTCTTTCTATCTCTATTTTTGTGGCTTTTATCTGTTTTTTACATATTTTACATTTTCTCTATAGCTTTTTAATGCTTCCTCACTGCCATTCTGTTTTAGTAATTTAAATGCTTTATTTTGGTTATTTATTGTCCCCTTAACATTTTTATTCATCCATATTGGTTTTCTTTTATTTCTGACCCTTTTTTATTACCATAATATATATGTCTTACAGTGAGAATTTAAGATATTTTTAAAAGTCTCCCATTTAGTGTAGGTATTCTTGTTTTTGAGGACATTATCCCAATTTATATTGTTAAGGGCTTCTCTGAGTTGATTACACTTTACCTTCCTAAAGTTCATTGTTTTTGTGGCACCTCGAGAGATTGCCTTATTGAAGAACAAGCCATAATGTATTATAATATGATCACTATTTCCTAGGTGTCCTTCTACTTGCACATTAGTTACTCTGTCAGGTCTATTGGTTAATATTAAGTCTAAAAGGGCGCCCCCTCTGGTCGGTCCCTGCACCATTTGGGACAGATAATTGTCTTTAGCTATAGTCAGAAACCTGTTTCCTTTATGAGATTCACAGATCTATATCAGGAGAGTTAAAGTCCCCCATTATTGTCACCTCATTCTGATTTGCTGCCTTATTTATTTGGCTCTTGCATTATATTTGGTGGCTTATAGAAAACCCTTATCAGAATTTTTTTTATTTTCATCTCCATATATTTCTACCCATAATGACTCCACATTATTGTTTCCCTCCCGTATATCCTCCAGCAGTGCGGCCTTCAGACTTGATTTCTCATAGAGGCAAACTCCTCCACATTTCCATTTTGTCAGATCCTTCCTGAATAGACTATATCCCTGTATGTTGACCGCCCAGTCACAGCTATCGTCCAACCAAGTCTCTGTTATACCCACTATGTCATAATTTTCCTCAGATATCAACCACTCCAGTTCCTCTGTTTTAATGGACAGACTTCTAGCATTAGCCAACATACAATTCAAAGGTGTATGTTTTTTCTTCCTATGAAGCCTATCCCTATTAACTATTCTAAGCCCTCCCTCCGCTCCACCCCAGGTATATTAATAAGGCCCCCTCTCTATCTACACTATATTCCTCCTCTACATTTTAGGTTCCCTCCCCCCCAGTCCCTAGTTTAAACACTCCTCCACCCTTCTAGCCATCTTCTCCCCAAGCACAGCTGCACCCTCCCCATAGAGATGCAGCCCGTCCCTACGGTAGAGCCGGTATCTGACAGCGAAGTCAGCCCAGTTCTCCATGAACCCAAACCCTCCTTCCTACACCAGCTTCTGAGCCACTTGTTTACCTCCCTAATCTCCTGCTGCCTCTCTGGTGTGACTCGTGGTACAGGTAATATTTCAGAAAATATTACCTTGGAGGTCCATTCCAAGCTTGCGGCCTAAGTCCCTGAAATCATTTTTAAGGACACTCCAACTACCTCTTACTTTGTCATTGGTGCCAATATGTACCATGATTGCTGGGTCCTCTCCAACACCACCCAGCAACCTGTCAACCCAATTCGCGATGTGACGAACTCGAGCACCAGGAAGACAATACACTCTATGGCGGTCCCAGTCTTTGTGACAGATCGCCCTGTCCCCCTAATAATTGAGTCCCCCACTACCAGTACCTGTCTGCACTCCTTCCTCCCTCCTTACTGGAGCAGACACCCCCTGGGGGTCAGAGGCAGGGTCCTGCTGCAGTACTGCTAGCTCTGAAATGGCAGCCCCCTCATCTGCCAACCGGGAAAACTTGCTGGGGTGTGCCAGTTCAGGACTAGCCTCTCTCACACTTTTTCCTCTACCCTGTTTTATAACTGTAACCCAGCTCGCTGCCTGACTGTCCTGCACCACCGTCCCACAATCCTCCCCCACAATCCTCCCTTAATGCGTCTCAATGTTTCCAGTTGCTCCTCTAGATCCAGGATCTGGGCTTCAAAATAAACAACTGGCACACATCTCGCACAACAATATACACCCTCAAACTGCTGTTCAAAGATTGCATACATTGTGCAAGATGCACACTGGACTGCATTTTCCAACATGGAGGCCATACTAGATTTGGGGATTGCAAAAATTAACAGTAAAAAAAAACAATCAAATGTTTCAAGTAAACTCCCTGAATTTAAAGTCCCTTAATTTTAAGTCCCTCTCACTTTTATACTTACACTCACTTGTATACTTCACACTCTTGTAGACAGACACACAATCACTAGCTCAAACAATTGCTTAGTGTACTTGCTTTTATAGTTATCACCTCTCTCTTCCATTGCCTGGAAGTGAATGCAAATACAAAGTTGTTTAATATATCTACACTGTAACTGACACAAACAATTTTTCAAATAAATATTTAAAAATTGATCATTTTTTTTATAATTGCTTTCAAACTTTCAGTGAGAAAATCAAAACGAACCCCCCAAAACATAAACTTTACTAATACTTTAAAAAAAGCCTATTATATAAGGTAGAAGTACTATAGTATCATATGAATCATATCTATATACATATATCAGAAAAAGGCCCTGATATGTCAGACCGAGATGTCACAAGGTATCACCCCTGACTCACTGGGATATGACCGAGTTTAAAATCAATTTGTTACATATATTGTAAGGATTTCACCCTGGGGATAGCTCTGGGATCGTCCTTGACACAGCCACAGGACACGTTTCTTCTTAATTCAGCAGGCAAACAAGAGTTCTTTATGCAAGTCCAGCCCCTCGTCAGCTTTATTAGATAGGTTGCATGATAAATAAATGTTCATATCTATGCAGCTTCAGAGGACCTTTCATTGGCTTTCACCTCAGTCTCAGCTTCAGAGAATTTCTCATATGGCTTCCTCTCACTCATGGACTTCAGACTCTATCGTTTCTTGAGTCCATTGCTCAGACTCCGCCACTTTTAGACAAAGCATCTAAGTCTCCAGTAACTTTAAAGGGGTACTCCAGCCCTGAGACATTTTATCCCCTAGCCAAAGGTAAATTGTACTGAGACCTTACTCTTCTGGCACTGAAGCCCAGAGAGTGGGAATTATTATGTCTCTTCTGCAAGGGGTCCCCTGGAATGGGTATTTTCCCTTGGTCCCAATGCCCCTGAATTGACTTCCGTGGATTCACTGTTTGCAGGATTGGGGCTCTTGTATGCAGAACCATACCGTGCTGCTTCTACTGAATCTCAGCTGTGTACATTAAAGCAAGGTCACAGACCCGTTGAGGAGTATTGCACAGACTTTAGAAAGTGGTGTGTGGCTTATTGGTGGAACACTCCAGCTTTGGATTGTCAGTTTAGATTGAAATTATCCGACACCTTAAAAGCCATGCTGGTGATTTACCCCTCTCCTGACACCCTTGACCTAGCCATGATGTTAGCTGTCCGTTTAGATAGACGTCTAGGTGAGCGCAAACTAGAGTGTTCATCTTCCTCTAATTCTTGTCTTTTGCTTGACTCTTTGCCGGTCTTTAACCCCTTAAGGACCCAGGGCGTATGGGTACTGTTACGCCGAGCGCTCCGGGTCCCCGCTCCTCCCCGGAGCGCTCGCTACACTCTCGCTACTGCAGCGCTCCGGTCAGATCCACTGACCCGGTGCGCTGCGATACCGCCTCCAGCCGGGATGCGATTCGCGATGCGGGTGGCGCCCGCTCGCGATGCGCACCCCGGCTCCCGTACCTGACTCGCTCTCCGTCGGTCCTGTCCCGGCGCGCGCGGCCCCGCTCCCTAGGGCGCGCGCGCGCCGGGTCTCTGCGATTTAAAGGGCCACTGCGCCGCTGATTGGCGCAGTGGTTCTAATTAGTGTGTTCACCTGTGCACTCCCTATTTATACCTCACTTCCCCTGCACTCCCTCGCCGGATCTTGTTGCCATTGTGCCAGTGAAAGCGTTTCCTTGTGTGTTCCTAGCCTGTGTTCCAGACCTCCTGCCGTTGCCCCTGACTACGATCCTTGCTGCCTGCCCCGACCTTCTGCTACGTCCGACCTTGCTTCTGTCTACTCCCTTGTACCGCGCCTATCTTCAGCAGTCAGAGAGGTTGAGCCGTTGCTAGTGGATACGACCTGGTCACTACCGCCGCAGCAAGACCATCCCGCTTTGCGGCGGGCTCTGGTGAAAACCAGTAGTGACTTAGAACCGGTCAACTAGCACGGTCCACGCCAATCCCTCTCTTGCACAGAGGATCCACCTCCTGCCAGCCGGCATCGTGACAGTAGATCCGGCCATGGATCCCGCTGAAGTTCCTCTGCCAGTTGTCGCCGACCTCACCACGGTGGTCGCCCAGCAGTCACAACAGATAGCGCAACAAGGCCACCAGCTGTCTCAACTGACCGTGATGCTACAGCAGCTACTACCTCAGCTTCAGCAATCATCTCCTCCGCCAGCTCCTGCACCTCCTCCGCAGCGAGTGGCCGCTTCAGGCCTACGACTATCCTTGCCGGATAAATTTGATGGGGACTCTAAATTTTGCAGTGGCTTTCTTTCTCAATGTTCCCTGCACTTGGAGATGATGTCGGACCAGTTTCCTACTGAAAGGTCTAAGGTGGCTTTCGTAGTCAGCCTTCTGTCTGGAAAAGCTCTGTCATGGGCTACACCGCTCTGGGACCGCAATGACCCCGTCACTGTCTCTGTACACTCCTTCTTCTCGGAAATTCGAAGTGTCTTTGAGGAACCTGCCCGAGCCTCTTCTGCTGAGACTGCCCTGTTGAACCTGGTCCAGGGTAATTCTTCTGTTGGCGAGTACGCCGTACAATTCCGTACTCTTGCTTCAGAACTATCCTGGAATAATGAGGCCCTCTGCGCGACCTTTAAAAAAGGCCTATCCAGCAACATTAAAGATGTTCTGGCCGCACGAGAAATCCCTGCTAACCTACATGAACTCATTCATCTAGCCACTCGCATTGACATGCGTTTTTCCGAAAGGCGTCAGGAGCTCCGCCAGGATATTGACTTTGTTCGCACGAGGCGTTTTTTCTCCCCGGCTCCTCTCTCCTCTGGTCCCCTGCAATCCGTTTCTGTGCCTCCCGCCGTGGAGGCTATGCAGGTCGACCGGTCTCGCCTGACACCTCAAGAGAGGACACGACGCCGCATGGAGAATCTCTGCCTGTACTGTGCCGGTACCGAACACTTCCTGAAGGATTGTCCTATCCATCCTCCCCGCCTGGAAAGACGTACGCTGACTCCGCACAAAGGTGAGACAGTCCTTGATGTCAACTCTGCTTCTCCACGTCTTACTGTGCCTGTGCGGATATCTGCCTCTACCTTCTCCTTCTCTACTATGGCCTTCTTGGATTCCGGATCTGCAGGAAATTTTATTTTGGCCTCTCTCATCAACAGGTTCAACATCCCGGTGACCAGTCTCGCCAGACCCCTCTACATCAATTGTGTTAACAATGAAAGATTGGACTGTACCATACGTTTCCGCACGGAGCCCCTCCTAATGTGCATCGGACCTCATCATGAGAAAATTGAGTTTTTGGTCCTCCCCAATTGCACTTCCGAAATTCTCCTTGGACTACCCTGGCTTCAACACCATTCCCCAACCCTGGATTGGTCCACTTTGGAGATCAAGAGTTGGGGTCCCTCTTGTTCCAAGGACTGCCTTAAACCGGTTCCCAGTACTCCCTGCCGTGACCCTGTGGTTCCCCCTGTAACCGGTCTCCCTAAGGCCTATATGGACTTTGCGGATGTTTTTTGCAAAAAACAAGCTGAGACTTTACCTCCTCACAGGCCTTATGACTGTCCGATTGACCTCCTCCCGGGCACTACTCCACCCCGGGGCAGAATTTATCCTCTCTCTGTCCCAGAGACTCTTGCTATGTCTGAGTACATCCAGGAAAATTTAAAAAAGGGCTTTATCCGCAAATCCTCCTCTCCTGCCGGAGCCGGATTTTTCTTTGTGTCCAAAAAAGATGGCTCCCTACGTCCTTGCATTGACTACCGCGGCCTTAATAAAATCACGGTAAAAAAACGCTACCCCCTACCTCTCATCTCTGAACTCTTTGATCGCCTCCAAGGTGCCCACATCTTTACCAAACTGGACTTAAGAGGTGCTTATAATCTCATCCGCATCAGAGAGGGGGATGAATGGAAAACGGCATTTAACACTAGAGATGGACACTTTGAGTATCTGGTCATGCCCTTTGGCCTGTGCAACGCCCCTGCCGTCTTCCAAGACTTTGTTAATGAAATTTTTCGTGATCTCTTATATTCCTGTGTTGTTGTATATCTGGACGATATCCTGATTTTTTCTGCCAACCTAGAAGAACACCGCCAGCATGTCCGCATGGTTCTTCAGAGACTTCGTGACAATCAACTTTATGCCAAAATGGAGAAATGTCTGTTTGAATGTCAATCTCTTCCTTTCCTAGGATACTTGGTCTCTGGCCAGGGACTACAAATGGATCCAGACAAACTCTCTGCCGTCTTAGATTGGCCACGCCCCTCCGGACTCCGTGCTATCCAACGTTTTTTGGGGTTCGCCAATTATTACAGACAATTTATTCCACATTTTTCCACCATTGTGGCTCCTATCGTGGCTTTAACCAAAAAGAATGCCAATCCTAAGTCATGGCCTCCTCAAGCGGAAGACGCCTGTAAACAGCTCAAGTCTGCCTTTTCTTCGGCTCCCGTGCTCTCCAGACCTGACCCATCTAAACCCTTCCTATTGGAGGTTGATGCCTCCTCAGTAGGAGCCGGAGCGGTCCTTCTACAAAAAAATTCTTCCAGGCATGCTGTTACTTGTGGTTTTTTTTCTAGGACCTTCTCTCCGGCTGAGAGGAACTACTCCATCGGGGATCGAGAGCTTCTAGCCATTAAATTAGCACTTGAGGAATGGAGGCATCTGTTGGAGGGATCAAGATTTCCAGTTATTATTTACACCGATCACAAGAACCTCTCCTATCTCCAGTCTGCCCAACGGCTGAATCCTCGCCAGGCCAGGTGGTCTCTGTTCTTTGCCCGATTTAATTTTGAAATTCACTTTCGGCCTGCCGATAAGAACATTAGGGCCGATGCTCTCTCTCGTTCCTCGGATGCCTCGGAAGTAGAGCTCTCTCCGCAACACATCATTCCCCCTGACTGCCTGATCTCCACTTCTCCAGCCTCCATCAGGCAAACTCCTCCAGGGAAGACCTTCGTTTCTCCACGCCAACGCCTCGGAATCCTCAAATGGGGTCACTCCTCCCATCTCGCAGGTCATGCGGGCATCAAGAAATCCGTGCAACTCATCTCTCGTTTCTATTGGTGGCCGACTCTGGAGACTGATGTTGTGGATTTTGTGCGAGCCTGCACTGTCTGTGCCCGGGATAAGACTCCTCGCCAGAAGCCCGCTGGTCTTCTTCATTCTCTGCCTGTCCCCGAACAACCTTGGTCTCTGATTGGTATGGACTTTATTACAGACTTACCCCCATCCCATGGCAACACTGTTGTTTGGGTGGTCGTTGATCGATTCTCCAAGATGGCACATTTCATCCCTCTTCCTGGTCTTCCTTCAGCGCCTCAGTTGGCTAAACAATTTTTTGTACATATTTTTCGTCTTCACGGGTTGCCCACGCAGATCGTCTCGGATAGAGGCGTCCAATTCGTGTCAAAATTCTGGAGGGCTCTCTGTAAACAACTCAAGATTAAATTAAACTTTTCTTCTGCATATCATTCTCAATCCAATGGGCAAGTAGAAAGAATTAACCAGGTCCTGGGTGATTATTTACGGCATTTTGTTTCCTCCCGCCAGGATGACTGGGCAGATCTTCTACCATGGGCCGAATTCTCGTATAACTTCAGAGTCTCTGAATCTTCCTCCAAATCCCCATTTTTCGTGGTGTACGGCCGTCACCCTCTTCCCCCCCTCCCTACTCCCTTGCCCTCTGGTTTGCCCGCTGTGGATGAAATATCTCGTGATCTTTCCACCATATGGAAAGAGACCCAAAATTCTCTCTTACAGGCTTCATCACGCATGAAGAAGTTTGCTGATAGGAAAAGAAGAGCTCCCCCCATTTTTTCTCCTGGAGACAAGGTATGGCTCTCCGCTAAATATGTCCGCTTCCGTGTCCCTAGCTACAAATTGGGACCACGCTATCTTGGTCCTTTCAAAATTTTGTGCCAGATTAATCCTGTCTCTTACAAACTTCTTCTTCCTCCTTCTCTTCGTATTCCTAATGCCTTTCACGTTTCTCTTCTTAAACCACTCATCATCAACCGTTTCTCTCCCAAACTTGTTTCTCCCACTCCTGTTTCCGGCTCCTCGGACATCTTCTCTGTAAAAGAGATACTGGCCTCCAAGAAGGTCAGAGGGAAAACTTTTTTTTTGGTCGATTGGGAGGGTTGTGGTCCTGAAGAGAGATCCTGGGAACCTGAGGACAATATCCTAGACAAAAGTCTGCTCCTCAGGTTCTCAGGCTCTAAGAAGAGGGGGAGACCCAAGGGGGGGGGTACTGTTACGCCGAGCGCTCCGGGTCCCCGCTCCTCCCTGGAGCGCCCGCTACACTCTCGCTACTGCAGCGCTCCGGTCAGATCCACTGACCCGGTGCGCTGCGATACTGCCTCCAGCCGGGATGCGATTCGCGATGCGGGTGGCGCCCGCTCGCGATGCGCACCCCGGCTCCCGTACCTGACTCGCTCTCCGTCGGTCCTGTCCCGGCGCGCGCGGCCCCGCTCCCTAGGGCGCGCGCGCGCCGGGTCTCTGCGATTTAAAGGGCCACTGCGCCGCTGATTGGCGCAGTGGTTCTAATTAGTGTGTTCACCTGTGCACTCCCTATTTATACCTCACTTCCCCTGCACTCCCTCGCCGGATCTTGTTGCCATTGTGCCAGTGAAAGCGTTTCCTTGTGTGTTCCTAGCCTGTGTTCCAGACCTCCTGCCGTTGCCCCTGACTACGATCCTTGCTGCCTGCCCCGACCTTCTGCTACGTCCGACCTTGCTTCTGTCTACTCCCTTGTACCGCGCCTATCTTCAGCAGTCAGAGAGGTTGAGCCGTTGCTAGTGGATACGACCTGGTCACTACCGCCGCAGCAAGACCATCCCGCTTTGCGGCGGGCTCTGGTGAAAACCAGTAGTGACTTAGAACCGGTCCAATAGCACGGTCCACGCCAATCCCTCTCTGGCACAGAGGATCCACCTCCTGCCAGCCGGCATCGTGACAGGTACGCCCTGGCTTCCTGGTAGTTAAGGACCCAGGGCGTACCTGTATGCCCGTGGTAATTTCGGTCCCCGCCACGCACCGGGTGGGGATCGGACCGTGTTGACTGCTGATATCTATCATCAGGCACCTCTTGCAAACACCTGGGGGGGTCCTGAGACCCCCGTGTCGGCAATCGCCGCAAATCGCCGGCCAAATCAGACGGGCGATTTGCGTCGATTCCGGGTCAATCGGGTCTCTGGCGACCTGGAAAAAAAGGGTGAATGGGGCTGTCCGACACGGCGGGGACAGGAATTCCCACGGGCGTACAGGAATGCCCTGGGCCCTTAACTACCAGGAAGCCACAGGCGCCACCTCACGATCATGTGATTGATTAGTCGGAATGACCGATCAATCACTGTCCTGCTGGGCAGTGATCAGAGCGGAGATCGGGGCCGGCGGGGGTCTCCTACCTTTCTCTGGTCCGGTGTGGTCCCCTCAGGAGCAGCAGCGGCGGTCCCGGTGGCTGGAGCGGTGGCAGCAGCAACGATGGTCCCTGCAATAGGATACAGCAGGAGGTGAGGCCTGTTCACCTCCTACTGTTGCTTAGAAACAACTCTCAGCATGCACAGCCATAGGGCATGCTGGGAGTTGTAGTTTTGCAATAGCTGAAGTTCCAACTACAACTCCCAGCATGCCCTTTGGTAGTCTGTGCATGCTGGGGGTTGTAGTTATGCAACAGCTGGAGGCAAATTTTTTTATATGAAAAAGTGTGCATCCAACTGTTGCATAACTACTACTCCCAGCATGCACAGACTACCAAAGGGCATGCTGGGAGTTGTAGCAATGTGCCTCCAGCTTTTGCAAAACTACAACTCTGAGCATGCCCTTCCACTGTCAATGCATGCTGAGTGTTGCAGTTTTGCAACAGCTGGAAACACATTGAGTTAGGACATAAACTCTGTTTCACAACCAGTGTTTCGCAACCAGTGTGCCTCCAGCTGTGTCAAAAATACAACTCCCAGCATGCACTGAGAGACTGAACAAGCTGGGAGTTCTAGTTTTGCAACAGCTGGAGGCACACTGGTTGCAAAAGTTACAAACTCTCAGTGTTGCGCAACCAATGTGCCTCCAGCTGTCGCTTTGGAGCCCTGTCGTAATTTCAAGGAAATAGTTTAAAGCCACATATGGGGTATTTCCGAACTCGAGAGAAATTGTGTTACAAATTTTGGGGGGCTTTTTCTCTTTTTACCTCTTATGAAAAGGTAAAGTTGGGGTCTACACCAGCATGTTAGTGTAAAAAAATTTAATTTTTTTACACTAACATGCTAGTGTTGCCCCATACTTTTAATTTTTGCAAGCGGTAAAAGGAAAAAATAAAACTAAAATTTATAACGCAATTTCTCCTGAGTACGGAAATACCCCATATGTGGGAATAAAATGCTCTGCGGGCTCACAACATGGCTCAGGAGTGACGAGCACGCCATGTACATTTGAGGCCTAAATTGGTGATTTGCACAGCAGTTCTGACATAAACTCCAAACAATAAATACCCACATGTGACACCCCTCATGGAATGTAACAAATGGTATAGTGAGCCTTAAAAAAAAAGAAAAAAAAAATGTCACAAAAATGCTGGTGTTACCCTACATTTTTCATTTTCACAAGGGAGAATAGGACAAAAAGCCCCCCAAAATTTGTAACCCCATTTCTTCTGAGTAAGAGCATACCCCATATGTGGATGTAAGTGCTCTGCGGTCGAACTACAATGCTCAGTAGAGAAGGAGCGCCATTGGGATTTTGGAGAAAGAATGTGTTCGAAAATTAGGACCCCCTCCATTTTGGAAACTACACCCCTCACAGAATTTAATTAGGGGTACAGTGAGCATTTACACCCCACAGGTGTCTGACAGATTTTTGGAACAGTGGTCTGTGAAAATGAAAAAATTTAATTTTTCATTTGCACAGCCCACTGTTCCAAAGAACGCACATGGCCCCCAACTTCTATTCCAATCAAATTCTCTCTCCAAAAGCTCAATGGTGCTTCTCCTCTTCTGAGCATCGTAGTTTGCCCACAGAGCACTTTACATCCACACATGGGGCATTTCCATACTCAGAAGAAATGGGGTTACACATTTTGGGATGCTTTTTCTCCTATTACCCCTTGTGAAAATGAAAAGTTTGGGGTAACACCAGCATTTTAGTGAAAAAAATCAAATTTTTAATTTTCATGTCCAACTTTAGCGAAAATTTGTCAAACACCTGTGGGGTGTTAAGGCTCACTGTACCCCTTGTTACGTTCCTTGATGGGTGTAGTTTCCTAAATAGTATGCCATGTGTTTTTGTGTTTTTTTTTTTTGTTGCTGTTCTGGCACCATAGGGACTTCCTAAATGCGACATGTCCCTCAAAAACCATTTCAGCAAAATTTGCTTTCCAAAAGCCAAATGTGACTCCTTATCTTCTGAGCATTGTAGTGCGCCAGCAGAGCACTTGACGTCCACACATGGGGTATTTCCATACTCAGAAGAGATGGGGTTCAAATTTTGGAGGACATTTTCTCCTATTGCCTGTTGTAAAAATTAAAAATTTGGGGGAAAACTAGCATTTTTGTGAAAAAAATAAAATAAAAAGCATTTCCCCATCCAACGTTAACAAAAAGTCATCAAACACCTGTGGGGTGTTAAGGATCACTGTACCCCTTGTTACGTTCCTTGAGTGGTGTATTTTCCAAAATAGTATGCCATGTGGTTTTGCTGTTCTGGCACGATAGGGGCTTTTTAAATGTGACATGCTCCCCAAAAACCATTTCAGAAAAGCTCACTCTCCAAAATCCCAGTCACTCCTTCCCTTCCGAGCCCTCTAGTGCACCCACAGAGCATTTGAAATACACAAATGAGGTATTTCCTTACTCGTGAGAAATTGGATTACACATTTTAGGGTGATTTCTCTCTTTTTACCCCTTGTAAAAATTCAAAAACTGGGTCTACATGAACATGCAAGTGTAAAAAATGAAGATTTTTAATTTTCTCCTTCAATTTGCTGCTATTCCTATGAAACACCTAAAGGGTTAACAAACTTATTGAATGTCATTTTGAATACTTTGAGTGGTGCAGTTTTTATAATGGGGTCATTTATGGGGTATTTCTAATATGAAGACCCTTCAAATCCAATTCAAACCTAAACTGGTCCCTGAAAAAATTGCTGCTGAATCTTGATGCCCTCTGATGTTTTCCAAAAGTAAAAACATATTAACATAATGTAGACATATTGTATATGTGAATCAATATATCATTTATTTGCAATATCCATTTTCTTATAAGCAAAGAGCTTCAAAGTTAAAAACAATGCCAAATTTTCAATTTTTTTCATCAAATTTTGGAATTTTTCACCAAGAAATGATGCAAGTATCAACAAAATTTTAGCACTAACATAAAGTTGAATATGTCACAAAAAAACATTATTGGAATCAGAATGAAAAGTAAAAAGCATCCCAGAGTTATTAATGCTTAAAGTGACAGTGGTCAGATGTGCAAAAAATGGCCGCGTCCTTAAGGTGAAAATGGGCTGGGTCCTTAAGGGATTAATAATCAACCGATGCCTGAGGTGGAACCCATACAAATAGGGTCAATTCATACCTCGGAGAAGCGCAGAAGATTTCCTCAATCTATGTTTTTACTGTTGGGAGAATACACACTTCATGTGTCAAGCGTCCGCGTCCAAGTGGCAATCATGGTGGCCACTTGGGCACACAGGTATGTCATGCCTGGCAGAGTTCTTCTGGGGGGCATTGTTCCATCTTGTGTACAATCTGATGTATTATCTAAGAGTATTGTATAGCCCATTTGCAGAAACCTCTGGCTAAATCCACGTATTGTGGCACCATGGGCAATAAGATTGTCGAGAGTGCTCCTGCGGACTTGCAGTCAGAGGGAAGTAGCGAAATTCTGGAAGATGACTGTGAGGACACCAATGAGTGGTGTGATTTGGAGGAGGAGGATGAAGATGAGGACATTGATGGCCCATTTGTATCCAAGTCAAGACATTTGTACTCTCAAGTAGTTAAGGGTCCAGTGGCCCCTTTTGAAAAGGTGTGGAGGGGGGGGGGGGGGGGTTACTGTAAGAACCCAAAGGGTTAATCTGCACTGAGGTTTTTTTGTTGTTCTGGTTACTGTGGAAACGCCATGTTCTCTGGATGGTCAGCTGAACTTGTTGGCTTTTCACCTGCTTTGCTCCCTATTTAAACTCACAGTATTCATCCAGGACCTGCCTGCAAAAGAACTCATACTCCTAGCTAGCGTTTGTACTGTATCTTGTTTTTCTGGCATATTTGACTGATTGGCTCTGCTCTCTCGTTTCTCTGATTTGGTTTTCCTGTTATCTCCTGCGACTGACTTGGCTTGTGGACTGTGACATATTGTGTGTGTATGTTTTGTTATAATTTCCGTTAGTGTATGTGATTCCATACAGTGTCCCGACCTACGTCTGTATTGTAAGTTTATTTGTTGATGTTTAACTCTCTGAACTTATTCAAGCAGGGACCGTCACCATAGTTGTGGTCCTGTCGCCTAGGGTGAGTACGCAAGTAGGAGCGGGTGAGTTCAGGGCTTCACTCTTCCCTGCCCAGACATGACAGCCCCCTGATATATTTACACATAGTTTTTAGTCTGCTCCCTTAGCCGTATTTTTTGTAAACTAAATAACCCTAATTCTGATAATCTTTCTGGGTACTGTAGTCCTCCCATCCCCCATATCACTCTGGTTGCCAGTCTTTGAACCGTTTCCAGCTCCACTATATCTTTCTTGTACACTGGTGCCCAGTACTGTACACAGAATTCCATGTGTGGTCTGACTAGTGATTTGTACAGTGGTACAATTATTTCCTTGTCGTGGGCATCTATACCACTATTGATGCACCCAATGATTCTATTTGCAGCTGCCTGACACTGATTGCTACAGATACATTCACTGTTAACTAAAACTCCTAAGTCCTTTTCCATGTCAATTATCCTCAGTGTTTCCCATTTAGCACATATTCCCAGGATGGATTTTCTTCATCGGCATTCATTTATCAGTGCTGCACTTTATCTGCCACTTACAAGCCCAAACCTCCAACCTATCTAGATCCATTTGTAACAGTGCATGTCTGTTACGCCGAGCGCTCCGGGTCCCCGCTCCTCCCCGGAGCGCTCGCCACATCCTCGCTACTGCAGCGCCCCGGTCAGATCCACTGACCGGGTGCGCTGCGATACCGCCTCCAGCCGGGATGCGATTCGCGATGCGGGTGGCGCCCGCTCGCGATGCGCACCCGGCTCCCGTACCTGACTCGCTCTCCGTCGGTCCTGTCCCGGCGCGCGCGGCCCCGCTCCCTAGGGCGCGCGCGCGCCGGGTCTCTGCGATTTAAAGGGCCACTGCGCCACTGATTGGCGCAGTTGTTCTAATTAGTGTGTTCACCTGTGCACTCCCTATGTATACCTCACTTCCCCTGCACTCCCTCGCCGGATCTTGTTGCCATTGTGCCAGTGAAAGCGTTTCCTAGTGTGTTCCTAGCCTGTGTTCCAGACCTCCTGCCGTTGCCCCTGACTACGATCCTTGCTGCCTGCCCCGACCTTCTGCTACGTCCGACCTTGCTCTTGTCTACTCCCTTGTACCGCGCCTATCTTCAGCAGTCAGAGAGGTTGAGCCGTTGCTAGTGGATACGACCTGGTTACTACCGCCGCTGCAAGACCATCCCGCTTTGCGGCGGGCTCTGGTGAATACCAGTAGTAACTTAGAACCGGTCCACTAGCCCGGTCCACGCCAATCCCTCTCTGGCACAGAGGATCCACCTCCTGCCAGCCGAATCGTGACAATGTCCTCTATTGTGTTATCTACTAGTGTATAAACAGTGCATTGTCCTCTGTTGTATGAACCAATTTGTGGTCATTCATTTGCAAAAATTGTACTTTAATATATAATCCATCTAAAAGGTTGTTAAAATGTTTTTATTAAACAATAGAACCCGAAACTGACCCCTGTGGTACGCCCCTAGTAACAGTCACCCAATCAAAATATGTACTATTAATAACTACCCTCTGTTTCCTATCACTGAGCCAGTTACTTACCCACTGACACACATTTTTTTCCCCAGAAAGCATTCTTATTTTATGTATCAACCTTTTCTGCGGCACAGGATCAAATGCTTTTGAAAAATGAAGTTATACAACATCCAGTGATTCCCCCTGGTCCGGTCTTGAGCTCACCTTCTCATAAATGCTGAACAGGTTAGTTTGACAGGACCGATCCCTCATAAACCTATTCTGATATGGAGGCATACATTTATTTTTATTCAGATACTCCAAAAAAAGCTTCTCTTAGTAAACCCTCAAACAATTTACATATAATGAAGGTTAAACTAATTGGCCTATAATTCCCTGGTCATGTTTTTGGCCCCTTTTTTAATATTGGCACCACATTTGCTATGCACCAGTCCTGGGGAACAGACCTCTATAGCACCCTTCAATATTAGATATAGGGGTCTATTACATTGCTTAACGCCTTTAGAGTGCGGGGGTTAATGCCATCTGGACCTGGTGATTTGTCTATTTTTATTTTTTATTTTAGGCGGCACTGCACTTCTCCCTGGGTTAGACAGTAATAGTAATTTACATACAGTATTTCCACCTTGGCTTAAAAGAAATATGCATCTTAAAGCAACGAGAGCTATATACTGGAATAGCCATCTAAGGTCAAGTTGCTTGTATTTTTTAAATTAAATCAAACATATTTAAAAGTGTTGAGAGTGAACAGGCAATAGCCAACTAAGGCCAAGCTATGTTTATTTTCTGGGTTTAGGGTACGTTCACACGGGTGGATTTTTTTGCGGGTTTTCAGCTGCGTATTCAAAAGAGGACGGGCTCTTCTCGGCTGTCTGCAACAGATTGCTGTCCGCCGCAAGCCCCACTGAAATCATTTGGGACTGCGGCGGATTTTCCGCAGCATAAATTCCGCTGCGGAAAATTTGCTGTGGACAGCCGAGAAGAGCCCGCCCACTTTCAAATACGCAGCGGAAAACCCGCAAAAAAATCCACTCGTGTGAACGTACCCTTAGTCAAATATACAGTATTTCTACTTCTATTAAACATAAATATGCATTTAAAAGCTTTGAGTGTGAACGCGGAATAGCCATTTAACCCCAGGTAAGGTGTATTTTCTGGTTTTAATCAAACATACAATAGTATTTTAACCTCTGATAAACATAAATACACATTTAAAAGCATTAAGAATAAACGCAGAATAGCCATCTAAATGGAAGTATGATTATTCTGGAAATTTTTATGTATCCATATCTATACTGGACGAGGCTTGTCATTTCTGTCTCTGGGCCTGAAATCAAAATATTTAGTCTCTGAGAAAAAAAAACTGTTAACAGTGAGTAAATTCTAGTGCTGGGCGGTATACCGGTTCATACTGAATACCGAAATTTTTCTTCAGCCTAGTGATTTGTCATTGTTGTTACATGATCTGATTGTTACAAGATGCTGATTTATCTAGTCAGAAAAGGTTTTTCTGAGAAGATGTTTTAAAACTAGAAGGGGAGACAGTGTACAAAATAATGGCCAGGTTAGACTTCACACATAGGCCCTCATTTACTATTGCAAACCCGACATGCTATTTTTGCATCCCAGGCACAGGAATATGTAGTACAGTATAGATTTCCAGCACCGGCGGCCCGCAAATCACATGAGGACGAGGTGACATAAATATGGGGGGGGGAGAGAAATACTGATAAATCCTGTGGAACTGCCCTAACTTGCAAAAATACCGTGATACACATTTTTGGTCGTACCGCCCAGCTCTAGTACATTCTATACTTTCTACCTGTAGATCATAAATTTAAGAATACACACAACAAGTTCCACACCTGTTAGGATACTGATCAAAATACTATGTGTGAGCTTATCCTTATAGAGACATTGATATGAATTATTTCAAACCATAGAAGTAGAGATGCATCATTAACAGACAGTAACATCTAAAGTTTTCCAAATTCAAAGAGGCATCTGAAGTTTTTTACAGACCTTTCTATATAGTAATAGCGTGCTGAAGATAAAATATCTAGAGATGAGACACAAGAAAAAAACTGTGAGAAAAAAGGCCATTCTGTAAAACTTTAAATTAACATATAATAATAGGCAAGGATTATTCATGATATTAAAAATATAACTTCATCTGTGAGACAGCTCATCTGTGACTCACAAAGTAATTTGCTAGAGAATTTGGTTAAACATTTACCTGCATGGATTACTGTCAGAACAAAAATAAAATTATTATTTTATACACATAGGGTAAATGTCCCCAAAAAATTAAAATATGTAAATGCTTGCATAGCACCTTAACCCCTTAAGGACCCAGCCATTTTACACCATTTACGGCCATTTTTTCACATCTGACCACTGTCACTTTAAACATTAATAACTATGGAATGCTTTTAGTTATCATTCTGATTCCGAGATTGTTTTTTCTTGACATATTCTACTTTAACATAGTGGTAAAGTTTTGTGGTAACTTGCATCCTTTCTTGGTGAAAAATCCCAAAATTTGATGAAAAATTTTAAAATTTTGCATTTTTCTAACTTTGAAGCTCTCTGCTTGTAAGGAAAATGGATATTCCAAATAATTTTTTTATTCACATATACAATATGTCTACTTTATGTTTGCATCATAAAATTGACGTGTTTTTACTTTTGGAAGACACCAGAGGGCTTCAAAGTTCAGCAGCAATTTTCCAATTTTTCACAAAATTTCCAAAATCACAATTTTTCAGGGACCAAGTGGATTTGAGGGGCCTTCATATTAGAAATACCCCACAAATGACCCCATTATAAAAACTGCACCCCCCAAAGTATTCAAAATTACATTCAGTCAGCATTTTAACCCTTTAGGTGTTTCACAGGAATAGCAGCAAAGTGAAGGAGAAAATTCACAATCTTCATTTTTTTACACTCGCATGTTCTTGTAGACCAAATTTTTGAATTTTTACAATTGGTGTCACGATGCCGGCTGGCAGGTAGTGGACCCTCTGTGCCAGAGAGGGATTGGCGTGGACCGTGCTAGTGGACCGGTTCTAAGCCACTACTGGTTTTCACCAGAGCCCGCCGCAAAGCGGGATGGTCTTGCTGCGGCGGTAGTGACCAGGTCGTATCCACTAGCAACGGCTCACCTCTCTGGCTGCTGAAGATAGGCGCGGTACAAGGGAGTAGGCAGAAGCAAGGTCGGACGTAGCAGAAGGTCGGGGCAGGCAGCAAGGATCGTAGTCAGGGGCAACGGCAGAAGGTCTGGAAACACTGGCAAGGGACACACAAGGAACGCTTTCACTGGCACTAAGGCAACAAGATCCGGCAAGGGAGTGCAAGGGAAGTGAGGTAATATAGGGAAGTGCACAGGTGATAACCCTAATTGGAACCACTGCGCCAATCAGCGGCGCAGTGGCCCTTTAAATCGCAGAGACCCGGCGCGCGCGCGCCCTAGGGAGCGGGGCCGCGCGCGCCGGGACAGAACAGACGGGGAGCGAGTCAGGTAGGGGAGCCGGGGTGCGCATCGCGAGCGGGCGCTACCCGCATCGCGAATCGCATCCCGGCTGGCAGCAGGATCGCAGCGCCCCGGGTCAGAGGACGTGACCGGAGCGCTGCAGCGGAGGGGGAGAAGCGAGCGCTCCGGGGAGGAGCGGGAACCCGGAGCGCTCGGCGTAACAGTACCCCCCCCCTTGGGTCTCCCCCTCTTCTTGGAGCCTGAGAACCTGAGGAGCAGACTTTTGTCAAGGATGTTGTCCTCAGGTTCCCAGGATCTCTCTTCAGGACCACAACCCTCCCAGTCTACTAAAAAAAAATTTTTCCCTCTGACCTTTTTGGCAGCCAAAATCTCCTTGACCGAGAAGACGTCCGAGGAGCCGGAAACAGGAGTGGGAGGAACAGATTTGGGAGAAAAACGGTTGAGGATGAGTGGTTTGAGAAGAGAGACGTGAAAGGCATTAGGGATACGAAGAGAAGGAGGAAGAAGAAGTTTATAAGAGACAGGATTAATTTGACACAAAATTTTGAAAGGACCAAGATAGCGTGGTCCCAACTTGTAGCTAGGGACACGGAAGCGGACATATTTAGCGGAGAGCCATACCTTGTCTCCAGGGGAAAAAACGGGGGGAGCTCTTCTTTTCTTATCTGCGAATCTCTTCATGCGTGAAGAAGCCTGTAAGAGAGAATTTTGGGTCTCTCTCCATATAATGGAAAGGTCACGAGAAATTTCATCCACAGCGGGCAGACCAGAGGGCAAGGGGGTAGGGAGGGGGGGAAGAGGGTGACGGCCGTACACCACGAAAAATGGGGATTTGGAGGAAGATTCAGAGACCCTGAAGTTATACGAGAATTCGGCCCATGGAAGGAGATCTGCCCAGTCATCCTGGCGGGAGGAAACAAAATGTCGCAAATAATCACCCAGGATCTGGTTAATTCTTTCTACTTGTCCATTGGACTGGGGATGATATGCAGAGGAAAAATTTAATTTAATCTTGAGTTGTTTACAGAGAGCTCTCCAGAATTTAGACACGAATTGGACCCCTCTATCCGAGACAATCTGCGTAGGCAACCCGTGAAGACGAAAAATGTGTACAAAAAATTGTTTAGCCAACTGAGGCGCAGAAGGAAGACCAGGAAGGGGGATGAAATGTGCCATTTTGGAGAATCGATCAACGACCACCCAAATAACGGTGTTGCCACGGGAAGGGGGTAAATCAGTAATAAAATCCATACCAATCAGAGACCAAGGCTGTTCGGGGACAGGCAGAGGATGAAGAAAACCAGCGGGCTTCTGGCGAGGAGTCTTATCCCGGGCACAGATAGTGCAGGCTCGCACAAAGTCCCCAACATCCGTCTCCAGAGTCGGCCACCAATAGAAGCGGGAGATGAGTTGCACAGATTTCTTGATGCCCGCATGACCTGCGAGATGGGAGGAGTGACCCCATTTGAGGATTCCGAGGCGTTGGCGTGGAGAAACAAAGGTCTTTCCTGGAGGAGTCTGCCTGATGGAGGCAGGAGAAGTGGAGATCAGGCATTCAGGTGGAATGATGTGTTGCGGAGGGAGATCAACTTCTGAGGCATCCGAGGAACGAGAGAGAGCATCGGCCCTAATGTTCTTATCGGCAGGACGAAAGTGAATCTCAAAATTAAATCGGGCAAAGAACAGAGACCACCGGGCCTGGCGAGGATTCAGCCGTTGGGCCGACTGGAGGTAGGAGAGGTTCTTGTGGTCGGTGTAGATAATAACAGGAAATCTTGATCCCTCCAGCAGATGCCTCCATTCCTCAAGTGCTAATTTAATGGCTAGAAGCTCTCGATCCCCGATGGAGTAGTTCCTCTCCGCTGGAGAGAAGGTCCTAGAGAAAAAACCACAAGTGACAGCATGCCCGGAAGAATTTTTTTGTAGAAGAACAGCTCCAGCTCCTACTGAGGAGGCATCAACCTCCAATAGGAAGGGTTTGGAAGGGTCAGGTCTGGAGAGCACGGGAGCCGAAGAAAAGGCAGACTTGAGTCGTTTAAAGGAGTCCTCTGCTTGAGGAGGCCAAGACTTGGGATCAGCATTTTTCTTGGTTAAAGCCACGATAGGAGCCACAATGGTAGAAAAATGTGGAATAAATTGCCTGTAATAATTGGCGAACCCCAAAAAGCGTTGGATAGCACGGAGTCCGGAGGGGCGTGGCCAATTTAAGACGGCAGAGAGTTTGTCTGGATCCATCTGTAGTCCCTGGCCAGAGACCAAATATCCTAGAAAAGGAAGAGATTGGCATTCAAACAGACATTTCTCAATTTTGGCATAGAGTTGGTTGTCACGAAGTCTCTGAAGAACCATACGGACATGCTGGCGGTGTTCTTCTAGATTGGCAGAAAAAATTAGGATATCGTCCAGATATACCACAACACAGGAGTATAGCAGATCACGAAAAATTTCATTGACAAAGTCTTGGAAGACGGCAGGGGCATTGCACAGTCCAAAGGGCATGACCAGATACTCAAAGTGTCCATCTCTGGTGTTAAATGCCGTTTTCCACTCGTCCCCCTCTCTGATGCGGATGAGGTTATAGGCGCCTCTTAAGTCCAATTTAGTGAAGATGTGGGCACCTTGGAGGCGATCAAAGAGTTCAGAGATGAGGGGTAAGGGGTAGCGGTTCTTAACCGTGATTTTATTAAGACCGCGGTAGTCAATGCAAGGACGTAGGGAGCCATCTTTTTTGGACACAAAGAAAAATCCGGCTCCGGCAGGAGAGGAGGATTTACGGATAAAGCCCTTTTTTAGATTCTCCTGGACGTACTCGGACATGGCAAGAGTCTCTGGGGCAGAGAGAGGATAAATTCTGCCCCGGGGTGGAGTAGTACCCGGGAGGAGGTCGATAGGGCAATCATAAGGCCTGTGAGGAGGTAGAGTCTCAGCTTGTTTTTTGCAGAAAACATCCGCGAAGTCCATATAGGCCTTAGGGAGACCGGTTACTGGAGGAACCACAGAGTTACGGCAAGGGTTATTGGGAACCGGTTTTAGACAGTTCTTGGAACAAGAGGACCCCCAACTCTTGATCTCCCCAGTGGACCAATCCAGGGTTGGGGAATGAAGTTGAAGCCAGGGAAGTCCAAGGAGAATCTCCGAGGTGCAATTGGGGAGGACCAAAAGTTCAATCCTCTCATGATGAGATCCGATGCTCATAAGAAGGGGCTCCGTGCGGAAACGTATGGCACAGTCCAATCTTTCATTATTTACACAATTGATGTAGAGGGGTCTGGCGAGACTGGTCACTGGGATGTTGAACCTGTTGACGAGAGAGGCCAAAATAAAATTTCCTGCAGATCCAGAGTCCAAGAAGGCCACTGTAGAGAAGGAGAAGGCAGAGGCAGACATCCGCACAGGCACAGTAAGACGTGGAGAAGCAGAGTAGACATCAAGGACTGTCTCACCTTTGTGCGGAGTCAGCGTACGTCTTTCCAGGCGGGGAGGACGGATAGGACAATCCCTCAGGAAGTGTTCGGTACTAGCACAGTACAGGCAGAGGTTCTCCATACGGCGTCGTGTCCTCTCTTGAGGTGTCAGGCGAGACCGGTCGACCTGCATAGCCTCCACGGCGGGAGGCACAGGAACAGATTGCAGGGTACCAGAGGAGAGAGGAGCCGAGGAGACGAAACGCCTCGTGCGAACAGAGTCCATATCTTGACGGAGTTCCTGACGCCTTTCAGAAAAACGCATGTCAATGCGAGTGGCTAGGTGAATAAGTTCATGTAGATTAGCAGGAATTTCTCGTGCGGCCAGAACATCTTTAATGTTGCTGGATAGGCCTTTTTTGAAGGTCGCGCAGAGGGCCTCATTATTCCAGGACAATTCTGAAGCAAGTGTACGGAATTGTACGGCATACTCGCCAACGGAAGAATTACCCTGGACCAGGTTCAACAGGGCAGTCTCAGCAGAAGAGGCTCGGGCAGGTTCCTCAAAGACACTTCGGATTTCCGAGAAGAAGGAGTGTACAGAGGCAGTGACGGGGTCATTGCGGTCCCAGAGCGGTGTGGCCCATGACAGGGCTTTTCCGGACAGAAGACTGACTACGAAAGCCACCTTAGACCTTTCAGTGGGAAACAGGTCCGACATCATCTCCAGATGCAGGGAACATTGGGAAAGGAAGCCACGGCAAAACTTAGAGTCCCCATCAAATTTATCCGGCAAGGATAAGCGTATCCCAGGAGCGGCCACTCGCTGCGGAGGAGGTGCAGGAGCTGGCGGAGGAGATGACTGCTGAAGCTGTGGTAGCAACTGTTGTAGCATAACGGTCAGTTGAGACAGCTGTTGGCCTTGTTGCGCAATCTGTTGTGACTGCTGGGCGACCACCGTGGTGAGGTCAGCGACAACTGGCAGAGGAACTTCAGCGGGATCCATGGCCGGATCTACTGTCACGATGCCGGCTGGCAGGTAGTGGACCCTCTGTGCCAGAGAGGGATTGGCGTGGACCGTGCTAGTGGACCGGTTCTAAGCCACTACTGGTTTTCACCAGAGCCCGCCGCAAAGCGGGATGGTCTTGCTGCGGCGGTAGTGACCAGGTCGTATCCACTAGCAACGGCTCACCTCTCTGGCTGCTGAAGATAGGCGCGGTACAAGGGAGTAGGCAGAAGCAAGGTCGGACGTAGCAGAAGGTCGGGGCAGGCAGCAAGGATCGTAGTCAGGGGCAACGGCAGAAGGTCTGGAAACACTGGCAAGGGACACACAAGGAACGCTTTCACTGGCACTAAGGCAACAAGATCCGGCAAGGGAGTGCAAGGGAAGTGAGGTAATATAGGGAAGTGCACAGGTGATAACCCTAATTGGAACCACTGCGCCAATCAGCGGCGCAGTGGCCCTTTAAATCGCAGAGACCCGGCGCGCGCGCGCCCTAGGGAGCGGGGCCGCGCGCGCCGGGACAGAACAGACGGGGAGCGAGTCAGGTAGGGGAGCCGGGGTGCGCATCGCGAGCGGGCGCTACCCGCATCGCGAATCGCATCCCGGCTGGCAGCAGGATCGCAGCGCCCCGGGTCAGAGGACGTGACCGGAGCGCTGCAGCGGAGGGGGAGAAGCGAGCGCTCCGGGGAGGAGCGGGAACCCGGAGCGCTCGGCGTAACAATTGGTAAAAGAAAAAAATGGATTGTTATTTTTGTAGCCCAATTTCTCTCGAGTATGCACATACCTCATATGTCTATGTAAAGTGTTCGGCGGGCGCAGTAGAGGGCTCAGAAGCGAAGGAGCGACAAGGGGATTTTGGAGAGTACGTTTTTCTGAAATGGTTTTGGGGGGCATGTTGCATTTAGGAAGCCACTATGGTGCCAGAATAGCAAAACCCCCCCACATGGCATACCATTTTGGAAACTAGACCCCTTGAGGAACGTAACAAGGAATAAAGTGAGCCTTAATACCCCACAGGTGTTTCATGACTTTTGCATATGTAAAAAAATATATAATTTTTTTCACTAAAATGTGTGTTTCCCCCCAAATTTCACATTTTTGCAAGGGTTAATAGCAGAAAATACCCCCCCAAAATTTGTAACCCCATCTCTTCTGAGTATGGCGGTACCCCATAAGTTGACCTGAAGTGCACTACGGGCGAACTACAATGCTCAGAAGAGAAGGAGTAATATTTGGCTTTTTGAGAGCAAATTTTGCTCGGGGGCATGTCGCATTTAGGAAGCCCCTATGGTGCCAGGACAGCAAAATAACCCCCACATGACATACCATTTTGGAAACTAGACCCCTTGAGGAATGTAACAAGGGGTACAGTGAGCATTTACAACCCACTGGTGTCTGTCAGATCTTTGAAACAGTGGGCTGTACAAAAATTTTTTTTGCACAGCCCACTGTTCCAAAGCTCTGTCAGACACCAGTGGGGTGTAAATTCTCACTGCACCCCTCATTACATTCCGTGAGGGGTGTATTTTCTGAAATGGGGTCACATGTGTTTTTTTTTTTTTTTGCGTTTGTCAAAACCGCTGTAACAATCAGCCACCCCTGTGCAAATCACCTCAAATGTACATGGCGCACTCTCCCTTCTGGGCCTTATTGTGCGCCCCCAGAGCACTTTATGCCCACATATGGGGTATCGCCGTACTCGGGAGAAATTGTATTACAAATTTTGCGGGGCTTTTTTCCCCTTTTACCTCTTGTCAAAATGAAAAGTATAGGGCAACACCAGCATGTTAGTGTAAAAAATTTATTTTTTTACACTAACATGCTGGTGTAGACCCCAACTTCACCTTTTCATAAGGGGTGAAAGGAGAAAAAGCCCCCCAAAATTTGTTAGGCAATTTCTCCCGAGTACAGCGATGCCCCATATGTGGCCCTAAACTGTTGCCTTGAAATACGACAGGGCTCCGAAGTGAGAGCGCCATGCGCATTTAAGGCCTGAATTAGGGATTTGCATAGGGGTGGACATAGGGGTTTTCTACGCCAGTGATTCCGAAACAGGGTGCCTCCAGCTGTTGCAAAACTCCCAGCATGCTTGGACAGTCAACGGCTGTCCGGCAATACTGGGAGTTGTTGTTTTGCAACAGCTGGAGGCTCCATTTTGGAAACAGTGGCGTACCAGACGTTTTTCATTTTTATTGGGGAGGGGAGGGGGGCTGTGTAGGGGTATGTGTATATGTAGTTTTTTTTACTTTTTATTTTATTTTGTGTTAGTGTAGTGTAGTGTTTTTAGGGTACAGTCACATGGGCAGGGGATTACAGCGAGTTTCCCGCTGCGAGTTTGAGCTGCCGCGCAAAATTTGCTGCATCGCAAACTTGCAGCCTGATACTCACTGTAAGCTCCCTGCCCATGTGAATGTACCCTGTACATTCACAGGGGGGGGGGGATACCTCCAGCTGTTGCAAAACTACAACTCCCAGCATGTACAGTCTATCAGTGCATGCTGGTAGTTAAAGTTTTGCAACAGCTGGAGGCACACGGGTTGGAAAACACTGAGTTAGGAAACAGACAATGTTTCCCAACCAGTGTGCCTCCAGCTGTTGCAAAACCACAACTCCCAAACATTCTCAGGCATGCTGGAAGTAGTAGTTCAGCAACATCTTTAGAGCCAGATGTTGCCGAACTAGAACTCTCAGCATGCTTGGAGTTGTAGTTTTGCAACATCTGGAGGACTACAGTTTGCAGACCACTAATACAGTGGTTCCCAATCTGTGCCCTTCCAGATGTTGCAAAACTACAACTCCCAGTATGCCAAAACTGTCCAGGCATGCTGGGAGTTGTAGTTCTGCAACATCTGAAGGGCCAGATGTTACAGAACTACAACTCCCAGCATGCCTGGACAGTAAGGGCATGCTGAGGATGTGTAGTTTTGCAACATCTGGAAGGGCACAGTGGTCTCCAAACTGTGGACCTCCAGATGTTGCAAAACTGCAACTCCCAGCATGCCCTGACGCCAAGGGCTGTCTGGGCATGCTGGGAGTTGTAGTATACAGGGTCCCATTACAGCAATGCATGTCGCTTTACGGCGACGTTTATTGCTGTAAAGGGCCCGACCGCAGCTGAAGATCCACTCACCTGTCGCCGCCGCCGTCTTCATCGCCGGGATCCGGGTCTTCAGGGACGAGGTAAGTATCGGGGCCGGTCCCCAGCACTCCCCCGTCCCCCGCCGCGTCCTCCGGTCTTCCTCCCGTCCTCTCCGGACTTTCAGGGGCCGGGCCGGGCAGGGCGGGAGGAAGTAACCGCCCCCCTGCGATTGGTCGGTTAACTAACTGAAGAATCGCAGGGGATCGGAGGAGGTGGCCGGCTTGCCACCTTGCTCCTATACTTTAGCATGGTCCTGGCTGTCTGTGACAGCCGGGATCATGCAAAATTACCGGGCGGTCAGGTCCCAGAGACCCGATCAGCCCGGTATCGCCGCAGATCTCAAGGGCGATTTCCCTTGCGATTTGCGGCGATCGCCGACATGGGGGGCCTACATGGCCCCCCTTGGCGTTTGCCCTGGATGCCTGCTGAAGCATTTCAGCAGGCATCCGCTTCCGATCCCCGCCCGGCGCGCGGCAGGGACCGAAAACCGCCAGGGCGTAAGTTTACGCCCTGGGTCCTTAAGTACCAGGGCACCGGGGTGTAAAATTACGCCCTGGGTCCTGAACAGGTTAATGGAGTAGTCCAGTGGTGAACCCAGTGGTGAACAACTTATCCCCTATCCTAAGGATAGGGGAAAAGTTTGAGATCGCGGGGGGTCCGACCGCTGGGGCCCGTTGCGATCTCCTGTATGGAGCCCCGACAGCCACGGGAAGGGGGCGTGTCGACCTCCGCACGAATCGGCGGCCGACACGCCCCGTCAATACAACTCTATGGCAGAGCCGAAGCGCTGCCTTCGGCAATCTCCGGCTCTGCCATAGAGATGTATTGAGGGGGCGTGTCGGCCGCCGCTTCGTGCGGAGGTCGACACCCGCTATCTGGCCGAGGAGAGCCTGGCCCCCGTACAGAGAGATCGCAGGGGGCCCCAGCGGTCGGGCCCCCCGCAATCTCAAACTTTCCCCCTATCCTTAGGATAGGAGATAAGTTTTTCACCACTGGACTACCCCTTTAAAGCCAGATTCACCATGGCCCTGATTTACTAAGAGTGTTGTGTAGTTTTCTTTGTGGGTTTTAATTCCCTACAATTTATTTTCCACGGTATTTACTAAGGTTTCCCTACATTTTCCACTTTCCCTACATTTTTATTTTTTTTAATTTTTTTTACACATGCTCTGATCTTTAGGGTTTTCCTCAACTCAAATCCACCACATTTTCCGAGGAAACCTTAGTAAATATGTTGTTTTTTTGTGAAAATGTTTGGACCACGCCCCCTTTCCCCGATGGCCATGCCCCTTTTTCGGATTTTCTTAGCAAAATGGAGAGTTAGTTGTTTTTTTTTTTTATTCTGGCGCACAACCCGACATAGCATGTCGGGTTTGCAATAGCAAATGAGGGCCTATGTGTGAAGTCTAACCTGGCCATTATTTTGTACCCTGTCTCCCCTTCTAGTTTTAAAACATCTTCTCAGAAAAACATTTTCTGACTAGATAAATCAGCATCTTGTAACAATGTAACAACAATGACAAATCACTAGGCTGACGAACTAGGCTTCACCTTTAGTGGCAACAATTGCTCCAGGTGCTCAGATAATGCTCCTAATCGGTAGAACACCCATACCTGTTGCCTTTAATCCAGGTGAGAGATGTCCTAAGATTAGGATCAGCCTCATTTGAGTTTGGCTACCTGGCTAGACTCAAGTCCCAGATACAGATTTAGCAGTTAGTAGATCCTGATGGCTGGGATTTTGAATATAGCAAGTTGAGCTACTCAATTTAGTTCCTTGCTGTTGGAGTACCTGAGGTCTTCCATCACAGGAATATTTAAGCAAGACTTGTCCCAGAAGTCTCTTCCATAGTTTGGTGAATTGGCAGCATATTCTCTGGCCTTCCTTCATTTCATTCTTGGTGGTAAGTGCATCTAAAGATGACGTTTAATGCCCTACTGACAATGAATGTCTGTAGTCCGCCCTATTAGAGATCCTGCTGTGTTTGTATACAGGAACATAAATATAAGATTCTCACTTACCAGTACAAAACCCCAGATATAACCTCCTACTATACCAGCTTGCATTCAGATACTTGGTGATTTCTAACTTATAAAGGCACTAGAGATGAACGAATTTTTGAACAATTAGATTCGGCTGATTCACCGAATTTTCCCCAAAAAGATTGTTTCGGTCTGAATTTATTTGCGGCGAATTCATATTAAAAAATGCTACAGAGAGCCTCAATAGGGGTGTAGTACACTTTGCCTTGCTGTAACACGCATAGGGTGTGTGCTGAGTTAGTGAAATAATACTGTCATTCAGCATGCCATGCAGATCAGAGGTGTCACTATTAGAATCACTGTCGCAGAGCCTGGAGGTGGCATCAGTATGAGAAGACCATATAGTGGCTGAATGCCACAACATGGAGGTGGCGGCAGCATGAGGAGAACATATAGTGGCTGAATGACAGCCTGGAGTTGGTGGCAGTATGAGGAGACCACATAGTGGCTGAATAACATTGCCCAGAGTTGGCGGCAGCATACAGTGGCTGAATACAGTGGTTTGAGACAGCATGAGGAGACCATATAGTGGCTGAAAGACACAGCGTGGAGGTGGCGGCAGCATGAGATAATAGTGCCTGAATGACAGCGTGGAGGTGGCGGCAGCATGAAGAGAACATATAGTGGCTAAATGACACAGCCTGGAGTTTGTGGCAACATGAGAAGAACATATTGTGGCTTACTGACACAGCCTGGAGTTGGTGGCAGCATAAGGAGACCATATAGTGGCTTAATGACAGAGTCTGGAGTTGGCGGCATCATGAGGAGACCATATAGTGGCTTAATGACACAGCCTGGAGTTGGCGGCTGCATGAGGAGAACATATAGTGGCTGAATGACACAGCTGGAGGTGGCGAAAGCATGAGGAGACCATAAAGTGGCTGAATGACACAGCCTGGAGGTGGCAGCAGCATGAGGAGAACATATGATGGCAATATGAGACAGCTTGGAGCTGGCATCATCATGAGGAGAACATCTAGTGGCAGAATGAGACAGCCTGGAGCTGGCATCAGCATGAGGAGAACAAATGATGGCAGAATGAGACATCCTGGAGGTGGCAGCACCAACATCAGGAGTCCTGAAAGTGAGTGGCGCGATGGGTGGCAATAGCAGTACTTGGTGACAAAGGTGGGTGAAAAAAGGAGAACTTGGCATCAGATGTGTGGCATCAGGCAGATGGCAGGATCAGAATAGTAGCTGAGGCAGGTAGGCAGAAGAAAACAATCTCTTTTGTAAAAGTGTTAGTGTGCACAAGTAAGTATTGAGGATATGCATTACATAAAACTTTTAACAATATTCTTAGGATAAAATATATGGACACCCAAATTTTTTTTTTTATCAAACAAAAGGAAAGGTGTGCAAAAAACAACATGTGCCACCTACACCACCAAGTATTGATGTGATGTAAAGACCTCTAAAAGGTGGAAGGGAACAACGTATGGTACATTGTAACCAGTGGGGGTAAAAACTTCCCTGTAAGGCCCTACTCTTGCATTATTAATTCCCTTCTTGGCAAGTGTTACTCGCCCTAACAAAGGCGGCCCCACACAGGAACCCCTCCCTATTTCCACCTGCAAATACTGCCATTCCCAGGGTTTTTAGGTGGAAACAGGGATTGGTTCCTGTGTAGGGCTGTCCTTTTTTAAGACAAGTAGCACTTTCCTTGAAAAGGTGGAAGGGAACAATGTATTGTTCATTGCAGCAGGTGGGGCTAAAAATGTCCCCTATAAGGCCCTACTCTCGCCCTATTAATTCCCTTCTTGGCAATTGTTACTCACCCTAAAAAGGGACGCCCCACACAGGAAACTCTCAATTTTCCCCTAAAAACAGTGGGAAATGGCAGTGTTTATAGGGGGAAATAAGAAGAGGTTCCTGCGTGGGGCCGCCATTTTTAGGGCGTGTAACAATTGCCAAGAAGGGAATTAATAATGCGACAGTAGGGCCTTACAGGGGATGTTTTTACCTCCACAGGTTACAATGGACCATACATTGTTCCCTTCCACCTTTTAGAAGCCTTTGCATCACATCAATACTTGGTGGTGTAGGTGGCACATGGTGTTTTTTGCACACCTTTCCTTTTGTTTAATTTCAAAACATTTTTGGGTACATATATTTTTTCCTAAGAATATTATTAAAAGTTAAGTTTTATGTAATGCATATCCTCAATACTTACTTAGGGTCTGATGTGGAGCAATGTCTGTAACTGGGGAGCAGCACCTTAAATATGTTTTGTACTTGAGAAGGGAGGGACTGCAGCACCAGCAACTTAGACAGGAGCACATTCAGCTTCTGCGCTGTTGGATGAATGCGCACATACTGTTGTCTCTTGGACATGGCTTTGCCAATGGATTGCTGGTGGAATGACTGACTCGAAGTAGGAGGAGCAAGAGCATCTGGAGCGACAGAAGATGGGTATGACACACAGCTCCCTTCGGCTGAGGGGGTGGAACCTTGGCTGGCTGAAACAGGGAGTGGCTTTCTACTGGGTGATGCAGCAGGCTGGACCACCAAATCGGAGCCACGGTTCTCCCAAGCCGCTTTATGGTGATGCTGCACATGTTGATGCAGGACCATGGTGCCAACATTTGGACCCTGGCCACGCTTCACCTTCTGCCGACACATCTTGCATGTGGCCATGTTAACCTCCTCTGGATGCTTGATGAAAAACTGTCACACCGCCGAGTAGCTGATTTTCCCACCAACAGTCCGCACTGATTGACTGCTACTGCAGCCGACCCCAGGAACCCCTGTTTCACTACCACCCGGGAAGGTAGGCTGCCGCGAAGCAGGTGGTCTACCCTTGGCACGTCATTGATGTCCTCCTCAGGTTCCTCAACAGTGTCTGCTTGAGGAGCTTGAACGCTCGCAACACCCCCTCCCACGCCACTCTTCTCATCAATACTTTCCCGCCTAGCAGAGGAAGCGGCTGATGTTTCCTCCACTTCTTGGCTGGGCAGTAGTTGCTGACTGTCCTCTAGATCGTCCTCACTAAATAGTGGAGCTGAACCCACAGCATAAGATACTTCTGTGGGGGAGGGAACAGCATAGGACAGAGGCAATGGGAGGACAGGGACTGCTCCCGGGCCATGCCATTGAGGGTCGTGTCTGAGGAACCCACAGACTGTTGACTGGGGGTGTCAGATGTCACTTATGATGAAGTAGATGACCGTGTTAACCAATCGATGACGGTAGATGGGTTGCTGATCAAGACACGACTGCTAGCTGATACCAGGAGCTCAAACCTCTCGCTGCAACTCCTGTTGCCACTCGCCCCTAGTCTGCTGCGACCTCTGCCACTCCTCTGTGCACGTCTTGGCACTTCTCTGCCTCACATACTTTGTGCGTATATGAGGGGAGTACAATACGCTCCACTACGCTTAAAACAGTATTTGTGTACAACACCAGCGGTGTATATTTTTGCCTGGCATTTCACAATATCTAGGCCCTTAAAATGGTACTCTGGTGGAAAACCGTATTTTTGTTTTTGTTTTTTTTTGACAGAAAGTTAAACAGATTTGTAGATGTGCACCATGTCTGTTTTCTACCCGAATTCAGATTTGTAAATTACTTCTATTAAAACATCTTAATCCTTTCAGTACTTATTAGCTGCTGAATACTACAGAGGAAATTATTTTCTTTTTTGGAACACAGAGCTCTCTGCTAACGTCTCTGTCCATTTTAAGAACTGTCCAGAGAAGGAGAAAATCCCCATAACAAACATATGCTGCTCTGGACAGTTCCTAAAATGGACATAGATGTCATCAGAGAGCACTGTGTTAAAAAAAGAAAATAATTTCCTCTGTAGTATTCAGCAGCTAATAAGTACTGGAAAGATTAGGATTCTTTAATAGAAGTAATTTACAAATCTGTTTAACTTACTGGCACCAGTTAATTGTATAAAAAAAAGTTTTCAACTGGAGTACAAAACAGGAACAGGAACAAAATGGTACACCAATGACATGTACGTATGTGGTATGCACTTATAAGGGGGGGGGGGGGGGGACAATGCACTCCAGTATGCTTAAAACAGTATTTGTCTACAACACCAGCAGGTGTGTACTTTTGACTGGCCTTTCACAGTATCTAGGCCCTTAAGACTTTAACAGGAACAAAATTGTATACCACTTAGATGTAAGTATGTGGTATCCACTAATGAGGGGAGGACAATGCCCTCCAGTACGCTTAAAACAGTATTTGTTTACAACACCAGCCGGTGTGTACTTTTGGCTGGCCTTTCACAGTATCTAGGCCCTTAAGACTTTAACAGGACCAAAATAGTACACCAGATGTACGTATGTGGTGTACTAATTTGTATGTGGTATTTGTGTACAACACCAGCAGTACACACCAGTGTTGTGTACTACACCTAAAATTGCACTTTCTTTCTCAATCTCACTCCCTTCCCTACTGTATCAGTGCTTCTAGGCAGGATTTCGGCTCGAGGTGAATCGCTGCTATTCTGTGCATCCCACTGCTCTCTGTCCCTCTCTATAATAGAACGCTGTAGCGACTTGGAGGTGAATTGCTGCTGTAAAAAATGCTCTTCTGTGCAACACACACTGCTCTCTGTCCCTCTCTCTGTGTAACAGAATGCTGATGTAACTAGGAGGTGAATTGCTGCGGGAAAAATGCTTTCCTGTGCAACACACAGCGCTGTCTGTCCCTATCCATCTCTCTGCAATAAAAGGGTGAAGTGACTGGCCACAAGATGGCTGACAATTATATCCGGCTGTGATATCAAAGTGGAGGCTGCATGCTGCATGTGTGTTTTTCAGTATCATCAGTTATGTTTTTCTATCTTCTACCATAAAGAATCTGTTGGTGTTCAGCCATTTTGTGATTTCACTATAAGTGTGTATTACCTATCTTTGCTTTGGTGTCAGAGGCTGCCCTAACTCTCCACCAATGTGAGGATTTGTTCATTGTATTTATTAATATGTTAAACATCTCAGGAACTGTTATTGTTTCTTGTTGTTTTTATTTTCATTATATAATTTTATTATATGCACGCATATGCTTTTGCAGATCTCATCTGCCACATTGTCATTGGCTTACTATTTATGTTCCTTGGAGAATCTGTCTTTTTCTCTGTCTTTTGTTGCTAACTTTTAGAAAACTCTATAAATATATATTAGAAAACAAAATCTGCACCAGAAAGCAAAATCAGTCTGTGCACTAGTACTTGACATGTGGTGTGTCAGAGCTAATGTCAGAGATTGGGAGATACATTGGTAGCCATTGCCTGTACAATGTGGGCTGAGCATAGAGAAAGAGACTGGGTGTAAAAATTACAGAATGTGACACAATTACAGACACAAAATTACTTTAATAGGATTTATTTTAAGCTATACTTGTTTAACCAGCACAAGGTGAAAATACTGTATCTAAAAATAGCATAAACTTGTGCAATATTAAAGGGTTAAGTTGTCCGTACATGTGTTCAATCCTCCTAATTGAAATAGTTTCATTTATCATGGTTGTGATGTTTTCTGATGTGTTAATTGAATGTAACACATCTGTTCTAATAATAGTAAAATTGGGACTATTTGCAGAGGTACAAATGAAGAAAATCATTGAACAAAACCTCATCACAAGCCACCAATTGAATATCTGCCATCAATATAAGGATGCATTCACATCTAGGATTTGTGGATCCAGCAGTCGTATTTCATTGATTTCATTTTTTGACCCTATCCAGTATTTGAACTGGACTGAAAAGCGCAACAGACCACTGTTTTTCGGACAGGAAATAAAGAAACATAAGGTTGGAAAATGAGCTGACCGAAGACACCTTCTGACATCGGGTGGCTCATTAAAATCAGTGGGATACGGCATGCATCTGGCAGGAGGCGGTTTTCAAATTTTCCAGCCATATCTGGCTGCCAGATCCACAAATCTTAGATTTGAATGCACCTTAACAGCAGTTTATTAGTAAAAAAAAAAAAATGTTATCAACTTATTTATATAGATTGTTACATGGAGTATAAAAAAAAATATTTTTAGAGTGTATTCAGTGGGCTTGGGAATTGAGCTCACACCATGTCTGTCTGCTCCCGGCTGCTTTCAGCAACTAAAGGCTGCAACTAATAGCCTAGGCCTAGAAGCAGCCTCCCATAGATGCTACGCCCCCTGACATAAACTTACATTGAGGGGGCGGGTCATGACATCATGAGGGGCAGGGCCGTGACATCCCGATACTCCGGTCCTAGTATCACCCTTCATCAGGCACGGAGCAAAGTTTGCTCTGTGCAGCAGATGATTCAGGGTGCTGCAGGAGAGATTGTGGGGCGGGGGGATTGGGGACCCCCGCGATCAGACATCTTTTCCCCAACACTGTGTCACCATAACCTTATGACGTGTAAAGTTTTAGTTATCCCTTACATGCATTTTTTATTAATACCAGGCAGAAATTAATGTGATATGCCCAATTTATAATTTTATAGTTGCCTTGACTTGCTCTCCATTTATGCAGAGAACTAAAGTGTATATTCATCAAAAGTGGCATCATTCTTTTCAAAGTTAAAACTAGGCAATTTTTTTTTGTATATGATGTGACAAATTTATGACTGCATGCATCCTGTTTGATAAATCTGTCATATCATTGCTTTTAACATAGAGCTAAACTGCATTCTTTTTCATGCCAGGATCTGTGAGTGAAATTTATGTTAAGCTCTGCATTAATCTGATCAGCATTTTTATCCAAAACCAATAGATGTTCTAACACACAAAAAAAGGTGCAAATCATTTAATTTATAATTTTTTTTAGTGTTGGTTTTACTCCCCATTTTAGTTAAAAATACTGACCAATGTACTACAAGTAAACTCAGCCCTCAGTACAAGATGAGTAATGCAAACAATTTCCTTCCATACAATATGTTAGTCATAGACATAAGGTAATGGTCATTGAAGAACAGTTATTGTTGACTCCACCAGAAACATGACCAAACTGAGAAGTCAAATGACCAGCCATGTGATGTCTATGGTAGGAGCAGGTCCATCTGGCCATTAACACCAAATCTCTTGTTTTGCTGTTAACAATAGGAACGACAACCCTAAATTGACAGAATATGTCACCAAGAATTTGGGATGGAGACATGGTCAAAAGTATGCACAAAGAAATATAGTTGTGAATGTAAAGATGTGATGGTAGGTCTGGTGGATAGCATTGGCACAGGCACGGTTATTACATCATCAGCAGTGGAAATAGGCTATATAATATTCCGCCGACATCACATTGGAAAATAAGCAAAACCGATCTAGTATATGACAGATCATAATGACCCACAACATAGAACACATTATACAAGTAGTGCATGATATTTAAAAAAAAATAGCAAAAAAACTAATGTGCAATTGGATTTTCAAGCCCATCGTACTTCATTTTAACTTTCATTTACATAATTCACACTAAAATATGCAATAAAATTTGTGTGTTCTGGTACAGATTTTCTGCTGCCAATCCCGGGCATACCCCAAGACATGGTTTTAATTTAGGATAAGTATTAAGCCATTAAAAAAAAACGACATACATTGTCAATGATACTGCTGTAATTGACTCAATCCAAAGTAAAGATAATGGGGTTCATGTATTTCATTTGCATTTTTTGTATTTTTCCTCACCAGGTGCACACCCAGTACATGTAAGATCATGTTATGTGAATGTACCATAACACTCCCTGAGCCAGGTGCTGTTGGTGCTGACCAATGGAGTTATACATCTGGCGTGCAGTTTAAAGTCAGCATGTCGGGGCTAGCTGTGTGTCGTCCCAGCTAGAGTGGCCTCAGTGATAAAGTGTGTGATGTATGCCGATGTCGCACATTATACATCAGGTGACCTTTGGTGCACCAATGAAACTATACCCACTCTTGCGAGCTGTGAACAGGCACCTGCGCTAGCAAAACTGCTTCTTACATGTGGTGCACACATGCAAGGCACCCCAAATAAAAAAGTGCACTAATAGACCTGGCACACAGCCCTTGATACATGACCCCCAATATTTATAGCACATAGTCTATGGTGTTTAATAAATAAAAAAACAAGAGAAAACACATTTTGCAAGGATATGTCATGATTCAAGTTGCTGGTGTCTGGCCATAACATTTCAAAATATCCCACTGAATGTAATTTTCGAGTGTGGTGTAGTCTAAATCTACTTTATATATAGAAAACTGTAACGTGATACAGCAATCTTCTTTTCAGTAGTTGTTTATGATGTTTTCCTCTACAGTGTACAGCTAACTTATATTAATGGCATATGGGAGTGTTGGACAACATAGCACCAACGGCAGCAGCTGGTTTCGGACTCTGACTTATGCTGCCAAGGCAGTTCCATAGAGATTGCCACATGGCTACACTGCTGTTGCTGGGATTTCTTAAGTGTTTGTCCTCTAGTAATTGTTGGTTTTCACCTTGACTTCCTAGGAAATATGTTTTATTGTATGATTTGCTTTTCTGGACAAATCCCCAGTGAAATATATAAGTTTATGGTGATATAATAGCTAAAACATTCTGTATTCATGGTGTGTAATTGGTTTACTCTGACTTCAATGACTAGAAGTAGAAAGTAAAGAAATAGAGAGAGAGACTTTAAAAAAATTTGGTTTGGCCTGTTTGCCGAGCTCTGGGAAAAAGTCTAGAAATGGAATGTACTAGTTCAGCCCAAACTGTACTTTACCAATAGTCCAAAAAAGCATGTATAACAATATCTAAGAGTCCTTAAAGGAGATATCCAGTAATGAAAAACGTATCCCCTATCCTAAGGATAGGTTTCAGATCGCGGGGGGTCCGACCGATGAGGCCTGGAAGTGTTTAAATATTCCAAATGGTCCAAAAATTATCCCATTTTGGAAGTAGCAACAGGTTTTGTGCCTGGAAAGTAAAGAAGGAATGGCTTTTTACAAGCAGTCACAAAATTATGGGAGTAGTAGCATGATTGGCATCATGTAAAGTATAGACAAAATGGCTTTTCTTTACAAATGAAAAGACAAAAAAATTTCACTTTTTGGGATCCTCTGGTTGTGTAGGCCTGGTGGTAGTAGCCGCAGCAGGGTTGGCGATAAGGAATAGCTACATCAGCGTTTGGAACAAGCTGTTTCGAACCCTGGAGCCGGCTCCGGGAGCTTGTGACGTCTTCCCATGACGTCACGCCCCACCCCCTCGATGCAAGTCTTTGGGAGGGGGCGTGACTGCTGTCACTCCCCCTCCCATAGTCTTGTATTGAGGGGGCGGGCTATGACGTCACAAGCTGAAGACTCCAGTGTTCGGAACAGTTTGTCCCAAATGCTGAGCAATGGAGTACCTCTTTAAGGACTCAAAACAATCTTAGTTTTTGCACTTTTGTTTTTTCCTCCTCATTTTCTAAAAATCATAACGCATTAAATTTTGCACCTCCATATAAGGGCTTGTTTTTTGCATCACTAATTGTACTTTGTAATAACATTACTTATTTTATAATATAATCTGCGGCGAAACAAAGAAAAATGATTTGTGGCGTGAAATAAATAAAAAAAACGCAATTGTGCAAATTTTTGGGGCTTCCGTTTCTACGCAATGCACTTTTCGGTAAAAATGACACCTTATCTCAATTCTGTAGGTCCATACGGTTACAAGGATACCCAATTTATGTAGATTTTATTTATTTTACTACTTTATTCTAACTACATTTTTGTAACTACCAAAATTTGTATGTTTAAAATTGTCATCTTCTGACCCCTATAACTTTTAAATTTTTCCATGTATGGGGCTATATGAGGGCCTATTTTTTGTGCCGTGGTCTGTAGTTTTTATCGGTACCATTTTTGTTCTGATGGGTCTTTTTCATCACTTTTTATTAACATTTTTATGGTAAATGGAGTGGTATTTTTTTTACGTGTACTCCATCGACCTTACGGTTTAGCTAGCCTTATATTTTAATAGTTCAGATATTTACGCACACGGCGATACCGCATATGATTCTTTTTTATTACATTATTTTTTTAAATAATAGGAGGAGCAGGCATGGAGCAGTAGATCACCAATCGGACAACGAGGAGGCAGGTGAGGACCCTTCCGTCATCCAGTAAGCTGATCGGGACATTGCGATTCTGTCGTGATAGTCCCAATCAGCTCTGCTGAGCTACCGGGATAGTTTTACTTTCAGTTTAGAGACCGCAATCAACTTTGATCGTAGCGTCTAAAGGGTTAATGCCGGGCATCGGCCCAATCGGCGGTACCTGGGATTAGCCATGGGTCCTGGCTGCCAGTAGCAACAGGGACCCACAGGGTTTAACCCGTTCTCCGCTCCTGAGAATGGTTTAAACCCCGTTAGCGGGACTCAGGACATCCAGGTACGCCCTGCGTCCTTAAGTGGTTAACACAAAGTACAGGAGAGGGGTTCTGTGCTAACATAGGAATAGCAGTAGAGGGTGTCAAAGAAAGCACACAAATAAATATATATGTGTGTGTGTGGTCTTTATCCTAGATGTGCTGTTCACTGCCCCTCACAATGATCTATGGGAAGGGGGCGCGATGACCGTCACGCCCCCTTCCCATAGACTTTCGTTGAGGGGGCGGGCATGACGTCACGAAGGGGGCGGGCGTGACGTCACGAGGGGCGGCCCTGAACACGGAAGTCCGCACACAGCATCCGGAACAATAAACTTCCGGACGCTGGGGAGCGGAGCTTCCGACACAGGGCAGCAGAGTACCCCTTTAATCCCATACTAGTAATTCCTCATAATAATTTATAGCCCAACTGTCAATCACCACCGGACATCCATAGATTTTGAGCCTGCCAGATCACTGTGAAATAATAACATCTCAAGAAGTGCCAGATACTTCGACAAAGGGGTATTGTGGTTGACTGCTTCTTCACACATGTGGTGGCTTCAGGTACGGTTCTTTTCTGTACTACAGGGCTACACTTTAGGTCCTTTATATGCAGAAGACCTCTGTCATCCTGTACCTTCCATTCTATCTATGTCAGAGGTACTCAACTATTTTTAGTGAGGGTCCGCTCATCCAGGTCTGTCACTGGTAAAGATCCGAGCTGCTAAGGCCTGGTTTACACCTAGTGGCCACATTGCCATGAAGGATATAGGTAAAATGACTGAATGCTGGAGGATGTAAATGTACTGTTTCCTGCATTTTCTGAATAAATGCACATACTGTACCCCTAAAAATAATACTGCTGCCTACTGTACCCCTTAAAATAATATTGCCTCATACTGTACCCCAAAAAATAATACTGCTCCCTACTGTACCCCTGAAAATAATAGTGCCGCATACTTTACCCCTAAAAATAATACAGCTGCCTACTGTACCTTTTCATATTATTATGAAAATAATACTGTCACAGACTCTCTAAAAATAATACTGCTGCATACTGTACCCCTAAAAATACCACTGTAGACTGTACCCCTGAAAATACTGCTGCCTACTGTACCCCTGAAAATAATACTATCACAGACTCTCTAAAAATAAACTTCTGCATACTGTACCCCTAAAAATACTGCTGCCTACTGTACCCCTGAAAATAATACTGTCAGACTCTCTAAAAATAATACTGCCGCATACTGTACCCCTAAAAATAATGCTGTTGCATATTGTACCCCTGAAAATAATACTGCCACAGACTGTATCTCTGAAAATACTGCTGCATACTGTAGCCCTAAAAATAATACTGCTCCATACTGTACCCCTGAAAATAATACTGCTACATACTGTACCTCTAAAAATAATACAGCTGCCTACTGTACCCCTGAAAATAATACTGCCACAGACTGTATTTCTGAAAATAATGCTACCACATACTGTACCCATGAAAATAATACTGCCACATACAACAAAATACTGCCCCTGAATGTAATACTGCCGCACTGTACCCCTAAATAAAATACTCCCGCATTGTGTAGCCCCTAATATAAAACTGTTGCACGCTGTACCCCTGAAAATGCTGCCACATGTTGTACCCCTGAATACTTTACCCCTGAATATAATACTGCCACATGCTGTACCCATGAATATATTACTACTGCCACACACTATATCCCTAAATATATTACTGCCACACAATGTACCCTTAAATATATTACTGCCACACACTGTACCCCCCTAAATATAATATTTCCATATACTATACTCTTGCATATATTACTGCTACACGCTGTGGCCCTGGTATAGTGCTGCCACACGTTATGCCCCTGGATACATTACTGCCTCACATTTTGCCCTGGTATATTACTGCTACACACTATATCCCTGGTATATTACTGCCCCATGCTATGCCCCTAATATATTACTGCCACACGCTGTGCTCTAGGTATATTACTGCCACATGCTGTATCCCTTGTATATTTCTACTGCCTGGTATACACCTGGTATAGTACTGCAACTTGGCATGCCCCTGGTATACTACTGCCACACTCTATATCCCTATTATAGTACTGCCACACACTATGTCCCCAAATATAATTTTGACAAACACTGTGCTCTGTACCGACTTATTGTACCAAAAAACTATGAATTATGCCAATGTTCCCTCTCAATAAATGATGTTGCTGTGCCCCCACAATAAATGGTGTGGTTGTGCCCCCACAATGAAAGGTGCCGCTGTGCCCCTTCTCACCCCTTCTCAATAACGGTGGCCTGGCCAGAGCAGATAATGCAGGCAGTGCTAATCGCGCAGCCTGCATCACGAAATAAGCGCCGTGTGGGCAGGGACACAGTGTTCGGCCTTGGCTATTAATTTGTATCGGTGTTTAAAGACACCTATACAAATTAATGAGGGGAGATCCGGCAGGCAATCTGGCCGCGGTCCCTATCTGGACTGCAGTCTCCCAGTTGGGTAACCCTGATCTATGTAATCCTAATGGCATCTGTACGTATCAGTCTGTTTTGCCTTCATGTTATCACAAAAAATGATGTTATTAATAAAATGTTGGTGGCTTCTGAAGACTGTCCACAGTGTCCACAGTTCCTACCAGAGAGTACACTTGTAAGTTAACCAGAGGTTTTAACTCTTACAATATATATATATATATATATATATATATATATATATTTTATGCCACTGTATTCATAAAACCAGCCCATAACCTTTAAATTGTTCTATCAATGTACTGTAGCTGTATGTCAGTCCATACTATTGCAGCAATACCATATATGTGTACCTTTTAACACTTTTTTTTTATTGGAACTTACTTAACAATGAGATTTGCTAATTGCTTAGATAATACTTTTATATGTTAAAGCATTTTTGTCTTAGGCCCCTTTCACACTACAAAATTATTCCGTTTTAAAGATCAGTTCGAAGTTCCGTCTGAAGATTGGCTGTAAAACGGCAGTTACAAAATCCTATACGGCCATTAGAAAATCCCATTATAGTCTATAGTCTGGGATTTTTACATTATCCTTTTTAACCAATTATAGCCCATTATTAATAACGGACGTTATTTTGTGATGGAAGATAGTAACGGGAGAAATAGTGGATGCACTATTTCTTCCGTTAATGCGCCCGTCACAAAATAACGGCCCTGACAAAACAGACCAGGTTTACAATAGGAAATCAGGGCCTATATATATATATATATATATATATATATATATATATATATATATATATGTATACATATCTCAAAGTTCCAACATTTAGTTTTAGTCTGCCATTGACTCATGATGCCTGTGATGCCACTTGTAAAATACAGATGCAGCTCACATCACTGTGATGATTTGTGCATTCAAAAATGTATTGTATGTATTGTAAGCTATAAAAATCTACGGTAACTGGGCTTGTTCTCTCTTCTACTCCTTTGACATTGCCACCCATTAACCTGATCTGTAGTCCCTAGCTCTTGTTCTACATTGTAATGCCTGACTTCTTCTTTCCATGCTTTCTCTCGGGGTCAGTGAGTTTGATGTCATTTCAGCAAATCCACATCCTTCTTTTTCTTTTATGCCACTCTCTTGATTTTATTCTTACAAAGAAAGAATATTTATCAGGATTCTATTTTTTCCCAATATACAATGCATTTGGAAAGACCCTTTATTTAATTTTTTTTACATTCTCTTATGTTGTCACCTTTTGCTAAAATAAAAAAATATCTTTTCATCTTGTTTATTTTCCATTTCTGTCTTCTCCAAATACTTAGGGGGAGATTTATAATGGTTTTCTTTGGTAAGTTATTTTTTTTAGTAATAATTTTTTCTTTTTGCTTTGTTTTTTCCTTACGTGCGCCAAATTTATTCTCTGTGACTTTTCTACACAAAATGCAGCAGTTGCTATTTTTCGCGCAGGCTTTTTAAAGGTGCTTTCCAAAGGGGTGTACGAAATTTTTTCATTCGCAGTTCATAAATACATTGCCACTGCAGTTAAAAAATAACTTTAGAAAGCGAGTTTGTACAATTTGCCTTACGCTTGTAAACAACAGAAAAGTAGCACAGAAAAGTTCTTAGGCGCAAATACGACACATTAAGCGCCAAATGTAAGCAAAAAAAAACAACAACTTCTAAATAGCTTCATAAATATCACCCATAATCTTTCAAAGCATGTCCTGCAGCAGCCCCATCCCGAGTGCCTTTAAAGGGGTACTCCTGTGGAAAAAAATTTTTTAAAGTCACCTGGTGCCAGAAAGTTACACAGATATGTAAATCACTTCTATTTAAAAATCTTATTCCTTCCAGTACTTATCAGCTGCTCTGTACTTCACAGGAAGTTCTTTTCTGTCTGACCACAGTGCTTTCTGCTGACACCTCTGTCCGTGTCAGGAACTGTCCAGAGCAGGAGAGGTTTGCTATGGGGATTTGCTCCTACTCTGGACTATTCCTGACATGGACAGAAGTATCAGCAGGGAGTACTGTGGTCAGACAGAAAATAATTTCAAAGAGAAAAGAACTTCCTGTGGAGCATACAGCAGCTGATAAGTGCTGTAAGGATTAAGATTTTTAAATAGAAGTAATTTACAAATCTGTTCAACTTTCTGGCACCAGTTGGAAAAAAAAATGTTTTCCACCGAGTACACTTTTAATATACATTTCAAACTAACTGTTTGACATGCGCATGGAACAGAACAGAGCCACCTAGTGGCCATTTTTTCAATCACATTAAAAACATATAAAGGGAGAATCAGCAAATTCCACCCCTGCTTACTTAGAGAGGAATGAGGAGGCAAACTGCAGAAAATGACCAGTTTTTACTTGCAGGTGCCAGTAAGGCTACTTTCACACTGCCATTGTGCCCTGTCCTTAACCCCTTCCCGCAGAATGTCATATATAAACGCCGGGTTGTGCAGTGCGTTCGCGCATCCCGGCGTTTATAAATGACATGCAGTTAACCCGGCGATGCGCAGCATCGCACGGGTTAACTGGCAGAAGTCCCGCTGTTTCCAGCAGGGGACAACTTCTGCTTCACCCCCAGGACCATCAATTGATGGTCCTGGTCAGCGATCACTGTGATTGGTCCCTGTGGACCAATCACAGTGATCTGGGGTGAAAGTTCAGATCCCCCGCACTGCCCGCCCCTGGAAGTCGGGCAGAACGGGGGACGAAGGCTGCAGGGGCTCGCGGGGGCCTGCGGCATTCGGGGGGAACACGTGGGGACCGGCGGACTTACCTGATCCAGCGGCGGGACCGAGGAGCAGCGCGGGACCGGCCACGTGGACGAGCAGCGACGGGTAAGTATGTAGTCCTCAGAGGCAGCAATGAAGATCTTCACTGCTGCTTCTAGGAGTCTGAAAACTACAACTCCCAGCATGCCTAGACAGCCTTTGGCTGTCTGGGCATGCTGGGAGTTGTAGTTTTGCAACATCTGGATGGCCTCAGTTTGGAGACCATTGTATAATGGTCTCCAATCTGTGCTCTTCCAGCTGTTGCAAAACTACAACTCCCAGCATGCACTGACTGTCCAGGCATGCTGGGAGTTTTAGTTCAGCAACATCTGGCCCTTCAGATGTTGCCGAACTACAACTCCCAGCATGCCCTTCAGCTGTCTGGGCATGCTGGGAGTTGTAGTTTTGCAACAGCTGGAGACACACTGGTTGGGAAACATTGTTTCTAACTCAGTGTTTCCTAACCTGTGTGCCTCCAGCTGTTGCAAAACTATAACTCCCAGCATGCACTAAAAGACCATGCATGCTGGGAGTTGTAGTTTTGCAACATCTGGAGGGCCCCAGTTTGGAGACCATTGTATAATGGTCTCCAATCTGTGCTCTTCCAGCTGTTGCAAAACTACAACTCCCAGTATGCACTGACTGTCCAGGCATGCTGGGAGTTTTAGTTCAGCAACATCTGGCCCTTCAGATGTTGCCGAACTACAACTCCCAGCATGCCCTTCAGCTGTCTGGGCATGCTGGGAGTTGTAGTTTTGCAACAACTGGAGACACACTGGTTGGGAAACATTGTCTGTTTCTAACTCAGTGTTTCCTAACCTGTGTGCCTCCAGCTGTTGCAAAACTATAACTCCCAGCATGCACTAACAGGCCATGCATGCTGGGAGTTGTGGTTTTGCAACAGCTGATGCAAGCCCCCCCCCCCCTTCCCCCCCCCCCCGCCACGCCACCCCCGTGAATGTACAGGGTACATTCACATGGGCGAGGCTTTTACAGTGGGTTTCTCGCATCTTGAGATGCAGCAAATTTTGCGCTGGGAAACTCGCTGTAATCCCCCGCCCATGTGACTGTACCCTAAAAACACTACACTACACTAACACAAAATAAAATAAAAAGTTAAAAACACTACATATACACATACCCTTACACAGCCCCCCTCCCCCAATAAGAACGTCCGGTACACCACTGTTTCCAAAGCAGAGCCTCCAGCTGTTGAAAAACAACAACTCCCAGTATTGTCGGACAGCCGTTGACTGTCCAGGCATGCTGGGAGTTTTGCAACAGCTGGAGGCACCCTGTTTGGGAATCACTGGCGTAGAATACCCCTATGTCCACCCCTATGCAAATCCCTAATTTAGGCCTCAAATGCACATGGCGCTCTCACTTTGGAGCCCTGTCGTATTTCAGGGCAACAGTTTAGGGCGACATATGGGGTATCGCTGTACTCGGGAGAAATTGCGTTACAAGGTTTGGGGGGCTTTTTCTTCTTTAACCCTTCATGAAAAGGAAATGTTGGGGTCTACACCAGAATGTTAGTGTAAAATTTTTTTATTTTTTACACTAACATGCTGATGTTGCCCTATACTTTACATTTTCACAAGAGGTAAAAGGGAAAAAAGCCCCCCAAAATTTGTAACGCAATTTCTCCCGACTACAGAGATACCCCATATGTGAGCGCAAAGTGCTCTGGGGGCGCACAACAAGGCCCAGAAGGGAGAGCGCACCATGTACATTTGAGGTGATTTGCACAGGGGTGGCTGATTGTTACAGCGGTTTTGACAAACGCAAAAAAAACAAAACCCCACATGTGACCCCATTTCGGAAACTACACCCCTCATGGAATGTAATGAGGGGTGCAGTGAGAATTTACCCCCCACAGGTGTCTGACGGATCTTTGGAACAGTGGTCCATGAAAATGAAAACTTGTACAGCCCACTGTTCCAAAGATCTGTCAGACACCAGTGGGGGGCAAATGCTCACTGTACCCCTTGTTACGTTCCTCAAGGGGTCTAGTTTCCAAAATGGTATGCCATGTGTGTTTTTTTTTGCTGTTCTGGCACCTTAGGGGCTTCCTAAATGCGACATGCCCCCCGAGCAAAATTTGCTCTCAAAAAGCCAAATATGACTCCTTCTCTTCTGAGCATTGTAGTTCGCCCATAGTGCACTTCAGGTCAACTTATGGGGTACCTCCATACTCAGAAGAGATGGGGTTAAAAATTTTGGGGGGTATTTTCTGCTATTAACCCTTGCAAAAAGGTGAAATTAGGGGGGAAACACATTTTAGTGGAAATTTTTTTTTTTTTTTTTTTAGATATGCAAAAGTCATGAAACACCTGTGGGGTAATAAGGCTCACTTTATTCCTTATTACATTCCTCAAGGGGTCTAGTTTCCAAAATGGTATGCCATGTGGGTATTTTTTGCTGTTCTGGCACCATAGGGGCTTCCTAAATGCGACATGCCCCCCGAGCAAAATTTGCTCTCAAAAAGCCAAATATGACTCCTTCTCTTCTGAGCATTGTAGTTCACCCATAGTGCACTTCAGGTCAACTTATGGGGTACCTCCATACTCAGAAGAGAAGGGGTTACAAATATTGGGGGGTATTTCCTGCTATTGACCCTTGGAAAAATGTGAAATTTGGGGGGAAACACACATTTTAGTGAAAAAATTTTTTTTTTTTTTACATATGCAAAAGTCGTGAAACACCTGTGGGGTATTAAGGCTCACTTTATTCCTTGTTACGTACCTCAAGGGGTCTAGTTTCCAAAATGGTATGCCATGTGAGGGTTTTTTGCTGTTCTGGCACCATAGGGGCTTCCTAAATGCAACATGCCCCCAAAAACCATTTCAGAAAAACGTACTCTCCAAAATCCCCTTATCGCTCTTTCCCTTCTGAGCCCTCTACTGCGCCCGCCGAACACTTTACATAGACATATGAGGTATGTGCTTACTCGAGAGAAATTGGGCTACAAATATAAGTATACATTTTCTCCTTTTACCCCTTGTAAAAATTTAAAAATTGGGTCTACAAGAACATGCGAGTGTAAAAAATGAAGATTGTGAATTTTCTCCTTCACTTTGCTTCTATTCCTGTGAAACACCTAAAGGGTTAAAATGATGACTGAATGTCATTTTGAATACTTTGGGGGGTGCAGTTTTTATAATGGGGTCTTTTGTGGGGTATTTCTAATAAGAAGACCCTTCAAATCCACTTCAAACCTGAACTGGTCCCTGAAAAATAGTGAGTTTGAAAATTTTGTGAAAAATTGGAAAATTGCTGCTGAACTTTGAAGCCCTCTGGTGTCTTCCAAAAGTAAAAACTCGTCACTTTTATGATGCAGACATAAAGTAGACATATTGTATATGTGAATAAAAAATTTTTTTATTTGTAATATACATTTTCCTTACAAGCAGAGAGCTTCAAAGTTAGAAAAATGCAAAATTTTCAAATTTTTCATCAAATTTTAGGATTTTTCACAAGGAAAGGATGCAAGTTACCACAAAAATTTACCACCATGTTAAAGTAGAATATGTCACGAAAAAACAATCTCAGAATCAGAATGATAACTAAAAGCATTCCAGAGTTATTAATGTTTAAAGTGACAGTGGTCAGATGTGCAAAAAACGCTCTGGTCCTTAAGGCCAAAATGGGCTTGGTCCTGAAGGGGTTAAACGGCTGTTAGGCTCTTTTTTTTTCAGTCTTTAAACGTCGTTATCGGGACAGGGCAAGAACGGGTCCCGATGGATTCCATTTACTATAATGGGGTCCATTGTGCGCCTTTATTTTGTAGCAGGAGTAGCGGGAGAAAAAGACAGCAGTAATTTTTCTCCCGTGTGCCGTGTCCTAAAGACAGTGTGAAAGAAGCCTAACATTCATAACTCTAAAATGCCTATGGGTTGTAACTTTCTGCTCCTATTAATAGAAGGTAGGAAAGTTATGATTTTAAACATATGTTTATTTCATTTGTGTATTTCATTTGTAATGTAAGTGTAAATATTTTAGATCTGTGCAAGCCGTTTTTCTTTTATTTTAATTATTATTCTCAGACCAGTGTGGAAAGTGATCGCTAACATTTTAGGATATTATTATTGGCAAAGTGAAAATGTCTTTTTTGCTATCATCTAAGTCATACTAACAGCTTTTCTTCTCCCAAATGAATTTGCAGACATTGTGGTTATTTATAATATCCAGAGCAGAACTGCTGACAATCCCTCTAAAACTGCTGCAGATAGCTTTCTTGATCATTTTTTTACAACACTGTGAAGCACCATCTTAAAACTCATGTTAGGCTTTGAAGCTGGTGTAGCAAGCTGGAAGTCTAGAGTCAGCTGTCTTGCATCTTTGTCAATTAAAATTTTCATACATAAACTGAATATGTACATCAAATTTATCTCTTAGCTGAACTCTTACTCTATTTTGTTTCCCTTGTATACAGGATATTACGCCCCCGGGTCAAAAGTTACAAAATACAGTTACTTTCGAATGTGTTTATAGGCGTTAATTGAATATATTTCTTCAGAAAATAAACATTACTATAGTTTCAGATTTAGGGTACGTTCACACTACAGAGTGTGAACGGAATCTTTGCTTGCTGATTTCAGCGAGCGGAGATTCAGACTGGCAGCTGGCGGCGGCGGAAGGACAGCCGCTGAAATTCTGCAGTGTGAACGGGTCTCGCAGAGACCCATTCACACTAATGTTAAGTTCACACTGCGGAATACCGCTTGCGGAATTCTGTAGTGTGAACATACCCTTAGGCTCTAAGAAATGTGATAGTCTTCTTATAGGTTCCAGTCCTCTAACTCTATTTGGGACAAATTATTTTAGGTTAATTTCCTAAAGAACATTTAATATATCATTTATTTACTTTGGGATTGCACTGTTCTTTGGGACTACTTGTGGGATGTCCATGAGTTTGCTAAATCTCACATGAGACCACCAAGAATTAGGAACAACAAAGTCTGTAAATTAGGCCCTGTGGACATCACTTCTGTAAATGTTGCCATGCATAGTTTATATTTATGCCTACATTTTATGTACTTAACTTAACTGATGCACTTTACTTAACTGTTAACATCCCAAAAGGCACAAATCACTAAAACTACAAGGTACAAACATATTATACAGCCTCTAGGTGCCCATAGCAATTTCTGAATATTTAGGGCCACTGAGTTGACAGTCTTGCTCCAACACTATGGGTTATGGATCATTAAACATGTAAACCCATAGCTAGTGATGTCGCGAACATAAAATTTTCAGTTCGCGAACCGCGAACGCGAACTTCCGCAAAAGTTCGCGAACCGGCGAACCGGGCGAACCGCCATTGACTTCAATGGGCAGCCGAATTTTAAAATCCACAGGGACTCTTTCTGGCCACAATAGTGATTTAAAAGTTGTTTCAAGGGGACTAACACCTGGACTGTGGCGTGCCGGAGTGGGATCCATGGCAAAACTCCCATGGAAAATTACATAGTTGATGCAGAGTCTGGTTTTAATCCATAAAGGGCATACATCACCTATTATTCCTAAATGGTTTGGAATAAAGTGCTTTAGCCCCCTTTAGGCAGCACATAGAGCCCCCTTTTAGGCATCACATAGTTAGATTCCCCCTTTAGACAGCACATAGATTCCCCCATATTAGGCAGCACATAGTTAGATCCCCCCTTTGGGCATCATATAGTTAGATCCCCCCTTTAGGCAGCACATAGATTCCCCCATGTTAGGCAGCACATAGTTAGAGCTCCCCTTTACGCAGCACATAACATTCCCCCATATTAGGCAGCACATAGTTAGAGCCCCCCTTGAGGCAGCACATAGTGGGATTTGAACCCAAGGCCCCAGCGCTGCAAGGTACCATGCTACCCTTAGCATACATCTAATATCAGTAGCCAGAAAAATTGCAGCACCAGAAAGAGTGCAGCAGCAGAGGCCAGAAAAATTAGGCATGTATGCCTGGCTGGAAAATTTGGTATTGTCGTAGCTGTAGCAGCGGCTATAAAAATGACAGCACCATAACAAGTGCAGCAGCAGAGGCCAGAAAAATTAGGCATGTACACATGGATGAAAAATTGGGTATTGTCGCAGCCGCAGCTGTAGCAGCGGCCAGAAAAATTGCAGCACCAGAAAAAGTGCAGAAGCAGAGGCCAGAAAAATTAGGCATGTACACCTGGCTGGAAAATTTGGTATTGTCGCAGCTGTAGCAGCGGCCAGAAAAATTGCAGCACCATAACAAGTGCAGCAGCAGAGGCCAGAAAAATTAGGCATGTACACATGGATGAAACATTTGGTATTGTCGCAGCCGCATCTGTAGCAGCGGCCAGAAAAATTGCAGCACCATAACAAGCAGAGTCCCAAAAAATTAGGCATGTACACATGGATGAAAATTTGGTATTGTTGCAGCCGCTGCTGTAGCAGCGGCCAGAAAAACTTCTGTTTGTTTCGCCAGGCAGAAAGTGCCCTAAAACATTGCGGCTCGAACCCTAGTTGGTGGCGGATAAGTCACGCAAGTCATCCGGCATTCAGAGTTCAAACACAGCAGCATGTGGACCATTTTTAGCCCAAGGCAGCTCATCTGATCAGGCCTTGTTCAGTCAAATGTATCGCCCAGTGTCAGTCCCTTCGGGATCCAACCCTCATTCATCTTAAGAAAGGTGAGGTAATCCAGACTTTTTTGACTAAGGCGACTCCTCTTCTCAGTGATAATACCTCCTGCTGCACTGATGGTTCTTTCTGACAGGACACTTGAAGCGGGACGGGCCAGAAGATCGAGCGCAAATTGGGATAGCTCAGGCCACAGGTCAAGCCGGCACACCCAGTAGTCAAGGGGTTCATCGCTCCTCAGAGTGTCGATATCTGCGGTTAAGGCCAGGTAGTCTGCTACCTGTCGGTCAAGTCGTTCTCTGATGGTGGACCCCGAAGGGCTGTGGCGATGCGTAGGACTTAAAAAGCTCCGCATGTCCTCCATCAACAGCATGTCTGTACAGCATCCTGTCCTTGCCGGCGTGTTCGTGGGAGGAGGAGGAAGAGGATTACTTTCACCTCTTCCCCTGTTAGATCCCTTTTGTGCTGTGACATGACCCTTATACGCTGTGTACAGCATACTTCTTAATTTATTTTGGACCTGCTTCCGAGCGGAAGCTGTAGTAGATTGGGTGTCTTGAGATAGCCAGTCAACTAAGTCCTCAGAACTTTGGGGGTTCAGGGTACGTGGCCTCTGAATACTGGCCATTCTAGGGCCAAAGGGAATCCCAGCACCACGACGGCCCCTGTGGGGTGGCCTTCCTCTGCCTGTCATTTTTTTGGTTAAATTTGCACAAGTGTCACACCAAACGTGATTTGCACTAGGGTGACACAATTTGCCCTGCAGGCAAAAAAAATGGCAACTGTGATGTGAACTGACAGTGACGACTGATTTTATTTTACAGCCAAAAAAGGTATTTTTTTTAAATTTGCACAACTGTCACACCTAATGTGATTTGCACTAGGGTGACACAATTTGCCCTGCAGGCAAAAAAACTGGCAACTGTGACGTGAAGTGACAACTGATTTTATTAACAGCCAAAAAAGGTTGTTTTTTTTAATTTGCACAACTGTCACACCTAATGTGATTGGCACTAGGGTGACACAATTTGCCCTGCAGGCAAAAAAACTCGCAACTGTGACGTGAACTGACAGTGATGACTGATTTTATTTAACAACCAAAAAAGGTATTTTTTTTTTAAATTTGCACAACTGTCACACCTAATGTGATTTGCACTAGGGTGACACAATTTGCCCTGCAGGCAAAAAAAATGGCAACTGTGACGTGAACTGACAGTGACGACTGATTTTATTTAACAGCCAAAAAAGGTATTTTTTTTTATTTGCACAACTGTCACACCTAATGTGATTTGCACTAGGGTGACACAATTTGCCCTGCAGGCAAAAAAAATGGCCACTGTGACGTGAACTGACAGTGACGACTGATTTTATTTAACAGCCAAAAAAGGTATTTATTTTTAATTTGCACAACTGTCACACCTAATGTGATTTGCACTAGTGTGACAATGAGCAAAAAAGCTTGCCAGCGGAGTTCCCCATTTAAGCAGTGGTCCCCAACCAGGGTGCCTCCAGCTGTTGCAAAACACACGGACTGATATATTTCAGCCCTTTGAATACTGTAGTAGTTAGTTGCTTTAAAGAAAAAAAGCTTGCCAGCGGAGTTCCCCTTTTATGCAGTGGTCCCCAACCAGGGTGCCTCCAGCTGTTGCAAAACACACGGACTGATATATTTCAGCCCTTTGAATACTGTAGTAGTTAGTTGCTTGAAGGAACTTAAGTTTTATACTTGAGTACCCCTTTTAACCAGCGTTTCCCTCCCAACCAGGACTGATATCTTTCAGCCCTAAAAAGGGCTTTTTTGCATGCTGTCCTTAAAGCAGATGTTACACTAGTGCTTTAGAAGTAAACTGGACCCTGAATACACCACCTAGCAGCAACCTAGCTATCACTTTCCCTATACAGCAGGAGCAGCTTCTCTGACCATCCACTTCCTAAGCCTGCAGCATGCTGAATGAGACTAAAATGGCACCCGTGCAAGAGGTAGGAGGGTCTGGAAGGGAGAGACAGCTGCTGATTGGCTGTAATGTGTCTGCTGACTCTGACTCACAGGGTCAAAGTTTACTGCAATGTTAAAGTATAGGGGGCGGATTGAACTTCACATATGTTCGCCCGGCGATGCAAACGCGAACATGTTAAATTCGCCGGGAACTGTTCGCCAGCGAACAATTTGCGACATCTCTACCCATAGCCCATCCTTTCCCTCTCACCTACCTATGTATGTGTATAAATATCATTCATTAGCCATATACTGCAGTCAGCTGTCACTTACATGCAGGGAGTGAGAGAAAAAAGTCATTCTCAGATCCACCTTGTCTCCTCAGTGAGACCCAGCCCCCTCCTTTCAAGGCAACACCACGCGATTTCAGTCTGGTCTAGAGCTCTGGCTGTACAGCCACACCTCCCCTCCCTCTCCTTTCCCCTCCCAGTTTGAGGAACTTGGCTAAGAGAAGATTCTCAGTCATAAACTGCACTTTTCCTGTGTGGATCTTATCACTAGCTGCTGCCATTCAGAGCACAGCATGATTTATTGCTGGAGGAAGGATAGTCCGAAATAAAAGACCTGTACAGTGTGTATGCATGCACACAGATAGTGAAAGTAATTAGTTGGCAGCCATTACACAGAGCTGCACTGACTTCTGAAAGTTGTAGTCTGTGCTGTGAGCAAGGAAAAAATAATATTTAGGAGACATCAGGGGCCAAAGGAGCTGCCAAAACCATATGAATAACAACAGGCTTGGAGCAATCAATCGCTGAACGGACGTGACTGAGGCAGGTAAGAGACCCTCCTGCTGCATCTTAGCTGATCGGGACATCGCGATGGTCCCGATCAGCCCGACTGAGCTGCCAGTAAGCTTTCACTTCAATTTTAGACACGGCGATCAACTTTGAATGCCGCATCTAAAGGGTTAATAGCACGCGGCCCAACGATCGGCCGCACGCTATTAGCCCAGGGTCCTAGCTTTCATTAGCCGCCAGGACCAACCAATTAATAAGATGCGGGGTCACGGCGTGACCCTGCGTTATACACCAGGATCGAGCAGAGGGCGTACAGGTATGTCTTAAAAGGGGGGGGGGTACTGTCAGAACCTATAGGGTTAAAAGGTTATGACAGGTTATTTGTTTTTGTTGCCGGGTTACGTTTAGCTGGCTGGCCAGCTGACCTTGATGAGAGCACCTGCTGGGTTGCCTATTTAACCTGGAAGTTTGCTCTCATTCAGTGTCTGTGAAAGAGTCCAACTCCTGTAGCTAGCAATTTACCCGGTTTATTCTTCTTTACCCGGTATCTGTGACTTTTGGCTTATCTTCTCGACTTCTCTCTGATATTAGCGATTTTGTCCTTGGACACAGATAGTGGACATTGATTTATTGTGTGTGAGTGTGTTAGTTTTGCTTCTGTTAGTCTGTCTGCTCCCTACAGTACTCTCACCTGTGTCTGTATTATTGTAGTTTATTATTTTGAGAGTGACTCCCATCACTTGTCTAGGGAGGGACTGTCACCGTGGTTACGGACCTATCACCTAGGGCTGGTACGTAAGTAGGCAGGGATAGGGGGAGTGGGTGAGAATAGTGTGCACTCCTTCCCTGCCCATACGTGACAGTGTATCTGTCATGACATGAAGCCCAAAGGACCAAATATCATATTTAAGTGTTTCCCCCATGTGAGGGTCAAAGTACTGAGACCTTTTATAGTTATTTGCATGCATTGCAGCGTTACAATATTTTAGCCATAGGGTATCAGATATCGTGTACTACAGTTTGGAGAACATTATATCAAGGAATTATAGGAGCTACTGACTTTCTCTAGCATGCAAACAGCATAAACGATATCTACATTTCTAGGCAGTTAAATAAAGCGTCTGAAAAACACCAAAAAAAGGATTTCTCCAAAAATGGTAATTACCCTGGTACCTTCACCACCTAGGACCTTCTATGTCCTTGTTCCCTAAGGTTATGATTACATTGACAAAAAAAAAAAACTAAATACCTCAAACCACCACAAAAAACACTTCAAAAACACTTGGTTTTTAGCTCTATTGAGTGCAATCAGCAAAGCTTAAAAAAAAAAAAAAAAAAATTAATAAAGTATGAAAACAATGGCAAAAAAAAAATAAAGAATTGGCATATTACTTTTTAAGAGCAGGTTTACATTGAAGTCAATGGTTGCTTGAAAAAAAGGCCAACAAAGCCACATGAAACAGTACATCAAAAGAAGCACTGAAATCAGAGATGGTTTCCATAGCATTTTTTGCTGGTGGATTTTAACTCCTAGAGGATGCAGGAGCATGCTTCAAAGCCAGTTGCATAACAGTCAGGACCCATGGCTAATGCTGGACATCAAGGATCAGGGAGATGTCCACATTAACCCTTTAGACTCCGTGATCAAAGTGGATTGAAGCATCTAAAGTTCCCAAAACTACATTGCACAGGGGTGCTGGTTGAGACCACCATGACAAAAAAAATGCAGGGTTCTACAGGAGATCATGGGGGCCCCAGGAGCGGGACCCCACAATCAGACATTTTATCCTTTGGATAGGGGATAAGATGTCTTGCAGCCGAGTACCCCTTTAACCCCTTAACCCCTTAAGGACGCAGGACGTAAATGTACGTCCTGGTGAGGTGGTACTTAACGCACCAGGACGTACATTTACGCCCTAAGCATAACCGCGGGCATCGGAGCGATGCCCGTGTCATGCGCGGCTGATCCCGGCTGCTGATCGCAGCCAGGGACCCGCTGGCAATGGCCGACGCCCGCGATCTCGCGGGCGTCCGCCATTAACCCTCAGGTGCCGGGATCAATACAGATCCCGGCATCTGCGGCAGTTCGCGATTTAAATGAAGGATCGGATATAGACATATTTGGTATCGCCGCGTGCGTAAATGTCCGAACTATTAAAATAAAATGTTAATGATCCCGTACGGTGAACGGCGTGAACGAAAAAAAATAAAAAAAAGGCCAAAATTCCTACTTTTTTAATACATTTTATTAAAAAAAAAATTATAAAAAATGTATTAAAAGTTTTTTATATGCAAATGTGGTATCAAAAAAAAGTACAGATCATGGCGCAAAAAATGAGCCCCCATACCGCCGCTTATACAGAAAAATAAAAAAGTTAGAGGTCATCAAAATAAAGGGATTATAAACGTACTAATTTGGTTAAAAAGTTTGTGATTTTTTTTAAGCGCAACAATAATATAAAAGTATATAATAATGGGTACCATTTTAATCGTATTGACCCTCAGAATAAAGAACACATGTCATTTTTACCATAAATTGTACGGCGTGAAAACAAAACGTTCCAAAATTAGCAAAATTGCGTTTTTCGTTTTAATTTCCCCACAAAAATAGTGTTTTTTGGTTGCGCCATACATTTAATGATATAATGAGTGATGTCATTACAAAGGACAACTGGTCGCGCAAAAAACAAGCCCTCATACTAGTCTGTGGATGAAAATATAAAAGAGTTATGATTTTTAGAAGGCGAGGAGGAAAAAATGAAAACGTAAAAATGTAATTGTCCTTAAGGCCAAAATGGGCTGAGTCCTTAAGGGGTTAAAGGGGTACTCTGGTGAAAACCTTTTTTCTTTTAAATCAACTGGTGCCAGAAAGTTAAACATATTTGTAAATTACTTCTATTAAAAAATCTTAATCCTTCCTGTACTTATTAGCTGCTGAATACTACAGAGGAAATTCTTTTCTTTTTGGAATTCTCTCTGATGACATCACGAGCACAGTGCTCTTTGCTGACATCATTATAATAATAATAATAATAACTCTTTATTTATTGTTGTCCTTAGTGGGATTTAAACCCAAGGCCCCAGCACTGCAAGGCATCAGTGCCAACCAGTGAGCCACCATGCTGCCCTTAGCATACAAGTGGCTAAAAGCATGCTACAATGATCGCGGTGCCGCGCGCTATTAACCCTTTAGTTGAAAGCCGCACCTAAAGTGAAAGTAAATCACTGTCGGTTAGCTCAGGGGGCTGTTCAGGATGTCCGCGGCTAAATCGCGGCAACTATCTTCCACTTATAGGGCGATGCTACTACAAACAGAGGACTACTGTCTACTACTTATGGGGAAGGCAACTACATACAGCAGGTTACTATATACTACTAATAGGGGTCTGCTATTAAGTACAGAGGGCCACTATCTACTGCTTATAGGGCCTACTACTTTCTTCAGGGGCTATTATGTACAGGGGGACCACTATCTACTGCCTAAAGGGGGCAGTTATCTAAACGTGAACCTAACTACAGGTGACACATACCTACTATGGGCATCTGCGTAATGGGGAAATTATATGAAGGGACCTGTCTACATACTGGAGCGGCCTTACTATCTAATGGGGGACCTACCTGCTCTTCCCCAAGAGATTTTCAAAGGAAATTACAGCTTTTTTTATGCTAAGGCATTACTTCATTTTCCAAACCTTCAGAAACACATCCAACACATCATCTGTGTTCATGGAGGCTTCATGCAGAATACCACTGACAATTTTAAAACTAGGTTTTAAGATTTGAAAAAAATGGAAAAGCAACCTTGCTGTGTATTTAAAAAATCCATAACTAGTAAGCAATGTTAGCCAATTTGCGGCCAAGGACCATTATGTTTTTTCCTGGGCAAGCCCTTCTGCTGATGCTGCTACTTTCTCAACAAAATTGGTTATTCCTGCTAAATATCCAATACTGCAAAACATACCGATCCATGTTCTTACTATGTTTAGGTCTACATTTGCTTGTGAATCTACATCCTCCACTATGAATCTGGCGAAGAACAAATACCACACTCAGATTACAGATGACCATTTGCTTCAGTCTGTTCAAATCTTTTTCACTCCCTTTTGTAAATTCTAGTTTACATATGTCCAGCGTCAGTCATCATTTCCCTCTGTTGCTTGCTATAAAGCATTGAATGGGACAGTTCACACTCATCCAGCATCTTAATTTGGACACCAGATGGTCGGACATGCCGGGCTGGCACCAGACGCATCTTGCTGTGTTCCTAAACAATGGACGTCGGATGCTAAACAACTGATGACAACTGATGCATGTTGTAATCAGTTGTGGCATCAGTTGCATCGAGATTTAGGCTGAGTTCACCTATGCTGGATGCCAGACATGTGTGAACCCAACCTAACTTTTTTCAAAGGGATGGTGAAGGAAGAAAAAATGCCACGTAAAAACCTGACAACATTTGTGAAAAGTAAACAAGACAACATGTTTACCAATGGTGTTCAGCTCGGCTCTTCACCTGACAAAAGACCCGGATAAGTGGACCATTGCTAAAAGTAGTTGAGTACCCCAGCACCATGGACAGCAGTTTGTTCTATAATGGTCATCACTGCATATTTATTGATTTGCGATTGTATAGCTTTAAGCTATCCCCACTGGCTCAGTTTTGGGTAATATAATTTATCTGATCAGCACAGTTCAGTAAACTAATACTTCACATTATATGTGCTTATTTTCCTTTTTAACAACAGTTTTAAGAACTCAGCAGAGGTTTACCCATGAAGGACATCTGCAAGGTTTAATATGCCACTGAACCATCAATCTATCACGATTTCCCCATTATGAATGGATTTCCGTTCTTAGAATGACAGACCTATTACTTATTACTGACAAAGAATGTCTGGCATATATTCCTGAAAATCTCCCGACATACATACATTTATAGAGTCTTCATCACGATAGTTAGTCAATAACAATACAATAAAATGGCATTCACATAAAGAAAATGTAAAGTGGTCTGCCAAATACAATACATACACCAAATGCAAAGTCACATAAAGTAGTATGCCAGAAGCCTGCGGTGTTCCCACAAACATTGAGGGGTATCGGCAATGTAACAGCACCTGAATCAAAAAGTAAAGAGCCAGTCACTGCAAATACCACAAGAAATGAGTAACACACAATGAGCATTTAAACAGCAGATTACCCTAACATGTATTTCTAGAGACTAAATACTCTTGAAGGCCAGGGCTATCCTCAGAATTTGGCACCCAAGCTTTCAAACACAAACTTTTTATGCATTTAAAATACATAAAAAGCAGAATAACTATATTCCATTGCACTTTTGTAAAGAAGATCTAATATTTATTGCAAACTATATGTCAGGATCCGGGCTAGCGGCTGGTGATGACACTGGAGGTGGATCCCCTGTACCAGAGAGGCGATGACGCGGGCCGTACTGGGGAATCGGTTCTAAGCAGTTACTGTTCACCAGAGCCCGCCGCAAAGCAGGATGGACTTGCTGCGGCAGTAACTACCAGGTCGTGTTCCCCAGTAGCGACTCGACCTCTCTGGCAGCTGAGACTGGCGCGGTACACAAGGACTAAACAGAGGCGAGGTCAGACGTAGCAGAAGGTCAGGGCAGGCAGCGAGGTTCGTAGTCAGGGGCAACAGCAGAAGGTCTAGGTACACAGGCTTGGGACACAGTATAACGCTTTCTCAGGGCACAAGGCAACAAGATCCGGCGAGGAGAGGAAGGGGAAGTGGGTTTTTATACATTAGGGCTTGATTGGGCCAGGCACCAATTAGTGGTGCACTGGCCCTTTAAATTTAAGCAAGTTGGCTCGCGCGCGCCCTAGGGAGCAGGACCGCGCGCCGGGAGGAAGCAGACGGGAGCCAGAGGTGAGAGAGACGGGGCGCAATCCGAGGGCGGACACGAGCCGTGCCTCGGATCGCGTCCCCTCCGGGGACCAGAGAGCAGCGCTCGCGGTCAGCAATGCCGACCGGAGCGCTGCAGCCAGAGGAGCACCGTGAGCGCTCCGGGAAGGCAGCGGCACCCGGAGCGCTCGGCGTGACACTATATAACATGTATTGCAAACTTTATATATAAGATATATTTAAAAAAAAATATGGAGTTCTTGCAAATGCATACATAATATTAGACTGTGTTTTTCAACTACATTTAATGTATACAGTTGCCAGGAAAAGTAAGTAAACCCTTTGAAATTACTAGGATTTTTGCATTGACTGCTTCTTTTATAGAGCACATCCACAGTGCAGGGAGAAAAAGGAAGTGAACTGACGTGCTAACACTTATAGATGTTGATAGATATACATGCTGTTTATGTTTATATGTGGCCACCCAGTGACTGTAATCAGAGTTCCAACCTTTTGAGGGTTTTGTTAGCATGTTATGATTATGTATTGAATTTGTATCCTACTGTATGTTAAGGTTAAAATTAAAACCTTAACTAAATTCAAGAAAGTGTAGAGTGGATACATTTGTTAAAAGGTGTTTCAGTCAAGAAGATGAGATTGAAAGTGTGGCCTAATGAGGTCCCCAGCATCCATGACAACCTATCATCACCCCTGACCACTTTGCCAAGAGAAAGATGATCAGATGGCATATTACATCCACACTGTTTGTCTAACCAACTTGATTTTGCAGATGCAATTCACAGTGGCATCTAAGTGGTTAAATGATCAGGGTCAGTGTCCCACAAGATAGGGGATAAGTGTACACGTTCCATTAATTTCTAGGAAAGCACCGAAGATATCCAAGTACAACACTCAGGTCTCTTTGGTACTCCCATAGAGAATGAATGGAGCATGTCCCCTCTGCAGCACAAGCTCCACTCAGAGAGCCCATTCCTGTTCAAGAGATCCTGAGTGTCCCAGTGGTTGGACCCTCCATGATCAGACACGCATCCCATTTCCTGTGGATAGGGGGTAAGTTGTTTTTCACCGGTACACCCCTTAAACTATAACTAAAACTGGTGTTAAGTGTCACTGTAATCTACACCTGCTGCTATCTGGTATAGATGTCACTCTGAAGGAGATGGGCAGCCATGAAAGCATGCTCCCAATGCCACACATGTAACCATTGTATGTTGCAAAAAGTCATAACAAAAAAGAATAACAAAACATGTTCCTATAAGGAGGGATACTACAATTAGGCAATAAAGTAATCTCTCAGCTTTCAGCAATTATGGGTTCTTCCAGAGTCCTCTTTCATCTCATGACATATGACCCACAGAACTAGTATTTATGAAGATCGTAACCCAGTAGTTTGTTTTCCCCTCTACAACTTTTGGTCAATGACTGGTCAATGAGCTTTATTAATGATTCTAAGTTTTATCATTAAATATATCTGCCTATCTAATAGTCAGTGTACTTACAATTTACCCTAGTTCCAATATTATATATATATATATATATATATCATGCTTGAAAAAGGCTCCAGGAGGAGCTGAAACGTTGTAATGCTGACATGAGATATTAAATCACTTATTTTGTTGGAGTGCTGCGCCTGTATCTGGTTTTTATATATATATATATATATATATATATATATATATATATATATATACATAACTTAGCAGATGGATCATGTGTCTGGAAAAAAAAGCAGACTGGACAGTAAACAGCTGTTCCCCTGTCCTTGCCTTTAAGAAGACCTGTTTATCTTCCCTTACCTCACAGAAGACATGTTCCCCTATCCTTACCTGATAGAAGACTTTCTACAAGTTTATCTGAATCTAAACATCTGACATACATCACACCAGTTCAATAAATCCATCTGTACTTCATCTTTGACTTGTACAGTATGTAACCAAAAATGTTAAGCTTTGTAATATGTTAGTCATAGTACAGTCAAAGATCCTAAGGCTCCACAATAATCTTGACAAGTGTAGTACATGTGAGACTGTAATGCTTTATTCAAGCAAAAAAAGCATCCTTTACGGTTTCATTCTCTGAAAAATGGCTGAAATATTGCAGATTTTATGTGTACTATAATTTTATAAAACCACTTAAGGATCATGGCAATTTAAGGCCCTAAAATAAATATATAAGTTTAGTGAGAGGGGTACTCTGGTGGAAAACTTAAAAAAAAAATTAACTGGTGCCAGAAAGCTAAACAGATTTGTAAATTACTTCTATTTAAAAAAAAATCTTTATCCTTCCAGCTGTATGCTACAGAGGAAATTCTTTGCTTTTTGAATTTCTTTTTGTCTTGTCCACAGTGCTCTCTACTGACACCTCTGTCTATGTCACTGTCTATGGAACTGTCCAGAGTAGCATAGGTTTGCTATGAGGATTTTCTCCTGCTCTGGACAGTTCCTGATACGGGCATCAGGTGTCAGCAGAGAGCACTGTGAAGAAGAAAAAAAGAAATTCAAAAAGCAAAGAATTTCCTCTGTAGCAACATTTTTCTGTTTTTGCACTCACTTTTTTGCTCCTTACTTTTAAAAAATCATAACCCTTTCAATTTTCCACCTATAAATCCATATTATGGCTGATTTTTGCTCACCCAATTCTACTTTGCAGTGACATTAGTCATTTTAACCAAAAATCCACGACGAAACAGAAAAAAAATCATTGTGCAACAAAATAGAAGAAAAAATGCCATTTTTTGGGGGCTTTAGTTTCTACTAATTACATTTTTCGGTAAAAATGACACCTTATGTTTATTCTGTAGGTCCATACGATTAAAATGATACCCTACTAATATTGGTTTGATTTTGTCGTACTTCTGGAAAAAATCATAACTACATGCGGGAAAATGTATGCATTTAAAAATGTCCTCTTCTGACCCCTATAACTTTTTTTTTTTTTACGCATATGGGGATGTGTAAGAGCTATTTTTTTGCACCATGATATGAAGTTTTTATCGGTACCAATTTTATTTTGATTGGACTTTTTGATCGCTTTAAATTCATTTTTTTATGGTAGAAAAAGTGACCAAAATGTCATGACTGACTGGGAGAGTGAGCTCTAACTGAACTTAAAAATACTCTCCCTGCCTACTTGCCCATCCATCCTAAATGATCGATCAACAACTGGGCACTGGTCCCTTCCTGCGCTAAAGTGCAGAGACATAAAAACACATAATATACATAGTCGGTCAGAGGCCAGAAACGGAAAACTACTAGACAACCAGATATACCAAACATGATACAAATACTAACAGGGCAGAATATAAACAGGCAAACTGATAAGGAAACATAAGACACTGTTCACACTGGGACACAGAACAAACAAACTGGACACCCCACATTACAAAATGATTGCAAAAGGGAAAATAACAGAGCCAAAGGTGCGCCCCTGGGTGAGGACTGTCTGGAAAGGTGAATCGGAGTAGAAGAAAAGATGGGTCCTTACCCTTAGATGTTGCGCTAAGAGCACAACACCTACAGTAGCGTCTGGGATAGAGTAAAGCCGGACAGCTGCCACGAGGAACTTCCCGGAGTGACGTCAGTCTAACCGGTGGCAGAACAGAAGGTGAATGAATAGAAAGGTGTTCCTCAATGAAGGCGCTGGTCCATGGGTACATTTAAATATTTTATTTTGACATATAGAGCAACGTGTTTCGACCCCGAACAGGGATCTTCATCATGCCTGATGAAGATCCCTGTTCGGGGTCAAAACGCATTGCTCTATATGTCAAAATAAAATATTTAAATGTACCCATGGACCAGTGCCTTCATTGAGGAACACCTTTCCATTCATTCTCCTTCCACTTTACAAAAGGAGTAGCGATTAATAATAAAGCCAAATAGGCCACTGGCCAGCGGACACGCTCCACCATTTGGACAAAATGTTGATCCAGTAGGAAAACAGAAATATATTACATGAAACACTAGACTAGAACCGGATGAGTCTGAATAGACTCCAGGATACCAAACAGGAATAAAACATACAGAGCACAGGGTACAAGCAAGGCTCAGACACAGTGTGAACACAGACAGAACAGAACGAGCAATGAGCATTAACTATTTGCTACCTAGGAAAAATAGAAAACTGCTATGGACATCCTAGTGTGTGAATACACACCTAAACAGAAAAATACAAAAACAAATGAACGGACATTACCGCATAACCGCAATCGGTGATGTTCGGTATTAGCCGCAGATTCCAGTCGTTGATGGGCGCCAGGACTGACGCGAAATGTAGCGTGGTCAGCGTGTGACCCCACGTTACATCGCGAAGGACGTATGCATACGTCCTGTAGCGGGAAGGGGTTAAACCGCACGGTCAATGGCGTCACTTCATTTGCCATTTAAAAACATATTAGGGGTTATCCAGGAAAAAAAAATATTTTTTTGTATATCAACTGGCTCCGGAAAGTTAAACCGATTTTTTAATTATTTCTATTAGAAAAATTTAATCTTTTCAGTACTTATGAGCTGCTGAAATTGAGCTGTTCTTTTCTGTCTAAGTGCTCTCTGATGACGCCTGTCTCGGGAACTGTCCAGAGTAGAAGCAAATCCCCATAGCAAACCTCTTCTACTCAGTGCAGTTCCCAAGACAGCAGAAAGCACTGTTGCCAGACAGAAAAGAACAACTCAACTTCAGTAGCTGATAATTATTGGAAGAACTAAGATGTTTTAATAGTAGTAATTTACAAATCTGTTTAGCTTTTTGGAGCCAGTCAATATATATATATAAAAAAAAAAGTTTTTCCTGGAATACCCCTTTAACCCCTTAACGACGCAGGACGTATATTTACCGTGATCCTGCATCATATCGCGTCGGTCCCGGCGCTCATCAACGGCCGGGACCCGCGGCTAATACCACACATTGCCGATAGTGGCGATGTGTGGTATTAACCCTTTAGAAGCGGCGGTCAAAGCTGACCGCCACTTCTAAAGTGAAAGTGACCCGGCTGCTCAGTCGGGCTGTTCGGGACCGCCGCGGTGAAATCGCGGCATCCTGAACAGCTGACAGGACACCGGGAGGGCCCTTACCTGCCTCCTCGGTGTCCGATCGGCGAATGACTGCTCCGTGCCTGAGATCCAGGCAGGAGCAGTCAAGCGCCGATAACACTGATCACAGGCGTGTTAATACATGCCTGTGATCAGGATGAGAGATCAGTGTGTGCAGTGTTATAGGGCCCTATGGGACCTATAGCACTGCAAAAAAAATGTTTAAAAAAAGTGTTAATAAAGGTCATTTAACCCCTTCCCTAATAAAAGTTCGAATCACCCCCCTTTTCCCATAAAAAAATATATCATTAATTAAACCGTATGGTCAATGGCGTATGCGCAAAAAAATTCCAAAGTAATTTTTTGGTCACTTTTTATGCCATTAAAAAATGAATAAAAAGTGATCAAAAAGTCAGATCAAAACAAAAATCATACCGATAAAAACTTCAGATCACGGTGCAAAAAATGAGTCCTCATACCGCCCTGTATGTGGAAAAATAAAAAAGTTATAGGGGTCAGAAGATGACATTTTTAAACGTATAAATTTTCCTGCATGTAGTTATGATTTTTTCCAGAAGTGCGACAAAATCAAACTTATATAAGTAGGGTATCATTTTAACCGTATGGACCTACAGAATAATGATAAGGTGTAATTTTTACCGAAATATGCACTGCCTAGAAACGGAAGGCCCCAAAAGTTACAAAATGGCATTTTTTCTTCGATTTTGTCGCACAATGATTTTTTTTTTTTTCGCCGTGCATTTTTGGGTAAAATGACTAATGTCACTGCAAAGTAGAATTGGCGACGCAAAAAATAAGCCATAATATCGATTTTTAGATGGAAAATTGAAAGGGTTATGATTTTTAAAAAGTAAGGAGGAAAAAACGAAAGTGCAAAAATGGAAAAACCCTGAGTCCTTAAGGGGTTAATAAAAAATGATCAAAAAGTCCCATAAAAATAAAAATGGTACTGATAAAAACTAAAGATTGTCCTCATATACCCTCTGTATGCGGGAAAATTAAAAAGTTATAGGGGTCAGAAAATGGCAATTTTAAACATACTAATTTTGGTGCATGTAGTTATATTTTTTTTAAAGTAGTTAACTAAATTAAAACCTACATAAATTGGGTATCCTTGTAACTGTATGGACCTACAAAATAAAGATAAGGTGTCATTGTCAAAGTGCACTGTGTAGAAACGAAAACCCAAAAAGTTACAAAATTATGTTTTTTATTTTTATTTCACCCCACAAAAAATATATATTTTTTGCAGATTTTGGTCTAAAATAAGTGATTTTATTACAAAGTACAATTGGTGACCCAAAAAACAAGCCCTTATATGGGTCTGTAGGTGCAAAATTGAAAGTGTTATGATTTTTAGAAAGGGAGAAAGAAAACATGAAAGTGCAAAAACAAAAATTGGCCTGGTCCTTAAGGCCAAAATGGGCTTGGTCCTTAAGGGGTTAAACCCCATGTCTACCTCAACATAGTTATATACAGTGCTGTGTAAAAGTATTTTGTTGTCACACTTAAATGTTTCAGCTCATCAAACAAACGTTAATATACAAAGATAACCCAAGTACACAAAATGCAGTTTTCAAGTGAGCATTTAATTTATTATAGGTAAAAAGATGAAATATCATGGCCCAATGTAAAAAAAGTAATTGCCCCCCTCTCTTGTTTAATTATGAATTTACTGTTGTTTATCACATTGTGTGGTCAGCTGATTATTCACTTGCCACATCCAGGCCGATTACTGATCACTGATTAAATAGAACCTGTCTGACAAAGTTAAGTAGCCAAAAGTTCTCAAAACAGCAAGACACAATGCTGTGATCCAAAGAAATTCAGGAACAAAGTAATTGATACCAGTCTAGAAAGTGTTACAAAGCCACATCTAAAGCTTTAGGACTCCAGTGGCCCATGGTGAGAGCCATTATTAACAAATGGAAAAGATTTGAAACAGCGCTGAATCTTAAAGCCTACCAAAATTAACTTGAGATGACAGCAAAGACACGTCAAAGAGGTCAGAAAAGAACCTGCAATGATATCTAAAGAATTGCAGGCCTTACTTGTCTCAAAGTTCACGATTCAACCATAATAACAGAGTTCCAATGAACATAAAGGCTCATTTCACTTTTATCAAAAAAACATCTTGATGATCCCCAAAACTTTTGGGAAAAAAATTCTGGACTGACAAGACAAAAGTTGAACTTTTTGGAAGGTGTGTGTCCCGTAAGACAGCATTTCAGAAAAAGAACATTATACCTACAGTCCAATATGATGGTAGTGTGATGGTCTGGGGCTGTTTTGCTGCTTTAGCACCCGGACGACTTGCTTTGATTAATGGAGCCATGAATTCTGCTCTCTATCAAAAAATCCTGAAGGAGAATGCCTGGTGCACTGCTGTTTTGAAGCAAGACAATGATCTAACACACTAGCAAATCCACCTGTAAATGGCTTTAAAAATGAAGGTTTTGGAGTAGCCCTGGCAAAGTTTGGACTTAGAGAAACTGACAGCTTGTTCACCTGCACTAAACCCAATATACTGGGTTATATTGCGGGTGAACACCTGTAAATAGTGGGTTACTTACTTTAATTGGCCAATTATGAATTGCTTGGTATTGTGCTGCTGTGTGCAATGGAGGCAGAGAGCTTCTGCCCCCTCAATATTCAGGGCATGGCCCATCCTCATGATAAATATATACACATGTCTTCCCTCTCACATCCCTAGGATGTGAGAGCCTGCTGGAAATTAGCGCTGTGCTGCCTTCTGGGTGTAGCGTAGAGAGCAGAGCACTCACCCCGGCAGGCTTTTATGTACTTGTGACATGAGAGTGAATACATTTACATATTCATCACGGGGGCGGGCCATGTGGTGAATATTGGTGTTTGTATATTATAAGATAACACGGTACCCAGACATTATAATGCTGAAGAGGCATATACCCTGCTTTGTACTGATGAAGGACAAAATCCCTTTAACAACTGTCTACAGTTGGGCCTTTTTCCTTTTTAAGGGGATTCTGGTTTTGATGATAATCCCCAGTCATGGGTCAAGGCTCTTTAATACACAGAAGATTAATGTATAATGTAATTGCTTCCAATAGGAGGCACTAGAGATCCAGAGTTATGCATTGCCTACTTAGGCACTGTACTAGAAATAATACATCCATTTTACCTAGACTGTTCCTTTAACTGTGCTGTGATATTTAATATTGGTAATAGCAGAGACTCTTCCTATGAGGTCAGATCTGGTAACTGCCTTTGTACTTGCAGTTTGGGAAGTAAGCTGTTTATTTCTGAGCCATTAAATGAATGTCCCAAAACATATGTCATTATAACATGGTACTTTATTATAGAAAATGTTAAGCTATTATTTTATTTTGTAAATCAGGATGTATGGATGTGAAATGAGAAAGCCACAAGCTAAGATACTGGAGCTTGAATATTGAGCTTTAAAGAGCAGCCTTGCAACTTAACCACAAAGCTGCTTTCCTTACAAGCTTTCAAATATCCACAAGACAGAATGACGTCTGTTCCGAGCATGAAATAGATGGTCTGACATATTGTTTTAAACCAATTACTTATCTCATCCGATTACCACAAAATGGCCTTATTCCCATGAAAGCAAAACAAAATTAGCTATAATGGCTAATCGGATCCATTGAGTGTGTGCTTTACGCTGCAGACATGGAATTGCGTTCAGGTTGGGAACGACAAAGTGTTTAAAATATTCCTCTGATAATTTCTATTTACAATTCTTGTGATTTATGCTTCTGTACTCCAGAGTGGGTGTTTTAGCCTTCTGGCTAAAAGCTAATGGTGAAGACCTTGCACGATGACGAATGAACTAGCCTACAGGGCAATTTTTATTAGTAGTGACAGATACTTCAAGTACATATTCCCTCCAACACTCCAACCCATTATTTTTGTTGGACAATTTTTTAAATTTATCTACATAACCCAATTTGGTGTAGAAGCCACAGTATTACACATTTGTCATTAAGACAAGGAAAAAGTTCCAGATTTGTAATGATCATATTAAATTTTCTTATTGGTTCTTTTCATAATAGTCTTCATAATTATGTCACATAGAGTCCTGTATAGTGGTATAGTGTTCAGAACATTAAACTGAGGCCCACAAAACACTTAAGTACTGCTCTACAGCAAGCCAATGTGAGAGGGTATATTATCGCAAACCAAGAGGCCTATTTTCACTTCAATATATTTATTCAATTTATACAACTGCACATATGTATGTGTAGGCTACTTTTTATAATTGGTTTATCTATTAAAATCATGTCCATTAGAAACAGATGTAAAAAGTAAATAATGCCGCCATGCAGGCTCTATTATAGGTAGAAGTTTTTACACTCAAGAACTTGGGTCATATGATGACATTTTTTAAGTCATTGTATACATCTTCTGGTCTGCTATATTATGTCCTGTTCTTGTAAAGTAGAAAGGTTTTATAGTAATGAAACAGAGTCTTACTGCTACAGTATACTTGTCTGTTTCAAGGTACTTCAACACTGACCTTATAGTATTTACAAAACTGTTCAACAAGCCGTGTGGATTGCCGTCCATGATTAGGTCATTAATTAATTTAAGAAAAATCCAAGAAAAATGGAAAGTATGGTGCAGATGAGGGTGAAGGTGAATAATTAAAGGAAATCTGACATCAAGATTACCTGAACAATCCGGAACATACAAGTAGATAGTATGGGTGCAGCCGTTCAAGAGTTATTGGTCATGTTGCCAATATCTACTCCGTCAGTGAGGTAGGACAAACCCTTTAAGGACTTCCCCCGATACCTCCCAAGGAGCCCCCAAAGCACCCAGGAGTTCCCCTTTAAAAGCTTACTTTTTAGCCAGGTTTGCATACACTCCACCCCTGTTCATTCAATTATTATGGAAAAATTTGGACTGTTGGCAATTATAATAAAATTGTAAAATTGACTATGAAAACAGGAGACAGAGAGAATATATTGAGGTCTGTGCTATTATTGATGTTTATATTGCTGTCCAACCAGAATATTTGATAGAAGTCAGACACAGCCTTCACACGTTGTTTTGGCCAATCTTTCCTTTGTTGTAAATTTCTCAAAAAAAATCCAATAAAAATTATTTAAACCACAAAGGATGAATAGGATCCACCCATACCATTCTTACCTCTTACCCATTATCTATACACTTCTATAATACCTTCAGCAATTTTTATTTAGAATAAATTATGTAACCATAATCTTTCTGAATATTGCAATGTCAAACTCCAAATATGTTATATTGCATAGTGTTTAGTCTAGAGATGTAAAAGGAATACGTGACATATTTAAATTTTCTCTATTCTGTTTCTATTTTATTAAGACTTTATTTTTTATTTTATTTTTGTATAGTTTTAGGGGGCTGACTTAGTGGATATAATGTAAACTTCATGTGTCAGGATGGGTTTATAATATAGCTAATAATATGGAAAATGAGGGAAACAATCACCAAAAATTCTTTAAACATAAAAACATGATTTGAACAATACTTGATTACTCTTTCCCTGTAAGCGATTGGAGGTACACTGGAATCAATGGAAAGTGTGGGCTAGCCTTGAAATGGTTGCTTAGGCATATAACATGGCAAAGCTATCTAATGACAACCAAACAACAAATTGAATGTCTGGTAGAGACTTCAAATTTAATGGGAAAATTATCTATTCTTCAAATTAAGTTTTTATGTTTACTGTATTTTTAAAGAATTTTACCCCCTAAAATGTTCATTTTATTCCAAATATGTGAAAAAAAATCCTGACATTTAGAAGTTTTTATTCTGACCATAAAGCCTAAAACTAACCTGAGACTTCTTGTTCTGTACAGATCATTTCCAGCAGTGTCCTCCTTATCAACACAGTCAGGATTACAGTGAAAGGTGACACCAGTATATAGCTAACAAAGGTACACACAATAGCTGTTGCTCACAGATTAGCCCCCTCCTTGTAGAATGACCTCTGAAAAGTTCACAGAGCACTCCCAGACACCTTTTCCATTCATCTAAATGGGACAGCTTCAGTCTATTGTTGCCAAAGTCCAAGGGCCTGCTGTAAAGCATACCTCTAAATGCTGTTAATAATGCAAAGCCATAATAATGTATGAAAAAATGAAAAAGAAAATTACAATCATATGATGGAAACAGATTAGAAAAAAGCACCTGGCTCTAATAAGGATAAAACTTTAAGGTGATACATTCCTTTTAAATAGGTTTCCCAGGACTTTTTCTTTTTTCTTTTATTTTATTGATGGCCTAAACGCAGCACAGTATTGGTCATAAATACCTGGCGGGGGTCCAACATTCCCACGATCAGCTGTTTGCAGAAACCACTGCACTGGAATATATAAGCTCAACAGAGCTAGAAGCAGAGAGCTCTGTACATTGTGTAGCGGCCAGGCTGGGTTGAGCGGCAGTAACACAGCATGTGGTTCCAGCAAACAGCCTGATCAGTGTCAGTACTTCACAAATCAGATATTGAGGATTAGCTGTCAATCAAAAAGTCTAGCAATGCCATTTTAATTCCCACCTACGCACCCATTTCTAAATATCAAATTTTAACAAGAAAGAGGGTTGCGGAGCACTAACGCGATGACTGTATCCCAGGCTGGTCTGAGGCTCCCCCCGGAACATGCACCACTTTCCCGCTAATGGAAGAAATCCTTTGAGGTCTACCTACCAGCGTGGGATACAGTCATCGCGGGGGTGCTCTGCAACCCTCTTTCTTGTTGCAATTTGATATTTAGATACTTTTGTTTCGGCGTGAGCACCTCCTGACAGTCCAGTCTCCGATATATCATCTCCAGTAGAAATACTAACATATCGTTTTCCCACAATAATAAGTATATCAGTGCTGGTTTATAGAATTCCTTTTCCAGTATAATTGATATATTTCTAAATAAAACTGTCCCAAACCTTTGTCAATTAGATGTTATTGTCAGGGGATGAGGAAGTAGCCATAGCTAAACAGCCTGTTCTCCTCTGTGATGTCCATATATTCTCTGATCCTGCCTTTGATCACACTGTATCTTTTTAAGTTTAGCTGGGAGCAATTTTGCTCTCCAAATGTGTGTAACAAGTAATTGAGGATATATGTGACATATTTATACTGATCAGTTATTACCTCTTTGCTATGATTAAGGAAATCTAAACATCTGTCTGAAACATGAATTAAATAGCTTGTTGATGGTGGACTATTGCATTTTATTTTAAAGAAACCTGTATGAATCTCTTTTTGTGGTATAGCAGTGGGAATGTAATTTGCCCTAAGCTATCTAGGTCTGGGTATATTAAAATACTTTAAGAAATACATGTATATAACTCCATTTTTATAGAATTAGTAACATTCATAATCATTTGGTGGTTTCACTTCTCCATGATGTATTCATAATTATTATAGCTTGAGTTTTTTTTTTTTTAACTACCAACAACCGTGAAATTCCACTTCTTAATCAAAGACTCAAAATGAGTTCTTGAGGCAGATCAACATAAGTCAAAGATCCAAATTGTATGAAGAATATATTCCATTTTATAAAAAGAGCCAGGTAAACATAGTCCTAACTATAAGCATTGATAACCTCTTTTTAATAAGTATGGTGCCCTGCAAGGACTTGAACAGTTTCTAGTAGTTTTATTTTCTTCATAGCTTCATATTTTCCTTTACTTATTTTGCCATTTTATTATATATTATATTACATTATTGTGAAAATCACTGGTTTAGTACTTAAATGGGTACTCTGCCCCTAGACATCTTATCCCTTATCCAAAGGATAGGGGACAAGATGTCTGATCGCGGGGGTCCGGCCACTGGGACCCCTCGTGATCTTCGGGCCAGCACTGGCGGCATTCTGAACATGGAAGCTTGGAACTTTCGTGTTCATAACATCACCCCATACCCCTACCTTCATGTCAATGGGAGGGGGCATGACGGCTAGTACATAGCGGAGTTTGCTGTGTACACCGGAAGACTGGGGTGCTGCCCCGGGTGGCCAGACCCCCATGATCAGACATCTTATCCTTTGGATAGGGGATAAGATGTTTAGGGATGGAGTACCACTTTTAGAAATAGATTCTGATAGACCCACATCTTTTTCTTAATTGTTGAAAGATGGGCAGAAACATATTTTTTTTTAGATGTAAAGCAATAGAAATGAAGTAATATTTTGGTTGATGGAAACCAAAATCACCAGCCAATTAAAGCAGTGGTTCTTAACCTTTTTTGCCACTGTACCCCCAAAGGATGAAAGTATGTCCACAGGTACCCCTCATGCGTAAGTTAGGGACAAAATAAGTCATAAAAGTACTTAATTTCATAATGGGGTGCATTTACCTTTCTAATGCGATACTTAATCCCCTTGTGCCATTATTACCCCCTTCATTCCCTCTGGGCCAATATATGAGATACATACAATAACACCCTCCCATACTGTGGTGTTACACTTAGTTTAACATGCTTATCAAGCCTGTGTGTCTATCCCATTCAGCGGGAGTCGGAGGGCCGCACTGACTGATGATGTCCTTCTCTGCTGTGCCGGCACCTCCGCGAGACGTCAGGCCTGGCAGCCACTGCAACTCACGTATGTCTTTTTGCTGATGACACAAAGATATGTAACAGAGTTAATGTTCCTGGAGGGATACGCCAAATGGAAAAGGATTTAGGTAAACTAGAAGAATGGTCAGAACTCTGGCAACTGAAATTTAATGTGGATAAGTGCAAGACAATGCACCTGGGGCGTAAAAACCCTCAGGCAGAATATAGATTATTTGACACAGCCCTGACCTCAGTATCTGAGGAAAGGAATTTAGGAGTAATTACAAGTCCCGTCAATCCAAGTCTATGGCAGGGGGCGTGGCGGTCGTCACGCCCCCTGCCATTGACTTGCATTAAGGGGACGGGCCGTGAAGTCTGCTCCGGACCTTGTATCGCCCGTCATTACGCACAGTGCAAACTCGCTCTGTGCAGTAATGATGGCGGGGTGCCGCATCGGCGATCCCCGGGGTCCCCAGCAGCGAGACCGTGGCGATTTAACATTTTATCCCCTACCCTTTGGATAGGGGATAAGATGCCAGAGGCGGAGCAACCCTTTAAGCACTTTTTGTGTGATTTTGGTTGGTACACATAAAGTAGCAAACAGCCTTACCTAAGAATGGCACTTTGACACTTTGCAGTGATTGCAAATTTATGAAGTGTGAATGTTGCACCTAGGGATAAAAAAAAAGTTGCAAACCCCTCCAAAATGTTGCAAGTCAAAGGCAGGTCAGACTTGGCTTACAAAAATTCCTTTGGAAGGCAAAAAAAGTCACAGAGGAGATGAGGAAACAAAATGGTGTTCTGAAGTGATTTATAGTTTTTTTTGCTTATGTGAGCCAAAATCATTAACCCCCCTTTCATAGTATCATAAATATGTCGCACATAAGCAAAAAAAATGTTTTTATTTGAAGCTCACTTTCCAAAGACAACAATGATAAATGTCCTTCAATGTAACTAAGCAGATCTGGCCCCAAAGTGCCTGTGTGTTCCTCAGTTAAAGGAAATCTATCAGTGTCACCTGCACAAACCTATCAGTACAGACAGGTAGTGCAGGTGAAACTGTTGATAGCCATATTTACCTCTCCCAGCTCTGTGCACTCGTTTTCCCACTATATTTCTCTGTATCTTCTGTTCAGGGTCCTACTTGGAGCAAGGACAGACATTCCTGATGTCACTGCTGGGTTCCTGGTGGGTCCTGCTGCTAGCAAACAGCAATGGTTTCATCAGGAAACTCCACCCATTCTCCAAGTTGACCATGAAACTAAAGATACAGAGGAAGATAGCGAGAAAACAGGAGCATGAAATGGAATCAGGTGAGTAGGGTTGTCATCAGTGTCACCTGCACTACATGTCTGTACCGACAGATTAGTGCATTGGACACTAATGACAGATTTTCTTTAATGTGTGGGCATGCTCCTGATAGCATGGCAGATAGTGTCTTGGTGTAATCCGTCCTAAACTGAGAACCGGGATCAGGGCATTAGTGAGCTCCCTCCAAACAGTCTGTGGTTACTAGCTGGCTGTGGATGCCCTAAAACATAATATCACGTGGGATCTTATTATGATTCAGGTTTAGGGAACATGAGGGCTAGTCAATTGCATGAATATTTACATCATCTAGAAATTTCATATACTCTATGGCTAGATGAGGCCTGTAACTGTCCTGAACCAGGAGAAACCCAGAGCTCACTGCATTACAAGGTCTGACAATGGTTCTGAGGATTTATTCTGGTACCTAACACCAGTCAGGGTATCATTGCCTAACTTTATGTACCCTTCAGGGATATGCTTCCCCTGGGCCATCGCTGACCACTACCTGCTAATCCAGTCAGGCTGTGCATAAAGAAGCCAAGGAAAGATGGAAAAATCTCCAAAAGGCATCAAATTACAGATTAAACATTCTTATAATATATCGACAAAAGTTAGATTTTATTTCCATCATTTACACTTTCAAGATAACAGAAAACAAAAAAATGGCATCTGCAAAAGTTTGGGCACCCTGCAGAATTTATAGCATGCACTGCCCCCTTTGCAAAGCTGAGACCTGCCAGTATCATGGATTGTTCTCAATCATCATCTGGGAAGACCAGGTGATGTCAATCTCAAAGGTTTTAAATGCCCAGACTCATCTGACCTTGCCCCAACAATCAGCACCATGGGTTCTTCTAAGCAGTTGTCTAGAAATCTGAAACTGAAAATAGTTGACGCTCGCAAAGCTGGAGAAGGCTATAAGAAGATAGCAAAACGTTTTCAGATGTCAATATCCTCTGTTCGGAATGTAATTAAGACATGGCAGTCATCAGGAACAGTGGAAGTTAAAGCAAGATCTGGAAGACCAAGAAAAATATCAGACAGAATAGCTTGCCGGATTGTGAGAAAAACAATTCAAAACTCATGTTTGACTGCACAATCCCTCCAGAAAGATCTAGCAGCCACGGGAGTTGTGGTACACTATTCCACAATAGATAATTGTGCACTTATGATCTTCATGGAAGAGTCATGAGAAGAAAACCTCTTCTACGTCCTCACCACAAAAATCAGTGTTTGAACTTTGCAAATTAACATATAGACAAGCCTGTGTCAGGATCCGGACTGGTATGCAGAAAGGACACTGGAGGTGGATCCTCTATGTCAGTGAGGTGATGGCGTAGGCCGTACCAGGGGAACGGAGTCTAAGAGGTTACTGGTTTTCACCAGAGCCCGCCGCAAGGCGGGATAGACTTGCAGCGGCAGGTAACCCCCAGGTCGTTCCACCCGATAGCGACTCAACCTCACTGACAGCTGAGACAGGTGCGGTGCACAAGGACTAGACGGAGGCGAGGTCAGACGTAGCAGAAGATCAGGGCAGGCAGCGAGGTTCGTAGTCAGGGGCAACAGCAGAGGGTCTGGGTACACAGGCTTGGAACACACTAAACGCTTTCTCAGGGCACTAGGCAACAAGATCCGGCAAGGACAGGAAGGGTAAGTGGGTTTTTATGGAATGGGAGTGATTACAAGTGATTGGGCCAGGCACCAATTAGTGGTGGACTGGCCCTTTAAATCTCTGAGAGCCGTCACGCGCGCGCCCTAGAGAGCAGGGCCGCGCGCGTCAGGACATGACAGCAGGGGAACGGGACAGGTGAGACGATTGGGATGCGACCCGCGGGCGGGCGCGTCCTGCTACGCGTATCGCATCCCCGCCGGCAGTAACAGTGCAGCGCTCCCTGTCAGCAGGCCTGACCGGGGTGCTGCAGACAGAAGAACACCGCGAGCGCCGCGGGGAGGAGCAGGGACCCGGAGCGCTCGGTGTAACTGCCTGATGCATTTTGGAAACAAGTTCTGTGGACCGATGAGGTTAAAATTTAACTTTTTGGCCGGAATGAGCGTTTGGAGAAGGGGGACAGAATTTAATGAAAAGAACCTCTGTCCAACTGTCAAGCATGGGGGTGGATCAATCATGCTTTGGGGTTGTATTGCAGCCAATGGCATAGGGAACATCTCACGAGTAGAAAGAAAAATGTATTCAATAAAATGTCAGCAAATTTTGGATGCTAACTTGATGCCATCTGTGAAAAAGCTGAAGTTAAAAAGAGTATGGCTTCTACAAATGGATAATGATCCTAAACACACCTCGAAATCCATGGGGGATTACATCAAGAGGCGTAAACTGAAGGTTTTGCCTTCACAATCTCCTGACCTCAACATAATTGAAAATCTATGGATAGACCTTAAAAGAGCTGTGTGTGACAGACAGCCCCGACATCTCAAAGAACTGGAAGACTTTTGTAAGGAAGAATGGGCAACGATACCTCAAACAAGAATTGAAAGACTCTTTGCTGGCTACAAAAAGTGTTTACAAGCTGTGATACTTGCCAAAGGGGGCAGTACAAAATATTAACTCTGCAGGGTGCCCAAACTTTTGCAGATGCCATTTTTTGTTTTCTGTTATTTTGAAAGTGTAAAGGAGGGAAATAAAATCTAACTTTCGTTTATATATTATAAGAATGTCTAATCTGTAATTTGATACCTTTTGGAGATCTTTCCATCTTTCCTTGGCTTCTATGTGCACATTAATACAAATTTTTACCTGGGGTGCCAAACTTTTGATCCCCACTGTAGTTGAAAAGAGAATGGGGAGCCAATGGCAAATCTGTCAATTATGGTTTTCTCATGTGAATAAGGAGTAGTGATGATCGTTGGTACTTTGTCTATGAGAGCTAAAATTGGGAATTGTGGCAATTGTAGTGGTAGTTAAGGCTGGATGCATTTCAGGTCCTCCTTTGGACCTTTCTTCAGCAGCTAAAAGCACTTTTAGCTGCTGAAGAAATGTCCTATGGAGGACCTGAAACCCGTCGAGCCTTAACTACCACTACAATTGCCACAATTCCCAATTTTACCATATTTTACCTCTCATAAACAAAGTACCAACGATCATCACTACTCCTTTTTTCTTCATTGGACAGGCACATAGCACCTATCACGAGGACACAGCTTGGTCGTTACCTACAGAACAGCTGCAGTCCACACAAAAGGAGCCCACTACCATCACTGCCAGATACGAGACGGCCGAGTCTCCAGCCGTGGGCCCTCTGTGCTATAGCCGGGATCGCACCGAGACCAGCACACATCTTAAACATTTGCACATCGATCCGTGACTGTCTATTACACTTACCGATGCCACACTGTGAGACGGCTGAGTCTCCTGCAGCAGGCTCTGTGCCTAGGAGCCAGGATCGATTTTTGCACGAATGAAAGCTCACTTTACACTTACCTTGAAAGTTGATACAAACTACTATAAGTTGGATACAATTGCAACTTGTGCTGTTGCCCTCTGCATATAAAAAGAAAGTACTTTGCTGATCTATACCCACACTTGGATTACAGTATATCGGTATTTGTCAGAATCTGCACTAATATTTATTACATGCAATGAGAAAAGAGTGTGTTCACTCGGACTACAATTAATTATACCAGGAGTACAATTCTGAAGTCACTTGTATTATTGTGGACACTTTATACTAATTTATACCATTGTATTTATATTATTGTTTTTATATTGTTTTATTCCATTACATATACACTGATTTTATCTTACACTATCTGTAGTCTAGCTGACCTACAAGGGCCCTGTAGGTCACAGACCACTATAATATTTACTATTTATTAATATCATTTGTTCTATCAATTGTACACTAATAAATAAACTTCACAAATAAATTAATTTTATATCAAATAATCACAGACCTTTGAGCCCCAATTTCTTTATCTATTGTATTTTTGCTAGACTCCGTGGGTGAAGGTGTCATTTGGGCAGCTCAGGCCACGGGTTAACAGATTGGTAAAATCCTCTCCAATCCCCATCCACATGCCAAAAACAGGCTTTTTTCCCCCAATAATCTCATAAAATTCTTGTGTTAAGAACATGCATAGTAGACACAATGAAGATGTTTGTTTTTAGTTGCTAGTATATATGCTTTGATGTTACTTGCCTGTCTGCACCTGAGACTCAATTAGCAAAAACCCTTCAGGGCAAATCTGGTACTTTTGTAAAGTACATGTAATTACACAGTTGATGACGCCTGAGTACTGTAATGGTGAAAGAAGAAGGTTGTACTTATGGTTTTAAAAATAAATCTAACTCCATTATCTGTCCTTTAAATTGCTTTTTACTTAGCACATGATGTTGTGAGAGTAAATGCTAAATTAAATCATTTACAATCATTTACAATGAAAGGGGACCTGTATGCTCAGCCAATCAGGAGAAGCTGGAACCTGGAGGGAGCTGCAGTGGTAGCTGTGGGGGACTGGGGTTTTTTAATTTTTTTACAGCAGTTCCAGTAGCATATAATTTAATTTATTTATTTTATGCTGCAATGCCCCTCTAACTTTTTCCAACTGTGCAGTGTAGGGTTTGTTTTACTAATGTAATTTTGGGTACATATGGCATTGTGATTTTTTTTGCCTTTTTTTATAGAAGAAAAAAATAAACAAAGAAAAAAAAACACACAAAGAATTATATTTATATTGCTATTCACCATGCAGATTAAACACATAATACTTGTTTTTCTTGCCTTATTTTTATTAATGGGAAACTTCTTTTTTTTTCCATATATGTAAAATGATTTTATTCTTTAGTGCCAAGCGCAAAGAAGCATTCCCAAGCCTCTAAAGTGCAGAGGGTTGAAACGCCTCCTCATTGCCCCCTCCCATCCCTGCATGATTGACAGTTAAAAATCAGCTTCCACCACTGAGCCTTGTTTTCAGGTCCATACAAATGTGCAGGTTCAAACAAATGTTTTCCGTGTCGTCCATACAAATGTGCAGGTGTAAGATTTGTAAACAATGCTTGGCTTCCAGATGACTGTCAATCAAAAAAAGAGAGAGATGGAATGCGGGAGGCATTCGTGCCCTCTGCACATCATAGGCTGGGGAACGCCTCTTTGACATCGTGCACCAGAGGATAAAAGTATTCTTCTATGCTATAGAAATACAAACAGATATATGAAAGGTAGCTTGCCCTAAAATCTAACAGCATCAGCAGTTTGGAAAGTAAATAGCTAATAGATTCCCTTTAAAGGTTATCATAAAAAATGAGCAAACTATTCAAAAGTTCAGTTTGACAGGTAAGACGAATTTTGGCAAAGAGTTTGGTTTAGAACGAATAAGTTCAAGGGGAAACCAACCCTCAGCAATAGAAATTAATAAACGGAATCCTGTTGAGTCCTAAATTCTATTTGTTGAGAAAGTTTAAATTCATGCACTTGTAATGGAAATATGCTGGATGGTCGAAACCTGTAAACTACACATGGTTTTACTGACAGTTACCATGTATTTTTGGTGTGGCTGTGGCACGCTACTAGTATAGATTATTAAACTCTAGGGGTCAGTACTGGGTCCACTTCTTTTCAATATGTTTACTACTGACTTTGCAGAGGTATAACAGAATAGCATTTCAATATTTGCAGATGATACTATAATGGGTAAGGTAATCACCACAGAGGGGGATAACATAATATTGCAGAGGGATCTGGGGAAGCTGAAGGCTTGGGCACAGACATAGCAAGTAAAATTTAATGTGGAGAAACAAAGTTATGCACTTGGGCCATAAAAACAAAATAATGAGACATTAGGTAAAACTTCTGTGGTGCGCCATGGGGTGTGACGTTAGGTGTAAGGGGGCAGATGTTATGGCCCCAGGGGTAGATGGTATTAACCCCTTCTTGTTGTGATGCCGGGGCATGGTTTGGCCTTATAACCACCCGAAGGTTGAACCATTAATCCTAGGTTAGGCAGGCGCAATAAAGAGTCCAAGGCCAGGTTAAGGGTAACAGTAGCTTTTACTGAGGTTAGACAGATGCAGTTCAGCCAATACACCAGAGAGGTGGCCAGCGACACAGGGAGACCTTGCTGGCTTTCTGGGACTTGCAGTGACTTAACAGACTATAATGCAGGCCATGGTGACTATAGATCACTTGACTTTACTTGAGATGGTGACAGACAATTGAGATAACTTGACTTACTCAGTACCGACTGGTAGCTGCAGTAATTTAGACTTGAGGCTTCCAATGGCTGGACACAGGCACTGGAACACTTGACTGCACTGGACCTCAGCAGGAACTCAAGAGCATGGAAAAGAGCATGAGCTAAGAGAGAGATTGCAGCTCCTAACCATATTATATAGGGGGGGGGGGGGCTGTGCAAGGAGCCCATAGGTCACTTGGGAGGTCACCTGGTCACTGGGATTCCCCAGGTAACAATACAATCATGTGGTGCAAAGATTTAAAGGTATATAACACTTAGAATACATAACTACACAAAACCTGTAAATACTATAGGGTTTGCTGCAGGAGAGTCCCAAGGACATGCAGAGCCCCGAAGTACAGTACAGCATCATCCCGTACTGGGACATTACACTTCTACCGAAAAGGACTTGGGGATACTACTGGCAGAAAATCCAACTTTAGTGATTAGTGCCAGGCAGCTGCCGACAAGACTAACAAAGTCATGGGATGTATCAAGAAAGGCAAAGAGGCTTGTGATATAAATCATTAGTCAGACCACATATGGAGTATTCTGTCAAATTTTGAGCACTGTATATAAGAAGGACATGGACGAACTGGAGAGGGTACAGAGGAGGGTGACAAGGATAATTGATGGAATGAGAGGATTACAGGACAAAGGCAGGTTATTAAGCTTGGGGTTATTTAGTTTGAAGAAAAGACATCATAGGGGCGATTTGACAAAAGGACAGTACAGGAAACCTAGGCTGGTAACCATGACAAGTGGACATCCTCTACGTTTAGAGGAAAAAAGTTTCACGATCATCACAGACAGGGATTCTTTACTAATGATGAGCTGCAGGGGCCATATTCGAATTCGCGATATTTTGCAAATATATGGAGGAATATTCATCCTTTGTTCGCGAAATTCCCATATTCGCTATGTTCGTTGCCTTTTTTTTCCATGCGAAAATTCGTAATGAAATTAACATAGTGCGCTGTAAGCAGGGAGGGATGATCACTTTTGTTTTTTGTTTTTACACAGTACACATCATTGTTTTGATGTGTACTGGGAAGAAAAAAAGAAACAAATATTTGTCATTAGGAATATATATATCACTATATTCTAAATACTTGCAAAATTGCGAAGTGACGATATTCGCGGTAAAAATTGGCATTTCAAATTTTCTCCCTCAACACTATTCTTTACTGTGAGAGCAGTGAGACTATGGACCTTGTTATATGAGCATCCAAGTTACGGATACTTGATTTATGTGGATAGAACATTGACCCAGGGACTTGTTCTGATTGATATATTAGAGTCGGAAGGTATTCTTTACTTCTTTCCTTCACATTATAGAGTCAGCAAGGGTACAAAGTAATACTTGTAATATATCTTCATTACTATTTGTGCTTTTTTCTATTATTTCTTCTTTCTGTTATTTCAGTGTTTACTAGACACGTAGTATCCCAATGCTACCTTAAAAACCATAAACAATCTGCTGTTGAAGAATTTGGTTTTTCAGACAAATCATAATTAGAAAAACATTAAGCTATAATAAAATCCACCAGCAGATGGTTTCTATTTAGCAACAGTTTATTTTGCTACACTGACTAAAAATCTATTGAAAAATATAGAATACAATTTAGTGGTAACATTGTATTGATATATTTTAATTTATGTTTGTGAGTCATATGTTTTTTCTCTTAATAAGTTTGGAGAAAGTGGAGCAAGTCATATATTCTCTACTGATTCTTAATTTTGTAGGTGTCATGTATCTATCTAATATCTTCTGTATGTCTATGCAGGAGAATTACTGTAGGTACTGTAGATAAGACAGATAAAATTCTGCAAATGTATTATTAAATTTGTATTAACCCTCAGTCCATTTTATTGGATGGAGGATATTTTCCTAGTTGTAGAAGGCTCATTGAGGGTCATTGTTTTGGTTACCTTATGTAGATGCGTTCATTGTGTGGATGGGTACGTAAGAACAATTGCAGTTGGATGATTTTAGCCTTTTACAGTCATGGGCGTAAATGTTGGCACCCCTGAAATTTTTCAAGAAAATGAAGTATTTTTCACAGAACAGGATTGCAGTAACACATGTTTTGCTATACACATGTTTATTCCCTTTGTGTGTATTGGAACTAAACCAAAAAAGGGAGGGAATAAAAGCTAACTGGACAGCGTGTCACACCAAACTCCAAAAATGGGCTGGACAAAATTAAAGCGCAACTGTCATGAGTTTTTAGCCCCCCAGACTACTACAATGTTGTTACAGATGTCCTTAACGGGGGTGTAATCATACCTTTATCGCTTTTCCTCCTTCTTTTATAACTTATAAAGTACATTTATCCAGCGGACAGGCACAGTCGGATAGGCGTGGCTTGGGGTTCGCAAAGCCCCGCCGCTGCCATGCCTATCCTCTCCTTTCAGTGCTGGGATTGCTGTGTAGTAAGACACAGCGCATCCACCCCTCCTGACGTGTGCGCGCCATCGCCCTGCATTGACAGAGCGAGTGCTTGCTCCCGCTGCCTATGTGCTCACCGCGCAGGTGCAGTACTAGAGGAAAGGAGGGGCGCTGCGCTGCGTCTTACTACACAGTAGTCCCAGCGCTGAAAGGAGAGGATAGGCGTGGAGGCGATGGGGCTTTGGGAACCCCAAGCCATGCCTATCCGACTGTGCCTGACCACTGGATAAATCTATTTTATGAGTCAAAAAGGAAGGAGGAAAAGCGATAAAAGGTATGGTCACACTCACGTTATGGACATCTGTAACAACATTGTAGTAGTCTGGGGGGCTAAAAACTCATGACAATTGTGCTGTAACTTAATATTTGGTTGCACACCCTTTGGAAAAAATTACTGAAATCAGTCGCTTCCTATAACCATCAATAAGCTTCTTACACCTCTCAGCCGGAATGTTGGACCACTCTTCCTTTGCAAACTGCTCCAGGTCTCTCTTATTGGAAGGGCGCCTTTTCCCAACAGCAATTTTAAGATCTCTCCACAGGTGTTCAATTGGATTTAGATCTGGACTCATTGCTGGCCACATCAGAACTCTCCAGCGCTTTGTTGCCATCAATTTCTTTGTGCTTTTTGACGTATGTTTGGGGTCATTGTCCTGCTGGAAGACCCAAGATTTTGGACGCAAACCCAGCTTTCTGACACTGGGCTGTACAGTGCGACCCAAAATCCATTGGTAATCCTCAGATTTCATGATGCCTTGCGCACATTCAAGGCACCCAGTGCCAGAGGCTGCAAAGCAACCCCAAAACATCATTGAACCTCCACCATATTTCACTGTAGGTACTGTGTTCTTTTCTTTGTAGGCCTCATTATGTTTTCGGTAAACAGTAGAATGATGTGCTTTACCAAAAAGCTCTATCTTTGTCTCATCTATCCATTAGCCTTTTTCCCAGAAGGACTTTTTTCTTACTCAAGTTCATTTTGGCAAAATTTAGTCTTGTTTTTTAATCTCTGTGTCAGCAGTGGCATCCTCCTGGGTCTCCTGCCATAGCGTTTCATTTCATTTAAATACGACAGATAGTTTGCGCTGACACTGATGCTCCCTGAGCCTGCAGGACAGCTTGAATATCTTTGGAATTTGTTTGGGGCTGTTTATCCACCATCCGGACTATCCTGCGTTGACACCTTTCATACATTTTTCTCTTCCGTCCACACCCAGGGAGATTAGCTACAGTGCCTTGGGTTGCAAACTTCTTGATAATGTTGCGCACTGTGGACAAAGGCAAACCTAGATCTCTGGAGATGGACTTGGAACCTTGAGATTGTTGATATTTTTCCAGAATTTTGGTTCTCAAGTCCTCAGACAGTTCTTCTCCTCTTTCTGTTGTCCATGCTTAGTGTGACACACACAGACACACAATGCAAAGACTAAGTGAACTTCTCTTTGAAAGGGTGCCAATAATTTTGTCCAGCCCATTTCTGGAGTTTGGTGTGACATTATGTCCAAATTGCTTTTTTTCCTCCCTTTTTTGGTTTAGTTCCAATACACATAAAGGGAATAAACATGTGTATATCAAAACATAGTTACATAGTTACATAGTTAGTACGGTTGAAAAAAGACATACGTCCATCAAGTTCAACCAGGGAATTGAAGGGTAGGGTTGTGGCGTGATATTAGGGAAGGGATGGGATTTTATATTTCTTCATAAGCATTAATGTTATTTAATCCTGTTTTAAAGCTGTAAATTTTTCCTGCTGTGACCAGTTCCTGAGGTAGACTGCTCCATAAGTTCACAGTTCTCATGGTAAAGAAGGCATGTCGCCCCTTGAGACTAAACTTTTTCTTCTCCAGACGGGGAGTGCCCCTTCGTCCTTTTGGGGGGTTTAACCTGGAACAATTTTTCTCCATATGTTTTGTATGGGCCATTAATATATTTATATACATTTATCATATCCCCCCTTAAACGTCTCTTCTCAAGTCTAAACAATTGTAACTCCTTTAATCGCTCCTCATAGTTAAGATGTTCCATGCCCCATATTAGTTTAGTCGCGCGTCTCTGTACCCTTTCCAGCTCCACAGTGTCCCTTTTATGGACTGGTGCCCAAAACTGAACAGCATATTCCAGGTGAGGCCGTACCAATGCTTTATAAAGGGGGAGTATTATGTCCCTGTCCCTTGAGTCCATACCTCTTTTGATACATGACAATATCCTGCTGGCTTTGGAAGCAGCAGCCTGACATTGCATGCTATTCTGTAGTCTGTGATATACAAGTACACCCAGATCCTTCTCTACCAGTGACTCTGCCAGTTTAATCCCCCCTAAGACATACGATGCATGCATGTTATTAGTACCCAGATGCATAACTTTACATTTATCCACATTGAACCTCATTTGCCAAGTGGATGCCCAGACGATGCCCAGACACTTAGTCTATCCAAGTCATCTTGTAACCTATACACATCCTCTATAGACTGTACCGTGCTACAAAGCTTGGTGTCATCTGTAAAGATAGAAACAGAGCTGTTAATGCCATCCTCTATATCATTGATAAATAAATTAAACAACTGCGGGCCCAGTACTGAACCTTGGGGTACACCACTAATAACCGGGGACCAATCAGAGTACGAATCATTGACCACCACTCTCTGGGTACGATCCATGAGCCAGTGTTCAATCCAGTTACAAACTAAAATTTCCAAGCCCAAAGATCTTAACTTACCTGTCAGACATCTATGAGGGACAGTATCAAACGCTTCAGCAAAATCCAGAAACACTATATCCACAGCCATTCCTCTGTCAAGGCTTCTACTCACCTCTTCATAAAAGCAAATTAGATTGGTTTGACAACTTCTATCCTTAGTAAACCCATGCTGGCTATCACTTATAATACTATTATCCCCTATGTATTCCTGTATGTAATCCCTTATAAGTCCTTCAAACAATTTACCCACAATGCACGTTAAACTTACCGGTCTATATTTTCCTGGGGAAGACCTAGAGCCCTTTTTGAAGATTGGTACCACATTCGCCTTACGCCAGTCCCTTGGCACAATACCAGACACCAGTGAATCTCTAAATATCGTGAACCGGGGTACAGATATTACTGAACTTACCTCTCTAAGAACTCTTGGGTGCAATCCATCTGGCCCTGGAGATTTGCTTACATTTAAATTACTTAACTTACCTTGTACCATTTCTACATTAAGCCAGTTCAGTACATTACATGATGTGTTACCAGCACTGACCTGGCCAATGTCAGCTCCTTCTTCCTTAATATATACAGAACTAAAGAACCCATTCAGTAGCTCTGCTTTCTCTTTATCGCCTGTGACAACCTCCCCATTATCATTATTAAGGGGTCCTACATGCTCTGTCCTTGGTTTTTTTGCATTTATATATCTAAAAAAATATTTAGGATTAGTTTTGCTTTCTTTGGCCACCTGTCTCTCATTTTGAATTTTTGCTGTTTTTATTACATTTTTACAGATTTTATTAAGCTCCTTGTACTGTTTAAATGTTATAGCTGACCCATCAGATTTGTATTTTTTGAAAGCTATTTTTTTGTTGTTTATTGCTCTTTTAATATTGTTTGTCAGCCATGTAGGATTTAGTTTTAAGCGTTTATATTTTTTCCCCTTTGGTATATATTTAGCTGTATAGTTATTTAGAGTTGATGTATAGATGTCCCATTTACCCTCTGTATCAGTATTTGAGAACACCTCCCATAGTCTATGCCCTGTAGTGCAGCTCTCAGCCCAGGGAAGTTTGCCTTTTTAAAGTTATATGTTTTTGCCTTCCCCGCCTGTCTTTGTTTTCTACATTTTAAGTCAAAAGTAACTATATTGTGGTCACTATTACCAAGGTTTTCCCGCACAGTTACATTACCAACCAGCTCTGCGTTGTTGAAAATGATCAGATCCAACAAGGCATCACTTCTTGTTGGGTCCTCCACAAACTGGCCCATAAAATTATCCTACAATAAATATAGGAATTGTCGCCCCTTTGTAGCTTTAGCCAACCCCGGACCCCAATCTATATCTGGATAGTTAAAATCTCCCATTATTACCACTGTACCTGCCCGGGCGGCCCTCTCTATTTGTTTATGCAGCCGACCTTCTATCTCTTCAGTGATATTAGGGGGTCTGTAGATTACACCAAGTATAATTTTTTCAGTGTTTCCCTCCTTTTGTAATTCTACCCACAGTGATTCCACATCCTCAGAATCATCACACACTATGGCATCGTTCACACTGACTTTCATACCACTTCTTACATACAGACAGACTCCACCACCTTTTCTGTTCATTCTATCTTTGCGAAACAATGTAAACCCCTGCAGATTGACAGCCCAGTCATGCGAGGAGTCCAGCCATGTCTCAGTGACCCCAACTATATCAATATGTTCCTCCAGTATCAAGGCCTCAAGCTCCCCAATTTTATTTGCTAGGCTTCTGGCATTTGTGAACATACACTTTACATTTCCATCCTTTATGTTATTGGGGTTAATGGGATTCTCAAGGGTATAAGTTTTATTTTCCTATGAAGCCTATTCCTATTAACTATTCTAACCCCTCCCTCCGCTCCACCCCCAGGTACATTTATAATTACCACCTCTCTATCTACACTATCTTCCCCCTCTTCGCTGTAGGTTCCCTCCCACAAAGTCCCTAGTTTAAACACTCCTCTACCCTTCTAGCCATCTTCTCCCCAAGCACAGCTGCACCCTCCCCATTGAGGTGTAATGCATGTGTTATTGCAATCCTTTTCTGTGAGAAATACTTCATTTTCTAGAAAAATGTCAGGGGTGCCAACATTTATGGCCATGACTGTATATATAATGGTTAGTAGAAGTGGCAGTACTATCTAAACAAAAATGGTGGGTAATCCTTTACCTCTGTCACAAAGTGGTAGGTGGTTCTGTGATTATACAGAAATTGCTCCCAAATGACTGACTTTAAATCAAAAGGAATGTAGCAACACTATTCGAACAAAGGGGGCTATAAGCAAGGTGCAAGCAAAGCTTTACATTCTGATATGGCGAGGCTCTTTAACCCCTTAAGGACGCAGGACGTAAATGTACGTCCTGGTGAGGTGGTACTTAACGCACCAGGACGTACATTTACGTCCTGTGCATAACCGCGGGCATCGGAGCGATGCCCGTGTCATGCGCGGCTGATCCTGGCTGCTGATCGCAGCCAGGGACCCGCCGGCAATGGCCGATGCCCGCGATCTCGCGGGCGTCCGCCATTAACCCCTCAGGTGCCGGGATCAATACAGATCCCGGCATCTGTGGCAGTTCGCGATTTAAATGAACGATCGGATCGCCCGCAGCGCTGCTGCGGGGACCCGATCATTCAGAACACCGGACGGAGGTCCCCTCTCCTTCCTCCGTCCGGCTCCCGGCGTCTCCTGCTCTGGTCTGTGATCGAGCAGACCAGAGCAGGAGATGACCGATAATACTGATCTGTTCTATGTCCTATACATAGAACAGATCAGTATTAGCAATCATGGTATTGCTATGAATATTCCCCTATGGGGACTATTCAAGTGTAAAAAAAAATGTAAAAAAAATGTAAAAGTAAAAGTAAAAAAAAAGTGAAAAATCCCCTCCCCCAATAAAAAAGTAAAACGTCCGTTTTTTCCTATTTTACCCCCAAAAAGCGTAAAAAACTTTTTTATAGACATATTTGGTATCACCACGTGCGTAAATGTCCGAAATATTAAAATAAAATGTGAATGATCCCGTACGGTGAACGGCGTGAACGAAAAAAAAAAAAAGTCCAAAATTCCTACTTTTTTAATACATTTTATTAAAAAAAATTATAAAAAATGTATTAAAAGTTTTTCACATGCAAATGTGGTATCAAAAAAAAGTACAGATCATGGCGCAAAAGATGAGCCCCCATACCGCCACTTATACGGAAAAATAAAAAAGTTAGAGGTCATCAAAACAAAGGGATTATAAACGTACTAATTTGGTTAAAAAGTTTGTGATTTTTTTTAAGCGCAACAATAATATAAAAGTATGTAATAATGGGTATCATTTTAATCGTATTGACCCTCAGAATAAAGAACACATGTCATTTTTACCATAAATTGTACGGCGTGAAAACAAAACCTTCCAAAATTAGCAAAATTGCGTTTTTCATTTTAATTTCCCCACAAAAATAGTGTTTTTTGGTTGCGCCATACATTTTATGATATAATGAGTGATGTCATTACAAAGGACAACTGGTCGCGCAAAAAACAAGCCCTCATACTAGTCTGTGGATGAAAATATAAAAGAGTTATGATTTTTAGAAGGCGAGGAGGAAAAAATGAAAACGTAAAAATTTTATTGTCTGAGTCCTTAACCCCTTAAGGACGCAGGACGTAAATGTACGTCCTGGTGAGGTGGTACTTAACGCACCAGGACGTACATTTACGTCCTAAGCATAACCGCGGGCATCGGAGCGATGCCCGTGTCATGCGCGGCTGATCCCGGCTGCTGATCGCAGCCAGGGACCCGCCGGCAATGGCCGACGCCCGCGATCTCGCGGGCGTCCGCCATTAACCCCTCAGGTGCCGGGATCAATACAGATCCCGGCATCTGCGGCAGTTCGCGATTAAAATGAACGATCGGATCGCCCGCAGCGCTGCTGCGGGGATCCGATCATTCATAACGCCGCACGGAGGTCCCCTCACCTTCCTCCGTGCGGCTCCCGGCATCTCCTGCTCTGGTCTGTGATCGAGCAGACCAGAGCAGGAGATGACCGATAATACTGATCTGTTCTATGTCCTATACATAGAACATAGAACAGATCAGTATTAGCAATCATGGTATTGCTATGAATAGTCCCCTATGGGGACTATTCAAGTGTAAAAAAAATGTAAAAAAATGTAAAAGTAAAAGTAAAAAAAAAGTGAAAAATCCCCTCCCCCAATAAAAAAGTAAAACGTCCGTTTTTTCCTATTTTACCCCCAAAAAGCGTAAAAAACATTTTTTATAGACATATTTAGTATTGCCGCGTGCGTAAATGTCCGAACTATTAAAATAAAATGTTAATGATCCCGTACGGTGAACGGCGTGAACGAAAAAAAATTTAAAAAGTCCAAAATTCCTACTTTTTTAATACATTTTATTAAAAAAAAAATTATAAAAAATGTATTAAAAGTTTTTTATATACAAATGTGGTATCAAAAAAAAGTACAGATCATGGCGCAAAAAATGAGCCCCCATACCGCCGCTTATACGGAAAAATAAAAAAGTTATAGGTCATCAAAATAAAGGGATTATAAACGTACTAATTTGGTTAAAAAGTTTGTGATTTTTTTTAAGCGCAACAATAATATAAAAGTATGTAATAATGGGTATCATTTTAATCGTATTGACCCTCAGAATAAAGAACACACGTCATTTTTACCAGAAATTGTACGGCGTGAAAACAAAACCTTCCAAAATTAGCAAAATAGCGTTTTTCGTTTTAATTTCCCCACAAAAATAGTGTTTTTTGGTTGCGCCATACATTTTATGATATAATGAGTGATGTCATTACAAAGGACAACTGGTCGCGCAAAAAACAAGCCCTCATACTAGTCTGTGGATGAAAATATAAAAGAGTTATGATTTTTAGAAGGCGAGGAGGAAAAAATGAAAACGTAAAAATTAAATTGTCTGAGTCCTTAAGGCCAAAATGGGCTGAGTCCTTAAGGGGTTAAGGCCAAAATGGGCTGAGTCCTTAAGGGGTTATAGGGAATCTATCAGCTGCAATTTACATTACAAACAGCTGACACTGTGAGATAGCTGTTAGTGCAAGAAGGTAAATGGTATAGTGTCAGCGCGAACTATCTGCTGTCATTTAAAGGAAATGAAATGCTATGGCAGATGACCCAGGAAGACCCCACTGCTGACACAGACATTAAAAAAAGACTACATTTTTGCCAAAATGAACTTGAATAAGAAAACAATCCTTCTGGGAAAACATCTTGTGGACAGATGAGACCAAGATAGAGCTTTTTGGTAAAGCACATCATTCTACTGTTTACCGAAAATGTAATGAGGCCTACAAAGAAAAGAACACAGTACCTAAAGGGAAATATGGTTGAGGTTCAATTATGTTTTGGTGTTGTTTTGCTGCCTCTGGCACTAGGTGCCTTGAATGTGTGCAAGGCCTCATGAAATCTGAGGATTACCGTAAATACTCGAGTATTAGCCATTCCGGATATAAGCCGAGGCCCCTAATTTCACCCCAAAAACCTAGGAAAAGTTATTGACTCGACTATAAGCCTAGGGTGGGAAATACATCATCCCCCATGCCATCATCCCCCCCCCTGTGATCATCCAGACCCCCGTCATTAACACCCCCATCATCATCACCCCCATCATTATCACCCTCATCACCCTGTCATTATCACCCTGTCATCATCACCCCGTCATCATCACCCCGTCATCATCACCCCGTCATAATTTCCCTCGTCATCATCACCCCCTTCATCATCACCACCTGTCAATCCTTTCGTCATCATCCATCCTTTTGTTTTCTACTCACCTCCCCAGTTGTGGAAGGGTGAGCTGGTCCGGGCCGTCCATCTTTAGCCATCTATCCAGCAGGGACCGTCCGGTGGGGATGGTTAGTCGTTCCGGGCTGTCCATCTTCACCGGGAGGCACTCTTCTCCGCTCTGGGCCGGCCACGGACTAGTGACGTTGCATTGACGACGACGCGCAGGGACATCTGTGCGCAGCAGTCATCCGTGATGTCCCTACGCATGAACATCCCTGCACGGTGGCGTCAATGCAGTGTCACTCCAAAGGGTGTGCAACCATATATTAAGTTAAGGGTGCCAATAATTTTGTCCAGCCCATTTTTGGAGTTTGGTGTGACAGTTTGTCCAATTAGCTTTTTTTCCTCCCTTTTTTGGTTTAATTCCAATACACACAAAGGCAATAAACATGTGTAGAGCAAAACATGTGTTACTGCAATCCTTTTCTGTGAGAAATACTAAATTTTCTTGAAAAATTTCAGGGGTACCAACATTTACGGCCATGATTGTAGATATAATGGTTTATAGGAGTGGCAGTAATATTTGAAATATATCCCTTTGATTACACTATGCATAATACATACAATAAATTATTTTCCTATTATGCTTGGTCGCAAGCTATTATTTTTTTTTACTTGTAATCTAAAATTGGCTTATGAATATAGCAGCATACAGAAGATAAGGGGCAATGCTAAATAACATTTGATCCTGCTGAAAAGTGTGTGTCCATATCATTATTTGGCACCATCTGCAACCCGTGTAGCTTTTAGGGCTTATGCACACTGCCATATTGTGGATTCCTCGCTTTCCGTATTATGACAGTCATAGCTTTATTGCACTTTCACATTCCCCTGTTTTCCTATGAAATAAAAAAGAATGTTTATGCATGCTGTATTTACATAGGTATTCATCTTTATTGGTATGTAGCATCTGGGCATACATATTCTCAGCATGTTAGTGAGACCCTTATCAATATTATCCTAATTCAGTGCTCAGAGGGTGGAGAAAGAAGTACAATATGGCTTTATAGGGATTATGACATAACTGAATGGAACTAACTCCACAGTGGGGGACGATGTAAGTAGTTACATTTTCCCCCCACTATGGAGTAAGTTCCATTTGGTTATGCCATAATCCCTATAAAGCCATATTGTACTTCTTTCTCCATGCTCTGAGTGCTGGATTAATTGTTTCTTTTCGCCTGTATCTATATACATTTACTTACGAACAATATATATGGGATCCGGTTGTCAATCGAGGAGGTGATTTCCTATTGATTTTGCTTTTCTGGTAAATGGTGTTAGTGGTAGGTCACACTTCAAGTTTATAAGTGGTCCTCCACATACACCTGTTGAGTTTACCTATTGTTTCATATCATTATTTCATTCTTTGGTTGGTTTGGAAAGTAGCCCAACCTGTTTTCCATTAACAACTTGCTTTCTGTTTTCTATTCTATTATTCACTTGCTTTCTGATTCTGCATCTCTCTGGATCTCTTTGTTCTGACATTGGCTTGCTGATCTATCTGTCAGTTTGCTTGTTTACCTCTGTATTGCAAGTCTGCATTTATCTTTTGTATTCCTGACAAATTCCCTTACCTGTAACTGAGTATTTTTGTAGCTTGTTATTTTGACTTGAAGTCCCAGCACTTAGATATGCAGGGACCGTCTTTGTAGTTGTGGACATCAGTTAGGGCTGATACACAATAGAAAGGGACAGGGGTTGTGGGTGAGTACAGGATTTCACCTTTTTTCTGACCATTTGTGACAAAAATAAACATTATTAATGCATTTTTTGTTGAGATTTTTGCTTTAACAATGAGTAGAACCTTTCAAAGACAAATACATTTTAGTATTCCTAAATAAAAAAAAATTATAGTTTTGTCCCTTGCTATTCTACTTCACACTTGTCCTTTGCTTGTGGATGTTTGTTTAGTCTTATTTTTGTGCAGGTGTTTCCCCATGCAGACTCCCTAATGCTCTCTGACTGAGTCCCTGCTTTACTAATTTTGCTTGTAGAGCCTTGCAGGGATTCTCTGGTCTCCCTGAGTGAATGCTTCCCCACCTAAAGTCTCATCCGTGCTGATTTTTTTTTCTGTTATTAGTTATGTTTTCATTATTATTATTATGACTCTATCTAATGATTTTTGCTGCCCCTGCATTGGGCTAGTTCCTATTAGTTATGTTATTCTGTTAAAATAATAAAAATTTGAATGAGAAAAAAGTAGTTTTGTAGCAAAGGATAACATCATCTTTTTTTCCTATCCCTTCCAGCAACCCTGGGGACACTGGACTTTAGCTTGCTGTATGATCATGAAAACAATGCTCTTCACTGCACAATCAATAGAGCCAAGGTATGTTCCCATCTGCTTTACATGCAAGATCCATTGTTCATATCCTGAGGTAGTAGTCCTCACTTAACCTTCTCACAACAGTACTCTCAATTCCTCTGCCTCCAATCCATGCCAGCATCTCACAGACTGCATTTACTACTCTTGTACTTTATTCATATCTTTTAAAACTCGCACATTGGCCCACATTTACTATTGCAAACCCGACATGTTTTATCGGGTCGAGTGCCAGATTCTGTCTGTACCAGAATTGTGAAAAAAAAAAAAAAACAGACTAACTCTCCATTTTATGCTGAAAACCCAAAAAGGGGCGTGGCAGGCTGGGAAAGGGGGCGAGTTACCGAAAAGGGGCATGTTCCCAACATTTTCACAAAAAATACAACGTATTAACTAAGGATTCCACAGAAAATAGGGTGTATTTCTGCTGAGGAGACCCCCACAGATCAGAGCATGTGTAAAAAAACAAAATGTAGAGAAAGTGGAAAATGTAGGGAAACCTTAGTAAATACCGTGGAAAAAAAATTGTAGGGAATTAAAATCCACAAAGAAACCTACACTCCACTCTTAGTAAAAATGGGCCATTGTGTTGCAACTTTTTTCTACTATAGCACAGATGTCAGCTACTAAAAGGGATCCGACCAAATCTTTCAAAATATAATAAAAAATTTCCAACTTATGTTTTTTACATATAAACCAATTCATATGTGCTAAACAAGACAACAGGTTTGCTAAATATTAAAAGCCTTTAAAAAGCATGAATGGAAAACACTGCTCCAAACTAGTTCTTGCCATTGTTTTTTAATTTTTAAAATTTTTTTATTAGCCAGCCATTGACGTTTTCTAAAGTGTAACTGTTATTTCAGAAAAATATGGACATGTCACAGAGACATGTCAAAAGTTTTCCTTGGTGGGAGTCCAGATGATAAGGGGGATGAGATGTAGGATTGCAATCTCGGCTGCCGCACCCCAGACATTCGGTGCATGGAGCGAACTTCACTCTGTGCCGGATGACTGGCGATGCGGGGTGGAGATTCGTGATGTCATGGCCACGCCCCCTCAAGCAAGTCTATAGACTTGCATTGAGGGGGCACAACCGTGACGTAAGGAGCATGGCGTGCCTGTGACGTCACGAGCCTCCGACGCTGCACCCAACGTTTTAAACCAGGCGTCTTAAACTCCCGGCCCACGGGCCATTTGCGGCCTATGGAAAAAAAGTTTGTGGCCCGCACCAGGGATGTGTGATTTGTATTACCTGACGTCCGGGACATGCAGTTCTGGGCACCGGGCAGGTGGTTTCTTTAGGCATTTAGCCCTGCTTCGGGCAAGCAGCATTAAATGCCAGAAGGCTTCACTTACCCCGCCCTCCTCCTCCCAGTCTACGGTTGGCCGGCCGGCCTCAGTCTGATGAGGGACGTTGCACATGTGATGTCCCTCCGCAGACCCACACAGAAGGATGTCAGTGACGTCACTCGTCAGGCCACCACCAGAGAGAAGCGCAGTGCAGGAAGGGTAAGTGTGTCTGTCTGTCTGTGTGTGTGTGTGTGTGTGTGTGTGTGTGTGCGTGTGGATGTGCATGTGTGGGTGTCTGTCTGTGTGTGTGAGAACTGGGGGACGACGACGACAATGCTACCTAATGTGGGGAACCTGCTACTACCTAATGTGGGGAACCTGCTACTACCTAATGTGGGGAACCTGCTACTACTTAATGTGGGGAACCTGCTACTACCTAATGTGGGGAACCTGCTTCTACCTAATGTGAGGAACCTGCTACTACCTAATGTGGGGAACCTGCTACTATCTAATGTGCGGAACCTGCATCTACCTAATGTGCAGAACCTGCTTCTACCTAATGTGGGGAAACTGTTACTACCTAATGTGGGGAACATGCTACTACCTAATGTGGAGAACCTGCCACCAACTAATGTGGGGAACCTGCTACCACCTAATGTGGGGTACCTGCTACTACCTAATGTGGGGAAACTGCTACTACCTACCTAATTTGGGGAACCTGCTGCCCACCTAATGTGGGGAACCTGCTGCCTACCTAATGTGGAGAATCCCCAGAAGTAGCACCCCCATCATCCATCAGCTCATGCTATTACCACACAGGGGTAGGGGGAATGGGGGGTTGATGGTGGATGATGGGGGTGTTTCTGGTGGATGATGAGGGGTGCATGATGGGGTCATTGTATGTGAGGGGTGCATGATGGGGGCATTATATGTAAGGGGCACATGATGGGGCATTATGTGTGAGGGGCGCATGCGGCCCAGCCTCACCCAGCTGCTACCTCCAGTGGCCCCCAGATCATTTGAGTTTGAGACCCCTGCTCTAAACAAACACTGGGTGCAGCAGGGAGATCATGGGGGTTCCCAGCGACGGGACCCCCGTGATCAGAAATCTTATCCCCTATCCTTTGGATAGGGATAAGAGGTCTAGGGGCAAGGTACCCCTTTAAGACCCCTGCCTATTGCTACAACAAGCTGGGGAGGTGTTCAGCTGAGCTCTATTTCTCCCTGCTGTCTCTGCGCTGCTGATCACAGGCTCCATTGAAATTCTATGTGTCTTTAGCGAGCATGGAGACAGTGAAAAGAAACAGTTCTCTTGGACCTGGACTTAAATCGTTGAAAACTTTGACATGTCTCTGACAAGTTTTTAGAGAACAAGTAAAGTACAGAACAATAGTGTAACACTTTCTCAATATAATATAATCATGCTCTCTTTAGCCAAGATACTGCTCCGAAAATAATACATTGCTGCATTTTTATTTCTTTTAATGACACTAAATTAGACATCCACTTGTTGACTTGTAAGGACAGAGATGGAAACTATTAAAGGAGTTGTCACATGATGATAACTCCTGTTCATATAACCTATTATAGCATATGGACATTGTACAGTCCTCCACTCAGGATGACTTGCTCCGATTGACATGACCTACCATTCAATTTAATACCTAGAATGTCTTTTTACAATTTCCCTATAGCTACCAAGACAGGGCATTTGTCACAAGCAGTTTCTCTTGGGAATCACAGTTTATTGCCACGATTACAGGAGCCAGAGCTATGACAGTAAAATGCTTGCTGGACTGGCTTCTATTCAAAAAGTAGATGTTTATTTTATTACAAGAAAGACTATAAAGATATAATCCTGAAGCTAATTAGTTTAACCTCTTGGGGACACAGGGCATGCAGGTTCTCCCTGCATCCCTGGTCCTTAAGGACGCAGGGCGTAACTGTATGCCTTGGTCCCATTTACCGGGTTTAAACCATTCTCACCAGCGGAGAACGGGTTAAACCCGGTTGGTCTAACTGGCAGCCAGGACCCATGGCTAATGCCGGGCATGGCCGATCGGGCCAATGCCCAGCATTAACCCTTTTGACACCTCGATCAAAGTTGATTGCGGCTTCTAAAGCGAAAATGAAAGAATCCCGACAGCTCAGAGACGTAAAAACAATATCAAAGTCCAAAATTTTGCATTTTTGGTCTCTTCATATACCATAAAAATATTAATAAAAAGCTATCAAAATGTCCCATCAAAAATGGTACCGATGGCGCAAAAAATTAGCCCTCATACCGTCCTGTACGTGGAAAAATTTAAAAGGTATAGCGGTCAGAAGATGCCAATTTTAAACATACTAATTTTGGTGCATGTAGTTTATAATTTTTTTAAGTATTAAAATAAAATGAAACCTACATAATTTGGGTATCCTGGTAATTGTATAGACTTACAGAATAAAGATAAAGTGTCATTTTTACCGAAAAGTGCACTGCGTTTTTTTTATTTCATCCTACAAATATAATTTTTTTTTGTTTCGCTGCAGGTTATATTATAAAATAAGTGATGTCACTACAAAGTACAATTGATGATGCAAAAAACTAGCCCTTATATGGGTCTGTGGGTGCAAAATTGAAAGCGTTATGATTTTTAGAAGAGCAGGATGGGAAAAAAAAACAAAAAAACTACATTTTCTGAGTCCTTAAGGTGAAAATTAACTTACGATGGCCTCTCAGCGTCCATCGCATGATGAAGGCAGCGTCAACATATGATGCTTTTGTATGTCAGGACCATCGCATAAATGGCTATCCGGCAGCGCAGACTGCTTCAGCTTCCGCCGGATAGCCGTTTAAGGTGCCCCATGTGGTCCGATAATGGTCACTCACCTGGCCTCGACGTTCCGGACTGTCCTCTTCGGGCTCCGCTGCATCGCCATCGCTCTCCTTCGTTGTCATCACGTTGCAGCGCACGCCGTCCCGTCATCCAATAGGTAGTATTTGTGAAACATTTATAACATTTTGTTGTTAGATTTCTTCCCAAAGAGAATTTACATTAAAATAACTCTGACATTTATACAGTGATCCCCCGACCTGCGATGGCCCCGACATAAGATAATTTCAACATACGATGGCCTCTCAGAGGCCATCGCATGATGGAGGCAGCGTCAACATATGATGCTTTTGTATGTCAGGGCCATCACATAAACGGCTATCCGGCAGTGCAGACTGCTTCAGCTGCCACCGAATAGCCATTTAAGGTGCCCCTTGTGGTCCGGTGATGGTCACTCACCTAGCCACAACAATCCGGACTGTCCTCTTCGGGCTCCGCTGCATCGCCGTCGCTCTCCTTCGTTGTCATCGCGTTGCAGCGCACGCCGTCCCGTCATCCAATAGGAGCGGCGTGTGCAGCGACGTGATGACGGCGATGAAGAGCAACGATCCCGGCCAGCAGAGACGGTCCGGACCGGCAGGGACACCCCGGGGGAGCGGCAACATCCAGGGCAGTGGTGACGGTCCGGAGCGGCGGGGACAGGTGAGTATAACTTCCTATACTTTACATTGCACGGATTCCTGTTGAGGGTCCACTGTACATCCTTTGTGTGAGATTATGCTACACAACATGCAAGTATACAATAGTCTGCATAATGTATGGCCATTATAATCAATTGTGGAGATGCTTTAATAAACTTGAATGTTTTTATATATATACATCTCTATTGACAGTTATTTATTATGATCTATTTCTGTAGCATTCAGTATATCTCTAGTAGAAAAAAAGCCCCAAACAGATAAATAAACTGGCTTTGTATTCCTGCTGCCTTCTATAGTCTAAGGGGTTATCCAGGGACCTAAAAAATAAAAAGTACTCCACATTGTGTGGAATGTTTTTGTCACTGTTCACTTATCCCAGATGCACCGTTCTCCTCTGCCCACTGTTCCATTTGCAATTTCATTCTTCCTCCTGCACATGCTAATAAAACTGCATTTCCTAGCAATCCTCAATGTCGAGACCGTTATAAAGTGGGTGTGGCTTGCTAATATGACTATAGAAAGGGGCGTGGCTTACAAGGCGAGGACACTGAAAGCCAGTACAAAGTGTCACATGATCTCTGTCTCTGTTGGGAGGGAGACAGGGAAGAGAGGAGGCAGAGTAAACAGAGGATGGCAGGTTTTTCTTTCCTTATATAAAGGCATATTTTAAGTACCAGTACAGGTAAAAAGTACAATGCAGTTGGTCGGGCCATGAGGAGACAAAATATGAATAATTTTTGCTATCTGGAGTACCCCTCTAAGGCATTTAGAGGGGCAGGAGGAAAATTTAGCAATCCTATGAGTTTCTTCAACTTTCACTGTCTATTTCACATTGCACCTAAAAGAGATACAGCATTGGTTTTGATGGTTATTGTACAACCTTTTTATGTTATTGTATTAAGTTTATATGTTAGCTGTTGTATTTTTATTATTGCTGTAGAAAATTTTGACATTTGAGTTGTGAATCTGCTAATTATAATAATGTTTTATAACTCAATTTATATAACAGCATGTCTCTTATGCATATATAACAGTAATAACACATACCTGAGGAGAAATGTATGAATATGCATATCATCCCAATGTTCTCTATATGTATTATATATCTAATACCCATTACATCGATTTAGGGTGTTTGATTGACAGACCTTCTGGTGTTTTAACACTGACAAAGCAGCTGCTAAGCAAGTCAAAGGAATAGGCACAGGGCTTGGATAGAGAGGGAAAGAGCAATTGCCATAATTAGCCCCTCCCAATAGGCACTTGTGGCTCAAATGCATGTTAAATAAAAAATAGATTTTCTGGTTTAAGACAGATTGTTTTACACAAAAAAAGGCATGATTCATGTTATTCAATCCCTATCTGTTATTATAGTTTAATTAAGCAAATTGCTCTGATATATATTCCCTTAAAAGGGAATCTGTCAGCAGATTTTATCCTATATAAGAACAGGTTATATAGGATAAACTCATCTTTCTTATGGTCAGCATATATAGTAACAAAAGTAGGTATTAAATTTGTCTTGCGCTATAGCTGAGTTAGCTCTAAGTAGTCCCCGAGGTGGTGTTGTCACTGTGCACTGGGCTGTAATCATGTCTACTCCAGTGTGATTGACAGCCTGGGCACCTACGGCGTCACAGCTCTGCTCCCTCTGCACACTAAAGTCTCGCGAACCTAGAAGCAGCTTCATTCATAGAGATAGGGTTGCTTCTGGTCCTGCACAAGATTTCGGAGCAGAGCGGTGACATCAGAGGTGCCTGGGGTATTCATTACACTGGAGTAGGCATGATTACAGCCTGGAGCACAGTGACTAACTGAGGAGGCCGCACCACCCTACTTAGAGCTAATAAGCACATGGTGCAGGACAACATTGAAGTCTATGTTATTTACTATCATTGCAGACCTTGAGGACATAGGGGAAATAGTAAGTAAGGTGATTTTACCCTATATAACCTGTTGCCATCATTTACATAGGGTAAAATCTGGTGACAGGTATTCATACCTGTTTAGAGAATGGAGGCACCAGGAATAGTAGCTATTGGAACTAATTTGGGAGGAATAATTATATTGGTGAATTGGAGGTAAGGTAATAGGAACAACTAATAAGAAATTTTCATTGCTAAATCATTTTTTGAAGCTGCTTTATATTCATATTCATTCTTGGAAGATGAATATTATTACCAAATCCTTCAAAAATAAATTTCCAACTTCAACCATATAGATCAAAATAATCCATAAAATATCATAGACACCCAAAATGTCTAATGTGATTAAGTAGATTTGAAGCAAGCTATATATGAAATGGAGCAACTAGGCACTGACCTCTTTGTATTAGATTCCAGGTAATTCAGTGTAAATAACAGGTTAATGTGATAGTTCTTAAATAATGGATAATGACTTGTATTTCACTAAATGATTTATTGATTCCCGTTCTGACTGTGTATGTATGAAATCTATTTTGTGCACTTGTTATTGTGTTCATTATTACAATTATTCATGTGATAAACACAACGACTAACAATCCATTGTACGTTACTTTCCTGGCCGTAGGCTACCAGAGCTAATTGTGCATGGCTGTGAATACAGCTTTCTGCTGGATACAATTAATGGGTTTTCCCTAAAGCTCTAATGTGTCACAGACATCTATAATATGGTTGTATAATATTGTTTAATCACAAAGATACTTACTGACATAAAATGTGGCTGCAACACATATCATTACCCCCAAGTAATCATGAAGTCATTAAAAATCTCTACAATGGGTAAGGAAATAAATATTTTGAAACAAAATAATGTTATATTATTGTGAAATCATATTTTCAGTTGATCAATAATATACCCTGTTAATTTCGATGGACGAAAGATAAAACTAATTTTATAATACTTCTTATTTTCTATAGAAAACAAATGCTATAATTATGGAAACAATAGCTTGAAGTTGGCTTCTATGACAGAGATTTATAGGCATGCACTGTGACCTGTGCAGAAGTCATTGAGGGAGATTTATCAAAACCTGTCCAGAGGAAAAGTTTCTGAGTTGCCCATAGCAACCAATCAGATTGCTTCCTCCATTTTTCAGAAGCCTTTTCAAAAATGAAAGAAGCAATCTGATTGGTTGCTATGGGCAACTGCACAACTCTTCCTCTACACTGGTTTTGATAAATCTACTCCATTGTGCAGGGAAGGTGGTAGTTGGGCAGGGCCCATTAAATATTACAATTGGTGGACCCTGTGCTATCTATATATGAAGGTGCCACCTCAATTGTTATATCGCCGATGATGATGATGAAGGGGAGAATGCTGTAATCTCTACAAAACAGAAAGTTTTAGCTTGTTATTCGGCTTAGTGGCCAAAATGAAAATTGCATTTTTTTTTAACAATTGTTTTTTTAATATACAGGGTGGGCCATTTACCGTATATACTCGAGTATAAGCCGACCCGCGTATAAGCCGAGACCCCTAATTTCAACCCAAAATCCCAGGAAAAGTTATTGACTCGAGTATAAGCCTAGGGTGGGAAATACCTCATCCCCCCCTGTCATCATCCAGACCCGTCATTAACATCCTCATCATCATCCCCTTGTCATCATCCCACACATCCCCCCTTCATCATCCCCTTATCATCCCACACATCCCCCCTTCATCATCCCCTTGTCATCATCCCACACATCCCCCCTTCATCATCCCCTTATAATCCCGCACATCCCCCCTTCATCATCCCCTTATCATCCCACACATCCCCCCTTCATCATCCCCTTGTAATCATCCCACACCCCCCCCCCCTTCATCATCCCCACCCCCCTTCATCATCCCACCACCCCCCCTTCATCATCCTCTTCTCATCATTCGCCCTGAGTGGTCTTCAACCTGCGGACCTCCAGAGGTTTCAAAACTACAACTCCCAGCAAGCCCGGGCAGCCATCGGCTGTCCGGGCTTGCTGGGAGTTGTAGTTTTGAAACCTCCGGAGGTCCGCAGGTTGAAGACCACTGCGGCCTTCAACATCATCCAGCCCCCTCTCACCCCCTTTAGTTCTGAGTACTCACCTCCGCTCGGCACTGGTCCGGTCCTGCAGGGCTGTCCGGAGAGGAGGTGGTCCGGTGAGGAGGTGGTCCGGGCTGCTATCTTCACCGGGGGCGCCTCTTCTCCGCGCTTCCGGCCCGGAATAGAGGCGTTGCCTTGACAACGACGCAGAAGTACGTTGGCAATGAACGCACCTCTGCGTCGTTGTCACGGCAACGTGACTATTCTGAGGCCGGGCCCGAAGCGCTTAGAAGAGGCCTCCCCGGTGAAGATAGCAGCCCGGAACCACTATCCCACCGGACCACCTCCTCTCCGGACAGTCCTGCAGGACCGGACCAGCGCCGAGCGGAGGTGAGTACTCAGAACTAAAGGGGGTGAGAGGGGGCTGGATGATGTTGAAGGCCGCAGTGGTCTTCAACCTGCGGACCTCCGGAAGTTTCAAAACTACAACTCCCAGCAAGCCCGGACAGCCGATGGCTGCCCGGGCTTGCTGGGAGATGTAGTTTTGAAACCTCTGGAAGTCCGCAGGTTGAAGACCACTGCGGGTGGGGGAGTTCACTCGAGTATAAGCCGAGGGGGGTGTTTTCAGCACGAAAAATCGTGCTGAAAAACTCGGCTTATACTCGAGTATATACGGTATATGGATACACCTTAATAAAATGGGAATGGTTGGTGATATTAACTTCCTGTTTGTGGCACATTGGTGTATGTGAGGGGGGAAACTTTTCAAGATGGGTGGTGACCATGGCGGCCATTTTGAAGTCGGCATTTTGAATGCAACTTTTGTTTTTTGAATAGGAAGAGGGTCATGTGACACATCAAACTTATTGGGAATTTCACAAGAAAAACAATGATATGCTTGGTTTTAACGTAACTTTATTCTTTCATGAGTTATTTACAAGTTTCTGACCACTTATAAAATGTGTTCAATGTGCTGCTCATTGTGTTGGATTGTCATTGCAACCCTCTTCTCCCACTCTTCACACACTGATAGCAACACCGCAGGAGAAATGCTAGCACAGGCTTCCAGTATCCGTAGTTTCAGGTGCTGCACAACTCGTATCTTCACAGCATAGACAATTGCCTTCAGATTACCCCAAAGATAAAAGTCTAAGGGGTCAGATCGGGAGAACTTGGGGGCCATTCAACTGGCCCACGACGACCAATCCACTTTCCAGGAAACTGTTCATCTAGGAAGGCTCGGACCTGACACCCATAATGTGGTGGTGCACCATCTTGCTGGAAAAACTCAGGGAACGTGCCACCTTCAGTGCATAAAGAGGGAAACACATCATCATGTAGCAATTTCGCATATCCAGTGGCCTACATGATGATGTGTTTCCCTCTTTATGTCCTGGTTTTGCTTGACAAGTGGACGACATGTGACTGCTGAAGCCAATCAGTGGCTTCAGGGGTCACATACCATATTCCTGGCATCTTGGCACTTTACTGAGCAGTAATGTGAGGAGTACAGAATGTGACCGCTGAAAGTGGAAACTGATTGGCTGCAGCAGTAACGTGTCACTCACTTGGCGAGAGACCGAGTTTGTATAGGGAATAGCTGGATCGGACAGATTTATGTCCTTTAAAAAAAAATGTATGTCCTTAGGTTGAGAGTTATATTTCAGCTCCGTCCCTTTGAAGTGAATGGAGCCAAGTTATAATACCATACGCAACCTGAGAACAGTTGTTGTGCTGTTTTTTGAAAGAAATTAGCTCTGTTTTTCTATTTCTGTACAAGCCTTTTAAATGTCTTAACATTTTCAGGATCTGTCCTTGTTCACCATGGACATGATCAGAACAGACATTTAGCCTCTGAATAGAACATTTTATATACTTTTAAACACAGTAGTTTGTCAAACACTGTCAGCGGGGCAAGGGGAGGTTCAGAGACTCATTATATATTTGGTGTATTCATCTCTTGTATTAGAAAACAGTCATACCAACCTAAACTTATCGGTAAATATTGTATTATCATATTTATTATTTCATGAAAGGCTATGCAACTTTCTAATATGCTTTGTTTGCATTCCTAAAAATCCCTACTTGCTGTTGGTAAATAGTTTTCTACTGTCAGTCACCACTGATACGAGTGCAGAGAGGAGGGAAATGGTGAATAGACTGGACTGAACTATGTTTGTCATGTCTTCTCTGGTTGCTCCTTAAAGCAAAAAGGCACAATATTGTTTATTTTTATTTTGCCATTTTGACTAATAGAACAGATTTGCTTTAACTTCCGTGATATGTTTTTCCAGTGATAGTCTATACCCTGTACTGTTTAGTGTTGCAAAATAAGCAGGTTGTCTTTTTATACTTTTTCTCAGAATAGCAACTTATGTTCAAATAACATTTCCAATTGTATTTTCCTCTAAAAATAAAATCTACACTTCAGAAATTGAAGTAAAGAAAGTGTGTTCCGACAAGTAACAGCTTTGTCCTATTTTTGGAGTTTACTGTTTTATCACAGCCTCTGGCATAAGGAAAGTGTTACAAGCTTATTTTTTAAATATTATGATTCACTGGAAATGAAAGCACAAGTCTAAATAGCAATTTTATTTATCTACAACAGGGAATTTACAATACCCCATTTGTTACACGGATCAATGAGTCAACAGTGCGGCCAGGCAGTAGAGAAAATAGGTAAAAGGGGTATTCCAGGATTTTTTTTCATTTGACTATGCTACAGGGGCTGTAAAGTTAGTGTAGTTCATAATATGGTGTCTGCAATAGTTATTGCACAATGATTTTTGCCCCGCTTTTTAACAGCATACAAAATGAGTGTTGTCTCAGGTTTTCCCAGGTTGCAGTGCAGCCCAAATCAGGTGATCAGAGGGAGCCTGTCTTTGCTTCAATAGATGGAGCAACTGCTGGGTGGGAGGAAGATCATTCTGTTTTTGCAACAACTGGAGGCACCCTGGTCAGAAAACACTGGTCTATTGCATTGAAGGAATCACAGGTGTGCTTCAATGGGTGGGCTGGCTTATGTGTGGGAGGGATGAAAGTGACCTTACACTTACAAACAAGGAATCATGGGATTTGTAGTTTAAGGGAACAAACTCGGACAAAAAGATAGCCTCCACTTTATAGATGTGCTGATGCGGAACCCGGATAACCCGGCAGGGTTAACCAGATGTTCTAAGGAAAATTCCACTTTTGGCTGTGTCGGCGCACACCTGAGAATTCACATGGTTGGTGGTGATAAAGTATCTCTTTAATTGTTCTGCACTCAATTAAAGCGATACTTTTTCACCACCATCCGTGTAAATTCTCGGGTGTGCGACACAGACAAAAGTTGGAATTTTCCTCCGGACATCTGGTTAACCCTGCTGGGTTATCCAGGTACAGCATCAGCACATTTGTAACTTCACTGCTCTTACAGCGGGACCGACAATGGGCTACCTCCCTACTTTGCCAAGTAACCCAATCGTATATCAGTGTTGTGCCTGCCCGCACAACACCATAAAGTTCATTTTATATAGCTGTAGCTCAAACCATTAACTCTTAAGGTACCTTTACTATTGGAGCGCCGTCTCAGCCTTTTTTCTCCTGCTCTTCTCAGCCTCTGCTTTATGGTAATCTCACAACATAGCCATTTAGCCCCGAGACAAGCACAAATTCTTCCTAAGCATGTCCATTAATGTCTGGCAGGTACATAATAAAATCACCTTATGGTGGATAACCCCTTTAAATGCTTGGCTGAATTGCATGAGGTATCCCCTGTATATTGAGGGAGATTGTGACCCTGCTGTATAGAGTCTAATGATAACACTTCTAGAATAATCTGTCCTGTTCTGGAGGCCTCACCAACAAAATTATATTGTTAAAACAGAAAGAGTCGAGTTGCTCACTACAAATATTGTAGAAGATCTCAAGTACTAAACTTAACTTAAGAAACTCAAAGGGAACCTTTCAAGTTAGTAAAGTTTAGAAATACACAGCGTGCACCAATGCTGTGAGAGAAAAGTATATTATTGGCTGCCACTGTACCTGCCTGTACTATTAGTACAAACTAGCTTGAAGGAAAGAATGGAAAGGAGGCACATGATCAAAACCAATAAAGCGTAACAATAATGTTTTATGAAAAATGATAGTCCTAAACATGGTGCATGCATTACAAATTTGGCCAGGAAATAAATCGGAGTGGCACTTTCCCCTGGTGCTACAATCGTAAAAGCACAATCCCAGTCCAAACCTCCAGCTTGATGTCCTAGGGAATTGTAGCATCACGAGATCCAGCACAGTAGAAATGTAATGGTGCTGCTTTTCATGCTGCTACAGTTATCATAACGACATATTGTCTTTGTAAAGCAACCCCTTTTAAATAATCCCAATTATTTCACGTTACATAAATGGATCCTTTAATATTGAATCTCTTTATATGTATAAAATAATGTCAAAATATTCTTTCTTGTAATGGGGTCAGATGTTTGGAGTAATATGTTGAATAATATTAAATTCAATGGTGTAATGCCCTCTGGATCCAAGGCTGGCATTGCAGCACGGCAATAAGCACTATTGCTTTGGGGCACTCTAGTTTTAGGTTCAAATCTCAACAAAATCATTGCTGTAAGCAAACAGAAAGATGAAATGTCACCATATGTAATAACATCAATATTATCCTTTATTATAATCAAATGAATTCTTTGAAGAATCCTTATAATATGTGTTGTACCTCACTGGTCTAACTGAATAATTTACTCATTAGATGGCACCACAGGTCATAAAACGAATAAAATCAAAAACCTGCCTGATTTATAGAGTTATTAGATATACCATATTTTTCGCCGTATAAAACGCACTTTTTCTTCCCCAAAACTGGGGGGGAAAAGTCGGTGCATCTTATAAGGCGAATACACACCTATCGCGGCGGTCCCTGCGCCCATCAACGGCCGGGACCCGCGGCTAATACAGGACATCACCGATCGCCGTCATGCCCTGTATTAACCCTTCAGATGCGGCGATCAAAGCTGACCGCAGCGTCTGAAGTGAAAATAACACTAACCCGGTTGTTCAGTCGGGCTGTTCGGGACCGCCGCGGAGAAATCACGGCATCCCGAACAGCTTACAGGACACCGGGAGGGACCTTACCTGCGTCCTCGGTGTCTGCTCCGTGCCGGGATCCCCTGCATGGCCGGCGCTCTCCTTCGACGTCGTCGCACACACCGTCCCGTCATCCAATAGGAGCGGCGTGCATAGCGCCGTGCGTAGCGACATCATGGCGGCGATGGAGAGCGAGGATACAGTAGAGACGTTCTGGAGCAACGGGGACACCCCGGGGACGCGGCGACAGTGATGGAGGGCGACATCCAGGGCAGCGGTGACGAGCGGTGACGGTCCGGAGCGGCGGGGACACGTGAGTACTACTTCCTATACCAGTGGTCTTCAACCTGCGGACCTCCAGATGTTGCAAAACTACAACTCCTAGCATGCCCGGACAGCCAACGGCTGGGAGTTGTAGTTTTGCAACATCTGAAGGTCGGCAGGTTGAAGATCACTGTCCTATAATTTACATTGTATTTGGTTCAGAATCTTTATTTTTTAGATTTTTATCTTATAAAATTAGGTGAGTCTTATATGCTGGAGAGTCTTATATGACGAAAAATACGATATATAGATCTAATATGGGGTATAAATTAACAGGTAAAAAAAAATAACAATATAAATAAAACAGGGACCAGTAAACTCCCTAAATTGATAGATATACATTTTTGAAGTTTGATTATTTAAATATAATAAAGAAAAATATTGATTATATTATATATGGTGACATTTTATCTGAGTCAGTTCACACTTTGTATTAAAAGACATTTTTGGCATATTGGTTGTCTGTGCCCATCAGTTAACCCCATCTACTAGTTTGATTATTGAGAGTTGCACATACAGTGCCTTTAGAAAGTCTTCAGACTCTTTCCCTTTTTTCACATTTTGTTATGTTGCAGCCTTGTGTTGTAATCAACAAAATAAGATTCCATCGATTTGCATCTAATACTTCATATTGGGAATGTGAAAACACAATTTTTGAAATCTTTTAAAAATTATTAAGAAAGGACACCCTTTATTTAGTTTAAGAACCTTTGGCAACAATTACAACCTCCAGCCTTCTTGGGTAGAATAGGTCCACAGACAGTCCGCAATAGTGTCAGATTTGCGGACTGTCCGCGGACCCATTTAAATCAATGGTAGCGTAACTCGCAGCGGGAAACTCACTGCTAGCTACTAGCGTGTGAACACACCCTAAAGCTAAATTTCAAGTGTGATGACAAAAAGTATGAATGCTTATGTTCATTTTTCCTTTTTAATAAATATGTAAACATTTCAAAAATTCTTCACATTCTCATTATGGTACATTGAGTGCAAACTGATCGGGGGAAACAAATTCTTTTGATTTTAGCACAAGGCCACAAAATGTGTAAAATTTAAAAGGGGTACTCTGGCGCTAAGGCATCTTGTCCCCTATGCAAAGGATAGGGGATAAGATGCCTGATTGCGGGGTTCCGGCCCCTGGGGACCCCCGTGATCTTGCACGCAGCACCCCGTTACAATCAGTCCCCGGAGCATGTTCGCTCTGGGTCTGATTACTGGCTGGAGCATTGTGACATCAAGGCCCCGCCCCCATGTGATTTCATGCTCTGCCCCCTCAATGCAAGCCTATGGGAGGGGGCATGGCAGCTGTCACGCCCCCTTCCATAGGCTTGCATTGAGGGGGCAGAGCATGATGTCACACGGGGCGGGGCTGTGATGTCACAATGCGCCGGCCCTGTGATCGCCAGCGATCAAGTATCTTATCCTCTATCCTTTGGATAGGGGATAAGATGTCTTAGCGCCGGAGTACCCCTTAAAAGAGTACCTGTCATGATCTTGTTAAATTTTATAATCCTCCCAGTTTACTGCCCCCATCATGATAAACTTTCTTTACTTTACTTTCTAAACCTTTATTTGTATTTTTTTTTTTAGTTTTCTACCTTGATATTGCTCTCTATTTTCTGCTCAGTCAGATTCACAGACTGGGAAGGAGGCGTTCCCCAGCAAGCGTGACATCATCTGAAGCCATGCAGGGGAGAACTTTCTCCCTCACTTTGCTACAAACAGCCCAGAGCAGTTCAGTGTGTGAGATGAGCTATGATTGGGTAAGGCACACCCCTCAGCACTCCAGACTGCATTTCCTGATATTGGACTTCTGCCAGGCCAGCAGGACTCCAAAGTCTGTGCAAGAGATGGGAGGAAATGTTCTCTGGACAAGTAGGGAGACACCCTGTGGCAGCTTTTTTAAACACAAATAAAACGTAGAAAACTTCATTTTTTTAAACCAAGTACATTAGAAAGATTTTTTATTTACCACAAGGAGTGCAATAGCAAAAACTTAGTTTTAAAGGGTCAGAATAGTTTCTGAATGCACTATACTTGTTTTTTCTAGGTTCAAATCTGCCCAGTAAAATAGTTTGTGTGTTCCATTTGTACTTGATTGTTTTTTTTCTGGTCTGTTCCCATTTTTTTAAATCAGATACATAAATAGACTCTACATGTGACAAGGGGAATACACAATAGATACCCAACTAGTGACAAAGAGTTAATATATTTCATATGTCCTATTTTTGTATTAATGAAACAATAAAAAATAAAACTGACCTAAGAAAAAGTAAGTATATGACTAGAAGTATTTGCTGAAGTTGTATGGAATAACATTTCACAAACACTTTCCACCTAAAGGTTCAGGGGGAGATTTATCAAAACCTGTCCAGAGGAAAAGTTGGTGAGTTGCCCATAGCAACCAATCAGATTGCTTCTTTCATTTTTCACAGACCTTTTCAAAAATGAAAGCAGTGATCTGATTGGTTGCTATGGGCAACTCAGCAACTTTTCCTCTGGATGGGTTTTGATAAATCTCCCCCTTAGAGTTTAAATGTCCCACTTGACTGTACTCGCCAACTGGCCGTGTCATCTTGCTTTGCCACTGAACCTGGTAATTTTTTAAACATTTCATGCCACTTTTGGTACAGAAAGACAATGCAGTTTACACCAGCCAGATGGTAGTGTAAAACTATCATGTTTTGCTGTAAACTTGTAAAAACAACTCATGTTATTCAAAGTGAAAAACTTGCTCTTCAGGATAAAAAAAAAGCACATGTTGCCTTTTAAAGAATCATAGCTCAAGGTAAAAATGATAAAAAGCATATTTCATGCCAGCTAGATGCGAATGCAGTGAAGTTTAACTCCTTTCAACAGTGTGTCCCATATTTGTTTAGTGCAAAATCCATGCTACATGCACAAAAGTCCACTTTTAATAGATCCCTCAGAATTTGTTACATTATTACTGACTTTCACCTTTACCTTGGAGTTAAAGGGGTTATCTACCATAAGGTTAGTACTTACCTTCCAGACAGTAATGGACATGCTTAGGAAGGATCCGTGCCTGTCTTGGGGCTAAATGGTTGTGCTGTGTGTCTACTATAACAATGTGGCTTTCTTTTTGTGAAATGGCTATTTCCTGTTGAAGTTTTCTCCCTCCAACTACAAGTCCCAGGATCCCTTGTTTCTCTTTCTCCCTCCCACACATCAGTCACCCCACCCTTTGCAACACACCTGAGCTATGTGTTCATGAAGATACAATTCCCTGCAGCCCTGTGATGAATGATCTCCTTCCCACCCAACAGTTGCTCCTATTGAAGCAGAGAGGCTCCCTTTCAACACCTGACTAGTGATGCAATGTCTCTGAACGCACTGCAACCTGGGAAAACCTGAGACGACACCAGGGCAAAGATCACATAAGAATTGTAAGACCAGCCATCAAACACAGGTACAGAAAAAAAAAATCCTGGAATACCCCTTTAAGCATGATAAGTATCTCCCCACAACTTGCATGGTCAATTATCTTCCCAACTTTTTCTGTCCACTTTTACTTTTATCTTTCCTCCTACATGAATAAAACCTGAATACATGGATATTTGGATTGGAAGTCTGTATTTCCATAGATAACAAAGATCTGATTACTATGTATCTATAGTCTGTCAGTTGATATTGCCATAGAAGCCACTAGGGCAAAAACCTTCCAGTACAATATTATTTTGGGTTACTTATTGAAAATACTGACCTTTCCTGATTCCTGAAGGCTAGGTCATGACTACATTTTCCTTTAGCTGCATACAAAACCTTGTAAAGAAAGCGGACTTTCCCATGAGTTGTGTGTGTTCACAGTAATGATAATGTTGCTGCTGGCTCTTGAACTTGACTCATAGACAGTTGCTGGCAGGTTGCAGAATCGTGTAGGTCATTTTGCCCACTAGCATCGGCTTCTAGGGCTGCTCAGTAAGGAAGCCTTCCCATCAATCTGACATCCCCCCTCTGGCAGATACAGTATGTATGGAATTTTCGTAGCTAAAGAAACTGTACGGTACACTCAAACATGTTACCCTGTATACTACAAGATTTTCTTTATGGAACCCACAGTGGCTTGACAGTCTGCTAGTCACAGCTGGATACTTTCCCATCAACCTATTTGTAGGTTTCCTGCTTCACCTGAGAGCAAAATGCTATATATATATTTTTATAAGCGTGTTACACGTACTGTTCCTCTTCAGATTCCTAATTCATAGGTTTTTGGTAATTTATGGGAAATTGTAGTGGTGTATACAGAAATGGTCCAATAAATACTGAAAAACAACTTTGTATGTACATTTCCTATAATTTCCATTACATATTTCAATGTTGTTTTCATTTTTAAAAACGACACAATAGATTGGATACTATGGAAACTGATTCTGGTTTCCTTTGTACTATGTTCCATGGCCTTTTTAAAGTACACAATACTCTGAAAAGCGTGAGTATAGCTGCTGACCGCACCATAAAAAGAACCTTTTAATCTGTAATTTTCAGCCATCAGCAGTGAGAGATCTGCAAACTATTTGTATACCATATATTTATGGTAGACAAAGTGATATGACTAAGGGATAATGCACAAGGCAAAGCCATCTGATTTAAAGGAGTATGCTGGTGTTCTAAAATAAATGATACATAGCTGGGACTGATGAAAAAAGAAAGAAGAAGAAGAAAAAAAAACCTTACATATCCCATGGTCCATGGTGCAGCTCCCCTTGTGACTCCTTCCAGTCCCCTGTTGCTCCATTCTTCTGCCTGCTCCTGGAGTCAAAGCATGACCTGTTCAGTCAATCACATGCCAATATAGGACACCACTGTGACCAGTGATTGGCTTAACAGGCAGGTCCTGCTCAGATCTTTCATCTCGGAAGCAGTCAGGAAGCATCAGGGTGAAAGAAGCCTAATGAGAGTTGTGAGACACCGGCAACGTATTAATTATTTGCAACCCATGACACATAATATTGGAGGCATATAGCAGGTTATAGGCAGTATATTTTGTATACATACAACAAATGTGCATCAAAAATAAGTAAAGGGATGTCACAACCTAGGCCCATCATGATATCCTTTTGTTCCATGGTGGACCAGTCCAACTGTGCTTACTTGATAACCCCCTTCCTAAGAGAATGTATCATTTGGCGTGAATGCAACAGATAAGCCATTTGCCAATACGGAAGCTTACGCTGATCTACAATTTTTTTTTTCTCTTAAACAAATACCTGTGATATAAACACGTTCTATTAGCATTGCTGCTTCATCATGCTTACAAAATTAAGAAACTGTATAAACAGCAGTTAACTAATAATATATATTGTATATATGTCTGCATATATATAACTACTTGTATTTTGTATTTTGCATACATAATTTTTTTATTATTATTTTTATATGTTTATGCAAATTTCTATTATGTAGATTCAACAAAGGTCACAAAAGTGTACACACTAGAGAACTAGACCATGTGGGTACTATGAGGCCCTTTGAAAGAGGGAAGGAATCTGTGTAGGACTCTTTTTACCAGGGAACTGCATATAGAGAAATGAGGGGTATTAAAGGGGTATTCCAGGAAAAAAACTATTTTTTTTATATCAACTGGCTCCAGAAAGTTAAACAGATTTGTAAATTACTATTTGTTGTTTTCTGTCTGGCAACAGTGCTCTCTGCTGACATCTCTGCTTGTCTCGGGAACTGCACAGAGTAGGGGATTTGCTTCTAAACTGGACGGTTCCCAAGACACGCGTCATCAGAGAGCACTTAGACAGAAAAAAAACAGCTCAACTTCATCAGCTCATAAGTACTGGAAGGATTAAAGGGGTACTCCGCCCCTGATATCTTATCCCCTATCCAAAGGATAGGGAATAAAATGTTAGATCGCCGCGGTCCCGCTGCTGGGGACCCCGCCATCATTACTGCACAGAGCGAGTTCGCTCTGTGCGTAATGACGGGCGATACAGGGGCCAGAGCAGCGTGACGTCATGGCTCCGCCCCTCATGACATCACGGCCTGTCCCCTTAATGCAAGTCTATGGCAGGGGGCGTGACGACCACCACGCCCCCTCCCATAGACATGTATTGACGGGGCCAGGCCGTGACGTAACGATGCTCCGGCCCCTGTATTGCCCGTCATTACGTGCAGAGCGATCTCGCTCTGCGCAGTAATAATAGCAGGGCGCTGCAGCAGCGATCCCCGGGGTCCCCAGCAGCGGGTCCCCGGCGATCTGACATCTTATCCCCTATCCTTTGGATAGGGGATAAGATGTCTAGGGGCAGAGTACCCCTTTAAAAAATGTTAATAGAAGTAATTTACAAATCTGTTTAACTTTCTGGAGCCAGTTGATATATAAAAACATTTTTTTTTCCTGGAATACCTCTTTCATTTATGGGTCATGGATAGCAATGAGTGATAGTAAACACCAAAACTTTCTGTTCAGGAAGGCAAAATCATACACCATAATAGGGAGACCATTTTTATCTTTGCTATGGGGCCCCTTTTCTTCAATGTATACCACTGAATACCTTTCCTGCAACGATACCTGCAGTAAGGAACCATAGCCTATGTTAGTTAAGTCAAAATTTTCACTATGATATGAACAAATTAAAGCATTTTATGGGATTAAGCAAATATGAATATTCCAAGTATTTGCCATGTGCTGTATATACATTCAAGGCATGTTTGTCACAGCAGGTAGCGAGTTAAACCCCCTTCTTTCTTGCACTGGGAAATGTTGAACAGCATGATCAATAGCTCTTTAATTATTGACGGTGCTGGAGCTGGTCATGGATTATGTTTTCCAGCTGTAACTGAGTGCATGTTGTTTCATTTAATGTAACTAATTGTGTTGGTTCCCAGACTTGTCTTAGTACTTTCTCACTGAAAACAAATCACTGGGGGATGAAAAACTGTGGGTTTCTTATATTTCATTTTCTGTACCTTCAACTGTCCTTGTAAAACCTTTAGATTGCTTGCTAAGATGTCCCTAAATTGTTAGGAAATGAAAAGATCACATCCTTCCATCTTTCATATTAAATCACCCCCTTAAAAAGTGTTAAATTATGATGTACACCTGTAAACTCATATAGGAACCTGGATATTAGGACATTGTATCAAGTATAAAATATACGCCCCCTGATGAAGTAACTGCAAAATGTACATCAGTGCAGGATCTAGATAGCACACATGGCGGGTGTCATTCCTCTTTGGTTATCATTTTTAAGTACTGCCTCTATATCTTGGTAACTTTTTTATGTCACTCTTCTTAAATGTGTGTCTCTTCTATCCAGTTGTTCTCTTGTCTTGCCCCTTGTGGTTATGACTATATTGCCATGATTTTGTAGACATTTTTCATTAATATGATTCATGTACCCATCCTCTACCATAGAAAGCATTCTATTTCCTTCTCCTTATTTTCTGTATCATTTTGTCTTTGTTTTAGATTTCAATTTTGTGTAATTTTATGGTGTTTTTATGTATTTTTGAACATGAGATAGTGACTGGTGTGTTGCATTTGGTAAGTTGTATTTGATGTGTCCCAGACACGGCTTTGTTCTTGGCTGTTTGTTTTTGGAGTAGGTATAATACATACTACGATCCATTTTCTCATCTTGACAACTGACAAGGATAAACCACCCATTGCTGGTCATGGGATCTGGACAGAGGACCTCCATTCAATCCCAAGGAGCTGACTCCCAGGTCTATGGTAAAGGGCGGGCAGCTCAGGCTTCGGCTTATACCTAGAATAAGACAACAAGGGAACCCCAGAATGATCAATGAGATTTTGAAGGTTAGCAGGGCTCTATATGTCTGACCAAAAAGTGAATTATTTAGTTTGTGCCTTAAGCTAGAATCTTAGATTCGAAGGACTGGGAATATTTGATTGACATTCCCCAGGGAATTTTTTCTTACTGTTGCAAATATTGTCATTGTGCACAGCTGCACATTTTACACAATATACAACCCTTAGAAGTTTATAGAGCCATAGTATAGCTCATATGCCTCAGGAGGCACACAGAGTTGAATTTTGTTGAAGCCATACATCAATGTCAGTAGCTCTGTAAGGGTGGTTTCGCACATAACATTTTTAGAGAAAAAAAAAGAATGTATTTTATCATAGTGTTTTTCTTTGCTTGTGTTGCATTTGTATGGTGTTCTTCATGCTTCATAGAGCATGATGTGCAGAAGTGGCTGTAGAGTCTGTGAGGTCCTAGGCAAAACTTGAACCTGAGGCCTCCCCCCACAGCGCCCCCCATCCCCCTCCCGACAATGAATACATGAGAATGGAGATGCACAGGGGCACACACAGGATATTCTCAAGGGTTTAAAAAGATAAAATAATTCCTCAACACTAGGATGACATATTCAGGGCCGGTTTTAGACTTAGTGTGGCCCTGGGCAAAATTAAAAGTGGGGCCCCAAAAGGGGGGTGGGGGAGGGCAGCAGGGCTGGTGCAAGAATTTTTGCCGCACTAGGCAAAACCTTATTTTGCCGCCCCCCAGCATATGCAAACATGTGTTCTAACATTTGTAAACAATACCCCCATAACGTGATTGAATAACAACGCTATACCAGAACAGAACAATACCGATATACCGTGACTGAATAACAACACCATACCAGAAAAGAACAACAACACCATACCGTGACTAAATAACGTCAAAGCAGAACAGAACAATGCCACCATACCGTGACTAAATAACAACACCAAAGCAGAACAGAACAATACCACCATACAGTGACTGAATAACAACGCCATACCAGAACAGAACAATACCACCATACCGTGACTAAA